>NC_133518.1:15627045-16228863 GCF_049354715.1 Callithrix jacchus | reverse complement strand
CCTACGTGAACATATCATTATCACCCAATGTCCATACATGACATTAAGGGTTCACTCTTGGTGCTGTATATTCTATCAGTTTGGACAAACATATAATTAATGACATGTATCCACCATTGTAGTATTATATGGAACGGTTTCACCCTGAAATTCCTGTGCTCTGTTTACTTATCCCTCCCTCCTCTTAACCTCTAGCAACCACTGATCCTTTTACTGCCTCCATAGTTTGTCTTTTCCAGAATTTCCTATAATTGTAACTATGTAGTCTGTAGCCTCTTCAGATTGACTTCTGTCACTTAGTAATATGCCCTTAAGTTTTCTCCAAGTCTTTTTATGATTTAATATTAGGTTGGTGCAAAAGTAATTGCAGGTTTTGCAATTAACAGTATTAATAATGGCAAAGACTGCAATTACTTTTGCACCAACCTGACAGCTCATTTGAATGAAATGATATTCCATCGTCTGCACGTGCCACAGTTTGTCCATTCACATGCTGAAGGGTTTCTTGGTTGCTTCCAAGTTTTAGCAATTATGAATAAAACTGCTATAAACATTCATGTACAGGTTTCTGTCTAGACATAAGTTTTTAACTTTTTTAGGTAAATACCAAACAGCATGATTGCTGGATTGTATAGTAAGAGTACATTTAATTTTGTAAGAATCTGGCAAACTGTCTTCCAAAGTGGCTGTACCATTCTGCATTCCCACCAGCAGTAAATGAGAGTTTCTCTTGCTCCACACCCTTATCAGCGTTTGGCCATTCTCATAGATGTGCTGTGTTCAGCAGTCTGTTTTAACAAGCCCTCGAGGTGATTCTGGTGCGTTGAACATTAAAAACTATGATTGTGGACAGATCTCTCATAGAAGTAGCCCTCCCAGCTGGTCCTGATCCAATCTGCTGACCTTGTAATGAAAGTGGAGCATAAAGAAGAGGACAGTGGGGAGGAAAGCAGTGTTTATTGAGTGACCACAACATGCCAGGCACTGTATGATTATGACCTCATTTATTCTTCCATAGGGGCTAAGAATGTTTCCTCTTGTCTCCATTTTAAAGATTTTTTTGAAATGAGATTCCAGATGATAGTAATTTTTAAGCTTACAGACCTACTAAGCAGTGAGTTCACATTAGGGAATTTGAAAAGTACAAAAGTTATAAAGAAGAATGTAGGAATTACCCACAACCCCATTCAAAACAATACTATTACTATTTAATGTAACTCCTCATAGTATTTGGTTTTTTTTCCTGTGTAAAACTCCTTTGTATTTAAGGCTGCTCTGTGGTCTCTCGTAGAGTTTAGGCTCCAGAGTGGGTCCCTTGCTCTGCGATCTGGAGATCCAGGAACTAACGCATCTGCCTCCAGCTTTGTTCTGATCTCCCCTAAAAGCAGGTACCTAGATCCTTTGATTCTCTCTACATCCCTACGTTTGATAAAACACAGGAGCAAGAGCTTAGTAGATCAAACAAGTGAGCTGAAGTAGACGCTGAAAGTTGACCTAAAACAAACTGGGAGCTCAGACTGTACTCCAAGACAGAACAGAAATGGACTTGGAGCCAGATATAGAACAAGCTATTTATGCTCAGTTCTCTAGGAAAAGGATGGAGGCTCGTTCTGAGACATGTGCATCTTGTGCTGGGGGCTGGAATGAGCTGCTGTTCCTGGAACACTCTGCAAGTGTCTGTTCTGGGAGGGGCATCATGGTCTCTTTATCCCAAGCCAGGCATTTTGCACCAGAATCAACGAATGGAAGTCATCAAAATTCTGGACGACACTCTGTGATGTTTGGATGGTTCTCTATTTAACCCCCGTGGAGGCTGGTGTGGATCTGTTTCATGTCAGACTCAGCGAAAATGGTAAAGATAAAAGATAGAAGGTTTATGGCTGTTTTCACAAAGGGTTTGCTTTCCTTGCTGTTAAGACTACTTGTCTAAGCGAATCATTTGGGGTTATATTTTATTAAGGCACCTCAAGAAAAGCCAAAATGTTTTTAGAATCTATAGCAGTGGGTGGTCCAAACATAATGAGCTTCTTCCTTCTGAAAAAAAAAAAAAAAAAAGAAAGAAAAGAAAAAAGGAAAGCTGAGGATTTTTTCCCCTAACCCTGCCTCTAGTCTGAAACCTAGAAGCAATTGCTGCCTTTCCCTCCCAAACCTTTAGTTATTATCCAACAGAAAATGAAGATAACCTGGAAGGATTTTATCTGACAGAGCTGTGTCATATGCAGGCTGTGGATAATTGAAATTTACGATTAACAATTTTGTCAGAAGAATGCCTTTTAGTCCCTGGGGTCCTTTATTATGTATGCTAATAGGACAATTTAGGATAAAGACAGGGAGTGGGTTCTAAAGAGAAAAGCGTCATTTATGTAAGTTAAGGAGTAATACAAGGTATTCACTAATGAGAGAAAAGTTTTAACATATTTCACTTATCTACAGTTGAATAGATAATACATTCATATAGTTCAAAATTCAGTCTGGGCGCGGTGGCTCATGCCTGTAATCCCAGAAGTTTGGGAGACCAAAGTGGGTGGATCACCTGAGGTCAGGAGTTTGAGACCAGCCTGGCCAACAAGACAAAACCCTGTCTCTACTAAAAAACAAACAAAATTACCTGAGAATGGTGGCGCATGCCTGTAATCGCAGCTACTCAGGAAGCTGAGGCAGGCGAATTGCTTGAACCTGGGAGTGGGAGGCTGCAGTGAGGTGAGATCACTTCACTGCACTCCAGCCTGGGCAACTGAGGGAGACTGTCAAAAAAAAAAAAAAAATCAAACCGTATAAAAGGATAGGGAATGAAAAGAATCCTTTTATATCCTTGTTCTGGGATGTTTTAATGGGGTCATCAGAGCTACGGGGTCTTTCGTATGCTATCTGATGTATACTACGCATAAACAAGCAACGCACACATATTCTTGGACTTTTAAAAATGCAAATGCTGACACACACTACACTCTGTTCTATGCCTTGTTTCTACACCTGAGGATGTCTCTTAAATGTTTTTGTTTTAGTGTGTAAAGGACTTCCACATACATGAGTCCTACCTTAGAATCATGCTCACGGTAGAGGTTTCTCCTCTTCTTTTGCTGTTTTCTGCCTCTGCTTTCATTGTAAGCCTTCTTTAGTATTCTTCTTTTATTTCATCTGGCTTAAAGGAAGAAGACCAGACCTTGGTGCAGCAGGGACCCTAAGCTTTTAAGAACTCCAGTGATAGCAGGTCAGAAGACATTTTCTGAGATCGGGAGCTTGCACTTCTCTGAAGCTGCAACAGGTTGTAAGGAGAAAGAAGTAGGGATAAGACAGGAAATGGAACCAAGATGAAAGACAAAGGCAATGGGGAAGAACCAGGCATTTGCAATAATATAAATGGTTTGGGTGATTGAACCAGTAACACCTGTTTTTCTGTGTGATCAGTGTGTGTTGAATGTATAGAGGCAGCTAATGTATTAAAGCGGTAGAGAGGGATTCTGCTAATGTGCACACTGAAAGGTGCGTGGTTAGCTATAGATATTAAGTCTCTATAGATGTGATATAAGTTGATGCAGTTCGAATGGCTGATTTGGAAAACAAAATTAAAAGGATTAAAAATGTACTCTGAGGCCAGGCATGGTGGCTCACACCTGCAATCCCAGCATTTTCGGAGGCTGAAACGGAAGAATCATTGAGCCCAGGAGTTCAAGACCAGCCTTGGCTACGTAGCAAGACCTCATCTCTACCAAAAAAGAAAAAAAAAAAAAAAAAATCACCCACACAATAAAATTGCCCATAAACTCCAATTATTTTAAGGAAACAATAATGAACAAAGTTGTCACATCATTTATAACAGCAAAAATTTAGAAACTATCTAATGTAGGGAATTAATGTAATAAATTATACAGCTAGAAGACTCACTCTGTATATCTATTTTACTAATTTAATTGATTTTCTTTTTTCTTCTCTCTTTTAATTTTTACAGCTAGGATCTTGCTGTGTTGCCCAGGCTGGAGTGTAGTGGCATGATCATCACTCACTGTAACCTTGAATTCTTGGGCTCTAGTGAGCCTCCTACCTCAGCCTCCCAAGTAGCTAGGACTACAGGAGTGCACCACCATGCCCACACCTAGCTATTTTTCCCCCTTTGTGTAGAGATGGGGGTCTTTCTATGTTGCCTAGACTGATCTTGAACACTTAGCCTCAAGCAATCTTCTTGGGATTACAGGTGTGAGCCACCTTGCTCTGCCTATATATTTATTTTAGTATACTAATTATAGCAAATGTTTATTGAGATTCACCATTTACCAGAAGCTCTTTGCAGTGTTTTAAACTCATTAAAATTTACAATCTACAGATTAGGAGCTACAGTAATTTCCAATTTGCCCACAAGAAAACTGAGGCACAGAGCAGTTGAGCAACTTGGGTAATGGTTGGCAAGTGGAAGGAGTGCATCTTGGACTCTGCTTTTCTGGCTAGAGAGCCAGATCCACATGCTTACCCACATGTGATAATGCCTACCTGTGTAGCAAGAAACCTAGGTAACGAAACAGAATTCGGCTTCTGAATAGTGACCGGGGGGATAATACGTCTCTGCATGGAAGGAAGTTATCCACAGTGGGGGACTAAAGGAGGTGAGTGTGAGGGGATTTTTTTCTGTGTTGCAATGGTTTATTTCTGATAAGCCTAATATGGAGCACCAAAATCAAGGGTAAAAAGTTAAATTTAAGGAGAGCTGGAAAGGACCAAAATAAATCAACTTAGTATGTCAAAGATGATATAATCACAAAATATGCTATGAAAGCATTCAGATTTTTTAAAATAACAAACAGCATGCAAGTGTGTATAAATCTGAACTTGCAGTGATAGACTGTTTATTCCTATGATCATTTCTTTAGTCTATAATGATGACTTAGGATTCATTTTATAAGTGTGCGCTCATGCACTTTAAATTAAACTAAAATATTTAAAAGAGTAAAATAAGGCTGTTACAGACAAAACAAAATACAAAAAAAAGCCCCCAATATTCAGCTTACATACTGAGTAATCGTGTGGGAAGACATTGGCCATCTTTCGTAACTTGTCCTTGGAAATGCTTTCAAAACCACTTTCATTGCTAAGCATTCCACGTTTTTAACAACAAAATTATTTCCCCTACACCATTTGCTATACTTGCCACCAAATGATGATGTTTCCAGAAGTTCAGCCACACTGACAAATGATGATAATTAATCACCATAGAGAATATTTTAATGAATGGACTTCAGTTTTCAAGATTCAAAGCAACATTTCCATAATATATTTAGTTATGTTCAACATTGTTAGAATATGTATATTTTTCTAACATGGCTCCTGACAAATTCTGACATTTTTGTTTAAAAATGAAGTCTGTTACATTGTCAGAGGTGTTCGAATCAGCAACTCCATCCTGAATAGGGGCTTGTTGAAATAAGGCTAATAAGACCTGCTGGGCTGCAGTCTCAGTAAGTTAAGGCATACTTACTCATAGGATGAGATGGTCGCTCAGCACAAGTTACAGGTCACAAAGACGTTTCTTATAAAACAGGTTGCAGTAAATAACCTGGCCAAAACCCACAAAACCAAGATGGTAAGGAGGGTGACCTCTGGTGGCCTGCACTGCTACATTCCCACCAGCACCATGACAGTTTACAAATGCCATGGCAACATCAGGAAGTCACCCTATCCGGTCTAAAAAGGGGAGGCATGAATAATCCACTCCTTGTTTAGCATATAATCAATAAATAATCATAAAAATGGGCAACCAGCAGTCCCCAGGACTGCCCTTTCCGTGGAATAGCCATTCTTTCATTCCTGTACTTTCCTAATAAACTTCTTTTCACTTTATTCTGTGGACTCACTCCTAATTCTTTCTGGCATGAAATCCAAGAACCATCTAGGCCCCCTTTTCTGTAACAATATTGCTTTATTATAATTTATGTGACTTCATATATATATATATATATATATTACATTGAACTACATTGATGTACCCATATCTGGAATTTATGTTAGGGTGTATGGGCACAGTGCTCCTTAAAGTACAATAAACACTGTTTACCCCCTTGTTGCATAATGGCCTGCAACCTTGAGCAAACTAAAATAAACTACACTAATTTTTTCAGTTGCATGTTAAAGCCTTAAATCCAGCACATAAATATTCCAAAACCGACTCAGAGCAGTAAGCTGATGGCTGGATAGAAAGCACAATCAGAGGGATTATTCTGAGGATTGAGGGAGCAGGGGAAACGTGTTTCTTGACCTTCTGTTCTGAAAGGCTTCTTTTCATCTGGTTTCAATTCTCTTGTTTGTGCACCTTGCTGTATTTATTATTGAATTCCTGGTTTCTTCTTGTTTCATGTTCCATGTTCCAATGATTTATGAGAAATTGCTGATCTAGATGTTATCTTTGGCATTCAGAGAGTGCACAGAGCCCTTTAAGAATGCTGAGAGAATAAATGTGTTTTGAGCTGCACAATACCCAGGCTGAACAGATGTCCATCAATTCATGAAAAATGCCAGCTGAAGATGCTTTAATAAGATGCATTTTTCTTCAACACAGCAGCAGCAAGCGTGTTTTCAAAATCGCAGATAATTTTTCCTCTTTGGTAGATGATTGTGGTTAGAAATGATAAGACTTGGTTCTAAAATATTCAGATGAGAAAAACTCTGGTAAAAGATTTTTTTTTTTTTCAACTCAAAATAAAGTGGTACATTTTCTACATCAGGGAATTGTCTTGTTAGGTTGACTAAGAAATGAAATATGCTAATGACATTTCAGTTAATTTCTAAACATCTTCATGAAGATGATCTAGTTTATAAGTGGGTAAGGGGTGAGAATTTTTTTTTAGTGGTGTCCAGTTTTTTTCTTGCTTAACTAAGTGAAAGCTAATTAGCAAGCCCAATGTGTTCAGAGGAAGTCATCTAATTAGATAAATTTTACAGACTAATCAAAGTAGTTAGGGAGTTTTCCCTAGACTTCCTTCTCTCCACTAGGGGAGGTTAAACACATCCCCAGAAAACATTGTCCTTACCAAACTTTATCTTCCTATGCAAGTCTTTCTGTAACTAAACTTGCCAAAATATTTTACCAAACATTCTCATGCAGACATGTATGCAGATTCCTTTGTGGACTTAGGGTTCTGTGAATTTTCACATAGAATTTAATAATTTTTAAGAAGGAGATGTGTTTACACATCTTCATTACACATTGCACATTACATTCTTCATTCATTTCTATCTTATTTTCCAGAGTTAAATCAGAAAAGTAACACACAAAATAAAGACAACATGTGAAGAGATTAAGGAACACTAAACAGTGAGCTTGCAATGAAAGGTGTATAAAAGAGAAAATATGTCTTTTTATTTCATGATAATAAAGGAGAGAATAGACACTTTCACGTATTTCATCACACATATGAATCAGCTATGATGGAACCCCCTGAGTAAACACTTTTCTTATTAGATAGTTAAACAAATTTGGCAAGCAACTAAAGATTATTTTAATAAATCAAATGTTAATTTCTGCAATTCCAAATACTGAAATCATTGTGTACTTAAGGAATAATAAAAAAGACTGAAGGGTTCTTCTGTAAATTTCAAGAATTCTTAAAGGATATATACATACCCACACATGTGCGTGCACACGCACGCGCGCACACACACACATCCTTTATTGATATATGTCAATTGATATATGTCCTTTATTCACACACACACACACACACACACACACACATATCCTTTATTGATATATATATATCAATTGATATGTCCTTTATTGATACATACACACACACATATCCTTTATTGATATATGTATCAATTGATATATGTTCTTTATTGATACATACACACACATATCCTTTATTGATATATGTATCAATTGATATATGTTCTTTATTGATACATACACACACATATCCTTTATTGATATATATATCAATTGATATATGTTCTTTATTGATACATACACACACACATATCCTTTATTGATATATGTATCAATTGATATATGTTCTTTATTGATACATACACACACACATATCCTTTATTGATATATATATCAATTGATATATGTCCTTTATTGATACATACACACACACATATCCTTTATTGATATATATGTTAATCCTGGCTGAGGACAAATTTTTTATTTTCAGGGTTGTCTTTTATAGAGCTCATCAGCTTAATTTCCCAAACCCCAATGTTAAATATTCTATGGGACAAAATGTTTATATTTATATGGTGAGATTAAGTATGATTTTCAATTTCTTCTTTAGGCTTTCCCATTTTATATTTTTAAAAAACTAGTCAAGCATGATTGTGAGGGAAGACAATGTTACTCAGCTTAACAATAACCTGAAACCCTCAAACCAACTATTTTGTATTGTCTTATAGTGTTTATTTTTATAGTGCTTATTATTTTTATAAATAGGAGGAAGGATATTGAAAAGAAAATCCTGGGCTACCAAACATACACGGAAGTGCAATTCACAAGTGCATGACACAATGATGAGTTTTGAGACAGGTTTTCATGAGGATGGCTTCTTATCTAATCTACGTTCTATGATTCAGAAACTTAGTCATAAATGTAACCTTGTATCCATATAAGTTAGGTACCTACATGTCTTTTCTAGTTTTCTTAAAAGTTTGATTAATAACTGATCCTACATTAAGAAATGACTTATGATGAAGTTAATAAACATTTAAAACAATGTTTTAAATGCAAAACAAAGCAAAACAACCACTATATAGTTTACAAACACAACTGTATTCCCCCCAAATTGTTTACTCTAGGATACAGAAGAATGATGAACCATAAATGGTTATAGAAACGCCTATGGAAGCCTTGGTCCAGATACTTGTATTCTCTCACAACCTAGTTCAGTATCGGCCACAACTACCTCTCTATGCACAATGGACCATATTACATGGCAGTCCGAGTCCTCACTATAGCACTTGATTTCTTTACATTGTACTTGAATCCTTAGTCTTTCTGTCTCCAATTGTCCAAATCTCAGACTTAAAGAAACAATGTCTTCTTTAACTTCATTGCTAATCGCCAGCTACTTCAGTCTCTAATTGCTGCATCACAGACCTCTGCAAATGTAACACTGTTCAGATGCTATAAATGTCCACTCTTGTTCCTTGTTACAAAACACCTCCTTCTCTCTCAGACAATGGGTGTAGAGAGATTTTTAGATCTCCTTGATTTGTCAGGCAGGGAACTGTTTTCATTTATAATGAAGATGGAAGCTATTACTCCTTTGCAGACTGACTGTTTTAGCCTAATGACAGTAAGAACGTAGGCCTCCACACCATTTTTATACAAGAAGCACAATCATTCTCAGCATTTCAAGATTTTTAAAAATGGATTTCATTAAAAATTTCAAAAAGGAAACACTACAGAGGTCTTACATTACACTTCCTCGTCCAATTCCTGCAAACATCCTCATCAGAGCTGACCATCTTCCCCAACTCTCCAGCTTTGCTGCCAGCTGAGGCTTTCCTTGTCTCCTTCATCCCTCATAGAGCCCCCTGACCCACTGATTCTTTTCCTTCCTATCACCCGAAACCTGCATACTTATATACCCAGTTATCAGCAAATTAAACACCTTATTTAAAAAGTGATGGGGGCTGTGAATAACAATGTTATTTTCCCTTATTACAGTCACATTAAGTGCTCACAACAAGCCTTTGTGATAGGTTTCATCACCCCAAGTTTGCATTAAAGAATGTCGGGAGTACAAACCAAGCTTCTCTCCGGGGTTTCATTCTAAACTATTGTATCATGTCATTTCCTCATACAATAAGACATCTGTCTAACACTCACATAAATGGATGCAAAATGCCCAAACATCAAAATTCAGACAGCTATAGATACTTGGATGGTTTCCATAATTCAAGACAGGAAATAACCACAGAATTGGTTTTTTTTTTTTTTTTTGTCTTTTTGTTTTAATAATGAAGGAGAATAGCTCAATGTCAAATCCAACTTTGGAAGTTGCCTCTTTCAAAAAAATTAGGACAGCCTATCTACCCCATCTATCAGAGTCGTGTTAAAAAAAAACAATTTTCAGGCTTTAGATATTTATGCAGAATAACAGTGAATGAAATATTCTTAACCTTCAGGGTTTATAAAGACACATGCAGTAGCAAATAAACTGTGTGGTGGGGCCACAGAAATAGAAATACAGTTGGTAAAGATTCTGTAGTTTAAAATTTGCCTTGAGAACCGCAAAAAGAGAAAGTGAGAGAAATCTACGTTTTTATTATTATTCTTTGTCAAAGAAGGGAACCATGACTTGCCTGAGTTGTGAACAACCATGGGATTTAGAAGGATAACAATGAATGAACCTGAGTGAAGGAAAAATGGGGGCCAATCACAGTTATGGGGAAATACTAGTGAAATCAGTCCTGACATAAACTTTCAACATTTTCCCTGCATCACACTCCTAGTTCTATTCTACATCTTTGCATAGAACAAAAAAGAGATTCGGTTTTCTTACCTTCAAACAGAGGAAACAGTTTCCAAAGCAAAATCTAGGTATGGTATGATCAGAAGAAAAGTGGTGTATGCTCTTTGGAGATTAAAAGGGCTGTAAAGGCACTGGAGGTGGAAGTTCCTAGGAAACTATCCACAGGAATAAGACGACCCACATATTTTGACTCACTTAGGTGGAGAAAGAAACCATTCTCCCATATGCAACTGCATTGAAAGGACTGTATCAGTCAATATGGGCTAGATTTTGCTGCATAAACAAACAACTTAAGAAAAAATCTCAGGAGCTTAAAATGATAGATGTTAATATCTTGCTCACACTTATATATCCATTGCAATTGGCAAGGATGCTCTGCTCACTGTAATCTCTTAGGGACCCAAGCTGATGGAATCTTCATCTCAACATTGCTTCCACAATCACCAAGGCATGAAAAGGGAAAGTGGCAAAACATACACTAGCTCTTAAAGTTTCCACCCGGAAGTGAATTGTGTCACTTTCCTCTTACATTTCACTGACCAAAGCAAGCAAAATGCCCACAGTTAACTTTAGAGGGAGTTGGGGATGTGTGGTCTCATGTGCAGAAAGAGAGGGAAAGAAGGTACTTGAGATCTGGTCTGATGACCACCACAAGGAACTGCAGTGCTAAGTTAGTAAGGGAGAACTGACAGGTTGTTCTCCCTCAATTTCTCTGTTTCCAAAGGTCACAAAGGCTGTCCATGTGCCTCCATGCGGTGTATCAGTCACTTTGATTCAGTTTTACTATGGATTTCACCATTCAGTAATGAAGAGGGATTAGAATTAACATCAGAAACTTTCTATACTTCGAATTCTATATTCATTAAAAACCATAGATAAATACTGGATTCAGTAAACTGCATATATTCATTAAAAAGGTAACTTTAGCCATTTTCAGGTAATACTCTTAGCCACCTTTAAATAAAAATCTCAAGTAAGAGAGTCATATGAAAAAGTTAAGACGGCCGGGCGCAATGGCTCACGCCTATAATCCCAGCACTTTGGGAGGCCGAGGCGGGTGGATCACGAGGTCAAGAGATTGAGACTATCCTGGTCAAAAAGGTAAAACCCCGTCTCTACTAAAAATACAAAAATTAGCTGGGCATGGTGGTACGAACCTGTAGTCCCAGCTACTCGGGAGGCTGAGGCAGGAAAATTGCTTGAACCCGGGAGGCGGAGGTTGCGGTGAGCCGAGATCATGCCATTGCACTCCAGCCTGGGTAACAACAGTGAAACTCCGTCTCAAAAAAAAAAAAAAAAAAGAAAAAAGAAAAAAAGAAAAAAAAGAAAAGGTTAAGAAAAGGATCACCTTATTTAGGTACCTGACAACTGCAAGCAAGATCCATTTTAATATACTGCTAACGAGACTCCTATTGACATAATCCTTTTGGGGAAAAAATCACGGCACTATTTATCAAGACCCTTAAATTATTCCTCATTCTTTTACCTCACAAGTCAATTATTGAAAATCTATCCTAAAGAACCCTAAGTGTTTAAAAACTAAACATAATGTTCACTGCCCTACTGTTTTTGTAGTAAATAATTGGAAGTAGCTTAAATGTTCCATGATGGAGAAATGATTTAAGCAAATTATGATAAATCTACATGAGGGAACCATTAAAAGTTGTGTTTGCTGGGAAAATGATTACATTATAATATTAAAAATACAAAATTACAAAATGTTGTAATTATAACAAAATTTATAATTTGTAACAAAAATATAAAATTATTCATCTACTGTGGTCAAATCTGTGTTAATGTATCTATATCATATAATATATTTTTTTGTATGTGTTTTGACATCAGTATAAACAGACCATTTCATACAATGGTACTAAAAAGACCTGTTTCCCTTTTGATATGATATGATGCATTTTATATATGCATAACCAAAGGACTACTATTATTTATTATTTATTGTTTATTTTTTTGAGACAGAGTCTTGTTCTGTCACCAGGCTGGAGTGCAGTGGCGAAATCTGGGCTCACTGCAACCTCTGACTCTCTAGTTCAAGTGAGTCTCCTGCCTTTCACCATGTTGGCCAGAATGGTCTCCATCTATTGACCTCCTGATCTGCCCGCCTCTGCCTCTCAAAGTGCTGGGATTACAGGCGTGAGCCATCACCCCTAGCCTACTATTATTTCTTTATTAAGATAGATCAAGGGCCGGGTTCTGTGGCTCACCCCTGTAATCCCAGCACTTTGGGAGGCCGAGGCAGATGGATGACGAGGTCAAGAGATCGAGACCATCCTGGCCAACATGGGGAAACCCCGTCTCTACTAAAAATACAAAAGAATTAGCCAGGCGTGGTGGCAGGCTCCTGTGGTCCCAGCTACTCGGGAGGCTAAGACAGAAGAATTGCTTGAATCCAGGAGGCGAAGATTGCAGTGAGCTGAGATTGAGCCACAGCACTCCAGCCTGGAGACAGAGCAAGAGTCCGTCAAAAAAAAAAAAAAAAAAAAGAGAGATCACAAATTTGTTGACAACACAAGGGTAGAATAACATTTTGAGGCGGGGCGTGGTGGCTCACGCCTGTAATCCTAGCACTTCGGGAGGCCGAGGTGGGTGGATCACCTGAGGTCAAGAGTTCAAGACCAGCCTAGCCATCATGGTGAAACCCCACCTTTAAAAAAAAAAAAAAAGATTTTGAGTTGATTTTAGAAAGTTGGAAGATAAAGGCAAAATGCATACGTGTGTGTGTGCGCGCGCGTGTGTCTTTGTAACAGAAAAAGAGAATATGCTCGCGGCTGCTCCTCCCCACACTACAACTCCCACGGGGCAGCGGGCGCTGCTCCCTGCACCCACCGGCTGGCCGGGCAGGACAGCCACTTCGCGCGAGGGGCGGGAACATGGCAGACGTGGCCGTGGGCAAAGACAAGTGCGGGGAGCAGCGGCTAGTCTCGCTGCCCTTGTCCCGCATCCGGGTCATCATGAAGAGCTCCCCCGAGGCGTCCAGCATCAGCCAGGAGGCGCTGGTGCCCACCGCCAAGGCCACGGAGCTCTTTGTTCAATGTCTAGCCACCTATTCCTACAGACATAGCAGTGAAAAGAAAAAGAAAACACTGGCCGGGCGCGGTGGCTCAAGCCTGTAATCCCAGCACTTTGGGAGGCCGAGGCGGGCGGATCACGAGGTCAAGAGATCGCAACCATCCTGGTCAACACGGTGAAACCCCATCTCTACTAAAAATACAAAAAATTAGCTGGGCATGGTGGGGCGTGCCTGTAATCCCAGCTACTCGGGAGGCTGAGGCAGGAGAATTGCCTGAACCCAGGGGGCGGAAGTTGCGGTGAGCCGAGATCACGCCATTGCACTCCAGCCTGGGTAACAAGAGCGAAACTCCGTCTCAAAAAAAAAAAAAAACAAAAAGTACTGACTTACAGTGATTTAGCAAACACTGCATAGGAATCAGAAACTTTTCAGTTTCTTGCAGATATATTACCAAAGAAGATTTTAGCTAGTAAATACCCGAAAATGCTTAAAGAGGAGAAGAGGGAAGAAGACGAGGAGAATGACAATGATAATGAAAGTGACCATGACGAAGCTGCATCCTAAACAAAAAAAGTGCTTTAAAAACCAGCCTGGCGAGGACTGCCCCGGGCCGCTCCACTGTCTCCGGGTATACACAGCACTGTACGCCTTTAGCGTCTTCGCTTCTTCAGACTTCCAGTGGGTGGGGTTCTTTCCAGGCCAAGACCGAGTGCCTCATGCACCTATGCCACAAACACCCAGTGGGAGAGTGACCCAGACAAGAGCCCCTCGCGAGGCCCACTCTGCAGCTCAGGCACCAAGAAAGCAGCGGAGACGGGCAGCTATTGCCGGCTGATTTGAGCTCCAGACTTCAGAGGCAAGGCCAATCTTATCTTTTAAATTTACAGTCAATTTTGAAAAGCCTCTACATATCAGTTATGTAAATTTTCATATATGTATATTTTGGAATCAGTTCTTATAAACAGCTAGATTCAGTTTTAGCTGGACGTATGTTACATTTGAATTTTTGTCTTTTAAGAAAAGTTGTTCAAATATTTTTCTACTGTAAAGAAATATACTTTTCTGTTAAAGATCTGTACGTATTTTTACAGTAAAATGCTTTATGGAACTAGTTTTAGAGCCCCCCGTGGCTCTGAGGACTTGGTTACTGCCACAAATTTTGTGAAATTAAAAATAAGCATTCTAACACTTTTATTCCCACAGAAAAATTCCACGTCAAATTATAAAATCAAATACAAAAATACGTCTTACCTCTTGTATAAGCGTGTTGTTCTAAAAAATGATTTTGAAACATTTTGTATGTTTAAGATCTTTCTCATTTTACTGCTCTTTGCTTCAAATTCCTGGCACTTGTTTTTACTGTCTATAAGAGCAAACCTATCATAAGCCCAATTTTTTT
The DNA here is from genome assembly GCF_049354715.1 of Callithrix jacchus. Taxonomy (NCBI): domain Eukaryota; kingdom Metazoa; phylum Chordata; class Mammalia; order Primates; family Cebidae; genus Callithrix; species Callithrix jacchus. The sequence goes on along the minus strand of NC_133518.1, from coordinate 16,213,973 downwards.
TTTCTCACGTAGGGTAAATGTTTGGTTCTTCTTTTTTCATTATCTTTCTTTTTTGTTTTTTTAAAAGACAGATTCTCTGTTGCCCAGTCTGGAGTGCAGTGGTGCGATCTTGGCTCACTGCAACCTCTGCCTCCCAGGTTCAAGCGATTCTCTTGCTCAGCCTCCTGAGTAGCTGGGATTACAGGCGTGTGCCACCACGCCCGACGAATTTTTATATTTTTAGTAGAGACCGGGTTTCACCTTGTTGGCTAGGCTAGTCTCGAACTCCTGACCTCAAGTGGTCTGCCTGCCTTGGCCTCCCAAGATGCTGGGATTACAGGCATGAGCTACTGCACCCGGCCTTCATTATTTCTTTTTTAAAAATAAAAAAGTTTATAATTTACATTCAGTAAAATTGCCCTTTTTAGTCTAGTCTGTGAATTTGGACAAACGTATGGTTTTATAACCAATCGCTTGGCAGGACACTTCCATCACTCAGGACAGTCCCCTCTGCCCCCTGTACTCAATCTTGTCTCTGGCCCCCTGGCAGCCACCGGTGTTTTCTGTCCCCCTTGTTCATTAACATTTATTTTAAAATAAAATAAATAAAACTCTAAAAAGAAAGAAAGAAAGAAAAAAACATTATAAAAAACCCATTTTTCGAAGTTGTTAGAAGAAACTGATTTAATACAAAGAGATCTAGTAGAAAAAAACCTAGTGGACACATTGTAAAGACTGAGACTGTTTTGAAGCATAATTCTTGGGTGTATAATAACTGCAGAGAGGTAATCCTCCTATATATAAAGCTTTTAATATACTAATGCATAGAAGATTAATGCTAGTTGTTTTAGAATCATAATAATGTTTGAGAAATGGCTACAATGAAAAATTCTGAAGGGAATTGAGATGATTTAAACTGGAAATAGAAATCGGAGGAGAAAATCAATAGGTACCTAATGAAGTAAAAAGGCGTATTTGTGAGGACGTTGGTAAGCAGTGCTTTAATGGTCATCAACATTGACTCCATTAAACATGTACTGAAAGCAGACAGATTTAAGACAAATTAGAAAGCATTTCCTGGGTCAGGCTTGGTGGCTCAGGCCTGTAATCCCAGCAGTTTGGGAGGCCAAGGCAGGAGGATCACATGAGGTCAGGAGTTCGAGACCAGCCTGACCAACATGGAGAAACCCCATCTCTACTAAAAATACAAAATTAGCCAGGCATGGTGGTGCATGCCTGTAATCCCAGCTACTCTGGAGGCTGAGGCAAGAGAATCGCTTGAACCCAGAAGGCAGAGGTTGCAGTGAGCCAAGATGGTACCATTGCACAATTGCCATCTAGCCTGGGCAACAAGAGCGAAACTCCATCTCACAAATAGATAAAATAAAATGAAATGAAAGAAAGCATTTCCTAAGTAGCAAAGTAACCACATTATGGAATATAATGTGAAGACATTTAGGCAGTTTGCTTTCTCAGGGTTTGTTTTGCTTGAAGGAAAGAAAAAATGGCCACCTATCTTTCGGCATCTGTGGTGACTTTGCTTTGGAGGAGAACAATGGTTTCTCCTTCAGTTCTTTCAGTTTGGACTGCGGGTGCCTTGTCTGACTCATTCTTTTCCTGACTTCTTTGAAGACAGCAAAAATTAAGAGACTCATCTTTTTTGTTTATTTTTTCACTTTAAGTTCTGGGGTACATGTGCAGAACATGCAGGCTTGTTACATGGGTGTACATGTGCCATGGTGGTTCGGTGCACCCATCAACCCGTCATCTAGGTTTTAAGCCCTCATGCATTAGGTATTTGTCCTAATGCTGTCCCTCCCCTTGACCCCCACCCCCAACAGGCCCTGGTATATGACGTTACCCTCCCTGTGTCCATGTGTAAGAGACACTTTTAAAAAAGAAATTAGATGGTTATTTTCAGTTCTATTAATGATAATGAAGTAATATTAAAATTAAAAAAATTCATACAGCACGTCAGCAATAACTTCTTGCATACTTATTTTTCTTGCTTACGATGTTTGAAATTTATTATCAGCTCACAATGTATTTTCCCAAAGTACTGGAGACAAATATATTTTGGAATTCAGTGCTTTTTTTATTCTAAAAAGATAATATACAAATATCATGTATTATGTAACATTCCCAGTGGAATCTGGAGCCGTGCCTATTATCGAAAACATTAACACATATAACCGTACAGTGATGCACATAAACATTAACAGTAAGCAAAGACTATACATAGCCTCACCTGTAAGTTACATTCTGCCATCAAATAGTTTCAGAAATCTTGCGTTTTTAGATAGAGTTGCAAGATAAAATACAGACTGCTCAGTTAAATTTGAATTTCAGTTAAACAACAAATAATAGTTATTATTGTGGCTGTTTTTGGTTTTGGTGGTGGTGGTGGTGGTAGGGTAGGGAGAAGTAATCTTTTAGTATATGTCCTAAATATTGCATAGAACACACTTATACTAAAAAACATACATATTCAGGCCAGGTGTGGTGGCTCACTCCTGTAATTCGAGAGCTTTGGGAGGCTGAGGCAGGAGGATCACTTGAGGCCAGGAGTTCAAGATGAATCTGGACAGAATAGGGAGAAACAATACTCTGTCTCTCTCTTCTCTTTCTCTCTCAGTGTTTAGGTCAAGTGAATGTCTGTTTTTTTGTTTTTTTTTTTTAATTTGTGAAATGTGCCTCTTGTGATTTGAAACTGCAAATAAAAGATTGTAGGACTCAGATCTAAAAATATCCTAATTGAAATACTATTAGCAGCTACTATTCCAGTAGTAGAGTTTCATTTGGGCCTTTCTGAAGGGAAACACAGGAAACAAAGTTTTATTAAGTATGCTACTATCCACAGAGTGTGAGCTATAAAGCCCGTGCAAAGCCAAACGGATGAACAATTCAAGGTATTTCACGGGTTAGATGTAACACGGCTAGTTTAAAAGCAATTTATGTCATGGACTTTAGTAATAGTTCTTTCCTGTTTCACTGGGAAATTCATCATCTATAAAATACCCCTTTTAGAAATTTATAGCATCTTCTTAACAAAGATATAGCTCCATCTAATGGGGGAAACATCAAATTACAGCCCATCATGCAGCTAGGAATTAATCCAGTATTTCTGTGAGTGTTGGTAAAATTATATGTGCATATAGTTTATACACACACATATACAAATACTGGATGTGTTTCTGTGCTTCTCCTTTTTTGCAGCCAGATAGGATCCAAAGCTTCCTTCAAGAGCTGCTCTTTCCCTTGGATTGAATTAATTAAATACATTTTTATTTTTATTTTTTAGAGACAGGGTCTTGCTCTGTCACTCAGGCTGGAGTGCAGTGGTGCAACCGTGGCTCACTGTAGCCTCAAACTCCTGGGCTCAAGTGATCCTCCCACTTTGGCCCTCCATGTAGTTGGAACTAAAGCATGCGCCACTACACCCAGCTAATTTTTGAATTTTTTCTAGAGATAGGGTTTCACCATGTTGCCCAGGCTGGTCTCGAACTCCTGGGCTCAAGTGATCTTCCCACCTCAGCCTGCCAAAGTGTTGGGATTACAGGCATCAGCCAGCACGCCTGGCTATTTTTATTTTTATAGTTCTTTCAGGAGCATCTCTTTTCCTTGGATTAGACTAATACAAATATATTTTTATTACATATAACCACTCATACCTTAAGCTCATTCCCACCCTATTAATCTATAAAATATAACCTTAAGAGTGTTAATTTTCTGTCCTTGAGAATCATGGCCTCTTCAGACGTAGAAAGGACATTAGAGATTATCCAACTTTTGGTTCTCTACCCTGGCTGAGTATTAGAATCATCTGGGAAAGTTAAAAAAATACCCCCACCTGGGACCACCAACAGAAATTCTTGTTTAATTGGTCTGGGTAACTCCTGGGCTTAGTTATTCTGTAAAAGCTCCTCCAGGAAATTCTAATGTGCAGGTGATCCTAATCCCCCAGCTGAATTTAATGTGTAGCCAGGGTCAGGCCCTAATGAATTTTAAGATAGCCAATGTATTTTACAATTGAAGAAACCAAGCTCCACTGAAGAGAAGTGATTCTGTAACTAGAATGTTAGAGTCTCTGATGCATAAGAAATCACAATTCTTAGAAATAGATAAGAAAACACAATCATCATAGTGTTCTTACCCATCCTTTCTTTTATGTAAAACTTTCATCTGTGAAGATACAGCAGGAAAATGTCTATTTCAAAACTCAAACTCAATGACATCAAATCAGAAATTAGAAATATGAATTGTCCTTACTTCTGAGAATTTGACCTCCAGGCTCAAATTATGGTCCATTTTATCTCCATTTTTCTTTCACCCCTCTCTCCATTCCATCACCAAATCCTGCTGGTACCTTTTGTAAGCTCTGTGACAGCAGAGCATGGGTCTATCTTGTTCATGCTATAGTCTTAGCCCTGAGTGTCATGTTTGGCTCATGGCAAGCAATCTATAAACATGCAAAATTAAGCAAATGAAGTCAAGTTCTCTTGCATCCATCCATTCCTTCGTCTCAAGACCAAACCTTCAATTCCTCCTGTCTGGGTAACCATTCAAGTCTCTGCTAATTTTCTTTGATAATTTTCTAGGGATTTTTTTCCCCCAGACATCAGTCTCTTTCAACTAATAGATTTTACGTGTTACCTTCAGCCTTCATCATTTCATTTCCCCGCCCCAAAATACACATCTCTGTTTCAATTTCTTCCTTATTGCCACTCCACTCTAATCATTCAAACTTTTCCTCCACTGTTCCCTGTGCCCTTCCATTCATGCCATGTACCATAGCTCTATTTCCTCCTGCTCATAACTTTCTGCCTTGAAGAAGTGGAACAAACAGGCTCTGGAATCAGACTGATTGCAAGTGGTCCCAATTCCACCTTTGCTATGTAATCCCTCTGAGTCTCAGTTACTTCATTTACAAAATGTATCAGTAGGAGATAAGATAATACATTTAAAGCAGTTGATACTACATCTTGTACATAGTATTGAGCCAACCTTTATATTCTCTCTGCCAGCACCACACAATCTTGATTACTGTAGCTATTTTCACACCATTTAGAAGAGAAAAGCTTTAATTCTAGAAGTACTTAAGTTGACATTCCGCTACACTAATTTTATAAACAAATAAGCAGTGTCTTCCTTGTTTAAGGTATTTGAGTAAGAATAGTTATAATCAAAAGTCAATTTATCCTGAATTTATTTTGAAAATACCTCCCTCTCAGGGGCATTACTATACATGACTCAGCATACTGTGAACCTGAGCACTGTGATATATACTACTCAGTGGAAATGGAGGCTAAACTAGTACAGACATCCTGGAGGACAATTTGGCAACATCTATTAACATCTAAAAACCCATGAGTATACTTATAGGCAAGGACTTATATGCAGAGTCACAAAAACTGTAAACTGCCTAACTGTCCAGCACTAAGTGACTAGTCAAATAATGCATGTTAAAACACACAATAAAATAACATGTTACTACTAGACATTGAAAAATCTATGTATACTTACATGGATTATATCCAGGACATGTTTGCATAGACATACTTGTACACACATTAAATAAAAGTACCTTCAGATGAATGCTGGTAATAGTCATTGCCTTTGAGAGAAGAAATGGGTCAGTAGGCTTCAGGGAAAGGAAGGCATATTTTTCACGCTATACACTTTTACAATAGAAACTGATATTAAACCACCTATATGCATTATATATACATACCTACATAGTATTAAATATATATAAAATTTTTGAAATAGAACTTACATATAGAAAGTGAACAAATCATAAGTGTTAGGAACATTTTTTGAATCAAGTTAACATACCCACCTACAAAACACTCCTATCAAGGAAAAAGGCATTTCCAGTAAATATTTACAAGAATTCCTGTATTACTTTACTACTTCTGTATGTATATCATAACAAATAAAAAAATACCATAATCATACTGAGTAAAAGGAACAATAGGTTTTAAAATACGCAATGCTTACTTTTCTTTTTTTGAGATAGAGTTTTGCTCTGGAGTGCAGTGGCGTCATCTCCGCTCACCGCAACCTCCGCCTCCCGGCTTCAAGTGATTCTCCTGCCTCAGCCTCCCGAGTAGCTGGGACTACAGGTGCACACCACCATGCCCGGCTAATTTTTGTATTTTTAGTGGAGATGGGGTTTCACAATGTTGGCCAGGATGGTCTCGATATATTGACCTCATGATCCGCCCACCTCAGCCTTCCAAAGTGCTGGGATTACAGGTGTGAGCCACCGCGCCTGGCCAATGCTTACATTTTTAAATACCCAGTTCATGTTCAATTATTTTTGCTTATCTCAAAAATATCTATTTACATTTGGTTTGTTTGGATCATTTTCCCAAAATGTCCCCATATTACATATGGCGATTTTTCTCTTAAAACTCTTTTGTTCTATAACTGTCCCACTCTCTTCTGTTAATGCTATTTCTTTGTTGTTGGAGAAACTGGTCATTTATCTTGTAGAATCTCTCACATTCTGGATATGGCTGATTAAACCTTCTGGTGTCATTTAATATGTTCTTTACCCACTGCATTTTTTATAAACCATTACTTAGACCTAGAAACTCAATATGCTTTCTTGAGTTGGTAAATAAAAGTACTCTATGATCCAGTGCATTTAAGGAAAATTATATATTTGGGGAAACCAATGCATAGAGAGTCACAAAGACCCGAAAAGTTTCAAAGTAAGGAAATGTTTAGTTTTGCTTAACTGTGCATTTCCCACGTGTTATTTGATTGTTACTGTGCTATACACTATGTTCACATGGAACTAGAGTCCTGTTTTTTGCACTCCGATAAGCACTGGATCAGAAGATCTGTAGGGTCTTCTCAAAATCCTATGACTTTGCATGATATGAGACATACTGGCTGGACACAATGGCTCACACCTGTAATCCCAGCCACCTTGGGAGGCTGAGGCAGGAGAATCCTGAGCCCACAAGTTCGAGACCAATCTGGGGAACATAGTGAGGCCTCATCTCTACAAAAACGAGAGAGAGAGAGAGAGAGAGAGAGAGAAAATTAGCTGGGTGTCGTGGCACACACCTGTAGTCCCAGCTACTTGGGAGGATGGGGTGGGAGGATCCTTTGAGTCCAGGAAGTCCAGCAGTGAACTGTGATCTACACTCTAGCCTTGGTGAAACAGCAAGATCCTGCCTCAAAAAAAAAAAAAAAAAAAAAGAGAGAGAGAAAGAGAGACATAGTGCAGATGCTCATAAAAGTTTGCTGATTGATTAATCCAGCAGTCATGTATTGTGTTTTTTATTTATAGTGTACTGTACCTGAAGCCACTATTCCTGTCCTTAAGAAATAAGACTGAGTTGATAAATCAGCATGTGTTCAGGCAATAAACTCACATTCTTGTTTAAAGCATATGGCAGTTAAAAAAAACAAAATCAGTTGTATGTGTTGTGTATTTATGGAGTGGCCTGGTGGGTTTCATGAGGAAAGCTCCAAAAGAGGTCAGCCTTGGAGTACATCAACAAGCATTCACAGCAAGTCAGAGCTGGAAACACACACACACACACACACACACACACACACACACGGGAGGGGGGGGGACAGAAATCAGCTGGTTTAATCTCTTTATTTATAGAAGACAGGAAGCCTAAGGACAGGAAAGGATTCTTAGAGCTGATGAGACCCAGACATTCCTGTTTCGAAGCTTAGTGCATTCCCTTAGTAGGTCCAATTCAGGATTACTTCTTTGTAGGTAAACTTTTGTTTTGTTTTCTCTTCCCTCTGGAAGCTTTTAGGATTTTCTTTTTATCCTTTGGAGTACTGAAACTTCTTCAGGAAGTTATGAGATTTTCCCCTTCGTTCTACCGGGACTACCTTGCAATATAAGGATCCGGGTTTTCTTGGGCAGAGGGAAACTTTCTTCTGTGACTCGCATATCTGTTTCTGGGTCACTTGCTTTAATTTGCTCATTCCAATCATTTTCTTTGATATGGTTGGTTTTAGTCGTTTTGGGTGAACCTTGGTTGCCTTTCACATTTATGAATGAAAGGTAATCTTATTAATGATCTGACTTGGGACTTTTTTTTTTGTAGTTATCTGGATTTGTTTACTCAGAAATGCACAGAGATAAATTTGACCTGGTTTTCAGCCTCAAGATATTTACAGTCTAGTGAGGGAGGAAAACAAGTAAACCAAGAACTCTGTCAAAGTGTCAGCATGTTTATGATACAGCTTAAACAAAAAGACAGTGGTATTAATTTGTGTAACAGGGAATTCTGAGGTGTGTACCTCCTCCAACTTCAATATTCTGCCTCTGGCTCCTCTGGGGTTGGCCTAGAAATGAACAGCGTCTGGGAGAAAAAAGGAAAGGACAGAAAAGGTCTGACTCAACCACTGCAGTTTGGTGATGTGGCTTTTTGGGCTTGAAGAAAGTTCAAGGCTTCTTCTTTCTCTTGATGTATAACATTTCTGGATTTCTCAAAGATTTATCACAGAGGATCTTTAGCTGCAACATTCATGACATAGCAATACCATTTCTCAGGCTCTTCACTTAGTACCTTTGGCCCCTGAGCATATGGTGGTCCATTCTACATAGACACTTTCTGTTTTCCCAGTTCTCTCCCAAGCAGTCCTCCGAGATGAACAAGAACTCAATCCAAGCCTGGTCCTTCCCCATGTACTACCTCGTGAACTACATCTGGTCGAGGGGAAGCACCTGTGCATCCTTGTACCTACAGAAATGGACCACTCATTGCTCTCTCATAGGCAAACTGTTCCAGTCACTGCCTTTCCTTAGTTTTTCTCAAGGATGAGTCCAATGCCTAAAAGTCTTCAATTTCTCATGTTTCCTGGAAGTAGGTAATGAAAGCAGACTTAGAAAACCGGAACTGGAGCACCTCCTTTGTAAGCTCTGCATAGATTTGGAATGTAGGAATGTTTGGCACCTTAAATTTGATTTCAGTCCTTGGAGTCTCAGCTGAAATAGAAAGTCTCATTGGAAATGCCTGTTTCATGCCTCAATGAAAAGTACAGGGGTGATGAAACATGGAATCTTCCGTACTATTTCTTGAAGGCAGTAGGCCGTCTCCTATGACTAGCTTTATTACAATAAAACTATGCCAGAGAACTCTCTATTAAGCCAGTTTGTGGGTCTCTGGCAGAGGAAAAAAGAAACTTGGTCATCTTCAAAAGCTAGATTATTCTTAGGCTTGGTTCTCCTAAGGAGCCAGCTGAATGTGCATCACTGTGAAATAGATTGCCTCTCAGAGAGAAATTTAGAAACATTTTGGAGAGAGATCCAAAATGGCTGATCACTAACAGCTCGGGATTGTAGCTCCCAGCAAAAGCACAGAGAATGAGAGGACGCCACACTTTCAGATGAATTTTCATCACTCATGGTCCAGAAGATTCCCAGTGGAGGAGCCCCACGGTTCACCAGCGCGACTCTTGTGGCCGGCGCAGCGGTTTTGCCTGAGCCTCAGTGTGGCAGCTCTTCATGCAGAGTAAACGGGACTGGTTCCCCTGCTGACCGGTGTTTGGAGCTCCGGGAAGGCAGAGCCGCTTGTTACGGACTCAAGAAGGAAGCCAGACCGGAGATTCTTGGGCAGAAGAGCACCTTCAGTCTTATCGCTGCTATTTTGGCCGGCGCAATGGGTTGCTCGGATCCCAGCACTGGGAATCAATAAATTGGAGGTCCACTCAGAAACCTAATTAGAAAGGCGGTAGTTGTAAGGACGACAGATGGATAAATTTATAATAAAGGGAAGAAACCAGCCTAAAAAGGCTGAGAATACCCAAAATCAGAACGCCTCTCCCTCTACAGGGGATTGCAGTTCCTCATCAGCAACGGAACAAGCCCTGATGGAAAAAGACTGTGTTCCATTATCTGAAGTAGGCTTCAGAAGGTGGATGATAAGAAACTTCTGGGAGTTAAAAGAACTTGTTCTAACCCAATGTAAAGAAACTAAGAACTTTGAAAAAAGGTTTGACGAAATGCTAACAAGAATAGACAATATAGAAAGGAATATAAATGAACTAATGGAGTTGAAAAATACAACGCAAGAACTTAGTGAAATATGCACAAGTTTGAATAGCTGAATTGATCAAGCAGAAGAAAGGATATCAGAGATTGAAGACCAACTTAATGAAATAAGACGAGAAGACAAGAATAGAGAAAAAAGGATAAAAAGGAATGAGCAAAGTCTCCAAGAAATATGGGACTATGTGAAAAGACCTAATCTACGTTTGATAGGTGTACCTGAATGTGATGGAGAGAATGAATCCAAGCTGGAAAATATTCTTCAGGATATTATCCAGGAAAATTTTCCCAATCTAGCAAAGCAGGACACTATTCAACCCCAGGTAATACAGAGAACACCACAAAGATATTCCTCAAGAAGAGCAACCCTAAGGCACATAATCGTTAGATTCACCAGGGTTGAAACGAAGGAGAAAATACTAAGGGTAGCCAGAGAGAAAGGTCAGGTTACCCACAAAGGCAAGCCTATTAGACTTACAGCAGATCTCTCAGCAGAAACCCTACAAGCCAGAAGAGAATGAAGGCCGATATTCAACATCCTTAAAGAACAGAACTTTCAGCCCAGAATTTCATATCCTGCCAAACTAAGCTTCACAACTGAAGGAAAAATAAAATCTTTTATGAACAAGCAAGAACTCAGAGATTTTATTACCACCAGGCCTGCTTTATAAGAACTTCTGAAAGAAGCATTACACATAGAAAGGAACAACCAGTATTAGCCTTTCTAAAAATATACCAAAAAGTAAAAAGCATCAACATAAAGAAGAATTTACATCAACGAATGGGTAAAACAGCCAGTTAACATCAAATGGCAGTAACCCTAAATTTAAATTGACTAAATCCCCCAATTAAAAGATACAGCCAAAACCTAAAGGTATGCTACATCCAGACTCATTTCACATCCAAAGATACACAAAGACTCAAAACCAAGGGATGGAGAAAGATTTACCAACCAAATGGAGAGCAAAAATAAATAAATAAAAAGCTGGAGTTGCAATTCTCGCATTTGATAAAATAGATTTCAAAGCAACAAAGATACAGTGGTAAAAGGATCAATGCAACAATAAGAGCTAACGATTCTAACACCCAGATACATAAGACCCATAAAGAGATTTAGACTCAACGAGACAGAAAATTAATAAGGATATCCAGGACTTGAACACAGATTTGGAACAAGTAAACTTAATAAATATGTATAGAGCTCTCCACTTCAAATACATAAAATATACATTCTCCACTTTAAATACACAAAATATTGATTGGCCATTATTAATACCCATTTTTATTTATTTATTTATTTATTTATTTTTTAAATTTTTTATTGGATTATAGGTTTTGGGGTACATGAGCAGAGCATGCAAGACAGTTGCGTAGGTACACACATGGCAGTGTGCTTTGCTTTTCTTCTCCCCTTCACCCACATTTGGCATTTCTCCCCAGGCTATCCCTCCCCACCTCCCCCTCCCACTGGCCCTCCCCTTTTCCCCCCAATAGACCCCAGTGTTTAGTACTCCCCTTTCTGTGTCCATGTGTTCTCATTTTTCATCACCCACCTATGAGTGAGAATATGCGGTGTTTCATTTTCTGTTCTTGTGTCAGTTTGCTGAGGATGATGTTCTCCAGATTCATCCATGTCCCTACTAACGACACAAACTCATCATTTCTGATTGCTGCATAATATTCCATGGTGTATATGTGCCACATTTTTCCAATCCAGTCTATTATCAATGGGCATTTGGGTTGATTCCAGGTCTTTGCTATTGTAAACAGTGCTGCAATGAACATTCGTGTACATGTGTCCTTATAGTAGAACGATTTATAGTCTTTTGGATATATACCCAGTAATGGGATTGCTGGGTCAAATGGAATTTCTATTTCTAAGGCCTTGAGGAATCGCCACACCGTCTTCCACAATGGTTGAACTAATTTACACTCCCACCAACAGTGTAAAAGTGTTCCTTTTTCTCCACATCCTCTCCAGCATCTGTTGTCTCCAGATTTTTTAATGATCGCCATTCTAACTGGCGTGAGATGGTATCTCAATGTGGTTTTGATTTGCATCTCTCTGATGACCAGTGACGATGAGCATTTTTTCATATGATTGTTGGCCTCATATATGTCTTCTTTCGTAAAGTATCTGTTCATATCCTTTGCCCACTTTTGAATGGGCTTGTTTGTTTTTTTCCTGTAAATCTGCTTGAGTTCTTTGTAAATTCTGGATATCAGCCCTTTGTCAGATGGGTAGACTGCGAAAATTTTTTCCCATTCTGTAAAAACCCTAGAAGGAAATCTAGGCAAAACTATCCAGGACATAGGAGTAGGCAAGGACTTCATGAACAAAACACCAAAAGCATTGGCAACAAAAGCCAAAATAGACAAATGGGACCTAATGAAACTCCACAGCTTCTGCACGGCAAAAGAAACAGTCAATACCCATTTTTAGAATAAAGCAATATTCCTGTTCTCTCTCCCTCTTTTTCTTCCTCTTTCTTCTTCTCCTTCTCTCCTTTTTTTTCTTTAAAAAAAAAAAGCAGCAAATTTTAATAGGACATACTAGAATAAATTCATTACTGTTTTCCTTAAAATACATATAAAAAAAAAAAGAAAAGAAACATTTTTTACACTAAAGCATTTTTGTGTAAAATGAAGAGAATGAAGAGCATCAGCATCGAAGCCACATAGATGTGAGTTTAAATTCCAATTTGAAACTTATTAGCTGTGTGAACATAGATCAACTGTTTAGCACTCTAAGCCCTTGGTTTTCTGATTTGTAAAAGGGGATTAATAGCTAATTTAAAGGGTAGCTGTGGAAATTAAATGAGATGTAGTATGTAAAGATTCCAAAACAGATGCCCTTGATGGGTAGTAGCCACTATCACCATTCCTCCTCAGCCTGGAATTCTCTCCATCTTCTTCTCTGACCCATCAATTCCCATTCTTCCTTAAAGACAAGTCAGGGTCAGCCACCTCCACCAGAAGGCCTTCTCAGATTCTTTTTCCCACTCATAATGGTATAGGTGCTTCTAAAGCATTTTGTGGCCGGGCGTGGTGGCTCACGCCTGTAATCCCAGCACTTTGGGAGGCCGAGGCGGGTGGATCACGAGGTCAAGAGATCGAGACCATCCTGGTCAACATAGTGAAACCCCATCTCTACTAAAAATACAAAAAATTAGCTGGGCATGGTGGCGCGTGCCTGTAATCCCAGCTACCCAGGAAGCTGAGGCAGGAGAATTGCCTGAACCCAGGAGGCGGAGGTTGTGGTGAGCGGAGAATGAGCCATTGCACTCCAGCCTGGGTTACAAAAGTGAAACTCTGTCGCAAAAAAAAAAAAAACAAAAAAACCACACAACAATAAAGCATTTTGTCTGCAAACTTTTTAATCAAAAGCAAAATGAAACAAATGAGTCTGTGTATCAAGCTTGTGCTATACCCACACAGGGATGAATCATTTTTAGTGACTTTAAAACATGAAACTTTGTTCATTTCTAGTGGGATATACCATAAGGACAAAAAGAACTGCAAAAAAATCTTAAGCTGTGAAGTCATTATATTATAGGTAGTTATGTTGGTATCATTATATTGAGACTATTATGTGTATGTTGTGAGATAGAGCAAATGAGCGTTTGCATTGGTGTCGTTGAGAACCGGAACTTTCAGCATGGGAAAAAAGAGACGTGGTCATAAAACTGATGAAATAAAAACTGTTTTATCCTGACTTTGAATTGGAAGCATCAGTCACTTTGTCTTAAGAACAAAAATGTATTCCTTCGCTCCGTCCATCAAAAGACCTAGAAACAAACACCAGCCCAGTAACAGCAAGCATCTCCAGCACCAAGAAAATAGCCCAGAGCTCCTTGTAGAAATGGATGACTTCCAGCTGGGTGCACTGGCTCAAGCCTGTAATACCAACACTTTGGGAGGCCAAGGCAGGAGAATCACTTGAGGTCAAGAGTTCAAGACCAGCCTGCCCAACATGGAGGAACCCCATCTCTACTGAAAATACGAAAGTTAGCTGGGTATGGTGGCAGATGCCCGTAGTCCCAGCTACTCAGGAGGCTAAGGCAGGAGAATTGCTTGAACCTGGGAAATGGAGGTTGCAGTGAGCTGAGATTGCACCACCATACTCGGCCTGGGTGATAGAGTGAGATTCTGTAAAAGAAAAGAAAAAGAAAGAAAGAAAGAAAAAAGAAATGGATGACTCTAGATCTGAGGCAGGAAATTTGGAAGAGCCTAGCACATCCTATTATACCGTAAAGCAAATAAGCAATAAACCCAAATAAGATCATGTCAAAAGGATACAAAAGCCAACCTGAAAAGCTCTCACTGGCTAAATATGAGACTATTTGCATATTATGAGGAGAAACTACAAAGGACTAGAATATAACGTATCTTTTTTCATCATAGGTTCAACATGATTCTAAAACAAACAAACTGAAACAAAACCAAATAACAAAAAGAAAACCCTCACTGATCACCTTTAGAGAATATCTGATTGAGAACAACTTGAAAAATTATAAAATAAAGGAAAAGAAGCAAGCATTTATCCTATCTTTCTTATGTGAACTGTACCTCAGGGTCGATGAGAAGTGCCTCTTTATAGGGGTGTTCTAGTTACTAAGTGAAAAAGGAAAGATAGAGTATTACCATTGGGCAATGCTTAGGGAAGCAATGATCTAGGCAATGGTCATCAATGGCTGCTAACACGACAGAAGAGGAGTCTTTTTTTTTTTTGAGATGGAGTCTTGCTCTGTCGCCAGGCTAGAGAGTGCAGTGGCACAATCTTGGCTCACTGCAACCTCTGCCTCCTGGGTTCAAGCGATTCTTCCGCCTCAGCCTCCTGAGTAGCTGGGACCACAGGCGCCCGCCATGGCACCTGGCTAATTTTTGCATTTTTGATAGAGACGGGGTTTCACCATGTTGGCCAGGATGGTCTCGATCTCTTGACCTCCTGATCTGCACACTTCGGCCTCCCATAGTGTTGGGATTACAGGTGTGGAGCCACCATGCCCGGCCAATACATACTTCTTAATAGATATGCACAAAGGCACTTACAAGTATTCAAGTCAAAAAAGAATCACTTGAATCTGATAATTGATCATATTTCTAGATCCAACTATCAATTTTTGGGAAATACAGTGAACAGAGGACCACATTAAATGACACTACAAGGAGGGGAATTATGAAAATCTGAATTGGGAAAATTCTACAGGACAAATGACCCAGTGTAATCAACAAATAAATTGGGGTGGGGGAGTATAGAGAGATAGAGTGAAGGCAAACTTTTAAAGGAGGTTTAAGAGACATTTAATTTTAACTATGGACCTTATGACAACTGTGATTTGTACAAAGTTAAAAATTACCAGATATTGGCCAGGTTCGGTGGCTCATGCCTGTAATCCCAGCACTTTGGGAGGCTGAGGCGGGTGGATCACTTGAGGCCAGGAGTTTGAGACCAGCCTGGCCAATATGGTGAAACCCCATCTCAACTAAAAATACACAAGTTAGCCGGGCATGGTGGCGGGCACCTGTAATCCCAGCTACTTGGGAGGTTGAAGCAGAAGAATTGCTTAAACCTAGGAGGTGGAGGTTGTAGTGAGCCAAGATCATGCCATTGCACTCCAGCCTGGGCAACAGAGCAAGACTCTGTCTCAAAAAACATAATAATAAAAAAAATTGCCAGATATTTGGGGAAATTCAAGCACTGAGTGGGCATTGGGTAATACAGTAATTATTGTTAATTTGTTATAGGTGTGATAATGTGATAATGGTATGGTAGTTATGTTTAAAGAGTCCTTAACTTTTAGATACTAAAATGTATAGATACAAGCATAAGTTTATGGATGAAATGATGCAATGTTGGGAACTTGCTTCAAAATAATCTGGGGATGTGGAGAGTAGAAGGAATGTGGATTAAACACATCTTCCCTACTTACATATATAATGGAAATGTTTCATAACAAGTAAAGAGTTAAAAATAAATAAAAACCATAAAAGTTAAAAACAAACAAAAATTTTCCCAGCTGTTCCAGAGACTGTGCAAGGCAAGAAAATCTAAGAATCTCTCAGCCCTTCAAAATAAAGTCAGCTTCACAACTGCGAAGTCACATTCTCAAAATGCAGAGTCTGATTAAGATGAAGCTCTGCATTCCCATTCCTTCTTGTCATAGAAATGAAATACTTCACTGTAATCTAAAATATGTCATCAGATCGTGACATTTCTCTGCTCAGGTCTATCTGCAGCCCCCAGTGTGTTTCTGTACTCAGAAAAATAGCTGATGCCCTTGTAAGAGCCTACAGAGCTCTCCCTGCTTGATATCCCCTCAGTGGGAGCCAGTCTCCAAGACGGCCCCCAGAAGTGATCCCTACCTCCTGGTATTTGTTATTCTGTTCCAAGACTGGTCTATGTGATCAGTACAATAAAGAAAAAGTGATGGCTTACTACTTCTGAGATTTTTTTTTTTGAGACGGAGTTTCACTCTTGTTACCCAGGCTGGAGTGCAATGGCGCGATCTTGGCTCACCACAACCTCTGCGTCCTGGGTTCAGGCAATTCTCCTGCCTCAGCCTCCTGAGTAGCTGGGATTACAGGCACGCGCCACCATGCCCAGCATGCCCAATGCCCAGCTAATTTTTTGTATTTTTAGTAGAGACAGGGTTTCACCATGTTGACCAGGATGGTCTCGATCTCTTGACCTCGTGATCCACCCGCCTCGGCCTCCCAAAGTGCTGGGATTATAGGCGTGAGCACGCATACTCCTGGCCAATACTTCTCAGATTTGATTATAGACACTGTGGCTTCCATCTTGGTTTCTTCTCCCTCTCCCTTGGATCACTTGCTCTGGGGGAAACCAGCTGTCATGTTATCACCAGTGCCACACTGAGACCACATAGCAAGAATTTCAGAGAACTGAATTCTCCTGCTAACAGCTCTGTGAGTGCTCTGATCAGTGGAGACTGATCTTCCGGCTTCAGTCAAGCCACTTTTTCTTAAAGGGTCAGATGGTAAATAGTTTGGGCTTTGCAGGCCTTGTGGTTTATACGGCAACTACTCAACTGTTCCATTATACACAACATGAAAAATAATGCGTTCCCAGAAAATCTCATTTATAGAAACAGGCAGTAGTTTGCTAACTCTTCCATGACTGCAGCACAGGCTTACAGCTTGATTGCAACCTCATGAAACCTTGAAGCAGAGCTATGCAGATAAGCTGCTCCAATTCCGGAGCCGCAGGAACCGTGAGATATATGAGTTTTAAGCTGCTGTATTTTAGTGTAATCAATAACTAATATATCATCATCCCACTCTCCACATCCCACATTTACCTCTTTTTACTTCTCTAATTTCACTTCTCTCTACTCTCCACCATTCATTCAGCTCAGGACACAGAGGCCTCCTTGTTGTTCCTTGAATATACCAGGGGCTCTCGTGCTTTTGGAGCAATGCATTTGCTATTCTCTATGCCTGAAATGCTTCTCCCCAAGACATCCACTTGAGTAGATTCAGTATCTCCTTTAGGTCTTTACTTAAATGAGCCTTTCTCAGTAAAGTTTCCCTCATCCTACTTATAAATGCAATACACCGTCCTTCCTACAGTCTTAATTTTTCTTCATAGCATTTACCGCCATGTAACATAAACTGCATTTATTGTCTGTTTTCCTCTGCTGGATTGAAATCTTCATGAAGGCAGGAGTTTCCATTTCGTTTACTTCAGTACCCAAAAAACAGTACCTAACCGGCAGTAGCCCCCAATAAATTGTTTATTTAATGAAGCTGCCAACCCCATAAAGGCATGAATATATTTTATTTTTTATTTTGAGACCAAGTTTTGCTCTACTGCCCAGGCTGGAGTGCAATGGTGTGATCTTTTCTTACTGCAACCTCCATCTCTTGGGTTCAAGTGAGTCTTCTGCCTCAGCCTCCTGAGTAGTTTGGATTACAGGCACCCGCCACCGTGTCTGCCTAATTTTTTTGTATTTTCTAGTAGAGATGGGGTTTCACCATGTTAGCCAGGCTGGTCTTGTAGTCCTGACCTCTGGTGATCCATCCGCCTCAGCCTCCTAAAGTGCTGGGAGTACAGGTGGAAGCCATGCACCTGGCCAATGGCATGAATATCTTACTTGACATAATATACTCAGCCCTAGCACATAATAAATATTAAATGCTAAGTTAGCTTTGAAGAATTTTAAATGTGAATATCAAATGTGGTTTTGAAAGATCACTCTAGGAAAAGAATGGAGGAAGCAATTGGTGTTTGCCAACACTGAATTCTCATTTGCTCTCCATGGGCAATTTCACCCGCCCTCAACTGTTCATTACTTCCTAAATGCAATTTGACCTTAAAATTTGCACTGGCCCTGCCCGATTTCCAAAGCTACCCTCTTTCTTTACTTTGGGTTACATAACTTACTGTGCGACTTTGGACAAATTACTTGTTCTATTACTTATTCAGTTTCCCTGGCTGCAAATGGGGATATTAATACTTATCTCAAAAGAATGTTATGACGACGAATCAGTCAATTCATTTAAAATACTGAGAACAGGCCTTGCGCAGTGGCTCACACCTGTGAGCCACTTTGGGAGGCCGAGATGGGTGGATCACTTGAAGTTAGGAGTCCAAGGCCAGCCTAGTCAACATGGTGAAACCCCGTTTCTATTTTAAAAATTTCAAAAATTAGCCAGGTGCAGTAGCACCTGCCTGTAATCCTAGCTACTGGGGAGGCCGAGGCATGAGAGTCACTTGAGGTGGAGGTTGTGGTGATCTGAAATCATCCTCCTTAGTCTCCTGTAGTATGGATTCCGCCAAACTATTTCAATTAGAGCTATCAAAGGCCACTTATATTTGGGAGAAAGGGTCCATTCACTTTTAAGTTTTAATAGACAACCAACATACCAGTGTGGGGGTAGGGGCTTTGTGAAAGAGATGAGGATGGTCGGAGGCAAGATTCCAACCCAGTAAACTAATTTTTCAGACAAGACACACAGTAGATGAAGTAGCTGAGTTGAGATCTGGTTTTCAGTTTCTGGTGCCTACAAAGCAGGCATCTGGCTAGGGATTTCTAGTAAGCAGTAAAATACTGGTCAGCAGGACTGACCCCTACTGTCTTTAGGCTAACTAGAAGAGCAAACTCTGAAGAAGAGTAATACAGAGCACTTACATGTAAGAACTGTTCTAAGCACTTGAGATTATGTTTATAAACTTAAAAAATTTGAGACTGTCAAGACAATTATATGCATTTTATACAGCTATATAAAAATTGTTTTACAATTAAGATTTACAGGCCAGGCACAGTGGCTCACAGCTGTAAAAAACACTTTGGAAAACTGAGGCTGGTGGATCACTTGAGGTTCAGGAGTTCGTAACCAGCCTGGCCAGCATGACCAAACCTTAACTCTACTAAAAGTACAAAAATCAGCCAGACATGGTGGCACACACCTGTAATTCCAGCTACTAGGGAAGCTGAGTCACTGCACTCCAGCCTGGGTGACCAAGGAGACTGCCTAAAAAAACATTGCCCGATTTCCTATAAAACACTACTTTTACTTGAGGACGTTTCTCAAAGCAATTAATTTTGGAAATCCTGGGGAAAAAATTCTACTAGCAATAAGCTATTTAAATACTGTTAATGGAAACGATCACAGGGAAATCAAAATCACATACATAGCATACTCAAAAGAATGAGACAAAAGTTTAAGAGGACAGTATTTTTTATTCACTGATAAACTAAAAGTCAATTTCTTGGTATTTCTCATGTATACTTCATTTATTTTATTAATAAGCAAAGCCCTGTAAGGGAAGCCTTTGCCTAGTCCTCCGACTCTGATTCATCTTCATCTTGACTAATCTGGAAGTAACGAAGTTCGTATGTCTCCTTGTCAGATGCAACCACTCGAAGCCAATCACGAAGATTGTTCTTCTTAAGGTATTTCTTGGTAAGGTATTTCAAATACCTTTAAAATAAAAACATTAAGAAATTCCTACTATGTAAAGGTTTATTATACAGAAAATATACATCATACTCATCTTTTCTGTGCCTAGCTTCCTCCAAAATATTTCATCCTTCCATTCACACTACATTGTGCAAGGTTGTGAGGGTAGCATCCTCGTCATACTGCCACAGCCCAATTATTTAAGCAATACGATTTTACTCTTCAAATACATCATGTGTGTATACATGAAAATGTTTAACATCCCCCTCACCACTATTAAACTCCCTAACTCCCAATTCCACACTGGCTCGAGGTAGCCTATTAAGAGGGTTAAACCTATAGCATCCTCATTAGTCTCAACTTCTCTGATAATTCTTGGGCCCTCTCTACGTCTAATGTAACTAGAGTTGTATTTTTTCTTCTTTTCTTGAGATAGTCTTGCTCTGTCACCAGGCTGGAGTGCAATGGTGCGATCTCAGCTCACTGCAACCTCCGCCTCCCGGGTTCAAGCAATTCTCCTGCCTCAGCCTCCCGAGTAGCTGGGACCACAGAAGTGTGCCACCACTCCCAGCTAATTTTAGTAGAGATAGGGTTTCATTATGTTGGCCAGGATGGTCTCGATCTCTTGAACTTGTGATCCACCCGCCTTGGCCTCCCAAAGTGCTGGGATGACAGGCGTGAGCCACCGCGCCCAGCGAAGTTGTTATATTTTATAGTAATCATATGATTATCTGTAAGATTCTTGAGGATAGCTACATTTTCATCTCCGAATCCTTCGTGATTACATCTCATTTAACAGGTACAGCAACCACTTTAGTCTAAGCCACCATTATCTCTTACTGCAATTAGCTCTTACATCTTTAGTTTCCACCAAGTGTACCACCCTAGTTTTTTTTTTTTTTGAGATGAAGTTTTGCTCGTTTGCCCAGGCTGAACTGCAATGGCATGATCGCAGCTCACTGTCTCTGCCTTCTGGGGTCAAGTCCTAGTCTTTTCCAGCCACAATAAACAATTGCTTCCCAGTACATGTCCCATGGCTTTCAAGACCTGCTCCCCAGGCACCCTCCAAACTCATGCATTCCTCCCAAAACACTATGCCCCAGACACACTGGCCTTGTTACTGTTGCTTCTGGTTCATCCTGCCTGTAACAATTCCCAATTGCAAGGCTCACTTCTGCATTTCAGGTCCTGACTAACTTATTAACTTGCCTAAAAACTTTGCAACTTGCTTTATGCCCTTATCACTGCTTGATAATTCCATTTCACTCTCTCCCTTCTCTACTAGAAGTTCCTTGGTGGGTAAATTGCCTGCTTAGTTCACTGTTGGGTTACCCAGTCCTGTGCCGCCCATGTAGTATTTCATATTTGGTGAATAAACTGAATGAATAAAAACTGGCAGCAAGATATTAGACTTTGCCTTTGGCCACTTCTACTGAATAAAACCTTAAAAAAGTTTAAGTGTAAGTTGAGACAATTCTCCTAGGTACACATCAGACATGTTTCTTGCAACATACTCAAATACTCAAGTACCCAGCATTAAAGGTCATAAACAAATTGGATTTCCAGGGCCTGTCATTTACTGGATAGGAACCCTGGACCCAACTGGTAATATTCTAGCAATAAATTACACTTAAAACTAGTCTCAGCAATTGGCACTCATTTACTGAATTTCCCATTTATGTAGGCCTTTAGTAAGTTCGCATTTATTCTTGCATATAAACAGAATACATGCAATAATTATATATGAAATATTCCAAAACTATAATAAAAATTTGCAGAAGTACCAACCTTTTGGAGAACTGTTTCTCAGAAACAACAGTGATTTTATTCTTGAAGCGTTCAATGTGAACAACATTCCCGAGATTTCCAGTTTTGCCATTAACTTTAACCTTCTCCCGTAGAAATTGCTCCTATTTTAAAACAGAAAGAATGCAAAACTAGGGAAGAGAACCCTAGATATTCACTAGGGAAGGCACCCTAGGAATAGAGCTTAGATTATTGTCAAATATTTATATATTTAAACCATTATCAATAACTTGGATTATAAAAATAAGCCAAGTAGAATGATACTTACAAAATTTCCAGAATCAAAAATTCCATCTTCTACTGGATGAGTAAGGTCCAAATTAAACTTCCAGGTGGACTTCTTGGGTTTCTTGTCTTTCTGCTACATAAATGTGAAATAATTAGTACCTGGCTATGAAGACAATTTTTATAAATAATTTTAAAGTTTGTATCAAGGCAATCTGTACAATGTATTGTGAGGTTACATATACAAAAATAAAACAACAACAACAAAACACCCACTCTGGGGATGATCAGAACCTCTAACCAAGTCCTAATTTGTTCAAATCGTCAAAAAGTTATGGTCTTGGTCTTCCATACCACTGATGTTCAATTTTAAATTATCATGTTTTACTGCCACCGACTGCAGATGGAACAGATTAGTACACCTCCTAGCCCAAGCTGAGTTTAAGTGCCAGAGCTAGGATTCCATCCACTTATGTCGAGAATATTCAATAATCTTGACTTTTGGGAGAAAAACAAAAACCCCCAAATTTCCGCACCCAAACCTTTTATAACAAGACCATATAATAAGGTTACACAAGCAAAACGTTGCTATGGCCAGTAACAACGTACATTCACTGTAATATAAATACACACATCAGGATCAGGATTTATGACTATAAACACCCATTTAGATCCATCTAAACGGCTACCAAGTATTACACCTTAGTTTGCTTTCTCAGGTAGCCCGGTAACAGGTGCCCCCGCCTTCCCAAATTACTTGGTGCACAGAAGTCAATTTGGGAGACACAATTTGTCTAATGGAAGATAACCTATAGGGTTTATGGCCATGCTGAGCATTACCCAGTTTTGTAACTAGCCCAGAAATTTTATCCTAACTTTATTTGTAAATTGCACGTAAATACTTAGCTTTTCAAATATTCTTAGGAACACTGTAACATCTTACTGGTTCCCTTACTAATGCCTTAAGTATAATATCAGAAACACGTTCATTTCACGTTGCAGGAAACTAGACTTTTTTTTTTTTTTTTTTTTTTGAGACAGAGTTTCGCTCTTGTTGCCCAGGCTGGAGTGTAGCAGCACGATCTAGGCTCACTGCAACCTCTGCCTCCCAGGTTCAAGCGATTCTCCTGCCTCAGCCTCCGGAGTAGCTGGGATTACAGGCACGCGCCACCACGCCCAGCTAATTGTGTATTTTTAGCAGAAATGGGGTTTCTCCTAAATGATCTCGAACTCCTGACTAGGAGATCCACCCGCCTTGGCCTCCTAAAGTCTGGGATTACAGGCGTGAGCCACCGCGCTCGGCCTAGACTTGAGAAATTTCTTCCCCAACTTAAAGTTCTCAGAAACTTCTGTGATGTCGGCCAGAGCGGGATATGAGAGCCCCGGAGCTCTGGCCTTGCAAAGGCCGTCAGACCGGCTCGACTACCCACCTTTCCCCTTCCTAGTGCAGAGTGGCAAAAGCATTATCAGGCGCGAGAGTAAAGAAATGGGACAGATTGCAGTACCATCGGCCCATTTACAGTCGTAACTCCCTCTTACCCGCGTGCCCAACTACCCACCCCAAACCAATTCCGGGGCCAGCTCCAACTCCACTAGACCGCATGGCATCTGTCGGAAATCTCGAAAAACAATTCAGGATCATCGCGTCTCGGTTACGTTCCTAACCCAGATTCCATTCCTCCCCTTCCTACATCTCGACTGAGACGTTCCCACTCGACAGATGGAAAAATCATTACAAAGCCGCACAAACACCAAGACGTCGCTCACTCACCGGCGCCATGTTGTGAGTCGCGCGAGCACAGAAAAAGCAACAGCTGCGCGGCCTTTATTTATACCAAAGCCTGCGGCGTCACGCGCCGAGAGCGTCAGATTGCCGCCTCCCGGAAAAGGAAGCGGGAGGAGCGCCGAGGTCGGTAACTCCGGAAACCGGTGCGCTTTCCGACCCGGGCAGGCAGTCGGCTTTTCGGGCGGCGGTGGTTGAAGTGATTCCGCTTTCCGCTCCTGGCTGTACAAGCGCATTGATCACAGTTGCCTCTACGGTTACCTAGCGGCTGCTCACGGATACTCACTCACACGAGGGGTGCAGGAGTCGTCTTTCGCTAATCACCGGAACCCCCTTTCCAATCTGGGCAAGGCAGTGTCTCAGGTTGCTTTGGATCATCAATTATGATCTTCCAGAGACAAAATTATTTGTTTGTGTTTTTTCTGTGAGCCTTGATTTCTAAATGACTATGGAGGGAAATTGGTGCTTTGGGGACCAGGTCCTTAAAAAATGTATGTGTGTACACACACACACACACACACACACACACATATATTTATATGAGGCCGGGCATTGTGGCCCACGCCTGTAATCCCAGGACTTTGGGAGGCGGAGGCCGGCGAATCACTTGAATCCAGAAGTTCGAGACCACCCTGGGAAGTATATAAGGAGAACCCGTCTTTACAAAAAATTTAAAAAATTTAGCCAGTGTGGTGGTGCACTCCTGTATTCCCAGTCACTTGGGAGGCTGAGGCAGGAGTATCACTTGAAGTTGGGAGGCGGAGGTTGCAGTGAGCCAACTTAGTACCGTTGCACTCCAGCTTGGGTGACAGAGTGAGACTTTTTCAGAGAGAAACACGTAGTGCTTGCTTCTTGTTCATTCGTTTGGTATAATTTATTTTATACCAAAAAATCATTACAATGCCGCATAACACACCCACCAAGACATCATTTTAGAGTTAATCCCAGGTCTCCTGATTTCCATCCAAAATGCCTCCCAGTTAAAATTCAATGAATGTTTGCTGTGAACTATCACAAGACACCCGGGTGGAAGTGGCTTACTGACAAAAGGAAAAAGTAGCTTTTGAGCTTTGAAGGATTGTAAATTGACATCTGATCAGAAAAGTGGCATTCCTCTCGGTGTTTAGCAGTAATACGTTTTTGTAGAGATGAAATTGTCATACCTAGCGTTAGGGGTAAGGGATGGGGTGGACTTTTGTGTTAATTTGCAGAGTGACCCAGAAAGTGAGAACTGTTTATGGCCTTTCTGCCAGCAAGTGGTTACTGTGGCAACGATCTTTAATAGAGCATGTGACTTTTAGAGTCTGAAGAGAGGCCCTGAATTCCTACAAGAAATCCATTTCAACAAGATTTTTTAGTTGTTTGCCTTAAGAACCACAATAATTACATTTCTTTTCCAAACATTAAAAGGATAGAAGGGAGCAACTGGAATTTACTCCTCAAGGGCTGCCTAAGCTGAGGGGCAGAAATGATTCTATTTTGCTTGTCTTTAGTAGTCTTCCATGTCTTGACAATAAACTCCTTAAGCACTATTAAGCCATTTGTACAGAGGATATGAGAACAAATGTGTTTCACAGTAACTAGTAATCGCTAACTAGTTAAAAACTGTAATGGGGGAAAATATTTCAATTAGAAAAAAAAAACGAACAAAAATATGCAGATGGGAATGGGAAGACTAAAAGTTGTAAATAATTCAGTTCTTCCCAAACTGCGTGTGTGTGCATGTAGATAGTAACAACGCTAGTCAATACCCCACAGTTACTTTTTAAAAATTTGACAGCTAATTAAAAAAATTTTAACTTTTATTTTAGATTCTGAGGGTACATGTGTAGGTTTGTTGCATGAGTATATATAGTGATGGTGGGGTTTGGGGTGGGATTGGTCCCTTCACCCAGGTAGTATCAGAATAGTACCCAGTAGTTAGATTTTCAACCTTTCCCTGCTTCTAATAGTCTCACTGTCTATTTTTTGCCATCTTCATGTCCATGAGTACCCAATGTTTTGTTTCCACTTATAAATGAGAGGAGGAGGTTGCAGTGAGCCAAGATTGCTCCACTGCACTACAGCCTGGGGAACAGAGCAAGACTCCATCTCAAAAAAAGGAGCAAAAGAGAACTTTTAGACATCAAAAAGAGAAAAACTGAAATTAGAAAAAGTAGATGAGTTAGGCCGAGCATGGTGGCTCATGCCTGTAATCCCAGCACTTTGAGAGACTGAGGCGGGTGGATCATGAGGTCAGGAGTTCAAGACCAGCCTGACTAACATGGTGAAACCACATCTGTACTAAAAATACAAAAATTAGCCGAGTGTGATGGCGGGTGCCTGTAATTCCAGCTACTCAGGAGGCTGAAACGGGAGAATGGCTTGAACCTGGGAGGCAGAGATTGCAGTGAGCCAAGACTGCACCATTGCCCTCTAGCCTGGATGACAGAGAGAGAGACTCTGTCTCAAAAAAAAAAAAAAAAAAAAAAAGAGAGAGAGAAAAGAAAAATTAGATGAGTTAAACAGGAGAATAGACACAGCAGAAGAGAAATTAGGGAGTGGGGGAATTACTTAGAATGCAACGTGGAAAAGCAAAGAGATAGAATATATTAAAAAAATAGGTTAGGAGACCAGGATTTCAGAATAAAAGTTTTCCAGATATGTCAACCAAGATATCCAGAAGGATATAAGAGAGACATTGGGGAAAAGGCAACCTTTAGAGAGACAATGGCCGAATTTCCAGATACAGGAAGCACCAAGCAGGATAATTTTAAAGAAATGGAAACCTAGACACATTGTAGTGAAACTTCAAAACACAAAGACAAAGTCATTTCAAAAGCACCCAGAGAGGGAAAAGACAAAATCTAAATCGCTTATACTAGTAGCTGACTTTTCATCTGCAACAATGGAAGCCAGAGACAAAGGAATATATCTGCAGAGTGCTGTGAGAAAATACCCGGCAGTCTAGAACTACAAACAAAACAAAACAAGACCAAGAATACATTTCAAGAGTAAAGACGCATTTATGACATTTTTAGGCCACAAAGCTGAACGTTTGCCATCAAAAGATCTTTAGTAAAGGAATTCTGAAAGATATACTTTAGGAAGAAGGAAAATGACCCTAGAAAGAAGGCCTGTATGTCAAAAGAAATAGAAAATGGCAAACTTGTGAGTAAATCTAAACAACTACCAACTGTAGACAACAGTAATAATTATGCCTAATTTGTGGGTTTAGGGAACCCTTTTTTAAAAATTAATTATGTATTGTTATGTTGTATTTCTTCATCTTGGTGATGTTTACATGGGTGTTTCCTTTGAGAATTGCTTGAACCTAGGAGGTGGAGGTTGCAGTGAGCCGAGATTGCACCACTGCACTCTAGCCTGGGTGACAGAGCAAGATTCCATCTCAAACAAAGAAAAATAAAAAGAAGAAAACCTACATGGAGAGGCCACCTCAGACTCATTAGGATGACTGTAATCAATACAGAAAATAGCAAGTGTTAGCGAAGATGCTGAGCAGTTGGGACCCTTGTGTGCTCTTACTGGGAGTCTTTTTTTTTTTTTTTTTTTTGAGATGGAGTTTTGCTCTTGTTACCCAGGCTGGAGTGCAATGGCGCGATCTCGGCGCACCGCAACCTCCGCCTCCTGGGTTCAGGCAATTCTCCTGCCTCGGCCTCCTGAGTAGCTGGGATTACAGGCATGCACCACCGTGCCCAGCTAATTTTTTGTATTTTTAGTAGAGACGGGGTTTCACCATGTTGACCAGGATGGTCTCAATCTCTTGACCTCATGATCCACCTGCCTCGGCCTCCCAAAGTGCTGGGATTACAGGTGTGAGCCACCGTGCCCAGCCTCTTGCTGGGAGTTTAAAATGGAGCTACAGCTATGGAAAACAGTATGGCAATTCATCAAAAAGTTAAAAATAGGGCAGGCACGGTGGCTCACACTTGTAATCCCAGCACTTTGCGAGACCAGGACAGGTGAATCACTTGAGGCCAGGGCAGGCGAATCACTTGAGGCCAGGAGTTCGAGACCAGCCTGGCCAACATGGTGAAACCCCATCTCTACTAAAAACAAAATTTAGCCAGGCATGGTGATGCAGGACTGTAATCCCAGCTACTCAGGAGGCTGAGAGATAAGAATCACTTGAACCCAGGAGACGGAGGTTGCAATGAGCCTAGATTGCACCACTGCATTCCAGCCTGGGTGACAGAGCGAGACTCTGTCTCAAAACAAAGAATTACCATAGACTCAATCTCAAACAAAGAATTACCATATAATCCAGCATTTCCACTTCTGGATATGTACCCCCTACAATTCAAAGGGCCTCACACATTTATGCACTGATGTTCATAGCAGTGTTGTTGAGAGCAAATTCTGACATGTGTGAGAAATCATATTGTTTGCCGAGAAATCCTATTGAAAGCGGTGACAAGGGAAACCTAGTTGACCCCCCAAAGTGGAAAACTGCCCCCAAAGCAGCAAACTGCTCAAAGCATTATAAAATAGTAACCAATATAAAGATGTCTCACACCAGATGAATTCGTTCTTTGAACACAGGATACCTGACCCTTTCCTTTGTTCCCTCGTAAAGAGCGCTTTCTAGTTCGTCTTTAACCTACAGTAAACACACACTAGCTGCCTGGTTAGTTTACCGTTAACCAATGAAAGAACACAGAGCATCTGCTTGTAAAACCTGTCACTGGGAAGTCAAGAATAAATATGTAGGTCAGAGTCTGCTCTGGACTCAGCTGGAAATGCTGTGAGACTCCTGGTGCTCCACTCTGAACCCACCTTTGGTTTCTCTCTTTCTGTCCATTTCTTAATTCCTTCAGTGCCACGTGAGTTGGGGTCTCCAAGGCTGAACTGGTCTCGGCACAGCGTTATTCATAGGAGCCGAAAAATAGCAGCAACCCGAGTGCCCACCGACAGATAAACAAATGTGGTCTCTCCATACAGTCAAACATTATTCAGCCTTAAAAAGGAAGGAAATTCCCACTCATGCTAGCACACGGATGAACCTTGAGGATGTTATGCGAAGTGAAATCAGCCAGTCACATAAAGAGAAATACTGTATGATTCCACTTATGGGAAGGACCTAGAGTAACCAGATTCACAGAGACAGAAAGTAGAGTGGTGGCGGCCAGGAGCTGGGAGAGCCAGTAATGGCTTCTTTAATGGGGACAGAGTTTCAGTTTGGCAGGATTTAGTGAGTTCCAGAGTTTGGCTGCACAAAAATATGAATGTACTTACGCTGAAGTGGGTACTTTAAATGGTTGTGGTAAATTTTTTGTGTTTTACCACATTGAAAATTTTTGACATTGGAAATGTATATTTATTGAGCACCTCCACGCTGGGCACGATGATACAATTATCAACACTGTAGTTATAAAAAACGCTCTTGGGGAGGTAAAATTCTAAGTGTAAAAACTAGCACAGACAGACAATAATAGACACAGACCCACAGGACTCAGAGAGCAGGCTTATTAGACAGAGATTATAGATTTCAGCAGGGAACCAGAAATTATTAAAATTACCAATCACGAAATTTATAGTTTAGTAATTTAGCCAATCAGCTAATTTACTAATTACTGAAAATTACATACTGAAAAAGAACCAGAATGTAGTAGAAAGAGATGGCAGAAAGGCCACCTAAAGCCCATCTTTTAGACACTGCTCTTAGCAGATGAGGGAAAGAAGGGCACTTCCTGGCCAGGCATGGTGGCTCATGCCTGTAGTCCCAGGAGGGTCTCCTCAGGAAGCTGAGGCAGGGGAGTCACTTGAACCCAGAAGGCAGAGATTGCAGTGAGCTTATACTGTGCCACTGCACTCCAGCCTGGGCAACAGAGCAAGACTCCATCTCAAAAAAATAAATAGCAGGGTACATTGGCTCACGCCTGTAATCCCAGCACTTTGGGAGGCCGAGGTGGGCAGATCACTTGAGATCAAGAGTTGGAGACCAGCCTGGCCATGCCCGTCTCTAATAAAAATAGAAAAATTATCTGGGTGTGGTGGCAGGCATGTGTAATCTCAGCTGCTCAGGAGGCTGAGGCAGAATTGTTTGATCCTGGGAGACAGAGGCTGCAGTGAGTAACTGTCCTCCAGCTTGGGTGACAGAGCTAGACTCCATCTCAAAGAAGTTAAATAAAGCCCATCTTTTAAACAGTTCTCCTAGCAGATGAGGGATATAAGAGCACTTCCTTACCTTGGTAGCCCTGAGTGTCCAGTCTGTGCCCTTGACCACCACACTCGATGGAGAAACAGTAGAGCAGCCTCCACTGCAAGCTGTACTGAAGATCCCACCCTCGCAGTAAGAGTTCCCTTTAGCCCGCACTTTGGGTTGGATGCATCCTGAGCTCTGAATGTGTTGTGTGCTAAGGCTCCACCTTTCCCTTGGCTGGGAAGTATGTCTTGGTCTTCTGTCTCCAGTGTGCACGTGGCAGAGCCTGACATGGAGTGAGTGCTCCATAGATGCTTGTTCAATTTCCCAGGAACTCAGCAGGCTGGGCCTAACACCACTGCCTGCAAAGGCCTGGCAGGTGGAGGGACTCATCGACCCATGCCTGCTGCTCTTACAGAAAGAGAGGGAGATGGGTGGGAGTGTATGGAGAGTTGTCCTTTTAATAAGGAGGGCCAGGAGCTGTAATAGAGGCCCCAACATAATTTATCCTAGGGAACAGCAGGGGCCCCTCTCCTCTGGGGCCCATAGCCTGGCCTTACTTCTCTTCTTTTCAGTTTGAGATTTCATCTAAGCCAGGACTAGGCTGCCAAAGACTGCAGACTCCTTCACCTTCGACTCTAATTCCAGCTCCTTGACAAGGGCAAGATTCTTGGCTGGGACAGAATAACCAGCATGGAATGCCGGGAAACTCAGAACCATACATGCTTCAAATGCAGGGAAGAGCTGGTTGCCATTGTGCTCAAAATAGTTCTTAGGACATGGAACTCTCCCACTGGTCTGGGTAATTCTCCCCCTTCCTCCACACCTCCACTGTAAACCAAGAGACAGCGTGGCCAGCGAGTCCCAGCCCTGCAGAGAGAGCTCTACCAGCTCCTGTTCATGCCCAAAGTATTTATTAACTTATTCAACAGCCATGTGGGAAGCCACTGCTTCAGAACGCTGACTGTGCACAGGGGGACATGAAATCAGGTTCTCAGCTGCCTGGTCCTGGCTTTCCCTGCCTGACTCAGGGGTCTCCTGAGGCAGGAGCTTCTTTGAGGGGAACTGATAGCTCTTCAGAAGCCTGATAGAGAGCTGCTCTCTGGGGTAGACACACGGGGACTGAAGGCTTTCGAAGGCCTCTGTTTTGGTAGGGGCACCTGTGAACTCAGGCTCCTAGGCTAGAGCATTCAAAGTTTTTTTACTTTCTTTTGGAACATAACCTTTTCCTCTGAGTTTTCAACTGAAGAATAAACCTAGCAGAATCCAATAATGTGTCTCTGGATTGCTAAGGCTGATCATCAACTCAGGAGATGGGGAGACGTGGGCAGTTATGCAATCTTCTCACCGATAGGGGGAGCCCTCTTTGGGCTGAGCATTTGGTAGTAGATTGTGTAGGGTCCAGATTCCAGAGCAAAGGGCCAGGTGTCAGCCACAGGGACTGAGGCAAACTGAAGGCCAGATGCCAGACTTGGCTGTTCCTGGCCTCCCCACCCATGAATCCCTGGTGCACAGCAGGTACTAGATGAAGTTCAGAAGAAAGAACTCCAAGGTAAATGGAAATGAGAAGGTTGGTCCTCCACATTCCCATGCTGGAGGGAAGAGAAGGGAAGGTGGCTAGGATCTGAGTGTTTGCTATGTTTACAGCCTAAAGACCCCAGAGCCCATGCACTGCTCCAAGTGCCTTGAAAGATGTTTGATCTTAAACCTTACGACAGTCCAATGAGGAATGAATGATCTCCTTAATGAGGAAAGAAACAAAGTCTCAGAGAGTTCAGGGTTTCCCCCAAGGTCATATAACCTACAAATGGCCAGGATGGTGCTGATGCGGGCCTGTCTGCCTCCCAGTGCTGCCCAAGCTCAATCACCCCCCACCACTTCTGCTTTTGTAGTAATAGCCTTATGCCACATATGCTACCAGTTACTTTATGAAAGAAAGTCAAGTAAACTTTAGCCATATCCCAAGCCATAATAGGTAGCTCCTGTTCAAAATATCCTGTAAATCAGGTCATGCAAGATCAGAAATGCACCCACAACTGTTACAGGTGCTGTGCTAGCCACTGTTTGGGGAACTCAGCCTAGGAACATGACTGAAGAGACAACTCATAAAGAAAAGCAAGTCACTGGCACGCAGGGGGCCCTGAGCAATTCATAGTCAGATGCAACTAGAGTGTGCAGCCACCTGACCCATATGCTTAATGGATCCATGATGTCGGGTCCACAAAGGAAATGCAGAAGACTTCCCTTTCTGCCTCCCACACTCTGTGGGTCAAGTATTTACCAAAAACCCAGCAGTGGACTGGACACTAGCAGAGATACAAAGAGGAAAAAAACAGTTCTCCCTTCTCAAGGCAGGTTGGACAACATCAATATTTTGCAGTTAGAGGGTGCGGCTGGAGTGTGTGTGCATGCCGAGAATTTAAAATCAAACAGATGGAAGAGGGAATGATTCCTGCAGAAAGACAAATAAATATTCACATCTACAATCTACACTGAACTGCAGCCTAGAAACATAGCAAGGCTCTGTCTCTATGAAAAATTTAGAAATTAGCAGGGCATGGTGGCACGTGCCTGTAGTGTCAGCTACCCAGGAGGCTGAGGCGGAAGGATCACTTGAGCCCAGGAGTTTAAAATTACAATAAAGTATGATCACATTGCTGCACTCCAGTCTGGGTATCAGAGAAGGCCCTATCTCTAAAACAAGAGATAAGACATTTACATAAAAATCAATATATGAAAATCCAAAATAATATATTAGCAAATAAACCCCACTGGGGCTTAAAAAATCTTACCTAAACCAAGTGAGACTTGTACAATGTGAAAGGGATGGCTCAACATTAGAACGTCTATTCATTTCATTTATATTAATGTTGAAAATCATAATCACCATAGACGTTGAAAAGGCATTTGACAGATTCACTACAAAATTTATAAAATGAACTTATTAAATTAGAAAGAGGGTTACTTCCTTAAATTACACACAATAAAAGGAAATTACACCCAGACACACACCCATCAAGCCAAAGCCCAGCATCATTTGTAAGGGATGAAAGCAATAGAAGTTTCCATCAACCTTTGGAATAAAAGAATGCCCTCTGTTACCACTATTATTTTGGAGGCCCTAGCCAATGAAACTAGGCAAGGAGGAAAGTAAGACATGAAAGAAAAAAGCAGAAGTTGAAATAGTTATATTTACTCTGAAAAATGAGGCAGACAGATTTTGCTAAGTTAGGTACAAAAGTAACATACTTAATAGCCTTCCTTTTTCTTAATTTTTAAACTATAGAGATGGGGCTGGGCACAGCTCATGCCTGTAATCCCAGCACTTTGGGATACCAAGGCAGGTGGATTGCTTGAGGCCAGGAGTTCGATACTAGCCTGGCCAACATGGCAAAACCCTGACTCTACTAATACACAAAAATTAGCTGGGTGTGGTGAAACACAACTGTCATACCAGGTACTCAGGAGGCTGGGGCATGAGAATTGCTTGAACCTGGGAGGTGGAGGTTGCAGCAAGCTGGAACTGCATTACTGCACTCCATCCTGGACGACAGAGCAAGACTCTGTCTCAAAAAAAAAAAAATAAAAATTAGAGACGGGGTCTTACTATGCTGCCCAGGCTGCTCTCAAACACCTGGGCTCAAGCAATCCTTCTGCCTCAGTCTCCCAAAGTGCTGGATTATAGGCCTGAGCCACTAAGCCTGGACTCAGACAGTCTTACTATGTACAAACAAGCAGTTAGAAAAGAGAAGAAAACATCCCATTTGCAACAGCACACCTGAAAAGAAAAACCAAAACTCTCAGAAATAAACATGCAAAAATATGCACACAGAATCCATGTGAAGAAATCTTTCAATGAAACACTTTGAATGCAAAGAAAGCCAGGCTGCACATGTTATCAAGAAAGGTTCAACATTAAAAAGATGTCATGGCCAGATGTGGTGGCTCACACCTGTAATCCCAGCATTTTGGAAGGCCAAGGTGGGTGGATCACAATGTCAGGAGTTTGAGACAAGCCTGAGCAGCATAGTGAAAATCTGTCTCTACTAAAAATACAAAACAACTAGCCGGGCATGGTGACCTGCATCTGGAGTTCCAGCTACTCAAGAGGCTGAGGCAGGAGAATTGCTTGATCCGGCAGACAGAGATTGCAGTGAGCTGAGATTGTGCCATTGCACTCCAGCCTGGGTGACACAGTGAAATTCCACTTCAAAAAAACAAACAAAAAGATATCACTATCAATTATCAGTATCAAATGGGTGTGTGTGGAAGTGGAGCCTTCACACATGCTAGGGGAACATAAGACAGCATAGCCAGTCCAAAAGACAGTTTGGCAGTTTCTTAAAAGGTAAATATAAATTTACTTTATGGAGTCAGAGGCAGTGGCTCAGGCCTGTAATCCCAGCATTTTGGGAGGACAAGGCAGGTAGATCACCTGAAGTCAGGAGTCTGAGACCAAACTTGGTCAACATGGTGAAACCCTGTCTCTTCTAAAAATACAAAAAAGTAGCCCAATGTGGTGTCGGGTGCCTGTAATCCCAGATACACGGGAGGCTGAGGCAGGAGAATCGCTTCAAACTGGAAGGTGGAAGTTGCAGTGAGCTGAGATCATGCCACAGCACTCCAGTCTCAGTGACAGAGCCAGACTCTGTCTCAAAACAAAAACAACAAAAAAATAGGTGTGGTGGCACATGCCTGTAATCCCAGCTACTCGAGTGGCTGAGGCAGAAGAATCACTGGAACCTGGGAGGTGTAGGTTGCAGTGAGTCAAGATCATGCCACTGCACACCAGCTTGGGCAACTGAGACTGTCTCCAAACAAATAAATAAATAAAAATAAAGTGTTAACATCAGTGGCTCTTTGTATACTCACAGAATGGTGCATCCATCACCACAATCGATTTTAGAACATTTTCATTTCCCCAACAATGAACGCTGTTATCCTTTGTCATCAGCCGTCCCAATTCTTTCTTCCACCCCCAGCACTAGGTAACCAGTAATCTGCTCCCTGTCTCTCTGGATTTTTCCATCTTGGCATTTTATATAAATGGGATCATAAAATATGTGGCCCTTGGTGACTGGCTGCTTGGACTTGGCATGAAGTGTCAGGCTCACCCACGTGTGGCCCATGTCTGCTTCATTCCTTTTCACTGCCTTATGGCACAAGTGGTGTCATAAGCTCTGCAGGTGAACTGTGAAAAGTCAGGGTGTGTGTTGTAATCCCTAGAACAATTGCTAAACAAAGCATATATAGCTAAAAACATAGAGCAAAAAGATACAGCCAAAAAGCCACTAGAGATGAAAGGATACATGAAGAATCACTCCATTCATCCAAAAGAAGGCAGGAAAGGAAGAATAAAAACAAAAGAGAAATAGGCCAGGCATGCTGGCTCACTGCTAAAAATACAAAAAAAAAAAAACAACAAAACAAAACTAGCCAGCCACAGTGGCACACACCTGTAATCCCAGCTACTCGGGAGGCCAAGGCAGGAGAATTGCTTGAATCTGGGAGGCGGAGATTGCAGTGAGCTGAGATCACGTCACTGCACTCCAGCCTGGGTGAAAGAGCAAGACTGTTTCCAAAAGAACAAAACAAAACAAAAAGAACACAAATGGGATAAGTTAGAAACTCCGTTGAACTATAATTGAACTGAACACTCCAAGTGAAAGTGAGATAGTGAGACTGAATTTTAAGAAACACAAAAACATGACCCACCTATATAACATGTAGAAGAGGCACCCTTTAAATACAAAAACATAGCTAAGGTGAAAACAACAGGATGAAAAAAGATATCTATGTAAACATTAGTTATAAGAAAGCTCTATGAACATTAGATAAATAGATAAGTAATATGTGGGCTTCCTACTTCTTTGATGGAACTATTAAAAATAGAATATGAGGCTGGTGCAGTGGCTTAGGCCTGTAATCCCAGCACTTTGGGAGGCTGAGGTGGGCAGGTCACCTGAGGTCAGAAGTTCAAGACCAGCCTGGCCAACATGGTAAAACCCTGTCTGTATTAAAAATACAAAAATTAGTCAGGCACGAATGCAGTGTCTTTAACCCCAGCTACTCGAGAGCCTGATGTGGGAGAATGGCTTGAATCTGGAAGGCACAGGTTGCAGTGAACAGAGATTATGCCATATACTCCAGGCTGGGTGGCAGAGCAAGACACCATCTCAAAAACAAACAAATACCAGAGAGTGGTACACTTTAAATTGCTGCATTTTGTGGTATGTGAATTACATTTCAATTTCTTAAACGACTGGTAGGAGAAGGAAGGCACTGCAAATGATATTTTGGTTTTGTAATTAAACAAGAGATTTCTTCCTCTCTCCCCAAAAAATGTCCTCTTTCAGTTTCTGCACACTTCCTCCTTCCCTCCCCTATCCATCCACCCAAAGGAATTTTATCTGTTCCTACACAACCACATTAGAAGCCTTTGCTTGTTCTTTGAATCTGAGGCCTGGTAGGTAAATTAGAAGTACCAAGTCAAGAAAGAGAGGCGTCCCGGAGCCCCGTTCCATCTTAGCCTCCCATGCCCCATGACTCACTTTACCCCATAATACACTTCCCTTCCGGTTTACCATCTGGAATAAAGAATAAACTTATTTTTCTTATTCACCAATAATTTATATAAACCAAAAATTGCAAACAAGGATGCCCTTAGCAACCTGATCTCATTCTCTTCAAATACCAATTGCTCTCCAGTAAAGGGATTATCTTTCCAGACAACATTAATTCACTTGGAAATCTCACTTAAAAACAGAAAAGTTAAGGTCTTCAAAGGTTTGCCGTGAGCAAAGCATTTGCAGGAATGCCTGGGGCTGAAGGTAAAAGGCAAAGAAAACAAGGCATAAATTATTTTGCCCTCATTGTGTTTGTCCTTGTACACCCATGGTTAGTGATTAGTAAGGTCAGCTGGCTGGCAGTGACAAAAATATGCTTTTGAAGGTTTTTTTTGGGAGACAGAGAGTCTTGTTCTGTGGCCCAGGCAGAAGTGCAGTGGCACAATTTCAGCTCACTGCAATCTCCATCTCATAGGTTCAAGAGATTCTCCTGCTTCAGCCTCCTAAGTAGCTGGGATTACAGGCACTCATCACCATGCCTGGCTAATTTTTGTGTTTTTAGTACAGGCAGGGTTTCACCATGTTGTCCAAACTGGTCTCAAACTCTCACAGGAGACGCCATGTGATCTGCCCACCTCGACCTCCCAAAATGCTGGGATATCAGGTGTGAGCCACCTCGCCTGGCCAGGTCAATTTTCTCTAATGGACGTAAAAAAACAGGTATAATCCAAAATCACAGATATATAAAAAATGTTAAAACAGTGTTGGAGGCCAGGGGCAGTGGCTCACGAGTGTAATCCCAACACCTTGGGAGGCCAAGGCAGGAGGATCACTTGAGACCAGAGCTCGAGACCATCCTGGCCAACACAGCAAGACCTCGTATCTATAAAACACTTTTTAATGATACTGGAAAATGCTAACTTGGGTAGCGACAGTTTCAATGCATCATTGCCTGGCCTTGCTCTGAACCTTGTGACAGATGATTAAGTCATGTGTCCAAGCTCAGGAACTTCCTGCTGTACAGAGATGATGCTCCCTGGAGCACCCTGCTCCAATCCTTCTTCCTTCACCTTGTCCCGGTGTATCAGATTCAGCCCAGACAAGGGAAAGCCCCGCTCATGTCATTAGCCCTGTTCAGGCCAACAGCCTAGAGAAGATCCCCATCAACCCCCACAAAGGGCAGGGTGACTCAGTTCACTCACATGGTGCAGGCCAGCTGCCTGCCTTGCACTCTCTCCAGACCTGGGCCAGTGTACAAACTACACAGCCAGGGCCCTGTGCTCAGCAGGGTCCCTAACACTTGCTTGAATGCTCTGCTGCTTGAATCTTTTTTTTACTTTTTTTTGAGACACAGTCTCACACTGTCACCCAGGCTGGAGTGCAATGGCATGTTCTTGGCTCACTGCAATCTCGACCTCCCGGGTTCAAGTGATTCTCTTGCCGCAGCGCCTGACTAGCTGGGATTACAGGCGCCCACCACCATGCCCAGCTAAGTTTTATATTTTTACTAGAGACCAGGTTTCACCATGTTGGCCAGGCTGGTCTCAAACTCCTGACCTCATGATCCGCCTGTCTCAGCCTCCCAAAGTGCTGGGATTGCAGGCGTGAGCCACTGGGCCCAGCCCACTTGAATCTTAATTTCTGAAAATTATTGATTTTCATTTTGTGCTGATCCCCGCAATTAAGTAGTAGTTCCTACTTCAGAGCCACTTAATGCAGATTCCTGGGTGGCTGGAGTAGTCTGGGATTTAAAGTAAGGGGCTGGCCAGGCACAGAGCCCCTCCAACAGGGAGACCTTTCCCTTGCTCTAAAATAACCCTCTCAGAGCCATTTCCTAATGGAGCCTGAAAGAGCCTGGTGACCTGCCCTCAACTGTTTTAATCACTGGCTGTCCCCCTCTTCAAGAGTGGGTGCATTTCACATAAGTGCATAATTAATACTAACAAGAGGGGCTGTGCCCATGCGCTGGCGTCCTGTCATGGACATTCTGTGTTCGGGTCCCTGGGAGGCACAGGACCCAGATCTGTCCTTAGAGTATGACAGTAGATCACTCTACAGTGGCCTGTCCTGAGCAGGACAAGACCCAGCAACCCTTTTGGTCAATGCTGGAACGTCTCCCAGGCATGAGCAATGGTGGCATTGGCAGGATGGTTGGCAGCACTTGGCAGTGGGCCAGCTGTGCCTCAGTGGCTCTGGCGGTTCAAACCCACAACCCAGTCAACCCACCCTGGGCTCCAACCAGCCTGGCTAACTGGGAAGAGCCATTCATTCCCAGCTGGACTTGGGCATCTGAAAGACCCTTCCTTTCCCATGAAGCCTCTTGCAGGGTTTCAGGAAGGAAGTGGAAACAGTAAGGGGAAACCACAAACCCATATAACTCTAATAGCATCACCTCTTGGTCCATGGGGATTGGGGGAGGGCACTTCCTGTGTTGAATTTCATCCTGATGCCACTCTGGTGGGGGTAGGAGCAATGCCATTTGCTCCATCTCACAAACATCGCATCTGCCCCCCAAGAGATGAAGCCAGGGACTGAGACTGGCTAGCAAAGCCAGGACCGGGACCGACCAGGCCTCTCTGACTTGGGAGCCTTAGAGCAGGCTGTTGGGGTATCTGCAGATCCTGGCCTAGTGCAGCCTGATCAGCCAGGGCTGAGGTTCCCTCTGCTGACAGAGCTTTCCCTCTTAAAGACACTGGTGGAGCCGTCCCAGTCAGATCATCTGTTTCTGGGAACACTTTTCCAGAGAACTCCAATGAGGAAGAGAAAGTGGGTTCACTGACTTCTGTGTCTCTGAAAATAACTTTGTAAAAGAATGTGACCCAACACTGCGCTTATAATCAGACAGTTCAGGACCCTCTGCTCTGAGAGCATCAACACTGGCCATCTCCTTTTCCTGTCTGGGTCTCAAACTCTGCCTCTGGAACCTTGTTTCCAAGGCTAAGTTTCCAGCCAGAACAAGTGCCCACGCTCTGCTCTCCCAACCCCATGCCCCTTCCACAGCCAGGAAGGCTGAGGACAGACAGGGTCTTTGCTCCACTAGACAGAGCTGGCCATGACTGAAGGACACTCAGATGCAGGCAGAGCCCTTTGTCCTTTTTTGTCATTGTGCTGACCACCTTGGGAGTTGATTATGCTCCGCGAACCTTCTGGGAACACTTAAGGCCCCCAGCACTGAAAAAGGGATTAAGTCAACTGAGATGAGACATGTTTTTCCAATTAGTTATAAACCACCCATGTTGGGTTTTTGCAAAACTGGCTGGTTGCTTTCTCATTACCCAAGATTCCTCATTCTTTCTTTCTGCAAAAATAATTCCACAAGGTTTTCAAGTAAATTTGTTACTAAAGGCCCATGACCATGGAATAAGCAGGACGCACACAGTGAAATGCTAAAGCCAAAATCTTCTCTTCCATGTGCCATGCTATGAGAAAGAAGATGGAAAGTAACTTCCACCTACCAAACTTCCCTACCTCAGGCTTCTTAAGACACACAACAGGTGCAACGATGTTTGTGTTGGGATATGCATTTTACTATATACGTGCATCTTTAAAAAGACTTTTCCCAGCTGGGCATGGTGGCTCACGCCTGTAATCCCAGTACTTTGAGAGGCTGAGGCAGGCAGATCACAAGGTCAAGAGATCAATACCATCCTGGCCAACATGGTGAAACCCCATCTCTCCTAAAAAAAAAAAAAATACAAAAATTAGCTGGGAGTGGTGGCACGTGCCTGTAGTCCCAGCTACTCGGGAAGCTGAGGCAGAAGAATCGCTTCAACCTGGAAGGCAGAAGTTGCAGTGAGCTGGGATTGTGTCATTGCACTCCAGCCTGGCAACAGAGCAAGAATCCACCTCAAAAAATATATATATATATATTTTTCCCACTGACATTTTTTTCTCATGCCAAGTTGGGGAGACTAAGATCCCAGAGCCAATGGGCTCACTCTCCTTAAAGGGCCGTGACACCAGCCAGAGAGGCGGAGAACGCGGTAAAGGCAGGGAAAACACTATCTCACACTTAGGAAGACAGAAGAGGTCTCGCAATGGGCAGGGTAGCCCTGGGAGCAGGTGACTCATAATAGCAGGAATAAATATTACAGCAAGTGCATCCACACATGGGAGGAATTTAACAAGGCTGTTCTTTTTTTGCGATGGAGTCTTGCTTTGTCACCTAGGCTGAAGGGGAGTGGTGCAATATTGGCTCACTGCAACCTCTGCCTCCTAGATTCAAGCAATTATCCTTCCTCAGCCTTCTAAGTAGCTGGGATTACAGGCATGCACCACCATGCCCTGCTAATTTTTTGTATTTTTAGTAGAGACAGGATTTCTCCATGTTGGTCAGGCTGGTCTCGAACTCCCAACCTCAGGTGATCCATCTGCCTTGGCTTCCCAAAGTGCTGGGATTATAGGTGTGAGCCATACTGCACCTGGTCAATACATTTGTTTTTCTTAAGCTCCTAAGATTGTGGCAATTCATTACGCAGCATTGCCAGCTCTGACCAGAGGTCTCAAGCACCAACCCCGACTGTCATACCTATGGAAAAATTCTCAACATGCCTCTCCAGGCCTTCAAGAGACCTCCTGTGGTCCCAATCAGGCTCCTAAAGGCCCCTTAGGGCACTGTCACTATTCTCTGTAAGAGCCACGTGAGGGCAGTGAGAAGAGGAGTGCCTGTGGAATTTGAAGCTTCTAAGTCCTGCCTCCCAGGGCCTCAGGTGTCTTGCCCAGGTGTGCTATTAATGTGATATCGCTTGACGTTAACCTCGGCTGGCTGGCTGGGGCAGTCTGTTGGGTTTTGCCACTGTAATGTTACTCATTTATCCCACTTCCATTCTGGAAGGAAGTCACTGTGCACAGCCCACACTGATGGAGGAGGCATCCTCAACTTTTATTTACTGAGTTTGGCAACGCTGCCTGTCACACCAGCACATTTCAAATACTCCATAGATCCATGAGGCTGCTGACAATCACTTTAGACAGCGCAGCTCTACTCTAGAACATCAAGGAAGAGCAAGTACCCACACCTCAGTCACTCAGGTACCACTGTATTATTATCTACTTAATGGTTTTCTGTAAAAGAGCTCACTTATTTTTTTTTTAAGATGGAATCTTGCTCTGACACCCAGGCTGGAGTGCAATGGAGTGATCTCAGCTCACTGCAACCAGTGACTTCTGGGTTCAAGCGACTCTCCTGCCTCAGCCTCCTGAGTAGCTGCAATTATAGGCACACCACCACATCTGGCTAATTTTTATATTTTTAGTAGAGACAGGTTTTCACCACGTTGACCAGGCTAGTCTCCAACACCTGCCCTCAGGTGATTCACCCGCTTTGGCCTCCCAAAGGGCTGAGATTACAGGTGTGAGCCACTGCACCCAGTCACAGGGCTTTTTAAAAAGGGAACTTGATATCACTACCTTGCAATGGCCCAGTATCAAGGATGGCCCTGGACATCCAGGAGGTAGAGCAGCTCTATTCCTCCACATGGGCTTTTCCAGCCTTCCTTTCTTCTCCTCCTCAGAAGCCTGGGGCAGGCAGGGACCCCTTGATCCTGGTCCCCTGGGCTCCAGGGTCTACACTCGAGGGAGCCATCACCAGTTCACAACAGTGTCACAAGCAGCTCGGACCCCTCCTGTGCCCCAGGTGTCTCTGGGCCAGAAAGCTGTAGATCTGCGCCTGCCAAACCTGGTTGATGATGAGACTCACCGGAAAGCTTTCTAAGAGCTTAGACTTTCTTGAGCCCCTAGCATGTGGATCCTAATGGAAGATATGGGTAGGGACTAGGTTAAAAACAGCCCAGGTGGGGCTCATAAGTAGCTACATGCCGGAGTCCTACATGCAGGACAACCAGGCTTAGCTGTGCTCTGGGAAAATTTTCACCTGCAAGTAATGCACAGTTGTCCAATGGAAGACCCCAGGGCAGGCCCTGACTCTGACTCTTTTATTTGAGACAGGGTCTCACTCTGTGGCCTAAGCTGGAGTGCAGGGTCACAATCTTGGCTCACTGCAACCTCTGCCTCCTGGGTTCAAGCAATTCTCCTGCTTCAGCCTCCTGAGTAGCTGGGACCACAGGTGTGTACAACCATGCCTGGCTAATTTTTATATTTTTAGTAGAAACAGGGTTTTGCCATGCTGGGCAGGCTGGTCATGAACTCCTGGCTTCAGGAAATCTGCCCGCCTTGGACACCCAAGGTGCTGGGATGACAGGTGTGAGCCACCGAGCCTGGCCTGACTCACTTTCTAAAATGAGCAGTACCCGCGGAAGGAAAGTGTCTAGCTTGGCCTTCTCCCAGGCTCACAGGACATGGAATGGGGTGCCGACAGACCCTTTGGAGAAACTCCTTTCCCCGTCCTGTGTGACCAGGAGGAAAGGAGGCTTAGTGGTCTGGTACTTCTTGGTGTGCAGCCTCTTTGTTTCTTCCTTATCTTTCTTGCCCATAGCACATATCAGGTCCCTTGGATCAGGGACAGAACTAGATTGTACCCG
This sequence comes from Callithrix jacchus, assembly GCF_049354715.1. Taxonomy (NCBI): domain Eukaryota; kingdom Metazoa; phylum Chordata; class Mammalia; order Primates; family Cebidae; genus Callithrix; species Callithrix jacchus. The sequence goes on along the minus strand of NC_133518.1, from coordinate 16,171,033 downwards.
TCTGGGTGGCCGCTCACTACACTTTAGGGCCAGGTAACTGGTTTAGTGAGTTCCAGGTTCACAAAGGGAGAGGAACTGCTCAGGATGGGTCATCCCCAGAGCCTCCCCCATGCCAGATTGAGGTTTTAGGTGATGAGATTTAGAGCAGATTTTGGACTCCTGAGTTGATGTTATAATGGGATGAGGCCTTAAGGCAGGGTGGATGTATTTTGTATTTGGGATGAACACACATCTTCGGGGTCTAGAGGGATGACTATGTAGGCAGACTGTCCATCCCCACACAATGAAGTCCATCCCCTAATCCAAAGAACCTCTGAATACATCACCTTATGTGGCAAAAGGGATTTTGCAGGTGGGATTAGCAAGGGATTTGAGGCGGGGAAGATTGGCCTGGACACCCAGGTGAGCCCAATCTAACCACACACGTTCTTAAAAGCACAGGACTTTCTCGGGCTTAAACAGGAATGATAAGGAGGAATGGGAGGTCCGAGAAGTCACCATATCGCACAGGGAGCAACCATGAGTCTCGTTCACCTCGTGTATCCTCAGAGCCTGGAACCCAGCAGGTGTTAGGCCACAGAAAAGCCAATAAAGTGAACTTTTGTGGTTTCTTTTTGTTTTTGAGATGGAGTTTTGCTCTTGTTTCCCAAGCTGTAGTGCAATGGTGCAGTCTCGGCTCACTGTAACCTCCGCCTCCCACGTTCAAGCAATTCTCCTGTCTCAGCCTCTTGAGTAGCATGCGCCACCATGCCCGGATAATTTTTATATTTTTAGTAGAAATGGGGTTGCACCATGTTAACCAAGATGGTCTCAAACTCCTGACCTCAGCTGATCTGCCCACCTAAGCCTCCCAAAGTGCTGGGGTTACTTTAGTGGCATGAGCCACTAAAGTGAACTTTTAAGCACTGGATTCCAGCTGGCAGCCATGTGGGTGAATTATTTAACCTCTCTGACCCCATGTCATCCAGTTTCTATGGATATCAGAAGGGGAGTGAAGTAACCCGCCCAAGGTCATCCAATGAATGAACAGTGGGGCTGGCCCCACTGCAAGCCCTTCAGAACCCAACTGGTTGCCAAATCCAGCAGCTCGGCCTGACCATAATGGACAGAACTCCTGGGTAAACAGGAGTGAAGCTTTGCATGGCCCCATTTTATTCTTTTGCTTCATTCTGTGCCTTTGTTATCTGGTGAGTGGTTGTCATCCCATTTCCCAAGCGAAGACCAGTAGACGGTGCCAGTGCCCATACAGAGACCTTCAGCTCCCAGAGCTGCCCTGGGGAAGAGCTGCCGTGGGGAAGAGACTGGTCCTGGCCACCCACAACAACAGAGTGTCCTTAACAATGAGGAGCACCTACTGGTTCATAACCTGGCTCTGTGGCTGGACAAAGCCCCTGGACAAATGACTTCATCTCCACAGCTGCAGTTTTCAAAGCTGTGAAAGGGGACAGAGGAAATGGACCTCCCAGGGGTACTGGGACAATAAAATGAAGCAACTCATGAGACAGCTTCTAGCACAGTCCCTGGCACTTAATTCTTTGTTGAACTTCCATTCTTTTTGTTTTGCTTTTTTTTTTGAGATAGAGCCTTGATCTGTCGCACAGGCTGGAGTGCAGTGGTGCAGTCTCAGCTCATTGCAACCTCTGTCTCCTGGGTTCAAGTGATTCTTCTGCATCAGCCTCCTGAGTAGCTGGGATTACAGGCACCCCCCCCCACCATATATGGCTAATTTTTGCATTTTTAGTAGAGATATGGTTTCGCCATGTCGGCCAGGCTGGTTTTGAACTCCTGACCCCAGGTGATCTGCCCGCCTCCCAAAGTGCTGGGGTTACAGGTGTGAGCCACTGAGCCCAGCTGAATTTGCATTCTTTATCAAGAGTCAATATTGAAGGCCTCTCATTTCAGATTCTGCCCAAACCACATGAATCATTTTTTGGACTCCGCTGTCTAGCTCCTTTTCCTCCATGCCTTTATGTCTTTACCAAGTCTTCCCTCTACTTAAAGAGCACTCCCCAACAGTCTAGCCATCACCCTCAGGTTCACTATAAACTATACAGGGGGCCCACTTCAAAAGGCCCTCCTAAGCAGGGGGTTCCTTTCATTTGAAAACTGCTTCAGGCCAAGTGTAAATTCAAGACACTGTGCCTTTGCTTGTATATTTCCACTGTCTTCCAGCCTAAAACCCAGCCAGTCCTAACACTGACTGACTGCCCATGTATGTTACATAAGACCCCATGCTGGGCAGGGAAACTGAGATATGTAAGACACAATCACACATCACTGGAAGCACCTCCAACAGAGACAGAGATAGAAACAGATGATTTCAGAACAGCATATGTGCCTGTCTACAGACACCCACTCTCAAGAGGGGAAACTTAATTCAGTTCCCAAGAACCTACCAGGCACCACCCTTCGAAGGAAGAATGGTCTCCACTTCACAGACTGACTTTCAAGGCCAAAATCAGAAAGGAACCAGCAGGAGGACCAGGACCAGAACCCAGGTTTGGCTGACACCACTATCTCCTTTATTGCAAGGAGGCAGAGGCCCCTTGAAGATGTCCTTTTGCCTGAGCTCCAAAGTATCACTAAATGTAGGTCATTATGGCTGCAAATGCATTTTTCCCCTTATCCTTGCAGCTGCTCTGTAAGTTTGGGCTGTAGCCTGATATTCATCTACACCAGCCCCAGCCAACTGCTGGCCAACAGATCACAGGGTTGTGACCCTTGGAATTGTAAGGCATTCTACACACTGTCTCTTCCAGGTGCTTCTCATCAAACATTAAACCACAAACAGGCCAAGTGAGGAAGCACTGCCTTGAGGAAGGGGCCCCGCCCAGGGGCAGGTCCCTGCCGTGCCCCCAACCTGGCGCCTGCAGCCCAGGGGCAAAGGGGTATGGGGTCTTTAATTCAGAATGTTTTCCCTTTGGGTCTTATTATAAAGGAAAAGGGAAGCGGGTGAAGATCTGGGCTCAGGATCTCTGGGGATAGCTAACCCAGAGGTGACCCCAACCCAGTTGCGGCCCGGCACCGGGACTTGATGCCAGCGCCAAGCGAGGACGGGGGAATGCACCAGCGGCCAGCCCAGCCCGTGGCGGGACCCCAGTGCCCCTCCACCCTCAGACAGAGCCTCTAGCCGGCGCCTAGTGGCCATTGGCTGCGAGACACCCCCACCCCGACCCAACTCCGGGATGCGAGAGCCGCCGCCTAGTACCCGCTGCACCCACCCACGGGTGGTGGGAGAGGGAAGTGGCCGGTAGGAGAGGAACAGGGCTGCTGGGCTGAAACCCAGATCCCCGCAGCCCAGCCGAGTCCAAAGGGCAGCGCTCGGGAGCACTGGGGCCGCAACCTTCGGCCGCCCCCCACGCATCCGGGTCCCTGCAACGTCGCGGGAAGCCCCAGGTTGCCACCGCCCGCAAGTCAGGCAGTCCGGGCCCTCCAGTCTACCTGGCCAGGGCGAGGGGCTGCTTCAGCGCGCTGCCGTCCCCGCCCCGCCGCCGCCCGCTAGGCTGCGAAGCCGAGCTCCTCAGCGAGCCGGTGCCCAGCCGCACACACCCAACCCGAAGCCTGTGGCCCAGGGGCAACAGGGTGTGGGATTTTTAATTGAGAAGGTTTTCCCTCTGGACCTTACTATAAAAGGAAAGGGAAATGGCACAAGATCCGGGCTCGGGTTCTCGGGCCACGGAACGCACCAGCGGCACTACCAGCCTGGTGCGACCCGAGAGGGCGCCCTCCTTCCCCCACCACAACCCCCCACCCCCACCCCACCAGACACCGCCTGTAGCCGCAGCCAAGTGGTCCGTCGCTGCAGTGCCACCCCGCGAGGGATGCGACAGCCGCCGCCTTGTCCTCGCTGCACCCACCTGTGGGTCTTGGGAGGAGGAAGTGGCCGTAGAAGAGTGGGGCCGCCGGGCTGCACCCCCAGATCCCAGCAACAGCCGTCCCGCAACCCCGTGGTGTTCAGAGGGCAGCGCTCCGAGCGCGATGGGAGCGCTCCGGGCACAAGGGCAGCCACCTAGGCACCTCCCTCCACTCGTCCCGGTCCCTGCGGCGCCCCGCGAGGCCTCAGGCTGCCACCGGCGAGTGAGGCAGCCCGGGTCCCGCCGCTTACCTGGCCAGGGCGCCTGGCTGCTCCAGCGCGCTGCAGTCCCACCGAGTCGCAGCCCGCTCCGTCCGCGAAGCCGAGCTGCCCAGCGAGCCCGCACCGAGCAGCACACGCTTTCTGCACCGGAGTAGCCGCTGGGCGCGCCCTGGAAGCGACACACGGCAAACGCGCAGGGCCGCCTCTACCGGGCGCACGCGCACTCACCTCAGCCTGCGGGACACGCGCCCCCAACCACTCACTTCGCCTCACCCTCTGTTGGGTTACTGGGGCGGGAAACACTTCCCGGCGACACGGCGCGGCGGGAAGAGATGGAATACAAAGATGCGTCGGAGCCGGGCGTGCACGAGGCCCTGGCCCCCTGGCCCCACTGGGACAGTAGTCAGGGCGGGCCGGTGTACCCGGACCCAGGTGCGCCGGGCTGGTCTACCGGACTGGGGCTGGAGCTCAGACACTGGAAGGCACGGCGCCCCTGAATGCCCCGGGCCCTAGGGAGCACTAAGATTCCCGAGGCAAGTCCTGGCCCTGCTGGCTGGGGAGCTTCACCGGTCTGATCCCACGGGTAGAGCCGTTGAACACCAGACTCCCATCGTGCTACGGCCGCCTCACTGCGCCCTACTCACTCGACGCCCCCGCCACCACCACCCCCGCAATTGTAGGAGGAGACACTAGAGCAAGGAACCCTCGGGGATCTCGGCCTCAGAAAACCCCATCCGGCAGGAGAGGCCCCCTGCTGCCTCCCCACCGTAGCTCCCCTAGGCACGTGCAAGACTCCAAGTCTTCCCTATCTGTTCCCTCTAACCACTCCAGCACCCCGTTTCCCATACCTGTACTGCTTTAGCCCCCAACCCTAGGGCCTCACTCCAGGCCATTTTTTCCTTGCTGTCCTGAATGTGGAGGACCCTGACCTCCCTGGGGCCCTGGGGAGCACACACACACACATCCCCAGGGGAGCCAGTCTTCCAACCCCACAGAGCGAGAGATTCCCTGGGGGCTCTGGAAGGTGGTGCTGGAGACTCCGGTGTCACCTTTGGCCCTCTGGCCCTGTCGTCAAGTCCCAGGTAGATGTGGTAAGCCGTGGGAGACGCACAGGGTGTCTCGTCTAGGCAGAGCGGGGGCTCAGGTGCCTCCCTCCCTGAGTGATTTGCCCTCTTTTCTCCTTGTGACTGCATTAGGTGAGGCTGTGTCCGAACTGGGGGGTAAAGAAGGACAGGGGACCTAGGAGGTGAGGAGAGCCCATCTTCCTGCTGCCTTGAGGACCCAAGCTGAGACCCTGAGAAGAAGGGGCTGGGGGAAGCCGAATCCTGAGCTGCACTAGGGTGAGATACAGTGTGGACTTGGCCTCTCCACACTCTGCCCCCGACAAACACTCACAAATCCCCAGGGCCAGAGCTGCCAGTGGGGGGCTGCTCCTGGTGGGGCAGCTTTGTAGCCACAGGGCCAAAGGTAGAGCTGGGGCACGCCAGCGAGGTTCGTGACCCCCTCCCCGCTCAGGTGAGCATACCTTCACTGCTTACTTTCCACCTTACTTTCCATTCTGCTTACCTGGCCAAAATAAAGTTCATCCAGCCTCCTATGGCCCAGCCTTTTATCCAGTGACAACCGGGGGCAGCAACAATTACGAAACAGTGATTCCATGAAGATAAATTCAGTCATCTTCTTGCCTGACCGTTATGTGGTCACATCCCATAGGAAACCAGACAGCTGTGACTGAAGCTGATCCACACAACACCCCCACCTCCTCAACCCCCCACTGCCTTCTGTGTGAACAAGTGCGGGCAGGCAAGTTGCATGCTGTTCCTTCAATAGCCTCCCTTGAGACCTTCCCGTGGGAAGGCTCTGGGCCAGTCACTGGAAATTAAACTCCATCCCAGTACCCGGGAGTGAGTAGAGACATGGGGCATCTTGGTCAGGCTTGTCTTGAACTCCTGACCTCATGATTCACCTGCTTCGGCCTCCCAATGTGCTGGGATCATAGGTGTGAGCCACCGTTCCCAGCCACCAACTCTTAAAACATAGATGGAGAGATTCCTTTGGCAATGATTTCTTGGATATGACACCAGAGGCCCAAATAACACAAGGAAAAGTAGACAAATTCGATTGCATCAAAGGATACTATTAACAGAGTGAAAAGGCAACCTACAGAATGACAGACAGATGTGAGTTCCCATATAGAATAGATAAAGCACTCTCACAATGCAAGAACAAAACCCAACTAAGGCAGTTCAAAAATGCGCAAAGGACATGAATAGACAGTCCTCCAAATAAGAGATGCGAATGGCCAATCAGCACATAAAAAGATGCTTACCATCACCAATTAGTAGGGAAGCAAACCAAAACCACATGGAGAGGCTGGGCATGGTGGCTCACGCCTGTAATCCCAGCACTCTGAAAGGTGGAGGTGGGCAGATCACTTGAGGTCAGGAGTTTGAGGCCAGCCTGGCCAACATAATAACACCACATCTCTACTAAAAATAGAAAAATTAGCTGGGTGTGGTGCCATGTGCCTGAAGTCCCAGATGCTCAGGAGGCTGAAGCAGGAGAATTGCTCATCAAGCTGTAAATTATAGTCTGTTCATTTTTCTGTATATATATTATAATTCAATTAATAACAATAAGATAGTTTATATTACCAAAATATAGCAAATTAGATAAAATTAGCAAATTCCTAGAAAAATATAATGTATTAGAATGTACACGAGAAGAAACAGAATATCTGAATAGACCTGTATCTTTTAAATAAATTGCATTTGTAATTAAAATCTTCCCACAAGAAGAACAGAGGCAAATTATGTACTATTCATGTTTAACCAGTATATTGTGCCAAACAATTGAGGAAAAAACAATGCCAGTTGTAACAATTTTATGCTTAAACGCACATTCTGCCAGTTTGCCTTTTAATCCAGGGCAGGGGAGAATTGATCTACAGTTTCCAGTCTTCTGCTGATAAATATTTGTCCTTGGGGCGTTAACTCCCTCGCATTTTCAGGTTGTCAATGTGTAAGTGGTTATTGGTCAGGAGGTTCTCACAGGTCGGAGAAGCCATGGGGTAGAAGGTGAAATATATGCGGGGAGGTGCTGTCACGTTACACCTGCATGAAACTGGTCGCTGCTCCTTTCTTTCTTTTGATTGGACAGTGTAGTCCGTTCTATGTCACCACAAGAGAGACTCCAGAAGAATTGAGCCTCAGTTGTCCCCACCACATTTCTGTTTGCTTTTGTTATTTCCTAGTTTCATTTTCCCCAGTTTCTTCTGTTACCTGAGATCACTTCCTAAATAAATCAACTGCATGCAGCCAATAAGCTAAGACACCAATTTCCAAACACTTTGGGAAAATTAGAGACATTCAACACTTTTCAATGAGGCCCATACAACTTTGATACTAAAACCTGACAAGGATGTTTTGAGAAAGGAAACTTATACCCGAGTCTCATTTATGAATATATGAACTTATATGAATATATATATTCATGAATATATGTGCACACATACTATAGTCACAGATAAATATTTAGCAAATCATATCTGACAATATGTCATTAGATTATTTACAATCATTCATAAATATATCCATAATGTAAATATCTATGTATTTTTGAATTATGAGAAAATGCTATGACATTTAGGCAAACAGTACTCTGAATAGAATTCTCTGTTGTGGTCCATTGGTATGTCTTACATCTTCTCTTTCTGCATCTCTGTATCTGTCCTGGGTTTGTGCATCACACAAGGTTTCTTACAGAAGCAGATGGTTCACCTTATTCTGTAGTGTTGCCTTTTGGAAGACCTCAGCTCTGCTAACAGCACAGAGGATCGCACTGTAACATAGAAAGTAGAAAATGTGTGCATCTCTGAAATGTACTTATTATTAAAACTCATCTATTTTTTAGAAGCTGATTTGAAAAAAAAAAAGAGAAGCTTCTAAATTACCCTTTACCCTTAGCTATCAAAGTTATCACCATTTAAGTATTGTAAAAATATATATAGATTTTGTATGTGTAGCAAACAGCATTGCATTTCTTTCTGTGCCATGTGCTGCAAAGTGAAGCATGTTGAGCATGATGAGGCATGGCACTATCATTTCCAGGAAAACATACTTTAATGACATTGAAGTGCATATAGTCTTATGGAAGCTAACTGCAGCTTTGGCCAAGAATGGACTGCAGCCCTTCTGTGCAAACAACAATGAGATACTGAGGACAAACTTAAAACTGCTGAAGAATATTACTTTTCAAGTCCCAGACCTATGTATGGTTTGTTACGTACTCATCAATGAAAGCCAAGGGGACCAGGGAAGGGAAATAGGAACTTAAGTTATTGCTGCTCGCCCTTTCTTCACTAATTGGATTAGAGAGCATTACAAACTATGATTAAAAAGTTTATACTTGCTTCATTGCATCTTTTCTCTCAATGTGTATTTAGGAAAACCTGTTATTTTAAAATATTTTTAACAAATTGCAGTTTCATCCAAGTAATATTTTCTTGTTATATAGTGCCACAGAAATTCTGAGTATTGATCAGCCTTTAAAGTGAAAGTATCTTTTTTCATTGCTTCATTTTATTACTTGTTTTTGTTTGTTTGTTTTTTAAGATGGAGTCTTACTCTGTTGCCCAGGCTGGAGTGCAGGGGCATGACTTCCGCTCATGTCAACCTCTACCTCCCAGGTTCAAGCAATTCTCCTACCTCAGCCTCCCGAGTAGCTGGAACTACAGGCGTGCACTACCATGCCTGGCTAATTTTTTATTTTTAGTAGAGATGGAGGGTCTCACTCACCATGTTGGCCAGGCTTGTCTGGAACTCCTGACCTCAAGTGATCGGCCTGCCTTGGCATGAGCTACCACACCCAGCGAGAACTTTAATTAACAAAATTATCATATGTGAAAAGAAATATTCATGCAAGAAAATATAGAGAAAGCAAAAATATAATGTGTGAAAATGTCTAAAATCCCACTTGCTTAGAAATAGCTATTAAATGTTTTGGGGGTATGCATGTCTATAAATGTGTCTGTGTGCATCTATCTACTCTATCTACCTCCCTCCCTCCCTCCCTCCCTCCCTCCCTCCCTCCCTCTGTCTTGTTTAGACATAAATTTATAAAAATTGGATGGTACTATACTTTTTGAGTTTAAAAAAGTTTATTTAGAATTTAAATGTTATGAAAGATTGTAAAAGTTCAAAGCGCACGTGTGCACGCACACGCGCACACACACACACACTCACACCCTTTATCCAAATTTTTATTTTGTCTCACCATTTGTTCTCTCTGTTTTTCACACACAGACACCTCTTTTATTGTGTCTAGACTTCCAACTGGTTTTGTTAAAGCCAGGTTATAGAGAAAGTCACTCATGTTTTATTCTAGGACTTGTATAGTTTTATAGTTTTCATTTAGATATCTACTTCATTTGTAGTTTATTCTTATGTATGTTGTATGGAATTCATCTTATTTTTCTAATTGTCCTAACAATTAATATGTGTCAATCTTTGCCGAGTGATTTGCAATACTATCTTGATTATATATTGAATTTCTACATGTATTTGGGTCTATTCTGGATTTTCTATTCTATTTCATTAATCTGTCTATTCACTTGCCAGTACCTGTTTTGATATAGATGCTTTGTAATATGTTTTAATTTCTGGTAGTCCCCACTCAGAGATAGTCTCCACTCAGCTCTGTATTTCCAGCATTTTCCCAGTGATTCTTGCATGTTCATATTTCCTTATAAGCTTTATTAACAACTTGTTTAAGTTCACTAAAATACTTGTTGGTATCTTTATTAAGACTATATTAAAATTATAAATAAAATTAGGTAGAACTATCATCTAACATATCAACCAAGGATATGGAACTTGTTCGGGTCAGCTGTCTCTTGGGAGTGCTTATAGTTTTCTTTGTATAGGCTTTGAACATTTTCCTTTCATTAGGTCTTTTAATTGGTTATTTGTAGATATAAAGCTATTTGTTTTTGCATGTTATTTCCTGATGCCTTGATATTGTTTTAGTGTGTACTTCCCTTTTCATTGTACACTGTATAACAGGTTTAGCATTTCTAGTTAGACATTTTTATTTTCTAGTTTTGTTTTTAATTTCACTTGGGACTGGTATCAGTTTTTCATATTTCTGCTTTATAGAAGCTACTGCTGTTTTCTTGGTGCTCTAAATATCCTTTTTTTGTGTGAAAGTTCTATTTGCATTGGAAAGAAAATATCTAACGTCAGGATAGTAATATTTGATATATATCCAAAATATTTACCTCATTGATTATATAGCAATTAAAATGAGCTACGGTGACACCCACATAAAGTGAAACTTACATAATTATGAAGAAAAATGCAGACACACTATGAGTGTTAGTCGATGAACCTCTCTTCTCCCTTAGAATCTGTCTGTTGGGGGCCTTTTTGGCTTTCTTGGGCACCAGACTACAAGTCATTGTGGTTCTGGGAAGTGTCTCTGGGTGTAGCCAGAAATTATTTTAACTGTATTCAGAAAAAACTCTCAAATTGGACCATGGATTGATAGAACCTTGTAGGTAGGTCCTTTTGAACCAATACACACCCAGTGGTTGTAACTGATGACGGCAAGTATTGTGGGAAACAGATACTGTAAGTTCCCAGTGGAGTGTATAATTTAGATAGGCAGTATGGTTTCCAAATATGCAGCTCCACAGAAGGGCATTCTATCTGGAAAGAATGTTTTATGATTTAATGATGGGGGTGGGGAAAGGATAGGATGCAAACTGTAAGAGACATGAAACTCGTAATTAGCCCTTTTCAGTCTTTTTCCTCCCTCTATACCTTCCTCTGGGTAACCGGGCTACCAAATTTACAAGTGGCAAAAGTAGTGGGGAGAGAGGCTAGAAGACTCTAACTGGTGCTTCTTTTTTGCCCAACTTTGCATTGTGGATCTGGTAGATTGTGGATAGTTGTGATGATCATAGATACAAGGTGATAACTGCCATGGTATCCCTGGCATAGCTCACATGTCAGGAAGCGAGAGGGATGTTCTAGAATGGTACAGTGTGTAAGGAAGAAACACTGAGCCACCTAGAAATGAACATGTCCAGTTGGTGTGGATTAGACATGGTGAGGATTGGAAAAAGGGTGAAGAGATTGCTTCAGGGAATTGTTGCACCACTCACTTTGTGGAAAGGGAGCAGCAACCCCAGCTTGTAGGAAAGAAACACCTTAGACCCTGGGAGATCAGGAGTGAGGGAAGTAACATTACCCTCTCTTACATTCAATATCTCTGGAAGGATGCGTAGGAAGGCAGTGAAGAGGGAACAATGTCTTTATTCTTTTGCACCTGCTGAATTTTGAACTAAGTGACTATTTTATAAAACATTGACCTAAACCTCAAACTAAAATTTAGAAATTAAACAGTCCTAGTCATAATGTTAGGGCACTACGTAAGGACATAGAATATAAAGTACTCAATAAAAACAAGTTAATTTTCTTTTAAAGTGATGTATACTTAGGTCATACAATTTTCGGGTATGAAATTGTTTTAAAGATGTATATATACAAGAATAGTGCAAGCTGTTAAGTTAACTTTTATTGAATACAACTGATGAAGTTAACAGACAAATATATTTTAATAATATAACAAAAAGTTATAATTGTTACGGTATTATCTGCATTTTCAAGGGTTTTTAAGTCAATGACTTCGCATTTGAATTTTTACTATTTTTGAAATGCAAAATGCACAATCAGTAATACTACATATCTTACAATTTTAAAGTTTTAGTGAAAACATTTGAGTCTCTGCAGGTAAAAGCAATAGTTCTCCTATATCTAAGAAAAAAAATGTATTACTAAAAAAAGTGCCACTGGATTTAGACAATGCCATTCCAACTGTTTTCTTTTTGGGGAGGAGGATAAAAGTTCATAATAGTATAGAACTAGTCATTTTCATTATACTAGTAAAGAACTAGTAATTTGCATTATGCTGTGTAATAAGCACAAGAGTGCTTATTTATAGTAGATATTAACTGTAATAACTCCTCAGAAAAGATCCAAACAGTGACTTGTGACAAGCTGTTCAGTCACTAATGAAAATAGTCCAGAGTTCTTTAAAAAGTGCAATCTTGAAATAAGATAAACTTAAGTCTACCAATACCAAGAAATAGTTTTAGGGACTTCATATAAATAGAATAACCTGTCTCTTTTATTTGTAAAATAGGTTTCTACCTGCTCTAAGGAGGGGAATAGTGCTGATGGCAAAGTTTGCCAACAAGTATGTTTCTAGCAGGTGAAATCCTGGTATGCATTACTATAAGATGCATCTTTTACAGAAAGAAAACATGCTTCTTAGATGTATACAACACTTTTCAGGCACTTGACCTCACTTGGTAGCTAAGTTGGTGTTCAGATGTTTGTTTAATGGAAAAACATTAAATTACATATTGGCTTCAAGCCATGTTTCCATAGAACATCCATGTTTCATAAGCGAAATCCATATATTCCCTGCCAAAATCAATTACTGATGCCATACACCCAATTCAGAGAAAAAAAATTTAATAGATTGAATTGTCTTCATTTTTAAGGTTTTCCACCATACGTTTTTCTTAAATCTTTGTTGACTTGTCTGAATGCTAGCAGAAAGAAGCCTTGAAAACTATGAAGTATTATGGCAAAATGACATTAAAATGAGAACTGCTGATCAGTATGATATACTGTTCATGGAAATATGCTTATATTTCCACTCTTACACTGCTTAAGAGCCATATTTTCCCATAGTAAATGTGTTCCTAGTTCATATTATAGAATTCCCATGTAAACATTTCAATGTACCCAAAAGAGCATTATTAATTTATCTATTATCCCTAAATATGTTTGGTGAACTTCTACATTAATGGCTGGCTCCAAAACTGTCTTTGGGGTCCATGCCAAAGGAATGCTTTCAGATATATCCTAAGGACAGGATTCTAAGATGGGACTGCCGGATTCTATTCTAAAATGAAAAAAATACGGCAAGATTCCAGTCTGGATGCTACTGTTTCCATTTTTTTTTTTTTTTGATTATTTAGCACGTAGTTTAAGTGTGCTGACATTAAGGATTTTTTTTATATGCATGTATCATGGTATTACAATTTGGGAAAATTTTGCAATATATTTTCAGGCAATTAGCTTTGAAATAATGTAATTTCAACTCTTAGCACAAACAGTCCTGAGAACAATGCATTCAAATTTACAGCTCAACTAGAAATAATCGAATTGAGAAACCTTAAAGTACAAAAACAAGTTCTGCAAAAGTTGTAAATTAAAAAAAAAGTTACCAACAGTCGAGGCACTACCAGACTACAGTACTTTTAAGAGCTGGTACTTTGGAAAAAAGAACATACAAAGCTATATGTGCACATGTGCACACGCAAACTGTGTTGTAATAAAAAGTTGTGTCTCCAATTTTACAGCCTAATCATTTTACTGCAGTGTCTCCTATTATGCTCTAACTGCAGGAGAGTTCTGGTAATTAACAGAAAGCACTGGGAGATTTGTATCATTAAGGGAAAGAGGGCAACAATTTCTTCAATTGACTGACAGCCCTTGGAAGGGAGCACGGAAAGAATCAAGAATCATAATCGTTTATGATGCGAATGCTCACAGTAGCAATGAGATGATCTCTGCTGCAGCAAATAAGGTGTAACAAAATCCTCACAGTACAAATAAAATGTTCTAAAAAGAAGCAAATATTCAACCTGTTAATATACATTGGCGAAATGTATACAGATAAAAATGAATGGCTTATCACTGTACAGTCTATCAACACGACAGTCCACATTCTATACATGTTAACTCATGATATTTAATATTTGCTACAAAAAGTACAACAAATACTGGGAATCAACTTTAACATTTCTGATGTCTAAAAAGAATGAAGTGACTTCTGTTCTATGTTAAAAAATACATGTTCCCTGCTTCCTTTTAAGATAATTTATAAAGCTTTACTAAATGAAATATTTTGTTCTAGAGAAACATCTATTGACTTATGTGAAAATAAAGTCCCATATCTTTAAAATCTATACTTACATATCAAGAGTATTTACACTGCATATATTACTTAAAATGAAAATATTTATGCATAAATAGTTTTTGCCATTCAAAGTATGAAGATAGAGATGCATTATTATAATTATTTGTACAGCCTTACATCACAATTGAAAATATATTTATGTGAAGTTTGACAAGTTAGGAAGAACAGGGGCATGCTAATCGAGAGTTAATACTAAATCATAACACCAGCATGGTTAAGAGGGGCTACAAGAATGACCTGCAAGCAGCACAGGCTAATAATTTTCAGGAATTCCTATGAGTAACAGTGCTAACCAGTAGCAAGGAAGATACACATTACAGAGTACTAATAAACTAGAGCAGTGTGTAGTAGGTACTTAAATAGAACACTGGAAAGAATGTAGCCTAATTTTTAATTGTGCTTTAGATGGGCAAAAGCTCAAATGATACACTAAAAACGATTAACTACAACCTCACTCTCTTGTGCTTTAGAAATTTCCTTTTTGCATTTCTCTTAAAGTATCTTGCTTCTTCTCCAAATGGGTTTGCTGAGGCTAAGACAAGATTTAAAAGTGTGTACAAATTCAGCAACTAAAACTTGGGATCTTCTGTTACTAATGCTATTTCCAGTCACAGATTAGGTCAGTTACACGATCCTATATGATATCTTTTCCTTTAGAAGATAGGAACAAAGGGGTTTTTAGAGGGAAGGCATGATGGGAGAGGTCTAAGAGCCAGTCTTAGAGAATTAAGGTATTTTGGAGATAGTAATTTTGTTCTGTTTTGCTCCAATATGATGATTGTTATTGAGTCAAACCCTGTAACAATGTCTAAAATTCTGGAAGTAATATACATAGGACTCAAAAGATTAAATAGAAATGCAGTGGTGTCACCTAAAATACCTTTTAAAATAGTTCAGTTTATAGAATTGTTAGTTATATTTCACACCAGCAACTGAATTGTCACGCAACAGTCAGAAAAAAATGCATATACTTAAAGTAAGTTAAATAATAATATTCATATACAGTAATATTGCTTCCGTGATTCACTTTCAATTCACTTTAGAAAAAAAGTACATAAAATTAACAAAACTTCCCAAATTCCAAATCAATTTAAGTAATTCTCAGTTTTTGTTTAGTATCTTAATGTCAAAAAATCTATGCTTAAAAATGCTTGGAAAGGGGCCCGGTGTGGTGGCTCATGCCTGTAAAGTGCTGGCACTTTGGGAGGCCAATGCAGGTGGATCACCTGAGGTCAGGAGTTCAAGACCAGCCTGGACAACATGGTGAAACCCCATCTCTACTAAAAATACAAACAAACAAAAAAAATTAGCTGGGCGTGGTGTGCACATGTAGTTCCAGCTACTTGGGAGGCTGAGGCAAGAGAATTGCTTGAACGTGTGGTGCAGAGGCTGCTGTAAGCTGAGACTGTACTCCAGCCTGGATAATAGAGTAAGACTCAGTCTCAAAAAAAAAAAAGTTGGTAGTATTTACTGATAAATAGTAATATTTATTCAACATGGTTGGAAAAAAAAATGCGTTGCGTAGTATCCTGTAAAGCAGATCACTCCTTTAAATGTTGGGGGCAAAGTTAAAAGCAAAAACAACTGAAAAGCAACTTTTCATTTTTATATTAACTTACAAAGTCCTCCCATAAAAACGTATAGCATTAATCAACCTTCTTTGCCACTTTTGTGTCTTCCTTTAATATGCGTTCCTCACTTTCACCCAACAGTTCAGTGCCTTTCTGCCAACCGTAAGAAGGGACTAAAACCACCATATATGGTTACATCAAGTCTGCCAATAATTTGGTACACTGTATGACCAAAGTAATCACGTGGCTGCATGTGGCCACCAAAATAACTGACATTTTTTGATAATGTGGTTTTTGTTTAAGGATTTGTGTTTGCCCTACACAGGCTGAAACTGTAACAATTCCAATATATAATCAGTTCATTTTATATTAAATCTGTAATTAATGCAGAGCAGTTCAACTTACATGTGGTATTTCAATACCACTTTATGCTACATTGTTTGATTTAAAACCCTGGTTTATCATTTAACTAAAACACAGGAATGATTTGCTCAGACAAATCACATCTGCTGAAGCTATCTTGTTTGTTTCTTGGACTGACATACTGAAAATCACAGGAATATTATAGGAAACATACCTACAAAATTCAAAAAAAATTTTTATCAATTGCCTGTAAAACTAACCCACCACAATCTGAAAACAATTAAAAAAAGAAATGAGGTTGCTTATGAAGGCTATAGCTTTGGTGACAACTTAGAACCCAACTTTAGATCTGCAGTTGATTCAGACCTAAACGGTGTTCATGCTTGATGTTCCCATTTATTTGCAGGGTTTTATGGCTACAGCATATTCTTCACTCATTGCACACATGACAGACACCTAGAAGCAAAAAGGCAGGCAACAAGTTATTCAGAAGACAAGACATATAAAAGATTTAACTAGTTCGTCATATATTGTATATTTGTGTATATTTTGTACATACAGACTTTTGAAAGGGGTACTCCAAAACAAGCTACTTTCTTTACAGTTTTCTAAAGCAGAATTTCTTAAATAGTAGTAAGACAACTTCCATGGAACAAAGAATAAGAACTATAAATGTTTCAATACTTACTACATGTTACCTTACTACATGTAGTATCCTGTAAAGCGGATCACTCCTTTAAATGTTGGGGGCAAAGTTAAAAGCAAAAACAACTGAAAAGCAACTTTTCATTTTTATATTAACTTACAAAGTCCTCCCATAAAAACGTATAGTAGCATTAATCAACCTTCTGAAAGTTGTAACAAAACACAGAATAAATCTCCTTCACTCTTTAACAATCCAGTAGCATCATTTCTTACCCTTAAAAATAGCTCAGGGCTGGGCACCTTGGCTCACGCCTGTAATCCCAACACTTTTGGAAGGCCAAGGTGGGCAGATCACCTGAGGTCAGGAGGAGTTCGAGACCAGCTTGGCCGACATGTTGAAACTCAGTGTCTATTAAAAATACAAAAATCAGTCGAATGTGGTGGCACACAGCTGTAATCCCAGCTATTAAGGAGGCTGAGGGGTGAATCACTTGAACCCAGGAAGCGAAGGCTGCAGTGAACTGAGATCATGCCACTGCATTCCAGCCTAGGTGATGGAGGGAGACTCCATCTCACACACAAAAAAAAAAGCTCAGGTGCAGAGCGTGGAAAACAAAGTTGGGTTTGAGAATGTTAATGTAGCAAAAATGAACTTTGATACTTTCTTTGGTAATGAGTCTCCAAGGGTTTTATGGAAAACCTGCCTTAGAGATCATTCTCGACATTTTAGCAATATTTTTAAACCACATTCCATATGTAGAATTTTATGTTAACTAGTTGAGGCCAAAGTTTTTATAAAATGGTTTTCAAAAATAATCTTTAAGTCTTTACCTGTACATCTTCACCTGCATTGTATTTTCCTTCTATTTCTTTGCCTAGTTCACCTTCTGGCAGTTTAAGATCCTCACGAACTTCACCAGTTTCTGTCAGCAGGGAAAGGTAACCATCTTGAATGCATATCAGCTATTAGAAGAAATTATATCATTTGTACTGATTAGATTACATCCACTTCTTTGTAATGTTTACACAGTTAAATTGTAATCGACATTAATTTGTATAAGTACACAGTAATACATTAATATTCTTGGTATTTTAAAATGTTAAAAATACAAAAAATATAAAATACCTACAGAATGGAAGTGTAAGTTTACTCTTCCCAATACTTTCCATCCCCAATCTCTGTGCATTTAAACAGTTTAGGCTTCTTTACAGTGTATTCCATTTATTTTCACAAAATAAATATAGTTGCTTTTTTAAAAAAAGAAATTGGGATACTGTAAGCATTTTACAGTGAACCGTTTTGACTTAATAGTATGTCTTAGAAATACTTTCTAACCAGAAAATATAGACCTAACTTAGTTGATTTAACTACCACATATCTGCATGGACATACTATAACTGATTTAACCAATTTCACATTACTGGGCATAAAAGTTACTTTTGCTATTACAAACAACACATTTTTTAATTTGAATATGAGCAAAATTAGGTAGAAAATTTTTGGTCTTCAGCTCACTGCCAACAACAACAAAAACAACAAAATCCACTAGCCTATTGATAACATTAGTGAAAAAAAAAACCCAGTCATCAACCCAACCTGCAAAAAAGCACGGTTTTGATATCACTGAACTTCTTATTTACTACAGGAATGAGGAGACAACCAGCCTCCACTCATGTAAAACGTGCTTTGCTTCCCCTTTACCTTCCTCCATGATTTTAAGTTTCCTGAGGCCTCTCCAGCCATGTGAAATTGTGAGTCAATTAAATCTCTTTTCTTGCCAGGTGCAGTGGCTCACACCTGTAATTCTAGCACTTTGGGAGGCCAAGGTGGGTGGATCATCTGAGGTTGGGAATTTGAGAGCAGCTTGACCAACATGGTGAAACCCCATCTGTACTAAAAATACAAAATTAGCTGGGCATGGTGGTGCATGCCTGTAATCCCAGCTACTTGGGAGGCTGAGGCAGGAGAATCGCTTGAACTCAGGAGGCAGAGGTTATAGTGAGCAGAGATCCTGCCACTGCACTCCAGCGTGGGCAACAAGAGTGAAACTCTGTCTCAAAAAAAAAAAAAATCTCTTTCTTTATAAGTTACCCAGTTTCAGGTAGTTCTTTATAGCAATATGAAATCTTTTTAATTGAATGATTTATTAAAAAATCTTAAGTTCTCTAGAAAAGTTGCAATAATGCTATGACATCCCATATCTTTTACCTAGATACATCCATTAACATTTAATCACGTGCACTTTTTTCTCTGTATGTACATCCAATATATATAATATCTATCATATACATTCTTATTTTTACAGAACCATTGAGAGTAAGCTCCAAAGATCATGACTCTTCAGCAATAAATGCTTCAGTGCAACAATCATGACTTTTTAGCAATTAAAACTTCAGTGTGTTTTTCTCAAGAACAAGGATATATTCTTAGGTAACGATTTATTTTTCAAAATCAGGAAATATTGATAACCTATTATTCAATATATAGTCCATATTTAAATTTGCAAATTGTCCTAATATTGTCCTTGATAGCAACTTATTTCCCTAACTCCAAGATCATAGCTTGTATTTATTTGGCTATAACGTCAGTTTAGTCTCTTAATTCTAACAGTTCCCCCACCCTTTACGTTTCATGGCATTGACTTTTTTTTGGGCGGGGTTGTTTTTTTTTTTGAGACCAGGTCTTGCTCTGTCAGCCAGGCAGGAGTGTGGTGGTGTGATCATGACTTGCTGCAGCCTCAACCTCCAGGGCTCAAGTGATCTACCCACCTTAGCCTCCCAGGTCACTGGGACCACAGCATACAACCACTATGCCTGTCGTTGTTGTTCTCTTTTTAATTTTTAATTTTAGATACAGGGTCTTCTTGTGTTGCCCAGGCTGATCTTAAACTCCTGGGGGGGGGGGGTTCACTGTTTTAAAGAATGTTCCTCAGTTTGGGTTTGTCTCACTGTTTCCTCATGATTCAGGTAATGCATTTTTGAAAGGAATACTATATAAATGATTGCCCTCAGAGTATCATTATCAGGAGCCAAATGTCAATTCATCCCATTACAAGTGATGCCAACTTTGATAAGTTGACTAAGGTAGTTATCTGCCAGATTTTTCCACTCCAAAGGTACACTTTCCCCCTTTGTAATTTGCAAGCTTAAAAAAAAAGCCAACAGTATCATTGTCAAATCCCCAAGCATATTTTTGTGTAAATGTTACCATCTTCTCTCAAAGGCCTCTCTGACTCCATAGAGTTGGAAGGTGGGGATGGTAAGGAGATTGTTATAAGCCAACTCTAAATACCTCCTTCTGGTCCTTTACCTTTAAACAAACCTAATGACTTGATTACTTTGCGATGTTTTTGAACAATTTTTTTTTTTTTGGTAGAAAGTAATTATTGTTAGTAGCAAGTAGGGAGACAGCAGAGGTCAGAGTCAAAATAGAGATGTTAGGCATGTGGAGGTATACCAAGCTCCTGAGCAGTATATGAGATTATAATGCTATCAGAATGTGCTATTTTTGGCCAATCATGGTGGCTCACACCTGTAATCCCAGCACTTTGGGAGGCCAAGGCCAGCAGATCATTTGAGGTCAGGAGTTTGAGAACAGCCTGACCAATATGGCATAACCTCATCTCTACTAAAAATACAAAAATTAGCCAGGTGTGATGGCACCTGTAGTCCTAGCTACTTGGAAGGCTGAGGCAAGCGAATCACTTGAACCCAGGAAGCAGAGACTGTAGTGAGCTGAGATGATACCACCGCACTTTAGCCTGGGTGGCAGAACAAGACTCCATCCCAAAAAAAAGAAAAGAAAAGAAAAGAAAAAGAATGTGGTATTTTTTATTTCCTGCTAAAAAGAATCTAGGGCTCCTTGGAAAAATGGATAATTCCAGGTCCAGATCAGGAAGTGTGTAAGATGAACCTGGAGTACGCTGTGGCACTAAAAAGCAAGGAGCTATCAAAGAGAATTAACATTAGGCCCATGTCAAAAGGACTCAAGAGCTAACTTGAATAAGCTCCCACTGGCCAAGATGGAACAATGTGAGAATCAATAAGGACAATAACAGCAAAGGGTTGAAACACAAATATGTTTAAATGCTCAAGTTTATAATGAAAAAAAATATGTATTTGGTCATCTTCAGTGGATGCTAGGAACTAATTTATTTTATAAACCGTACGTTAAAAAGAAAGAGTCAAATACACCCACCCACCCCTACGTATGTAGACACTGTCTCTTAAGGTAAACAAACAAAAATTGATGAAGGGAAGTTTCTTTTTATAGAATTATTCTAAGAAAAACAAATGAAGGAATGACAGATCATAATTTTTGTCTCCTCCAATTAACAGATTGAGGCAATGATCACATATCTGATAACAGCCCAAATAGAGAAACAATCAGACTTATTTACCTAATGATCGCACAGAACATTATGGAGTAGTCCTGTTAAAGAAAAGAAAGGAAGAAAATAAAAATCTAAACTTGATCAAGACTCTACCAAGTCTCAGGAAACACAAGGGACAGAGGAACATGTTAAAAAAAACAAAGAAATGCAATTAGCAAAATCCGTACAGTGGGAAAGTGTACAGAAGAAATGATCCAGTATCTTTGTCAAAAAATTGCAGAGAGGAAGGAGAGAGAGAGAGAACCGATCATAATGGTAATTGCTGAAGCGGAGGGATAGGTACACAGGATCCGTTATCCTACATTTTGAACATCTCCATGAAACAGAGAAAAATGCTAACGTATATATGAATTCTAGAAAGAGCACTGTACTGTAACCACTAAGTGCTGGGAGGCACAGTAAGCTAAGGAAGCAAAACATGATCTACAAGGGAGTATGGGGAGATTAGTGGCTGCAGATTCTGTCTTCGATGTTGTCAGTATAGGAAAGAACATTGAAAAGGGAGAATTATCAGGAAACGATTTTGCCTGCATTTGTACTACTAATACATAAGAGAAGGCTGGAGAAGGTATATTATTCCAACAGGTACCTTCTTAGTTCTAATTTCTGAATTTAATTTTGCTCCTCAATCTATTTCAAAACAACTAGACTTGTTTAGGTAACGCATATTCTTTTTTATTTCTTCCTTCTTTTCGCCCAGAGAGTAGCACTCTTGAGCTACTTCTTTAGAGTTGCTGGTCCCTGGTACAGACTGAATGCTTGGTCACTATTATTATAAAGCCTAAGTAAATAATACCACCATCACCTGAAGTGTTATCTGACCCACCAAGCCACACAACTGGGAGAGCACAGCAGCTCTCCATCACTGAGTGGAAGGAGCATATATAAGATCAGCTTGAGAAGGAACTAAAGGTGCAAACAAGTTGTCTAAGGAGTGGTTGAGACTCAGAAAACACCTCCTACCACATTGACACTTGACACTTCTCCCTCAACTCATACCAATGACTTCATGCAGAGTTTCCTATGACCATTTGACTGAGAAAGGAAAATACTCACAATGGTTTCTAGATGGTTATGCATTATACGCAGACATCATTCAGGGGTCAGCGAGAAAGATGGTGGGTTTGGGAAGAACTTCAAGCACTGGACCAGAAAGAAGACAGAACCAGAGGTGTGGATTTGCACTGGTTATGGGCTATGGCCAACAATTTGGCTGGAAGCTTAAGGACAATGAAAGAACAAAATAGGAAAACTGCTGACAGTAAGGTTTGGGGAAGTCGTAGGTTGACAGACCTCTCCAAATAACTAAAGAATGTGACCATATATGAATGCTCAGCAAAGGTAATCTGTAGAGACTAGGCTCTAAAAATTTTGGTGTATGAGATGATTTTTTTCTGTAAATGCCATTTGGCTTCTTTTTTTTTTGAAATGAAGTCTCACTGTCAACAGGCTGTAGTGTAGTGGAGTGATCTTGGTTCACTGCAACCTCTGCCTCCTGGGCTTAAGTGATTCTCCTGCCTCAGTCTCCTGAGTAGCTGGGATTATAGGTGCCTGCCACCACCCCTGGATAACTTTTGTATTTTTAGTAGAGATGGGGTTTCACCATGTTGGCCAGGATGGTCTCAATCTCTTGACCTCGTGATCCTCCTGCCTTGGCCTCCCAAAGTGCTCAGATTACAGGCATGAGCCACCGTGCCCGGCCTCAGCTTCTTTTTGTACTTCCTCAGTCCCTGCTCAGAAATGACACAGGCTTTCTCTCACCAAGACTGATCTGCCTACCGCCACTACTGAACACCTCACAGAGCAGGAGAGTCTTGATATGGCAGAAGAAGAAAAAGAACAGAAGAACAAGTCTTGATATGTTTCCCAGAAGAACACCTGGTCACTTGATTGAATACACTGTACCCTTTCTATCATGGAACAGGCAGCAATTTTTTCTTATTGCAATAGTTTTACTCTACATATGGATTTGCCTTTCTTGCCTGCAGTGCTTCTGCAAAAATCTCATGTAAGTTTACAGAATGCCTCATTCCTGTTATAGTATCTCATACTGCATCACTTCTGACTAGAAAAGTAATTTTACAGGCAAAATAATGAGGCAATGAAACACCCAGATAACTCACTGGTTCATCTGCCTTATTCCAAAACCGCTTCCATCTGTGGACCGGCCTTGTGAAGACTCATATATGGCACTTGCGGCCCAGTACTTTGTTGGCCTGGAGTGTTGTTTTTCGCAGGTTACAATATATTTCAAAATATGGTGCTATTTTTCCCTAGATAGAATACACAGGTCTAGGAACTAAAGTTAGTGGCTCTTATCACGATAACCCTTAATGATCCTGTAACAAATATTTGCTTTTAGTCCTTCCAATATTGGGCCCTACTGGTTTAGAGGCTTTCTATTTCTAGGGAAAGACTGCTCCCATCTGAGAACACAAGGATTCCACGAAACAGGTAAAAATTATAAAAAGACTTTAGGTTCAAGGAATTAACAACCTTAAAATTAAATTAACACATCAACATCCAAAGAATCTACTACTTATTTGAAGAATATGCTAGGATTTAATAGTCACAGTTTGGGCAATTCACTAATAATCCAAAGGCCCACAATATGCACTTTCTGTGTCTGTAGTAATTAGTTTTCTTTCTGGAGAGTGGTCTTCGAATGACAGATAAAACTTTAGTAAATGCAGAAACAGCATCTACTTACTTGTGGTGGGGTGCATATTAACACAGAACTTTCTAAAGAAATAAGAAAGTTATTTCTAAGGCCAAGTGTGGTGGCTCATGCCTGTACTCTAAGCACTTTGGAGACCAAGGCGGGCGGATCACCTGAGGTTGGGAGTTCAAGACCAGCCTGACCAACATGGTGAAACCCTGTCTTAAAAAAAAAAAAAAAAAAAGAAAGAAATATGATTCTAGAGAATACTAAAGCCTGAATAAGCATTTCTATATGAATTTGGGGATTCCCAAAGATGCATCTGGATGTATTTATAATTTACACCATCACTGAGCCCCAGACATCTATAACTATTTTTGGGAGAAGAAATGTAAATGAGCAATTCTAATCCAAGCTAATCTTGAAAGAGAAGTCAGGAGACAATTTTTCTTTCATTCTGAACTTACTTTAAAACACATAAAATTAAAACTATAACTCTTAATACGTTTTCTTTTCTGTTTACTTTTTAATTATTCTAATGAACAGAATACATATTTCTCTTTAGCCAACTGCCCAACTGGCACTCAAAATACTGAATTCAGCGAATATAAAGGATTACACACAGCCAAATAATAAGCAGGAATGTAATCAAGGCAGTTGGATAGGTGAGTGAAGACCACCACAGCACAATATAAAGAAAGGCTCAGAGAAATTTTTTTTTTGAGACAGGGTCCCACTCTGTCACCCAGGCTAGAGTGAAGTGGCATGATAATGGCTCACTGCAGCCTTGACCTCCCCAGGCTCAAGTGATCCTTCCACCTCAGCCTCCTGGGCTGCTGATACTAGCTGTGTTACGCAACCTTGCCTGGCTATTTTTTTTTTTTTTCTGTACTTTATAAAGATGGGGTTTGTTGCCCAGACTGAAGAACTAGCTTTTTCTTTTTTTTTTTTTGAGACAGAGTTTCGTTCTTGTTGCCCAGGCTGGAGTATAATGGCATGATCTCAGCTCACCACAACCTCTGCCTCCTGGGTTCAACTGATTCTCCTGCCTCAGCCTCCTGAGTAGCTGGGATTACAGGCATGCACCACCACACCCAGTTAATATTGTATTTTTAGGTGATCTGCCAGCCTCGGCCTTCCAAAGTGCTGGGATTATAGGCATGAGCCACTGCACTCGGCTGAGAACTAGCTTTTAAAAAAATTAACGGAACTAAGTTTTGTATGCTGACATGAAAATAAAGAGCATAGAAATAATGAGTACTTTCTATGTTGGGCATTGTTGGATTAACCAATGAAACCTCAAAATGATCCCATGAGGCTTTATTATTTACATCTTTGCTTTATAAAGAAAGAAATGGAAGCAAAACAGGTTAAGTAACTTGTCAACCAAGGTCACACAGCTGTTAAGTGCCAAAGTAGAGACTAGGACCAGGCCTGCCTGGCCTGAATCATCCTCTTATCCACTTTGCAGTGTGGAGTACACACCAAGGGCTGGGACAAAGGTGAAGTAAGACATTTGTCTTGGGTGCAAAATTAAAAAGGCATCAAAAAACTCCACAGTGATCAGATAAACACTTTAATGCAGTATTTTAAAAAATTAGAATAAATGCAAAAATCCTATGATAAAATACCAAAATTTTAAATAAAGATGGGAACAGAATTAATTATTTTCTTTGTGCCTTGGGCTCCTATATGGCTTGTCATTGTTACTAGTCCTGTCTTTATTTAAATTTTTGAGCCCGAGGCAAGAACTCCCTCACTTCATTCACTTCACGCTAGTCTAGGACCCAAACATAAATATTCCTTTAAGTCTTGAGCTTCAATCAATGTCTAACTTTATCTCAGTATAACAGTAATTACTGAAATGCTGACACCATCTTTCTGAAATATGCAATAGGCAAAAGCATTCTATATTGAATATTACTGAATATAATGAATATTGAATATTCAACACATTCATATTTTAAGATGAAAAGAGAAACCCAATTTTGACAAAAGAAAATTCTATGCTCAGCTTTGGCCTACTGTATTATCCTTACCACATTCAATAATCACATATACATTTAACAAATGCATTTTGAGCATCTACTACACACCACATCAAATTTGGTGCTCTAACAATAAAGAAATGATAAAGTAGAATTTATACATAGGAAAAGGGGGAAACAGAAGAATACTTGTTGATACATATCCACAAAAGGGGTATATTTTCTCATTTATCCTCATATTATCCTGATTTTGTGATGAGAAAACAGGCTAAGACAGGTTGTATAACTTGTCCAAAATCATCCAACTAGAAAGTGGCAGAACTAGATCCAAACCCAGATCTACCTCATTAAAAAACAAACAAAAAAACAAAAAAAACACTTGCTGTTATATGAAGACAATTCAAATTTCTACAAAGACTTCAAAGCAATCTAGAAAACATTTAGGACAGGTAGGAAAGTGAAAATATAAGTGTTACTAGATTGAAACTCCAAAAATTATGTTTGCAGGTGGACAAACAGCAAAAGAAAATCATTGGGTGCAGCTGATAGCAACATTAAAAAAATCTATATAATACAATAAAAGGTACAGAAAAAAGTCAGTTTAATTTGGATAAAACAAATCTCAGTGTCAACTCTGCATTTTTTACTATGTAAGATGAGCAAAAATGAGTTTGATATATGGTATGCTTGATACAAAAAGTGAAGACTTTCAAGAAAAGCTTTAGCTTTGAGTAATCTGAGCTTCCATATCCTATGAGGTCAATTATTTGGTTACCATCGATATTCCAAACACTAAGATGCTATCATTAAATATGACCTCCCCAATGTATAACTGAAACTTGAGGTTTACATATATAAGTTAGCAAAAGGTCACAGCATGGTCACTAAATATAATTAAACCATTTATATAGTTTTTGTGTTTTCTTTATCATACTCGGTGACCGTGTATTTTATCCTTTATATTTATGGGTTTCAGCTTATTTCCCTACTTAAGAATGTCAAGTTCTGACTCATGTTCATTAACATGAAAAACTTGGTAGGAACATGAATTTCAGTAGTTTCTTGAATGTCTTAAGTCTGATCAGTGAAAAGAAACAAAACATCCAGGAGGGAGCTATCTAAATTAGAAATATTTTACAACAGAGAGGATGGTACTTTTACAAAGCATAGGACTTAGCTGGAATATGCAGTCACTTGGCCTGAGGAACACAATAAGTATTTGACTTTTTAAAAAATGCAAGAATATGAAAAAATAGCAAGCTGGCAATAATCCTATAAAAGGAACACATGTTAAACATCATAATTTCTCCAATTTCTAAGATAGGTGGTGCCTAATACTTGGTTAGAAAAACCTACAAAACCACTCTTGGGTTTTGTCAAATTGCTGTTGATAGTATGAAGTATTTGTACCTTGAAGAAACAAGCAACATTCTAAAGAAAAATCAGTGCTTACTTGGTAATCATTTCTCTTAATATTTGGAACATCCATGTTGTGAGTAGAAGGACAAATATCTTCATATTTTTTGCCCGTGAAAATATCAATTCCAACAAGGTGAACCTAACAGAGGGGAACAGGAAACCTGTTTAATCTCTGCCAAGTATATCACTCATTACACACACAAGAGTACAATACCAACGCTGATTACGACAGGTTCTTTTTCTCCTCCTTCCAAGGTCATCTAATTTTACTTTCTTAAAAAAAAAAAGTAATGGTCATACAATTAAGATGCAGTAACAACTAAAGAGTATCATGACCTGCCAAGACCCAATATAGTCCAGTGATTCAATTATGAGTAGACAAGAAAAATAAAGTGTAGGTTTCTTAGAATTAGTAGAACAGGTTTTCTCATCTGTAAACTGAATAGACCTAGGTCACTACCATTCAAGAAAGTTTCAGTTCCCCGTTAATGAAACATTGTAAGGGTCCAAGAAAGGAATGCTACCTTTAAGTTTTCAAAGTAATAACTGATCACTCAGCAATTGTGGGACAGAAAAAAATAGTGCTTATTACAAAATTTTAAGTATAGTAATCTCATGATCTGCAACAGAATACAAATGAGCAAAATCCCAAGGCCGAAGCCAAAGCCTGAACAGCAAGGGCACTTACCTTGGCATGACCATGCTTTCCAGTTTTGGAAGTTGACATCTCCACTATTTTGCATGGTCGTCCTTTGAGCACCACAAAGCCGTTTTTGCGCAAGGCCGAGCACTGCATAGGGTAAGTGCTGGAAGCCCCAGCATCTCCAGTAGTGAAATCAATTTCGTCCGCCATGGTGGGTTGGGGAGGTGGTAGTTTTTCTGTGTGAACTACACAAAAAGTTTGTGGTTGCTTTTTAACAATGGGTGTGTAGGCAGGGAAACGTCTCATTTCGGACAAGTTATGTGCCAAGCATCATGGGCCTGTTATTTCTGCATGTATAGAACACCCACCCTAGACTAGCGGGCACTCTCTAACTCTGGCCTCTAGAAACTTTTCCAGCTATTGTTTGGGGAGGTGGGATGAGAAGTCGCAGAGGAGCCCGCAGAGGGTGGGGACATCCGCCCTGGGCGCTCCTCCACGCTGGAAACAGCAGGTTCTGGCGCCCATCGCCCCAACGCAGAAGCCGGCGACCTTCCCGCGCCACCCAGCTCTCCGCCGCCGCCCCGAACCCTACTGCGGGGGACCCAGCCCAGGCCGCACGTCCCCGCGAAGGATGCGGAGTAACAGGACCTGGCCGGCAGCACCCGGCCCTCTGCTAACGGGCGCGCACCGCGCCCTCCACCCTTCAGCGCCGCCGCTGCGGCCGCACAAGCGCCTCCTGTTCTGCCGGCATCCCCGGCTCTGCTCGGCTCGGCCCGGCCCGGCCCGGCTCGGCCCCACCAGGGCCTGAGCCCCGGCGGGTCCCGCGCTTGCCTCCGTTCCCCTATCCATTCTTCTTCCTTCCCTCGGTCAGCGCTCGGCTCTGGGCGCCTTCCCCGGCCCTGCCTCGCTCTGGCCCCATCCCCATCAGCTTTTCCCCAGATCCTCACCTTTCAGCTGGCTACGAGCGCCTTTCGCCTGCGCACCCGCGCAGGTCCCCCACAGCTGCGGCGCCGGCGGCGGCGGCGCTGGCGGCCGCGGCAGTTCCAAGAGCCGGGGCGGGGCCGCCACACTTTCCACACCCCAGCCTCCCCGCCCTTACCCGCCCCCACCCCAGCCTTACTTCCGGGATAGGCCCTGGAGCGTCACAGGCACCGCCCCCTCGGGCTACCATTGGCTACCAGGTTCCCGAGGCCCCGCCCAGTCACGTGAAGCGCGCCCTGGCAACCCCACGTGCTGCGGATTAGTGCACTTCCGGCGTGGAGAGCACTTTCAGCATTCTGGTTGCTTGAGTGAGCTCGCTGGCAGAGGAACTTGCGCCTTCCAACTCTTAGGTTTGTTGCGTTTGGGTCGCAGTCTACTTTAATGGGAACCAAGTGAGGCACCCGGTGGCCCGTGCCGTCAGGTACATGGCAGTTATCACGGGACGATCGTCGGCACTCGTGAGGTGCGCAGATTCAGTGAGTGCCAATGTGGCTGGCTGTGAAGGGAACTTTGGGTTAGAGCTTCTGGTTCAGCTTGCAGCCTTTCTTGGGGTTCGAAGCCCCCTCCTGGTCTTCGCAGAAGAACTCACGTGCAGTATTTTATTACCCGGCTCGGCACCATGGGTTCTGAGAACCTCACTCACCCCTTGGTGAGATTTTGGCATTGACTGCCGCAGGGTGCCCCTGTAGAGTCAGCACTGCTCCCTGGGGTGGACACTCCTGAAGCATCCGCCAGCTTACAAGCAGCAGTGAAATGACTTAATCCACTTCTCACACCAAAAGCTGTTGTGAAGTTGTGGAGGCGGAGCTTGTCTGACCCGTATCACATTGTTGGTCCAGACAGGTGTCCTGCCAACTCATCCCTTCTT
The DNA here is from genome assembly GCF_049354715.1 of Callithrix jacchus. NCBI lineage: Eukaryota > Metazoa > Chordata > Mammalia > Primates > Cebidae > Callithrix > Callithrix jacchus. The sequence continues at coordinate 16,141,371 of NC_133518.1, read as the reverse complement.
TCCTCCTGGTATTGGCATTCCTTAGAGTTTGGGTTTTAACTCTGCCGTATTAGAACGCTTGGATGGTCTTCACAACTGACCTAGAGCTTGTAGACTGCAATAGAAAGGTTCTTAAAAGAGATGTGCTCCCCCTTCACATTTTTATTTCACAACCCACTGTGTCCTTTCTTGGGGAGGTGACCTAGGAAATTACTTCTCATTCCACACCCGCATTTATGTGGTACTTTGATTTCCTGTTACTGTCTTATGAATAATCTCATATCTCACATTCATATATGACTACAGTTTACACATATCTTTCAAACATGTACAGTTTAACTTTTACAGTAAGTTACTGCCCTCTCATATACTGAACTCAGCCTCTAGCTAATATATGAAACAGCCATTACAGCAGTGGCTCATGCCTGCGATCCTAGCAGTTTGAGAGGCCTCCGCAGGTGAGTTGCTTGAGCTCAGGAGTAGGAGATCAGCCTGGCTAACATGGCGAAACCTTGTCTCCACCAAAAATACAAAACATTAGTGATGGCCTGCGCCTGTGGTCCCAGCTACTTGGGAGGCTGAGGTGAAATGATCTATCACTTGAGCCTGGGAGGTGGAGACTGCAGTGAGCCGAGATCTGGACATTGCACTCCAAACTGGGTGACAGAGTGAGACCATCCCGCCCCCCCACGCCCAATCACCCAGAAAGAAAAAGCCAGATTGGAGTTTTGGTTCATGAGGTCTTTCTGCTTTTCCTTATACCTTCTAACTTTTCCCTATTGTTTTTAGAATGAGCACTAATAGTATTTAGTATTTATATAGGGAAGTAGGGTACTAAATTTTTCACATGCATTGTTCCTTTGATCTTGACTGCTGCTCTCTATTTTTAACCTTTTTAAGTTATTCATATAAAGTAAAATTTCCCTTTTAGTTTTATGATGAGTTTTATGATGATCAAGATATGTTTTTCAAAACTCATAAAACTAAAAGGGACAAATTTTACTTTATATGGGACTTTATATACTAAAAGGGACAAATTTTAAAATCTATTTTAAGTAGACTGGGCGTGGTGGCTCATCTATTATCATCAAGATATGGAATATTTCTCTCATTCCAAAATCTTCCTAGTGGCCATTTGTGGTCAGTTTCCTCTCTCTACACCCAGCCCCTGGGAAATATTAACCGTACTGTTTTAACCTGCATTTTTAGTTATGGAAAACGGCGAGAAAAGTTAAGCAATTTGCCCTAGATTGTAAAGCTAGCAAGTTGGAGAACCAAGATTGAAATCTAGGCAGTTTGGTTCCAGAGTCACTGCTCTACCTACCACCATATACTACATTCACATAAGATTTGGGTTTGGAATGAAGTGACTGGGCATCACTTATTCAATAAATACAGTCAGTTCTCCTGAAGTCACTAAGAACACTGGACTGGTAAATACTCAATCATTGCTCCTAGGAGAAATACAGGGTTAGGTTCCTCTGAGCCTCTGGCCCAAAACATTGGTTAATATGTGATTTTTAGTGTATGTCTGTTTAAAGACACCTGATTTGCTATGTATTGTTGATTCATTAACATTAAACTGATAGACAACAGCAATGTAATTCATGCCTGAAGGTAGCTTATCTAACATATGCTCTCTGTAAGGCATAGTGTAGCTTTCTTGTGTTTCTCAACATTAGACAATTCTTCAGCACAGTGCTTGGGGGCCATTTTGAACAGTGAAACCACCATAAAAATCACAACAATGCAAAAACTATAGCACTAAATAGACTGAAAAGAATACTTGTTCACAGTTTGACAACTGAAACAAGGCAGAGCATGGCTGTGTTTGACCTCAGCTAAATGTGCATTAAATGGCTCAGATCCCTGTGCATGTTCACAAATGACTTCAAAAGCACTGCAAGTATTGATTTTCAAATTAAGTAGGCTGGGCATAGTGGCTCATGCCTGTAATCCCAGGACTTTAGGAGACCAAGGCAGGTGGATCATGAGGTCAGGAGTTTGAGAGCAGCCTGGCCAATATGGTGAAACCTTGTATCTACTAAAAATACAAAACTTAGTTGGGTGTGGTAGCACGCACCTGTAGTCCCAGCTGCTCGGAAGGCTGAGGCAGGAGAATTGCTTGAACCTGGGAGGTAGAGGTTGCAGTGAGCCGAGATCGTGCCACTGCACACCAGCCTGGGGAATAGAGCAATATTCTGTCTCAAGAAAAAAAAAATGTTCTAAGTAAATTATGTCAATTATGCAAATTCACAAATACTAAATCCAAAAATAATGAGGATTGACTCTGTGTACTTTAGTGGCCTTACCTCTGGTATTACTATGTTGACCAAGACAGCCTCTTGTTCCTAAGGTGCTTACAGTCTAGTGCAGAAGACAGTCTAGTAATTTTAAAACATAAAACAAATGCTACTAAAGAAATAAGTAAAAGGCACTGAAAAAAAAGGGCTTATCTAGGCTAGACAGCGTCCAATTAAAATATGATATAAGCTACATGTAATTTTGAGTTTTCTTTTAGCCACGTAAAGTTACAAAAATGAAACTAATTTCAATAGTATATTCTATTTAACTGAAAACGTCCAAAATATTATTTTACATATAATCAATATAAAAATCATTACTAAGATACTTTACTTTTTTCCCATACCAAGTCTTCAAATTCTGGTGTATTTTACACTTTCGTTTAATTCAAAATAGCTATCATTCAAGTGCTCAATAACTAGGCATGATTGGTGGCTATCATATTGGGTGTCATAGGTCTAGAAGGTTCAGGGACTGCTTCTCTGGGAGGATATCTAATTTGAGATTTGAAAGACAAGAAGAAGTTAGGAATGGAGAGGAGTTTAGAAAAGACATTTTAGGCAAAGAAAATGGGGTTACAAAGGTGTATTGTGACAGAATCATGGCATCATTTGTACTGTAAATGGCTTTGTATGATAGTGTATACTGTAAAGATGGATGAATTTGGAGTTTCTCCCAAGGGCAGTAGAAAAGCATTGAAACAGTACATACAAGAAAATGATAAATAATTTTTAAAATAAATTTAAACCATTCTGGTTGTCATATGGAGTATTTTTTAGGAGGAGACAATATTGGAAGTAGGAAATCAATTAGAAAGACATAATTATGTTGAACAAGCATGATGAATGAGAAGATTACAGAGTTATAAGGGAAAATGGAAAGAATGTCATAATTAATTGAATGCTGAGGGTCAAAATAGGGAGACACAGAGTACAAAGGAGAGGGAAGAGTGAAATTAAGACTCACCAGCTTATGGAGTAAAAATCTGGGTGAATGGTGATGAATTTTCATTGAGTTAGAAAATATAGGAGAAGCAGTTTGTGAAGAAAGTCAAGTTCACTTTTGGGCAGATGGAGTTTAAGGTTCCCATGGGAAAGGGAACTATCTGAAATAGAGATACATGTTTCTGAATCAGTATATAGATGATAATTAAAGGCATGAAAGTGGAATATTTAGAGGAAGAATGCACAGTGAAGAAAAGAGCAAAAAATAGAGCCCTGTTCTATTTAAAGAATAACCAGCAGGACCAAGTGTGGTGGCTCACTGTAATCCCAGCGCTTTGGGAGGCCAAGGTGGGTGGATCACCTGAGGTCAGGAGTTCGAGACCGAGCTGGCTGGATCACCTGAGGTCAGGAGTTTGAGACCAAGCTGGCCAAGATGGTGAAACCCTGTCTCTACTAAAAATACAAAAATTAGCTGGTGGCAGGTACCTGTAATCCCAGCTACTTGAGTGGCTGAAGCAGGAGAATCGCTGGAACTCAGGAGGCAGAGGTTGCAATGAGTCAAAATCATGCCATTGCACTACAGCCTGGGCAACCAGAGCAAGACTCTGTCTAAAAAAAAAAAGAATAACCAGCAGAAGAGGAGAATGAGAAAGAGCCTGAAAGGACAGAAACTGTGCAACTTTAGAGTTTCTGAGAACCATTGTATAGTGTCATCTGATGCTGTTAGAATTAACCTACAGTATTAATACAAAGTCCAAGAGTTAAAGTTCTGGAAGATGGAATTCTGACTGCTCTAGCTTTCATTTTCTGTCCATCCCTTGACAAGGTACCTTGCTCCAATAGTCCTGTTTCTATCTCTTGTGAACCCAAAGTGTCTGAGACAGGTCTCAATTAATTTAGAAAGTTTATTTTGCCAAGGTTTAGGATGCACCTGTGATACAGGTTTAGGAGGTTCTAATGACATGTGCCAAGGTGGTCAAGGTATAGCTTGATTTTATACATTTTAGGGGGACATCAAATGTCAGTCAATACTGACAATGTAAGGTGTACATTGTTTCAGTCTGAAAAGACAGGACAACTCAAAGTGGGGTGGGGGTGGGCATGGGGCTGGGATTTGGGCTCCCAGGTCATAGGTAGATAAAAGACAAATGGTTTCATTTGCATTCTTTTGATGGTTGCATTTGCATTCTTTTGAGTCTTAAATCAACCTTTCACTGAATACACAATTTACATGTTAGAGGGGTTTAGAGGAATAGTTATTTATGCCATAATCTGACTCAGTGAATCTGCATTTTTACGGGAACAGAAGGGCCTAGGAAGCAATCAGATATGCATTTGTCTCAGTTGAGCAGAGGGATGACTTTGAGTTCTGTTTTTGGCCCTCACCTGTGAAGAAAAGCTATCAATTTACATTACCAGGGTGAAAACCAGCAGAACATGTTTTAGGGATCATGCTTTAGGGATCATGGGGAATTTTCTTGTGGGCAAATTGTGAGGGAGGTATGTAGCTTTCTTTTTTTTCCCCATCTTTGTAGCTATCTTATTTAGGAATAAAATGGGAGGCAGGTTTGCCTGATGCACTTTCCAACTTGACTTTTCCCTTTGGCTTAGTAAGATTTATTTTCCTTTCACACTCTGTTTTATGTCAAGAAGGTTCTACCATGTTGATTTATTTTAAAATGGAATAGCACTGGATTCAGAATAGCATTAACCAAACCAGCAAACTTTCTGACATAGCTGCACAAAAATACATTGACATATATACCTACATCAGCAAATTAAGCCTGATTTAAGTTTATTCATCTGATCTCTATGGTTGAGCAATCAACTTTTCACTGAATACACAATTTATACCTCCATTTCCCTGCAGAAATGGAGGTTAACAACCTCCCTTTTCACAAATAATTTTCCACAAATTTTTCTGGAAAATTGCTATCGAGATGCCCAGAGCTGCTTGGTTTTCCACAAATTTAATTTTCCACAAATAATTTTGACCATATAAGTCAACACATGCCTGTGACTCATTTTGTTTTGGTCAAAGTTTCACTTTCAGATAGTTTAATTTCAGGTAGTTTTATTTCTTTCAGTCTCCAAATTGGAATTGGATCCTGGCCTAAGTAATAATGAAGGATGGAGCATAAGGGAATTAATGGTTTCCTCCTCGAGGGAGAGTGACAGTTTCCTCAGGCAAGGCAGATATAGCTGTTTACGAGAAACACTCCTTGTCAGATTATGTGTTATTGATAGCTTTCAGAGGATTTGGAGGTTTGGGGTACTTCAATTTCTGTCTTCTCAGATGTCCCCATTTTCTTTGTAGGGCTTTCCCCCATCAGTTGCCTAAAGTTTACATATGAGACCAGCAACGCACAGATTCAAACTCTTAAATTTGTTTCAAAGAAATCTTAGCCTTTGAGTCAATATTTTTTTCTTGTTCTAAGGAGAAATTTAGGGAACAAACTTCTCTTGCTTTAAGTTACCTAATCCTGTCTGCAGTAGTCATCTCACCCCCAAAGTCTTAAAACTTTTCTCATCCTTTATACTCTTTAAGTTGTTGGGTGGCAGCAGTTACCTTTCTCCTTCAAACAGTTTCATTTTCAGTGGCCACGCAGCCTAAGAGATAATTTGTTGAGCTGTTTCACCACTGCATAACATAGACTACCATATTCTGCTTTTGTAATTTGAACTTTGAATAACCATCTTCTACCCCATCTTGGCTCTATCCAATTCTTAATAACCATATTGGCAAGATAATGTGTGGACTGAAACTCTCTGGTAGATTAGTTAGGGTTCTTTGGTTACAAGCAAAAGAAACAAATTTTTAAAAAGTTAAGCAAAAAGAGAATTTTATGAGATAGTATGAAGGAGCTGTCACAATTGAGGGAAAGAAGGAAAAACTATGTAGAAAGGAATCAAGCAGCTCTGGGCATCTGGATAGCATTAACTATCATTGAAACGAAGTTCAGATCGTTTGAGATGATACAGTTGTTTCCTTAGTGGGTACATGTGTTGGGAAGGTTCACAGTTATGTATAGAAATAAAGAAATAAGGTACTCTTGGGTTGATGGTACAGATTTGATTTTTTATTATATGTAATATTTAAGATAATGTAGCATATTCAAGTGAAGATAAGCCTTGAGATTCCAAATTTTTAAGTGTGTTAGGTGAATGGGAAAAAAAGAAAAAGAGATTTCAAATTTTAAAATGTATAATTGAGTGATTGGATTAAACTTGTAGTTTTAAATTGAAATCTTTCTACATGCTGTGTTTGAATGTTCCCTCCAAAACTCATGCTGAAACTTAATCCCCAATGGAACAGTATTCAGAGGTGAGGCTTTTAAGAGGTGATTGGGTCATGAGGGCAGAATGATGAATTAATGGTTTATTAGATTAATGGGTTATCACTGGAGTTGGTTAATTATCACAAAGTGGGTCTATTATAAAAGTCAGTTTGGCATGCTCTTTTCCTTTCCATGGATGTCCTTTACCATGTTATGACACAACAAGAATGTCCTTAGCAGAAGCCAAGTGGATGCCAGCACCATACCCTTGGAATTCGCAGACTCCAGAATTGTAAGAAATAACTTTCTTTAAAAAACAACCCAGTCTCAGGTATTCTGGTATAGCGACAGAAAACAGACTAAAGACACTAAGTTTTAAATAATATTGCAACATTTAGAAGATCTTAAGCCTCACAACATTTATGAATTAAATTTATTGTATATATAGGAGCTTTTTTTTATACTTGGGAAGATCTTATTTATTTACTAGACTATTGAGGTACTCTTTTAAAAAAGCAATGTATTGAACTTTTAAATACAATATATACTGTTTAAGAGTGTTTAGCTAGGTTTGTAATTGGGGCTAAGCATTAATTAAAAGCTCACTTAAAATTGATTAAAATAATGCGCTATCTTTGTAAGTAGAATGATGAGATTTAAAAGTTGAATTTAAGGAAAACTTCAGATGGAAATGTAAATCTATAGAAGGTAGAAAGAACACCTGAAATGGTAAATATCTGGGTAAATATTAAGTATTATATGTTTTTCTTCTAATTTTTTAAGGGTCATATGATGGATTAAATAAAAAAACTATAACATAATACTGTAATGTGGGGTTTATTACATGTGTAGATGTAATGCATATAATATCTAGCACAAAAGATGAGAGGTAAGTGAAAATATATTGTTGTAAGGTTTTTAGATTTCATGTGAAGTTTTCTAATACTACCTCTAATGGACTAAAATTAGATAACAATGCATATTATAGTTCTTAGAATGACCATTAAAAGCAATATAAAGAGGAATCACTAAAAAACAAATGAAAGAATTAAAATGGAATACTAAAAAATATTAATTTCCCATTTCCTTTCCCCAAAAAGTGAGAAAATATAAACAATGAAACAAATCAGATGGGCAAATGGAAAACAAATAACAAATTGACAAATTTGACCATATCTATAATTGCATTAAATATAAATGGATCAAACATTCCAATTAAAAGTCTGAGATTATCAGATTGTAGACACACAAAATAACCAACAACATGCCATCTATAAGAAACATTTCAAATATGAAATTTCTTGAAAAATACAACATACCAAAATGGATACAAGGTGAAACAAAATCTTAATAGTTGTTTATTTATTTATTTGAAATGAAGTCTTGCTTTGTCATCTAGGCTGGAGTGCAGTGGCATGATCTCAGCTCACTGCAACTTCTACCTCCTGGGTTCAAGTGATGCTCCTGCCTCAGCTTCCTGAATAGCTGGGATTACAAGCACCTGCCACCACGTTCTGCTAATTTGTGTGTGCGTGTGTGTGAGTGTGTGTGTGTGTGTGTATTTTAATGGAGATGGGATTTCACCATGTTGTCCTGGCTGGTCTCAAGTGATCCACCTGCATTAGCCTCCCAAAGTTCTGAGATATGTATGGCAGTTGGGGGTGGTGGTGTCTAACCTTCTTCTCCTTCTTCGACAGAGTTGTAGCTTTTATATGTAATGCTCCTGGTTCTCCATATGAACCTGAGAGATTGCACTGCCAAGATTGCACATAGCTCTGTGTGTCAGACTGAAGGTCCTGGTATAGTTGGTTCATGAGGGGATCTCCTGACCTGAGGTTGCAAAGATCTGTGGGAGCAGCATGGGTTCCTGGGGTTGCACATTTACTCATCACTTCCTGGGTAGAGGGGAGGTTCTCCTGGCTCTGTGTCACTCCTGGGTGGGCTGTTGTCCTGCCTTGCTTTTCTCCATTCTCCATGGGTTGAGTTCTTTCCTTGAGTAGTCCTAATGATAATGAAGGTGCTATATTTACTCACCCTTTCTGTTTCTCTCTGTAAGAGCTGAGCACACTAGCTGCTTCTAGTCAGCCATCTTGGCCAACTCTCACATTTTTAATTTTGAAAAATCCAATTTATCTATTTTTTTCTTTTGTTGAGTTCCTGTTCAGTGCTATATCTAATAAACCATTGCCTAACCCAAGGTCATGAAGATTGCTACTACATTGATTAATTTTTAAATATCAAACAAAGCTTACATTGCTGAGATGAATTTTTCTTGACTGCTTGATGATGTATTACCCTTCTCATATATTGGTATATTCAATTTTTAAGTATTTTATTAAGGACTTTGTCATCTATTTTCATGAGGAATATTGGACTGGAATTTTCTGGTAATTGTCAGGTGTTGGATTTGGGGATATGCTACCCTAAAATAATCAGTTGGGGAGTGTTTCTTTTTCCTCCATTTTCTATAAACAATGTGTTTTTAAAATTTTGATAGATTTCAACAGAAACCCTCTGGACATTTGTTTCTAGAAAGGTTTTTGAATAGTTCGATTTAAAAAATAAACATATGCTGGGTGCAGTGGCTCACACCTGTAATCCCAGCACTTAGGGAGGCTGAGGTGGATCACTTGAGTTCAGGAGTTTGAGATCAGTCTGGCCAACATGGTGAAACTCTGTCTCTACTAAAAATACAAAAATTAGCTGGGCATGGTGGTGGGCCCCAGTAATCCCAGGTACTCACAGGATAAGACTTGGAATTCCAGCCAGCTTCTGGTAGCAGTGTTGCACCTCCCTGAGCTGGAGCTCCCACAGGAAAGGGTGGGCTGCCATGTTTGCTGTTTGGGTGACTTAGCCATTCCAGCCTTCAAGCCACCTGGGGGCAGAAGCAGTCCCCCAGCATAGCACAGCTGCTCTACAAAAATGTGGCCAGACAGCTTTTTAAGCAGATCCTCAATCCTGTTCCTCCTCATTGGGTGGGACCTCCCAAGCAAGGTCTCCAGGCCCCTCACCAGTGTCTTTTGGCTGGCAGAGATTTGAAACCTCCCCAGGATTGAGCTCCCAGAAAGAGTGCCAGGCCACCATCTTTGCTGTTTGGGCAACTTAGCTGTCCAGCCTTCAGCCTTTGGAGAATCCAAGCCAACCAGCACAGCATGGCTGCTCTATAAAAACATGGCTTGACCATTTTTTAAAGTAGGTCCTCAATCCCATTCCCCATCACTGGGTGGAGCCTCCCAACCAGGGTCTCCAGCCACCTCCTACAGGTACATTTGGACCAACAACAGGTCTGTATCACCATGGGATGGAGCTCCCAGAAGGAGGGGAAGGCCACCATCTTTGCTGTTTCACAGCCTTCACTGTTGATACCTTCAGGTACTAGAAAATTCGAGATGACAAGGGACTGGAACCAGCTGCCAGCATACTGCAGCAGCCCTACAGAAAGTGACCACTTTCTTTCTGTAAAGAAAGTGACCCAGCATTTCCAGGGCTGGGCCTCCAGCCATCCCCTGCCAGAGCTATTGGGCCAGTAGCAGCTCCGCGGCTTCCTGGACAGAGCCCCCAGGGGTAACTGAAATCCTCTCTGACACTGCCTAATGACATTGTCTCTGCAGTGGAACTGCCCCTGCGACCCTTGGACTAACAAAAGAGCAAAGACCCTAAGTGCCTTAACCATACCTCCAACAACCTGCATTTGACCCAAGAACAGGAGGCCAGTCTATCTCCCATGGGTCCCACATAACCCACCCCTTGTCACCAGATGGAGAATCCCTGGCTTATGCTCACAACACAGACCCTCCATCCTGGGCTGATTGCACTGAGCTATCACTGACTCACATTTTTCTGGGACCTCCAGGAGACAAGCAAGAGACCCTTGGCCACAACCACTATTAAGGTTTCTTTCTCTGCTGCCTCCAAGCTGGGGAAGAAACATAAACACTGAGAGAGCTCCTGAGCTGCAGTGGGCATCCCAGAGTGCCAAGCCACAATCTACAGCTGGCACTTAAGTGAAAGAAGGACCCACACTTTTAGAGCATTGAGAGGGAACATGAACTGTGAAGAAGGGAACCACACAATAGAGCAAGAGTCTATCAACTGACCAGTGTGCCTAAGTGCCACCCACTGGATCACACCCCAAAGCTTCAACACCAAAAATACTTTGATAACATACCAAATAGAGAAGTCAGCTTCAAATAGAGACCTCTGAAACCAAACAGAGAAGTCAGCTTCAAATAAAGACCTCACATAAAGCTTCGACCATGTGAAAACATTCAGCAAAGTCTATTGACTGTACTCAGTCTACACTGCAGTTAAAGGAACACCCACACACAGAGATGAACCAACACAAGAACTCTGGTAATTCAAGAACCAGTGCAAAAACTCTGGAAACTCAAATGACCAGAATGTCATATGTCCTTGAAACAGTGGCACCAGTTCTCCAGCAAGAGTTCTTAACCAGGCTTAGCTAGCTGGAGTGACAGAAGTAGTATTCAGCATATGGATAAGAATAAAGATCATCAAGATTCAGCAGGATGGCAAAACCCAATCCAAGCAAAATAAGAGTTACAATAAAGCGATACAGGAGCTGAAGGACAAAATAGCCTGTATAAAAAAAAAAATGGGTCTGAGAGAGCTGACTAACACAATACAAAAATTTCACAGTGCAACCACAATATTAGCAGTAGAATAAACCAAACTGAGGAAAGTTTAGGAGGAAAGAATCTCAGAACAGAAAACAGAAAAACAGCAAGGGTTGCGATCCTAATTTCAGGCAAGACAGAGTTTAAACCAACAAAATTTTTAAAAAAATACAATGAAGGGCATTACCTAATGGGAAAGGGTTAAATTCAACAAGAAGACCTAACTCTCCTAAATATTTTGTATCCAACACAGGAGCACTCAGGTTCATAAAGCAAGTTCCTAGAGACCTTGAAAGAGACATAGACTTCCACACAATAATAGCAGGAAACTTCAACACTCCACTGACAGTATTAGATCATCCAGGCAGAAAATTAAGATATTCAGGACGTGAACTCAGCATTGAACCAAATGGATCTGATAGACCTCTACAGAACTGTTCACCCCAAAGCAACAGAATATACATTCTTCTCATTGGCACATGGCACATACTCTAAAATCAACCTCATAATTGGACATATGGCAACCTTCAGCAAATGCAAAAGAACCAAAATCATACCAAACACTCTCGGACCACAGTACAATAAAAACAGAAGTCAAGACTAAGAAAATCACTCAAAATTATGCAATTACATGGAAATTAAAAGTTTGTCAGTTTCTCAAAATATTAAAACTTAGATTCGGCATGTGACATAGCAATTCTATACCAAGATATATGCATAAGAGAATTGAGAATGTACATTTATCAAAAACTTGGATGCTGATGTTGATAACAGCATACTCATAATATGAGTGGAACAAACTCAAACATCAACTGATGGATGAATAAATGAAATGTGATTTTCTATAATGGAATATTAAGCAATAAAAAAGAGTAGAGTATTTATATATAGATCAGACTTGAAAAATTGTACAGTGTAAAAGGAGCCAGTCACAAAAGGCTGCATCTTCTATAATGCCACTTATGTGAAGTGCCCAGAATGGGCAAATCTGTAGAGTCAGATAGTAGGTTAGTAATTAGTTACTAATGCCTGGGTGGAGGAGTGAATTTGGGAGTGACTGCTAATAGGTACAGTGGTTTTGTGTGTGTGTGTATGATGGAATTTTACTGAAATTAAATAATGCTGATGGTTGCACAATGCTGAATATACTAAAACCATTGAATTATATTTTAAAAGGATGAATTTTATGGTAAGGGAATTGTATCTCGACAAGTCTGTTACTTAAAATACTTTAAAAGGGTGAAATTCATAGTAAGGGAATTATACAATCTGTTACTTATAAAAGAATAAATCTTTATAACAATAAATCTGTTACTTACAAAAGAAGAAAAACAATGATCAATACACTCTCACCCATTAATTCTGACATGCCATAGTGGACGTCCTATTATAAATTTATTCCTTTTTATGCTTTCTATGAAAAGTTGCATTTGTTTTCTTGACTGTCCTACAAAGGAGATAGAAAAAAATATGATTCACTGTACTAACAGAAAAATGTTTAAAAAATTATATGATTATCTCTATAGAAAAAGCATTTGACAACACCTAATACCCATTCCTGAGAATAACTCTCAGCATACTAGGAGTATACAGGAACTTCCGTAACAATATAAAGTGCATTTATGAAAAAAGCCCAACAACGAATATAATACTGAACAGTGTTAAATATTAAGAATATAATACTTAGCAGTCTGAATGCTTTCCTTCATTATTTATTTTCTGTTGTGACCACAGCAAGTTGCCACAGATTTGGTGTCTTAAAACAATATATATTTTTAACCTTACAGTTCACTTATGTCAGAAGCTTGTGCACAGCATGGCTCAGTTTGTGCTCTTCCCTGGATTTCAGCAGGACCATCTCAAAATATTGACAGGGCTGTGTCATTTGTTTGTTTGTTTCTGGAGGCTTTACAAATGAATCTACTTCTAAGCTCAGTCAGGTTGTTGGCAGATTCCAGTACCGTGCATTTGAGGTTCTGGGGTCTCTGTTTCCTTGCTGACTGTAAGCTGAAGATTGTTCTCAGCTTACAGAAACCACTCATATTCCTATGGCCCCTTTCTCAGTTTTCAAAGCCAGCAATGGCAGGTTACGTCCTTCTTATACTTTGAATCTTTCTGACCTCACTTTCTGCATTATCTTTCTCTGCTGCTTCCTCTTCTTCAGCATGTATTTGACTCTTCTGCTTTCCTCTTCTCTCAAAGGTTCATGTAATTACATTGGGTCCACCTAGCAAATCCAAAATAATCTCTTTCATTTCAGGTTAGTTTATTAGTAACCTTAAATTTATCTTCAGAGTCTCTACACAGAAATGGGAATCCTGGGGGACATCTTTAGAATTCTGCCTATCATACCCTTTAAGAACAGGAACAAGACAAGGATATTCACTATAACAATTCTTATTCTACATTATATTGGAGATCCAACCTAGTGCAAATGGCAAGAAAAAAATTAAAAGTATATAGATCAGAAGTAAATATATAAATTGTTTTTATTCATAGATGACATGTTCATCTATGTTGTAAATCACAAATCTATAAAGTGAGGACTATATTAACAAGTGAGTTTTCTAGAATTAATAAGTGAGTATAAGAAGGTGAGTAGGAAAATCAATTATATTTCTATACATTAGCAAGGAACAACAAAAAATTGATTTTTTAAATAGAAGAAACCACTTATAATAGCATAAATAAATTAATTAGAAGTAAAATATGTATAAGCCCCATAGACTGGAAACCATAAAATACTTAAAATATTTTTGAGATAAACTAAAGACCTAAATAATTGGAAAAAACATGGAAGAGATATGCCATGTTTATTGATCAGAAGACACAATATTGGTAGATGGTTATACTTCCTAAATGCATAGTTTCAATTCTAATCAAAATTCAAGTAGGCTTTTGTATAGAAAGTGGAAAGCTTACTCTAAAATTTACATGGAAATGCCAAAGACCTAGAATAACCAAATTAATTTTTAAAAAGAACAAGGTTGGAAAATGTTCACTACTTGATTTCAAGACTTAGAAAGTTATAGTAATAAGTGAACCTCAAATAATAAAAGTGACAACTAATTTTTGTTGTCACTTTTTAGTAGACATTTCTCCAGAGAAGGCATACAAATGGGCAAGAAGCGCATATAAAGATCTTTGACATCACCAGTTAGTAAAGAAATGTGAATTAAAACCATAATAAGATAGCACTTCATGCTCACTAGAATGGCTATAATAAAAATTAACCTCCAGAAAATAACAAATGTTCTTGTGGTTGTAGAGAATTTGCATGCATGGCTTGTAGAAATGTAAAAGGTTGCAGCCACTGTGCAAAATAGTTTGGTGGTTTCTCAAGAGTTAAATATAGAATTGTCACATGAGCAATTCCACTCTTAGGTATATACCCCAAAGAATTGAAAACAGGTACTCAAATGAATGCTTGTACACAGAAGTTCATGGCAACAGTATTCATAATAAGTAAAAGTTGGAAACAACCCAAATGTCTTTCAGCAGATGAATGGATAAACAAAATGTGATACACACATACTCATGGGGGGGGGGGGCGGGGGAGGATGCGTGCATTTATCAGATCAAAACCAACCCGGTCAGCACCTCTCCGTCCCCGGCCCGGGCAAGGGCGCCGGCGGCTTTGATGACTCTAGATAACCTCTGGCCGATTGCACACCCCCGTGGCGGTGACGACCCATTCGAACGTCTGCCCTATCAACTTTTGATGGTAGTCGCCGTGCCTACCATGGTAACCATGGGTGATGGGGAATTAGGGTTCGATTCTGGACCCTAATGTTTATGAATGTTACTCAACCATAAAAAGGAATGAAATATTAATATATGCTACAACATGGGTAAAACTAAAAAATATTATGTTAAATGAAAGAAGCCAGACACAAAAGATCACATATTCTATGATATTATTTATATGCAATATCCAAATCAAACACATTTATAGAGACAGAAAGCTGATTGATGGTTGCCAGGGGCTGATAGGAGGATAAAAATTGGGTAGAGACTGCCTGATTGGTATAGGGTTTTCTTTTGAGGTGACAAAATACTAGAACTAGATTGAGGTTAGTGTATAATGTGAAATGTATTAAATGTTACTGATTTATATACTTCAAAATGATTTCGTGTTATGTGAATTTCACCTCAAAAAAAGAACTCTGATGTGTACCTCATAGTCTACATAAATATTAACTGAAAATGGGTCATGAACATAAACATGAAGTAAAACTTAGAGTAGGGAACATAAGAACATATCTTTGCATCATGGGAGAGGGCAAATAATTTTTAGACAAGTAATATAAAGTAATAACCATAAAAGAAGACAAATGTTAAAATTAATCAAGTATAAAACTTCTTATCAAAATGAGTAGCCAAGCTATACTGGGAGAAAATAAGAGAAAATATGTATAGCCACCATGATACCTTTTCAATAGGTGAAAGGATAAACCAACTGTGGTATGTCCATACAATGGAATCTTAGCGATAAAAGATGATTTATCAAGCTATGAAAAATATACAGATGAGCTTTAATGTATAATGCTGAGTGAAAGAAAAGGCTACATACTGCATGATTCTGATGATAAGACTTTTTGGAATAGGCAAAACTAAAGAGTTAGTAAAAGTCAGTTGTTAGCAAGAATTTAGATGGATATGGAGATAGTTGAATAGTTGAAGTTTACTTTTAGTTTTAGTTGAATAGTTGGAAGTTCAATAGTTGAAGAGTTGAAGTGTAGGGCTCTGAAACTCTCCTATATGATACTATCATGGTAGTTACATGGCATGCATTTGTCAAAACCCATACAACTTTGCAACACTAGTGTGAAACTCAATATATGCACCTTAAGAAAATCATTTAAGAGATTGGGGGATGCAAGAAGGAATGCATATATGACAAGAGAATCTGTATTACAAATATATAAAACAACCTCAGTGAAGATGGAAGGGAAGGTGACGACCTAGATAACTATGGACATAAGTGATGTCTATAAGGCTAAATACAATAGGAACTGCATATAAACACTGTACTCCAGTTGATAAAGATGTTTTCTGTGCAAATATAGATTAACAATCCTGATACTACTGTATATGTATGTTGGAATTGAACAATTAAGTAAATGGATGATATAGAGTACAAGCCAGTTTTCTCCCTGCTGGAGTGAGAATCTACAGATAAGCAAGAGGAGATTAGAATGATCTATATGGTACTGTGTAACAGTTGGAGACATATGTATGAAGTCATTTTTAGCTTAATAGATCTACAGATAGTTGCAAGCAGAAATATTTATAGATATATGTATTGCACAGGTTAGTACACACACACATATCCTTGCTCTGTCAGCTAAGATGGCCTAGAAGCAACAATATCCCAGCAGCAATGACCAAATATGCTCTCCAGATTCTAGTTTTTAATATTATTCTCCAATAAAAGTAATCAGGACTTGAAGAAATGGCTGATCCCAGAACTGGGGCAGGAAATACTCAAGATAAGCCAAGAACATCCTGTGGTAACAGAATGTAAGGAAGTGCTCAAAACAAACAAAAAACCAAAAGACACACCTACATTTGTAAGGATACTTTACAAGGGCACAAGAGCAAACTAAAACAGCTTCCAATAGCCAAAGCTGAAACACTTTGAACAACAAAGAACATGAGGTGCTTAATATCACTAGTTATAGAAACGCGAAAGTGAAAAGCACAATGAATAAACGCTATTAACTCACCCAATGATTAAAAGCGAAAAGACTGAAAAGACTAAATGTTGATTGGGATATATTAATCTTAATATAACTCTCAAACATTGCTGGTGAGATTATAAAATGGTACAACCACTTGGGGGAAAGGTTTGGCAGCTTCTTTTACAATGCCAATTTTAGGTATTTACCCCCCCAGAATGAAATTATATCTATAAATTCTATAGATATAATTATGTGTTTATGAATTATGTGCCTATAAATTAAATATTTATAAGTTATATGTCTATAAAAAGGTTTGTACATGAATGTTTATAGCACCTTAACTCATAATAGCTAAAAACTGGAACTAATCCAAATGTCCATAAATATTTATCTTCATTGGCTAAAAAAACTGTATTGTATTCATAAAATGGTACACTCCTCAGCAATAAAATGAAGCAAACTGACAGCCACAATATGAATGAGTGAAAGAACCCAAATGAAATAATTTATACTGTAATGTACTTTATCTGATGTTCCAGAATAGGCAAAACTATATTAAAAATAAATCAGAGAAATTATTTTCCCTGGGTGCGGGAGTGGTATATGGTTTGAAAAGGGGCATGAGAGTACTCCTGTGGGTGATGGAAATATTCTGTTTTCTTGATGGGTGTGAATTACTTGGGAGTATACCTTTATTAAAAATTATCTGTTTGTAAAATAAAGATGTGCATTTCACTGCAGTGCAGTGAATTTTACCTAAATAAAAAACCGCTTAGGGCAAGAAAAGCTTATAAACTAAGGTATTATATTAGTAATTTTGATAAATTGAACATGTATATTTATTTTATTTTAGGTTTGGCAGTACATGTGCTGTTTTATTACATGGATATATTATGTAATAGTGAGGTTTGGGCTTCTAGTGTACTCATAACCGGATAGTGAACATAGGATCCAACAATTAACTTCTCAATTCTCACCCTCATCTCTCCCTACCCCCTTTTTGAGTCCCCAGTGTCTACTTTATTTGTCTTTATGTCCAGGCATACCCATTGTTTAGCTCCCACTTATAAGTGAGAACATATGTTATTTGGTTTTCTGTTTCTGGGTTATTTCATTTAGGAGAATGACCTCCAGCTCCATCCATGTTACTGCAAAGAACATGATTTCATTCTTTTTTTATGGCTGCACAGTGTTCCATGGTGTATATACCACATTTTCTTTCTCTGCTCATCTGTGATGGACACTTAGGTTGATTCATGACTTTGTTGTTGTGAATAGTGCTGTAATAAACGTGAGTGCAAGTGTCATTTTTATATAATAATTTTTTTTCCTTTGGGTAGATACCCAGTAGTCAATAGTAGGATTTCTGTGTTGAATGGTGATTCTACTTTAGTTATTTAGGGAATCGCCATACTGTTTTCTAGAGAGGTTTTACTAATTTACATTTAAACCAGTAATGCATGTGTTTGCTTTTCTCCATATTCATACCAACATCTGTTATTTTTGACTTTTTAATAATAGTTATTTTGACTTGTGTGAGATAGTATCTCATGGTGGGTTGTATTAGTCATGGTTCTCTAGAGGGATAGAACTAACAGGAGACACATATATATATATGTATATATTTTATTAAGGAGTTTATTAAGGAATGTTGCTCACATGATCACAAGGTCCCACAATAGGTTGTCTGGAAGCTGAGGAAGAAGGAAGCCAGTCTGAGCGTCAAAGCTGAAGAACTTACAGTCCAATATTCAAGGGCAAGCAGCATTCTACCATGGGAGAGAGATGTAGGCTGGGAGGCTAAGCCATTCTGGTCTTTTCACATTCTTCTGTCTGCACTGGCGGGGCTGATTAGATTGTGCCCACCCGGATTGAGAGTGAGTCTGCCTTTCCCACTGACTTAAATGTTGATCTCCTGTGGCAACACTTTCACAGACATACCCAGTAACAATACTTTGCATCCTTCAATCCAGTCAACAGTCATTATTAACCATTACATGGGTTTAATTTGCATTTTTCTGATTAGAGATGTTGAGCATTTTTCACATTTCTTGGTCACTTACGCATCTTCTTTTGAGAAGTATCTGTTCATATCCTTTACTCACTCTTTAATGGGATTTTTTTTTCCTCACTGATGTGGTTGAGTTCCTTGATGATTCTGGATAGTAGTCCTTTGACATACACACAGTTTGGAAATATTTTCTCCCATTCTGTAGGTTGTCTGTTGACTCTGTTGATGATTATTTGTACTCTGCAGAAGCTTTTTAGTTTAATATAGTCCCATTTGTCTATTTTTGTTTTTTTTTTTTTTTTGAATTTGCTTTTGATGTTTTAGTTATAAATCATTTGCCTAGGCCAATGTCCTGAAGAGTCTTTATAGAGTTTCTTTTAGGATTTTTATAGTTTCGGGCCTTACATGTAAGTCTTTATTTAATCTTGAGTTAATTTTTGTATGTGGTGAGAGATACAGGTTCAGTTTCATTTTTCTGCATATAGCTAGCCAATTTTTCCAGCATCATTTCTTGGATAGGATGTTTTTTCTCCACTGTGTGTTTTGTCAAAGATGAGTTGGTTGTAGGTATGTGGATTTATTTCTGGCTTCTCTATTCTGTTCCACTGATCTATATGGTTTTGATTCCAGTACCATACTGTTTTGCTTACTATAGCCTTGTAGTATAATTTGAAGTCAGGTAATGTGATACCTCAAGCTTTCTTCTTTTTGCTTAGGATTGCATTGGCTATTTATCCTCCTTTTGGATCCATATGAATTTAGGATTTGTTTTTCTAATGCTGTCATAAATGACATTGGTAATTTGATAGGAATTGCATTGATTCTATATATTGCTTTGGGCAGTATGGTCAATTTAACAATATTGATTCTTCCAATTCATGAGCATAGGATATATTTCCATTTGTTTATGTCATTTATAATTTATTTCATCAGTGTTTTGTAGCTCTCCTTGTAAAGATCTCTTCTTCCTTGGTTAAATGGTTAAATGTATTTCCAGGTCGTGTGTGTGTGTGTGTGTGTTTTGTAAATGGAGTTGAGTTTTTTATTTCATTCTCAGCTTCAATGTTATTGGTACATAGAAATGCTCCTGATTTTTATATGTTGATTTTATGTCCTGAAGCTTTTTTTTTTAAGTCTAGGAGTTTCTTGGAGGAGTCTTTAGAGTTTTCTAGATATGAGGTCATGTCATCAGTGAACAGAGATAATTTTATTTCTTCTTTTTCAAGTGGGATGCACTTATTTCTTTCTCTTGCCTAATTGCTCTGGCTAGGACTTCCAGTACTATATTGAATAGAAGTAGTAAGAATGCATACTCTTTTCTTATTCCAGTTCTTAGGGGGAATGCTTTGAACTCTTCCCCATTCAGTATGATGTTGATGGTAGATTTGTCCTACATAGCTTTTATTATTTTGAGTTATGTTCCTTCAGTGCCTAGATTGTTGAGGGTTTTTATCATGAAGGAATGTTGGATATTATTGAGTACTTTCTTTGCATTGATTGAGATAATCATATAGATTTTGTTTTTAATTCTGTTTATATGGTGAAACACATTTATTGATTTGTATATGTTTAAGCATCCAACTTGCATCACTAGAATAAAACCCACTTAATCATGATGTATTATATTTTCAATGAGCTGTTGGATTCAGTTTGCTAGTATTCTGTTGAGGATTTTTGCATTTATAGTCATCAGGGGTATTGACCTTGGCTTGCTTTTATTGTGTTCTTGGCTGATTTTGGTATCAGGGTGATACTGACTTCATAAAATGAGTTAGGGAGGAACCCTTCCTTCTTGAGTTTTTGGAATACTTTCAGTAAGATTGGTATCAGACTTCTTGGTACATCTGGTAAAATTTGGCTGTGAATCCATGTGGTCCTGGGCTTTTTTTGTTGGAATAATTTTTATTACAGCTTCAGTTTTATTACTTATTATTGGTCTGTTCAGGGTTTCTATTTCTTTCTGGTTTAAATTTGGGAAGTTTTATGTTCCAGGGATTTATGCATTTCCTCTAGGTTTTCTAGTTTATACTTTTAGAAATGAGAGACTTAGGGCCTTTTTCTACATTAGCCATTGTCTTAAAGGGATTTTTGTGGCTTGTCTGATCTTTTATCCAGACCACTAAAACTTACTTCATATCCACGAGGAGGCTGGTTTGCCATTCATGTGTTCACTGGAGTAGCACTGTTAATTTCCTTCAAGAAGTTTTCCTTTGCATTCACATCTTCACTACCTGTTTGGGGCAGGAGGATTAGCTTTTGACTTATCTGAGCTTTTGACATGCCTTCATCACTGAATTTAGTCATTTCCAGCTTTTAATTTAAAGTGAGAGATGTGTGACTCATCATTCACTTGAACACTTAGAAGTCATTGTAGGATTATAAATTGACCTGATTTAAATATTATTTCTCAGGAACAGGGTGGGTTGAGGAGGGGAAGGGAAAGAGGGAGGAAGGGAATAAGAGAGGGAAGGAAAGAAGGAGGGAGGGAGGGAGGGAGGGAGGGAGGGAGGGAGGGAGGGAGAGAGGGAGAGAGAGAGAGAGCCAGTTGGTGGGGGAGTCAGGTACACATAGTCCTTATTGATTAAGTTTGCTGTTTTATTTGAGGGTAGTTTGTCTTGCCTCAAAACAATTACCACAGTAACATTAAAAATCACTAATTGTAGGTCACCATAACAGATTGTCATAGTCTGTTTCCTATTGCTTATAACAGAACACCTGAAACTGGGTAATTTATAAAGAAAAATAATTTATTTCTGACACTTATGGAGGATGAGAAATTCAACATCAGGAGGACTTATCTGGTGAGGGTCTTCTTTCGGGTAGGGACTCTCTACCCATGGTGGTACAGAATATTACATGGTGAGGAGGAGGCTAGATGTGCTAGCTCAGGTATTTTTTCCTCTTCCTATACAACCTCTAGTCCCAGTATTGTGATAACCAGTTAATCTAGTAACCTATTAATTCATGAATGGATTAAGCTATTTATGAGAGCAGAACCCTTGTGACCCAACCACCTCTAAAAGGTCCAGTTCTCAATACTGCCACAGTGGGGATTGTTTCAACATGAGTTGCGGAGGGGACAAACATTTGAACCATAGCACAAGTATAATAATAATGAAAAATTTAGAAATATTGTGAGAATTACCAAAAGGTGACATGGAAGCATAAAGTGATAACATACTGTTGAGAAAGTGTCACTGATAGACTTGCCCAGTGAAGGGTTGTCACAAACCTTTGATTTGTAAAAGAAAAATCAGTATCTGCAAAGCACAATAAAGCAATGGACAATAAAACCAGGTATTTGTGTTTGTGTTCATGAGGGATATTGGTTTATAGCAAGCTTTTTTTTAATCCATGGCCTGTGGGCTGCATGCAGTCCAGAACAGCTTTGAATGAAGCCCAACACAAATTTGTCAACTTTCTTAAAACATGAGATTTTTTGCAATTTTTGTTTTTGTTTTTAGCTCATCAGCTATTGTTAGTATTACTGTATTTTTGTTGTTGTTGTTGTTTGTTCTTTGAGATGGAATCTCACTCTGTCACCAGGCTGGAGTACAGCAGCCCTATCTTGGCTCACTGCAACCTCCGCCTCCTGAGTTCAAGCAATTTTCCTGCCTCAGCCTCCCAAGTAGTTGGGACTACAGGCATGTGCCACCATGCCTGGCTAATTTTTGTATTTTTAGTAGAGATGGGGTTTCACCATGTTGGCCAGGATGGTCTTGATCTGTTGACCTGGTGATCCACCCGCCTCGGCCTCCCAAAGTGCTGGGATTACAGGTGTGAGCTGCCGTGCCCAGCCAGTATTAATGTATTTTATGGGTGGCCCAGGGAGCCAAAAGATTGACAGCCATGGTCTGTAGTTTTATTATAATAGCTTTATCTGGCTTTGGTGTCAGGGTAATGCTAGCTTCATAGAATGAACTGGTAAGATAGAATGAACTGGTAAGTATTATTTCCTTTTCAATTTTCTAAAAGAGTTTGTATAGAATAGATATTATTTCTTCCTTAAATATGTGGTAGAATTCACCAGTGAATTCATTTGAGCCTTGAATTTTCTTTTAGGGAAGATTTTAAAATAGTGATTTTTAAAATAGATAAGTATATTCAAGTTTTAAATTTCTTCTTGCATGGGTTTTGGTAATTTGCCTTTCAATTTGGGAAGTCGTTGAATTTATTGGAGTAAAGTTGTTCATGATCTTTCCATATTATTCTTTTAATATTTGTAGAATCTGTAGTGATGTTACCTCTTTCATTTCTGATGTTGGTAATTTGTGTCTTTTTTCTAATCTGTCTGACTGCAGGCTTTATTGATTTCAAAGAACTGTCTTTTGGTTTCATCAGTTTCTTTATTTTTCTGTTTTAATTTTTTTAATTTCTACTTCGGTTTTTATTATATCATTTTTCCTACCTACTTTGGTTTTATTTGCTCTTTTGCTGCTAGTTTCTTAAGGTAGAATCTGAAATTCATTGACTTGAAATCTTCCTTATTTTTTTATATCTGGATTGAGTGATATAAATTTCTGATTAACTCTTGGTTTAATGACATCTGATATGTTGTGTTTTCTTCTTGTTCAGTTCAAAATACTTTCAAATTTCCATTTTAATTTACTTTTTTGATTCATGAGTTATTTAGTAGTATTTAAATTACCTTTCAATGATTTGAGAATTTTCTAAGGATATTTCTGTTATTGATTTTTAAGAATTCCATTGTGGTCAGAGAACATACTTTGTATAACTTGAATCTTTTTGATTTATTAAGAGCTATCTCATAGCCCAGGATATGTTCTATCTTGGCAAATGTTTCATAGGATTTTGAGAAAAATATATATTCTCATATTATTAGGCATGATGTTCTATAAATACCAATCAACTCATGTTGATAGTATTTTCCTAGTCTACTCTGTCCTTTTTTTTCCCGCTTGTTCTATTAGTTCTATTAGTGATTTTTTTCCACTTGTTCTATTAGTTATTGAGAAAATATTAAAATCTCCAACATAATTATGGATTTATTTATTTCTCTGCATTACTATCAGTTTTGGTTTCATGTGTTTTCAAAGTCACTCATTATTAGGTACTTAAATATTTATGATTGTTACATATTTCTGATTATCTTTTTATCATGAAATATACTTTTTAATTAATATTTTTTGCTGTAAACTATATTTTTTTCTAACATTAATATAGCCACTGCCACTTTCTTCTTACTAGTGGTAACATGGGCTGTGTGTGTGTGTGTGTGTGTGTGTGTGTGATGTAATTTGGATGTGTGTCCCTGCCCAAATCTCATGTTGAAATATAACCTGAATGTTGGAGGTGGCGCCTGGTAGAACGTGATTGGATCATGGAGGTGGATTTCTCATGAGTGGCTTTGTATTGTTGGTGCTTTCCTTGTGATAATGAGTGCGTTTTTTCAAGATCTGATTGTTTAAAAATGTGTGGCACCTCCCACTCCTCTCTCTTGTTCCTGAAGTGCCTGTTCCAACTTTGCCTTCTGCCATAAGTAAAAGCTCCCTGAGGCTTCCCCAGAAGCAGATGCCACCCTGGTTCCTGTACAGCCTACAGAACCATGAAGCAATGAAACCTCTCTTCTTTTAAGTTACCCAGTCCTCTCTCTTGTTTCTGAAGTGCCCGTTACAACTTTGCCTTCTGCCATGAATAAGAGCTCCCCGAGTCTCAGGTATTTCTTTTTTGTTTTCTTCAACTTTTATTTTAAAAGTTCAGGGGTACATATGCAGGATATGTAGATTTGTTACAAAGGTAAATGTGTGCCATGATGGTTTGCTGTACAAATCATCCCATCACCTAGGTACTAAATCTAGCATCTATTAGCTATTCTTCCTGATGCTCTCCCTCCACTCACCACCCTCCTCCAACAGGCCCCAGTGTGTATTGTTCGCCTTCGTGTGTCTATGTGTTCTCATCATTCACCTCCCACTTAAGAACAAGTGGTATTTGGTTTTCTGTTCCTGGATTAGTTTGCTGATGATAATGGGTTCTAAATCCATCCATGTCCCTGCAAAGGACATGATCTTGTTCCTTTTTATGACTTCATGGTATTATATGGTGTATATGTACCACATTTTTTATCCAGTCTATCACTGATGGATATTTACATTGATTCCATGTCTTTGCTATTGTGAACAGTGTTGCAATGAACATGGGTGCATGTGCCCTTTTAACAGAATGATTTCTGTTTCTTTGGGTATATGCCCAGTAATGGGATTGCTGGGTCAAATGGTGTTTCTGCCTCTAGATCTTTGAGGAATGGCCACACACTCTTCACAATGGTTGAACTAATTTACATTCCCGCCAATAGTGTAAAAGCATTTATTTTTCTCAGCAACCTTGCTTGCGTCCATTGTTTTGTCTTTTTAATAATAGCCATTCTGACTGATGTGAGATGGTATCTCATCATGGTATTGATTTGAATTTTTCTCATGATTAGTGATGTTGAGCTTTTTTTCATGTTTGTTGATTGCATGTATGTCTTCCTTTGAGAGGCGTCTGTTCATGTCCTTTGCCCACTGTTTAATGTTTTCTTTCTTGTAAATTTGTTTAAGTTCTTTTTAGATTCTAGATATTTGACCTTTGCCAGATAAATAGATTGCAATTATGTTTTATATATATATGAATCTTATACTAGGATACTTCCCTATCTGGCCTTTTGCTATTTTTTCAAAGATTCTACTTGAATATATGTTATAAACAACACAATACATTGTTATTATTTTCATTTAAATAGTAAATTACCGTTAAAGATTTCTATTCATTGATTAGTCTTCTCTTTATCTGTTGTGTTTTCCTGCTCCTTTCCATGACTGGTGATTTTTGAGGGGATGTCAGACATTGTTAACTTTAACTTGTTGAGTGCTGGATATTTGTGTGTTCCCCTAAGTTTTCTTGAGCTTTGTTCTTAGATGCAGTCAAGTTACTTGGAAACAATTTGACTTTTTTAGGTCTTGCTCTTATGGTTTTTCAGGTGGGCTCAGAGCAGTCCTTAGTCTAGAGCTAAATATTTCCTGCTACTGAGATAATGCCTTTCAGAGTAATCTAGAATAGATTGCAAAAGTTTTCTCCCATTCTGTAGGTTGTCTGTTTACTCTTGATACTTTCTTTTGCTGTGCAGAAGCTCTTCATTTTAATTACATACCATTTGTCAATTTTCGCTTTTGTTGCGGTTGCTTTTGGCTCAGAAATTTATTTATAGCAGTGTGAGAATAGACTAATATAATGTTTGTATATATTTACATTCTTTTATTTTTACCTTCTTGTGTCTTTTTGTTTAAAGTATATTTCTTGTAGGCAGCATATAGTTGAACCTTGCTTTTTTATTGTGGTAAAATATGCCTAACAAAAAATTTACCACTTTGAAGTATACAGTTCTGTGTCATTAAGTACATTCACATTGCTGTGAAGTCAACCGTTGTCCATCTCTAGAACTTTTTCATCTTCCTGAATAAAATCCTGTGCCCATTGAACTCTAATTTCCCATTCTCCACTCCCTAAAGACCCTGGTATCTATCATTCTATTCTGCTTTTCTGTCTCTATAAATTTGACAAAATTTAAGTTATTTTGGAATCTCATGTAAATAGAATCATATATTTTTACTTTTGTGTCTGGCTTATTTTACTTAGCACAGTACCCTTGAGTTTTCTTCATATTGTAGCATAAGTCAAAATTTCTTTTCATTTTAAGGCTGAACGATATTTCTTTGCAGGTATGTACCACATTCTGTTTACCTGTCCACACATTAATGGATACTTGAATAGCTTCCACCTTTTGGCTGTTATGAATACTGCTGGTATGAACATGGATGTACAAATATCTGTTCAATGCCCTGCTTTTACTTCCTTTGGGTAGATGCATAGAAGTGAAATTGCTGGATCAGATCGTAATTCTGTGTTTAATTTTTTAGGGAATTGATATGTGTTCCACAGTGACCGTACCACTTTACATTTCCACCAGCAAAGCAGAAGGGTTCCAATTTCACCACCTTTGCCAATATTTATTACTTTTCTTTTTAAAACAATAGCCATCCTAATGGCTGTGAAGTGACATCTCATTGTAGTTTTGATTTTCGTTTTCCTAAAGTGATGGTTTGAATGTGTTTCCTAAAATTTGTGTGTTGCAAACTTAATTACCATTGTAACAGTATAAAGAGGTAGAGCCTTTAAGAAGTGATTAGCTCACAATGGCTCTGCTCTTATGAATGGATTAATGCCATTATCACAGGAGTGGGATAGTATTTATTTTATTTTATTTTTTTGAGACAGAGTCTCGCTCTTGTTGCTCAGGCTGGAGTGCAATGGCAAGATCTCTGCTTACCGCAAACTGCAAACTCCACCTCCCGGGTTCAAGTGATTCTTCTGCCTCAGCCTTTCGAGTAGCTGGGATTACAGGCATGCACCACCATGCCAAACCAATTTTTGTATTTTTAGTAGAGACAGTGTTTCTCCGTGTTGGTTGGGTTGGTCTTGAACTCTCAACCTCAGGTGATCCGCCTGCCTCAGCCTCCCAAAGTGCTGGTATTACAGGCATGAGCCACTTGCACCTGGCTGGGAGTGGGATATCTTTCTTTTGTTTTGGACTTTTTTGGATTAATCAAGTATTTTGATAATCAAGTATTTTAAAAATTATTCCATTAATCTCTTTTGTTTGCTTATTAGTTATAACTCCTTGTTTATTAATTTAGGGATTATTTAAGGATTTATACTATACATACATCTTTTACTTTTCAAAGGTTTCCTCCAAGTATGACTGTCTTCTACCTGGGACATTGGTTTTCTCCTGCCTTTGGACTCAGACTGGCATTTGTATGATCAGCTCTCCTGCTGTCCTACTTCTGAAGCCTTTGAATACAGACTGGAATTACACATTTGGCTCTCCTGGGCCTCTAGGTTGCCAACTGTAGATCTTGGGACTTACCTTAGCTACCATAATTGTGAGCGCTAACTCCTTATTTTATATTTAATATTATGTTTACGTGTAATATAATATTATGTCTAATAATATATCTGACTGTTTCTGATTATCTGAAGAATGCTAATGTAGATTTTGATGTGAAGAGTTGTTCTAGAAGAAAAAGATTTTATGGATGAGTTTTCTGAATTGTTTCCAGGGTTTTTGGAATTAACTCTTTAATCTGATTAGATTTTAAGATGCTAATAATATTATTTCACTGATAGTCCATGGCATATCCGGGAATAGAAATAAACAAAATATCTCCACTGGATACTCGTAATCAGCCATCTAAAAGAGACAAGAAACTGGATGACTGCGTATATGAGATTCTCTCAGACATTTTTGGAAAACTAATTACTATAATAAGATTGGTTGATTGTTACTAATGCTATAAAGTAGTGAAAGCAAAGGACAAATTCAGGAATTCTAATTCCCAGATCAAGCACTGCACAAATGTCCTGAAGGCTTCTGTGTGTGCCCTAAAGTGGATGCTTATCTCCTGTATCTTTGGGACTGTGATTATTCAAAAAACCAAACTTAGAACCTAATTCTGTGACTGGTTGAATTACAATGCAAGTTGAACTCCTGGCCTTACGATTGTCTAATATTAAAGTGAGGATATTGACTGGAAAAGAATGAGATCCCCCAAGTTGGGATGGGGACATGGGAGAAATCCCTGATAAAGTTGGATATGTTAAGCTCCTTAATTCTGATGAGTCTTCTTTGCCCGGGAAGGGACTTCTCCACCTTCACTGGTAGTTGCCTGTTTATCCATGTCTGAAAGAATTAACCCTACATTGCCTGAGGAAACTTTAATGGCTTCCCCTGAGGCAGTTGACAAGTCAATGCTCATTCTCCTGAAGACTCACATAACATCTCTTAATAACTATACCTGTAACTAGACTGAAGTACCAGCAGGTCCCTAACTAAGGGTGAGGTACCATGTATGATCCATGAAGAGATGGACTATATTCTAAAAGAACTACCTGAATTTTCTAATTTATGCAGACAAATTCAGGGAACATGTGTAGGAATGTCTATTAAAGATATGAGATAATGATGAAAGGAACAAAAAGTTGGATCAGGCTGAATTTGTTGACATGGAGTCACTAAGCAGAGGTTCTGCATTTAATGTTGTAGCTCTGGGAGTTAGGAAGAACTGTAACAGCATGTTTGGATGGTTGGCTGACACGTGGACCAAAGGGTGACCCACGGTGAGTGAATTAGAAATGCTGAACCTGCCTTAGTTTGATATAGAGGAAGGAATTTAAAGGCTTAGGGAGATTGGAATATTAAAATGGATTTGTCACTTAAAACCTACTCACCCATACTGTGAAGATCCAAAGACGTAACTTTCACTACTACTGAGAGAAATAAATTTGTGAGGGAGACTTGACACACATGAAGACCTCTGTGATTGCTCTTCTCTGAAGGTCAGGCCTTAGAGTGAGAACTGCAGTCATTGAATTGGGAAACCAAAATGCAGTAAGAGTAATTGGATCCCAGGATGGCAAATGTTAGGTGGCAGCACTCAACCACCAAAGGCAAAGTGGGCATGGTTAATGTAACGGGCAGAAGTGTTAAAGCAGCGATCAGAATAGTCTGACTCATGCAGACCTATGGCATCAGCTAGTTAATCATGGTTTTCCTAAAAGTGAAAAAGAGAGGAAGCCAACTAAATTCTTACCTGATCTATGTAAGGAGAAAAGATATAGGTTAAGTGAACACAATTCTGACCTGAATCATGAAAACAGAGGGCCATGGCCCCTAAGTCAATTCTCAAACTTGAGCTAGTTTACAGATGTAGAACTCCTTCAAGAAAGAGAGGGTAGGTCCTCTTGAGGAAGGGCCCCAGCACATTGGCAAAAATTTATCCTGTTAAATTTGGCATCAGTATGCATATACTCAGCAGCTAGAAAAAAATCTCCACACTGATTCCCCAGCCTGTGGAGTGAGGGCTATTATGGTGGGAAAGGCCAAATGGAAGCTACTAGAACTGCCTCCACTGAGGACGGAATAAACAAAAAGTAATATTGCTTTTCTGGAGGGATGACAGTGATTAGTGCCACCATTAACGATTTAAAAGTTGCAGGGGTGGTGACGCCCAAAATATACTCATTTAATGCTCCTATCCGGCTTGCGCAGAGGACATACAGGTTTTAAAGAATGACGGTGGATTATTGTAAGCTTAAACAAGTGGTAAATATAGTTGTAGTTGTTGTGCCAGATGCGGTTTCATTGCTTGAGCAAATCCATCCTCTGGTACCTGCTATGCAGCTGTTGACTTGGCAAATCCCTTTTTCTCCATACCTGTTAATGAGGTCCACCAGAAGCAGTTTCTTTCAGATGGCAAGGCCAGCAATATATCTTCACTGATGGAGGTATATCAGCTCTAGCCCTATGTCATAATCTGATTCACAGGGATCTTGATTACCTTTTCCCAATAAAAATATTACATAGTCTTATTTATGTGTGGAAGTTAAAAAAGTTGATCTCATAGAAATAGAAAGTAGAATAGTGGTTCCCAGAGGCAGGGAAGGTTAGAGAGAGGGAGATAGTCAAATGTTGGTTAAAAGTACAGCTAGATGGGAGAAATACATTCTAGTATTGATACAGTTTCAATATGTGTCTCCTCTAAATCTCATGTTGAAACATAAGCCCCATAGTTGGAGGTGGGGCTTGGTGGGTGGTGTTTGGGTCCCGAGGGTAGATCCCTCATGTCCTTGTGATAGTGAGTTCTTGCGAGATCTAGTTGTTTAAAGTATGTGGTACCTCTCCCCACCCCTTGCTCCTGCTCTGGCCATGTGATGTGCATTTTCCCACTTCACTTTCCACTTAACTGCTGGGAGTTAAAGCTCCCTGAGGCCTTGCCAAAGCTGAGCAGATGCTGGCACTATGCGTGTATAGCCTGCAGAATCATGAGACAGTTAAACCTCTTTTTAAAAATAAATTACTCAGTCTCAGGTATTCCTTTATAGCAGCATGAGAATGGCCTAACAGTGTTCTATAGCACTGTAAGATGACGACAGTTAACAACAATTTGTCGTTTATTCTCAAATTACTAGAAGAGTGGATTTTGAATATTACCAAAACACACAAAAATAAATATTTGAGGTGATGGATAAGCTAATTACCTTGACTTGCCCATTAGACATTAAATACAAATATTGAAATATCACATGGTACCCCATAAATCTGTACAATTATTTGTCAATTAAAAATAATAATAGGCTGGGTGTGGTAGCTCATGCCTGAATCCCAGCACTTTGGGAAGCTGAGGGGGATGAATTGCTTGAGCTCAGAAGTTCAAGAGCAGCCTGGCCAACATGGCAAAACCCTGTCTCTTCAAAAAGCACAAAAACTAGCTAGGCATGGTGGCACACACCTGTAGTCCCAGAAACTCAGGAGGATAAAGTAGGAGGATGGCTTGAGCCTAGGAGGCAGAAGTTGCGGTGAGCTGTGATCACACCATTGTACAACAGCCCAGGCAAAAGAGCCAGATCCTCTTTCAGTTAAAAAACAAACAAACAGAAAACAAATATTGAGTTAAGCATGGTGATGTGAACCTGTAGTTCTAGCTACTTGGGAGGTGGAGGCAGGAGGTTCATTTGAAAGCAGGAGTTCGAGGCTGCAGTGAGCAATTATTGTGCCACTGCACTCTAGCATAGGCAACAGAGCAAGATCCTGTCTCGATCAATCATCAGTCAATCAATAAAACTAATAAAGAAAAAAGGCCAATATGAAGCCGTCATCTTAGACCATGGAGACAGTGGCCACATCCTAAATGTGGCAAACTAGGAAACTGGAAGGAGTCCACTTCCCTCTAATCTTTTAGATGAGAAAGAAATAATCTTCAACTTGTTTGCACCTAAAAATATAAATAAATAAAGCACATATAGAACCAAAGTTCAGTAGTATAAGTTGAGCTGTTATGTGTATGTGGAATTTACAGTGAGACACCTTATTTCGAGCTATATGGGACTCTCATCTTGGATCTCATGATACTGACCTTGATTCCTTAACAGGTTTGTGAAGACTAAACTTGTGTAAATAAGAATAATACAGTCTCAGCAAGTAAGCAAAATGCCATGAATACATCACTACCTGTGGCGATAACACAGACTTCCTTCTTCAGAGACTGCCTGGGGAGAGAGGATGGGGCTCATGTAGGTTTGTCCGAAACTGCATCTGCCCCAACTTTCTCAACTCGTGTTCAGACAAGGGGTGACGGCCTAATACCGTCCCTGCTGATGGTTCTGGTCTGACTCTGCCATTGTCCATGAGTGTGGGTTTAAGCAAGTTGAAGGCCACTGGCGTGTACTTTCCTTCAACAGATATTATTTATTGAGCACTTTCTGTACGTCAGGCACTGTTCTGGATACTGAGGCTAGAACAGTGGGCAGTTAACAAAGCAAACAAAATCCTTCTTAGGGAGCTGATACTTCAGTGGGAAGAGACATGCAAGAAAGACAGGAAAAGGGAACTTCGCTGTGTGCTAAGTGTCAATAAATGTTAAGTAAAACGGGGGCAGAAAAGCAAAGATAGGAGAGTGCTGGGGGTGGAGTTGATCTTGGATAAGACAACAAAGGCCTCCATGGAAGGCAAAAAAAAAAAAAAAAAAGTGAGAATTGCTCTAGATTAAGAGACCCCTGAAACATGTCCACCAAATGCAAAGCATAGCCCTGATTACATTCTGGATTTAAAAATGCAACTTAAACGCATTTTTTTGGTGAAAGCTTGGGAGATTTAACTATAGACTGCATATTAGGTGATGGTGTAAAATTATTGTTAATTTTTCAGGTAAGGAGATGGTATTGTTATGCAGAGGATATCCTTAGGAAGTTTATGCTGACAGTTTTTGAATTGTTTTAGTGTCTGTAGTTTACTTTCAGATGGTTCAACACATAAAAGAACTAAAGAAACGGGGCAAAATATAAGTGGTAAATATGATGAGGGTGTAAGGGTGTTATTCTTTCAACTTTTATGTATGTTTGAAATTTTTTCAAAGTAAAAACTTGGTAGAAAAAAAGATGGAATTTAGGGTTGTTGGAGTTGACCTGCATTTTCATCACCAGGTGGTGCTAAAGCTTTTCAAATATAGTTAAATAACAGCAAACAATCTGTTGACAGCTGCATATTAATTTAGGAAAAATGTGAGTGGGAGGAGCACAAATCAGGATTTAAAATTTGCCAGTTTTACTCTTGCTTGCATTATTATATTTTACACAACTTGAGAGAAAACTATTTGTTTTCTCTCAGTTTCCTTCTCTACGACCTTTCCCATTTCCAGGCCTATATTTTCTTCTCACAAAAGAGCTACTGTGATAATTCCCAACACCACATGCCACTGTGATCTACACGCTCACAGAGTAACCTTCCTGCTGCATTTCTCTCCCTTTCATTAGCTCCCTATTTCCCTCCAAATAGTTTCCACTTCTCAGCAAATAATTTGCAGTTGGATATCAGTCTTCTTTTCTCAGTGTATCTATTATTATTGCCTTGCATTAACCCTACTCAGGTTAACCGACTGCTGTCCTTTTTTTTTTTTCAAATAAATGGAATGCACTTTATTGCCTCTGCCTGTTCTGCTTTGTACGTCTCTGTACTCCCAGTGCCCTTCTACCTATTGCTAGTTCAAAATCTGACCTTGCCTGTCATCAAAGCCCAGATTAAATTTCATCTCCTTCCAGTTTCCCCATCACCTTGCTTAGAAATATTCCTCTTTCTACAGCACTTTTAAATTTTCTTACCAAACGGATACATTTTGTCTTACATAACAATGTGTGTACACTAAACTACAAACACCTTCAAGGTAGGCAGCTTATGTTTATAGTCTTCAGACTGTGTTTAGTACTGTGTGGCGTTTACTAGACGTCAGTGGCATTGACTTTCAAGGTTATACAAAAGTAGTTTATAGTAGTGGTAAAAGTGCTGACCAGTTACCGCCAACTGCCAGCCGTACTCTGGCTGTTCATTTTACAGATAAGCAATAAGGGGCCTCCACAGTGAGAAATCAACCTGGATAAAGGATGTTTATGGCTTAGCAGCTCCACCTACCAGAAAGATCATCAATCTGAAGTCAAATTTCCTTTCAGTTTTACTCTGTCAAAACCCTTAAATTCTTGCATTGTCATTTGATCTAGATATTCTACTTCTAGGTAAAAACATGAGAAGAATGATCAAAGATTCGCTTTAAGAATATTTCATAGGTGATGTTTATAAAAGCTAAAAGTTGGAAGCAGCCTAACTAAGCAATAATACAGAGTTGGTTCAAGGCATTCTCATATACCCATACAATGAATTACTATGGAGCTTTAAAATGGTGTCAGAGAATACTATTTAGTGGCATATAAGGAGTTCCCGATGTTATAGGAAAAAAATACGGCATATTGTTGACATAATGCTTTTTAATGGGATAAAATATTTGCATAGAGAAAATACTAAAATTGATGGCAGAGATGTATTTCTAGATTTGGAAATTGATTTAAATTTTCTCGTTTGCTATCTTCCCCCCCTAAGTTTTAACTCTGAGCACCTCAGAGTTTTATTGTTTATATTAAGCAAACAATAAAAATTTGGGAAAGAAATTATATTCCTAATGTTATCCCGTGTGTACATTCACTAATGAAGGAAGAAATTTCAGGCCCTAACATTATGCCTTGGGCCTAACATAGAGCCAGAAGACAAGAAGGCCAAATGATAACACCACAGAAGACAGCATTGGAGGTCAGAAAAGGGCAGAAAGCCAGGGAGAAAAAGATGAGATTTGAAGAGTGTGGTTACCATGCTCAGGAAGGGAGGGAGGCAGGAATACAAGTAGGAGAGCCATAAACATCTAGTAGATACCCAGATTGTAATGAAATAGAAAGGCAACTGCAATTTAGAAATCTAGGTCCCATATTTAGCATTATTATTTATTAATAGGTAATCTTGAGTAAAGCATTTGTTTTCAAGGGTCAGAAAATACCTTGAAGGTGTTTTTGTCCCTATTTTACAAGTAAAGTAGCACTCAGAAAATATAAGTGAGGGCATATATACATAAGCTAGGGCTTCTCAACTTTAGCTCTATTGGCATTTTGTGCCAGACACTTTGCTGTGGGAGCTGAACAAGCACATTTATGTGGGATAAGTGATGATGTCAATTTTAATAAAGAGGAGATTGCCCAGTGAGAAGGAAAGCAGGTGAGAGGCATTTTGTAGTTAAAGAAACTAAAATTTTCCCAATTTACATAAAATCTCCCTAAATACTCAGCATATATATCTCACTAGGGAATGGTTTCCCCTGGTAGGTGACTTCAGAGAACTCCATTGCCTATAGTTGGCAGGCATATATGTCCCAGATCTATATAAGTGAAGTCAAGCCACTAGCATATAGAGCATCTTAGGTGAAAGATTTTAAGCTCAATCTTTTTCAGAATGGGGTCTTTTATATCCTTCCTGTCTATCCAGAAATGGATCCCAAGGGGGTTCAGATACGTATATGAGGCTGAGTCATTGTCTCTGATGTGGAGAAATGAAAAGGGTAGGGAAAAGGCTTTCTGACCCTGATAGAGCTATTTTTGGAAACGGAAGACTCTAAAATAACTCTTGAAATCATGACAGAATGTTAAAGTCTCCCGCATTTGGAGAATATGTTGTTTGCATGAATCCCACTTATTTTTAAAAAGAACTATCATGTATTATTACTTATATGGTTTACCCCAACTTTATTTCAAGTTGGGAATATTAATTAAAATAGGCAGAAATTATGTCTAATTTGAGGGTTACTTTTTGAAAACAAACTTTTTCCATATGCAAGTTAAACACTTGCATGCTTTTAAAAATTAGAGAACACAGTAAATAAAAACAAGAACAACAAAAAAGTAGAATTTATATGTGATTCTCCCGCCCACATACACCCAGTATAAATATTTTGGTTCTTAAATCGGGGGTTCCGAATCCAAGCTGCACATTAGGTTCACCTGAGGAGCTTTAAAAATAAGACTCTCACTAGTCTCATCCCAGAACAGTTAAACCAGAATACCTGGGGGATGGAGCAGGCCTGGGTGATTTTTTTTTTTAACTTCACAGGTGATTTTAATGTACAGACAGGGTTGTGAACCATTGTCTTAAATGAATGACAGATTAGTGCTGAAGCACTAGGCCAAAATAAAAGATGCCAGTGCCTTCAGCTAAGTGGTACTTTGGCTGCAATTGGCATTGGCAATTAGGAAATGAGAGAGGAAGAGAGGCCACTTGGTATGCAGCAACCCTCAGTGGCCTGGCACTGCCAAGCCCTGCCACCGCTGTCTGCTCAGTAATTTGGGCAGTAGGAGCTACAGATATTTTGCAAACAGCAGCCAGTCAACCACACAAGCAGGGACTGCCAGTTACTCTCAGTATAAATGACAAGGCTGGAATTCATCACCGGAATATCACCACTGAACATACAAATCCAAATGGCCTATAAGCTTCGTTAAAAGCCCTCAGGTTAGCTAAGTAGCAGGCATGTGTGGAGGGTGCTGGTTACTTTTCCCTGGCCCCAATGTGGCAGGCTTACAATAGGCTCTGGGGAACTAATTGTACGAGGGTAAGGGAAGCATTATGGAGGAAGCACACTATAAGATCAGGTTGAAAGAAGCATCAGTCACCCAAGAAAGTCTGTCCATCAGCTGTTGCCTGTGGAAAGAGAAGACAGTGGAAGGGAGGCAGGTTGATTGCTCTGTTAAGGTCTCATGGGCTGCCTTTACCACAGTGGGATCTGCCATCAACTTTGCACAGCTCAGAGACGGGATCTCTCCGGTCTCTCCAGTGGATAATTAGCCCTTAGGGCAGCTACACACATTAATGCTACAGCATTTTTCAGAGTAGAAGAGCGCTCATCAGTGGCCAAAATAAGTTGTGTTCATTACTCAAAGGATTCCACCATTCTTATGAAGGGAAAGTAGAGATAATGAGTGAATATTTATTAAAATGTCAGTCTGGCAGATGCTTTACATTTTAGTATATCATTTACAGATGAGGAAAAAAAGCATGGAGAACACACTCAAGTTTCCAAAGCTGGTCAGTGTAGTTGGGGCAAGATTCAAACTCTGGTCTCTCTAATTCCAGAACTGTGCCCTCTGTAGCTACTAGCCTTCCCAGGAGATTGAACAAACATTTGGAAGACTGCTCGAGAACTGAGAAAAGGGAAAATCATCCTGACAGAAATGTCATGAATGCTTGCACTATACCTGTCCATTAAAGGGATAATAACAGTACCCACATAAAGGTGCTGCTGGGATAGAAAACTTATTACAGGTAAAACATTTAAAAGAGTCCCTGGAACATGGTATATGCTTAATTCACGCAGTGCTCATGTTGACAGGGAACTTATTGTCCACTGAAACATTTGGATTGTTAGAAATTCATTATGCTAAGTTGAAATGGGGCCCCTCTAGCTTTTACCTGGAAGGAGTTCCCATCTGAAAATGGAAGAAATTTTCAGTGAGGCAGATTTTGGGTTGATTTAATGAAGTAGTTTCCAACATTTAGAGCTACTTAACAGAAACAAACTGCCTCAGAAGGGACAATTGTTTAACAGACTGTTTTTTTAGGGTAGTTTTAGGTTCATAGCAAAATTGAGAGGAAGGTACAGAGAGTTCTCATTTACCTCTCCCCACACACATGCACAGCCTCGCCCATCATCAGCATTTCCCACCAGAATGGTACATTTGCTATACTCCCTGAGCCTGCATTGACACATTATTGTTATCCAAAGTCCATAGTTTACATTAGTGTTTGCTCTTGATATTGTACATTCTATAGGTTTGGACAAATGTATAATGACATGTATCCACTCATAGAGTATCATGTAGACTATTTTTACTGCTCTAAAAATTCTCTATGAGGTGGAGTGATTTTCACAAGTTAAAATAACCACACACTTGGCAGAGTCCACTGGATAAAATCCACAACTGCTGATTTCAGAGCTTATCTGTGCCACAAGTGGACTCTGAAATGCATTAGGAAAGCGCATGAACAAAGGCACATTAAACTTTGATTTTGTACTACAGAGAAACTGTTATTGACAAACCCAACTTCAAATTGCAGACTTGCATCAGAACATGAGCACATTATCTTGCACTGAATTCCACAAAGGAATTAATATTGCCACATCCTCAGATTAAATTTGGCTCTATAATAGATAATTGGGGACCCCTCTCCTTTGTTACTGTTGAATCTATCAATATTTGTGATAAAATTTAGATTCTGACACTACAATCCAAACCAGCCTTCTACCAGAGACCCCCTCAAAATATTTTTCCTGCAATGAAAAGGCATTGAAAAGGACAAAAGGAACCATGCTACATTTTTGTTAAGTTTGCTTCCAAGGTGTAAGCAGAATAAATATCCTTGTTATTGAGCAAGATTTTCACCGTGGGTTTCCTAGTGTAAAATGTTTTTGACATATTTTGGACTAATGAAAAACAACTATGCTTTGGAACAGACTTTAAGTGGGAGTTGATATGTGCTGATCAGTTTTAAATTGATTTACAATTCATGAAGCCCTTGGATAGCTGAAAAGAATGGCAACTGAATGAAGCAGCTTGCTGAAGGTCACAGGGATAATCAATAGAGGTCAACAGTACATTAAGGCTGGGAATGGAGCTGGGTGGGAGCCCACTGCTGCTGTTGCAGTGGCCATTTGGTCACAGGGAGTGACTGACTCTTCATACATGGTATTTTCATATCCTTTGAGGTATTATCTGTTTTATATAACTGAATAGTTTATTCTTAGTGGTTA
This sequence comes from Callithrix jacchus, assembly GCF_049354715.1. Lineage (NCBI taxonomy): Eukaryota > Metazoa > Chordata > Mammalia > Primates > Cebidae > Callithrix > Callithrix jacchus. The sequence continues at coordinate 16,102,807 of NC_133518.1, read as the reverse complement.
TAATTCAAGTTGGATTATTTCTAAGACCAAACTATTATAATACCTGGGAACTATGTAGAAATCTACAGTGGAAAATTAGAAGTGGCATTTTATAGGCTATCATTATAATATGCTGTGAGGTGTTTGTTTCTTTAAGAAAATGTTTCAGCCCTTCACTTTTAGATAAGTTCACCTTTTTTTAGGTGGGGCAGGGTCCTATTCTGTTATCTAGGCTGGAGTGCAATGGCATAACCATGACTCACTGCAACCTTAACCTCCAAGGCTTAAGCAATCCTCTTGCCTCAGCCTTTCAAGTGGCTGGGACCCATCAGCATATGCCACCATGTCCAGTGAGTCTGCCAGTGTTGAAGGGGCAGTTCCTTTGGCTTATTTAAACTCAGAAGTGACTTCCTTATCTTTCTCTTAAAATCACCTCTCTTTTTTCAGTGAAGGTTGGCGCCATCTATTCAAGCCAGCCAGGGTCGAACGTGAGGCTCAGACTCATTGTGTCTCAGAATTGGAAGGGCCCTTACAGGACCTAGTTCAGTCACCCATTTGGTGCTTGAATCCTTTACCATCATACAGTTTGTGATTCCCCAAGTAGTTGAGCACTTACTCAATATCAGGTACTATGCTCATTCTACTGAATGATCATTTCTGCCAAATATTGAGCATCTTCTAGAAAGAAAAACGATTTAGCCATAAAAAAGCACAGCCTGGCCTAGTGGAGGAGGTAGCTGGGAACATTTTAATGTGATGTAGTGGGTGGTTTGTAGAGGTAATGCAGAAGAAGAAATGGGCAAGAGAGGAATGAGCCTCTTCTAGCTCAGAGGAGGCTCCAGGGAGGGAGAGTTGGGGCTTGCTTTCTAGAAGAGCAAACAGTAGAAATGAATCTTGAAGGATGAATAGGAGTGATCTAAGTGACTGACAGATGTGTGCTCCAGGCAAGGAAAGTACAAGGGGAAAACATCCCAGAGGGACCATGTATATCTCTCTACATTGTGGTTTTCTCATCTGTAAGAGCATTTACTTTAGAGGAGTGTTGTATGTAATAAATAAGAAAATATTTATGTTTATAATGGACATAGTAAATGCTAGAGCATTTTGATATTATTACAACTGCTAAAGTATATCTGTACAAAGATATCAAAATAACCTTAGAGCCAGCAGGTGGGCCCCTCGAGCCCACAATATTTTCCTGATAGACTAATATATTTGTAGAAAGACTGTCCAACCTGAAAGTACCTTAGAACCTAATGATACTAGGTACTTAAGTTATGCCAACTCCTCTTGCTTGCTGATATTCCATGTTAACTGAGAACGGTGTTGATTTGTCTTCTCTTGGGACCAAGTCAGGTCAACATGAGTCTTCAGTTGCTTCACAACTTTATTTCCTCATTGTCAAATAATTTCCCACTCTGATATTAAGACCAGTCTCTTATCAAGTTTTAATAACACCCGTACAGCATGGACTATGTGCTAGACACTGATCTTAACACTATTCAAATATTAACTTATTTCATTCTGATAACAATCATAGAAGGTGGCTGTTAGCATTATGATCACCATTTTTAAAATGCAGAAAGTACGACACAGGAAGCTGACGTAACTTGCAGCTAGTAAAGGGTGGAGCCCAGGTTCAAAATGAGGTAGTCTGACTCTAGAGTTTCTGTTCTTTATCACCACATATGCTGCATCCCTGAAGCAGGCAGCTCGGGGACCTACAAAAATGACTTTTGAGCCCACAAGGCTGAGGTCAAACCCTGAATCATGGTAAATGTGGCAAGAATATGTCACTTTGCTGGGCGTGTCTGATTGCCTTTGGGAGCTGGTCTTCTGAAGTGCCTGAATATCGGCTTTGCTTGGAGTTTAGACTTTCAGTTCATCCTCAATAAAATAAAGAAAGTGATGAGTCATCTTTTGCTTTGAAGATATCCAATGCAGTGGCCTTCACTGAGACTTTTAGCTTACCCTGCATTGGATCCAAAGTTTGCCCTAATCTAAACAGGAAGGGAGGGCCTTCAGGTCTGGATAAAAGAAAAATCTCTGAAATCTATAGCAGAATAGTTCTTCTGCCATATTTGGAACAAGAATTTACATTTCTCAGATTTGAAAGTGTTTTTTTCCCATTCTTATGGAGAGTAGTATAGTTTGAGTTTATCTCTGATGAAACAGAGGTGGTCAGTAGCCCACCATTACAGGTGCCCTGAGAGAGTCATACGTAGAAGCCAAATTCTAGGCGAGTATACATTGCTCATTCCTGAATACATTTGAGCACAAATCCTGTCAGGCATCCCAGCCTTGCTGAACTAGGCTGAACTCTGTGAGAACCAGGACTCCTTTTGCCTTCCTAGCATAAGGCCAAATCCAAAAACAGATTTTCATTGCGCCTCCGTCACTGCTCACAGTCCGTACTTGACCACTGAGGTCTTACCATGCTGGTGACAAAAAGAAGCAAGGACAGGTGAGTTGCTAAACCCCAGAAAAGTTTTTGCTTTTCTCCACACTTGCAGCCCTCTTTACAGTTGGGGAGAGCTTCCTAAGGCAGAGCTTAGATCTATCCTCAATAGCATCCTGGAAGAGAACAAAGCTCGGGGAGCTGAGAACCAAGAAAAGCTGGAAAGAGAGAGAGAACCCCAAGAGCCCTTCTTGCTGAAGCGAGGGCTTTTACCTACTTCTCTGACAGAAAGCTGCATCTCCTAACAACACACCCTTAGTGTGTTCTCTATCAGTGCTCCGTGAGGGATGGATGAGCTTCTGTGGAGTGGGGGTGGAGTTGGGAGAGAGTAGAGAGAGGGATGGTGTTTGAGCTCCCCTAAAATTTGGCTTGTGCCACAAACACCTTGTAAAGAGCAAATAAAGTCATGGCTTCATCTTAGCTGCTCTTGAAATTCATAGATGAGGCATGATAGAGGGTATTATGGAAGAGAATAGCACGGACTTGGGCTTCTACGGCTAGGAAACGGGAAGGCAGGATTCAAATTGAGCTAGTTAGAATCCTGCTTTCCCATTTACTAGTTCAGTGGCCTTGCCCAATTCACTTGACTGCTCTGTGCCTCAGTTTCAATAATAGCAGAGTTTAGAATTGTAAAAATGTTGAGGACGAGTGTGTATGACAGTGGCACAGGTCAGACAACTCAACAAATCCACAGTTATAGTTGGAGATGTCAACACTTCTCTCTTAGTGATTGATGGGACAAGAGGATAGAAAAATCAGTGTGGATATCTGAACAGCCTTATCAACCAAATTGACTTGATTCAAATTCATAGAACACTCTGCCCCACAACCTCGACTACACAATTAGACTGTCCACCAGATGATTCAGCGCCAAAATGACTGGAAGTTTTGGTTTGATTTTTGGTCTCTAATTGCTAAGTTAATATAAAATGATATTTTATAACAATTGTAGAACCAATAGGACAGTGATTCTTGTCTCACTGTGCATATAGCTTATCTTGATTTTTTTCGCTTTTCATAGTTCTATATATACAGCATTTAGATGCTTTCTCCCTTCGGGAAGTGCAAATGAAGGACATCTACCTTGTTAATCCTTCTTGTACTACTTCCCCGGGAATGTGAGGTGGGCAAGGGATGGTGACGGAGATTGGAAAGTGAATTTGAGGATGGGCATTGAATTTTAAAACATATTTCTACATACCTTTTTATTTGACAGTAATAATAACGCAGGGGAAGAGGGTAGGTCTTTGGCATGTTGTCAGGCTATTGCTCTTCCTTTGCTCAGCTTTCACTGAAGTGCTCTGTTCTCAGAAACCGTCACCTGTTTCTTATTCTAGGTAAGTGATGGCAGGTGATGTGATAGTTAATTGTGAAGAACATCCACGATTGTTTTTCCTACCTACAAAAGAGGTATTAAGAATAATAGGACAAGGCTGGGTGCAGTGGCTCACGCCTGTAATCCCAGCACTTTGGGAGGCTGAAGCAGGCTGATTGCCTGAGCTCGGGAGTTTGCGACCCGCCTGGGCAACATGGTGAAACCCTGTCTCTACTAAAATCCAAAAAAATTAGCCAGGTATGGTAGCATGTACCTATAGTCCCAGCTACTTTGGAGGCTGAGGCAGGAGAATTGCTTGAACCCGGGAGGCAGAGGTTGCAGTGAGCCTGCGCCACTGCACTCCAGCCTGGGTGACAGAGAGAGACAAATAAAAACAGGACAAAGAAGATTTTATCAACATAGGAAAATAAAAATCATATAAAAAGAACTATTCGTGAGAAGAGTGCGAGGCAGTGCAAGCAAATGAAGAAATCTGTACCGGGTGGATGAATCATTACCCTGACTTCCTCTGGGTTTTTGCTTGCTGATGCTCTCCTGCTGAGATAGACCCGCTTTTGCAAGGCAGAATGGGAGGTGAGTAAATAAGAAGCGGGTATTCGCTTTTATTATCACAGTACCCTACATGTCGGTTCAAGGAAATTCTGATGACGAAAGTGCTGTAAGTTTCTGGAATTAGAACCCAAATTACTCTTAGAATTCAAAGAATGAGGGTAGGGACAGCACCAGTTGCTTATTTGATAAAACAGAAGAAGCCTGATGGAGAACATCTTGGTGCATTAGGAAAACAGCCTCAAGGCTCCCGCTGACAGGACACTTTTCCCAAGTACTATTAATTATAATGCGTTATTAGCTAACTGCAGGCAGTGACATCCTTTGCATGTTAACTAAAGTGCAACAGCCATGTAGCTAGTGGGGCCTACTCAGTCTTTAAAATTGTCTTAATCATTAGTGAATTAGTTAAACTATAACGTTAAGAGATAAAAATAATCATCGTTGTTGCTTGGGAACAAGTCTAAACTGGAACTGGTTTTCAGAGGTCCTGAGTACAAATGTTCTTGACTGTGTAGATTGATGGGTGACAATGAACATAGAGTTCTAGACCCAGCCATCCTCACTCTGACCTCGTCAGGGTTACATAATATCCTAAGATCGTTGTTACGGGTTTGATTTTTGCTTTGGAGCCGTGGTAGGGTGTGAGGGAGGGAAGATGGTACCATAGGCTTTATATTCAGTTCTCAGTCATTCAGAAATTTGCAGTGCAGTTGGCAAATTTTTGAAACTCGTGTTCCTTTCAGTGCTTTCTTTCTTTGGATCATTTCACTGATTATTAATGGCTCCACCTGGGGAGGCCTGGAAATGATGCTGAAACTCAGTCAAGCCTCCTTGGCAGTTCTGGAAAGAGGTTTTCAGTGCAGAGGCTGCGAAGAGAAGCTCAAATTGTGCTTTAGGATTATCTCTGGATTTTGATGATTGGCATATTCTTCTTCTGCCACAAATCACCCAGACTTAAGAGAACAAACAAGACTTAATTGGACTGGTTTTGATTCATGTTTTGATGACTGACCACAGGCAGAAAACATGGTGGGAAAAAAAAACCTATCCTCAAGTGAACTGAGAAGAGAAATTCATTGCTTTTCATTTTATCCAAATATTTTTAAATGGCTAAATTTAATTTAAAAAATTACATTAAAATTCACAATTTTTGGTTTTGCTTTTTTTGAGTCTGGACAAATAAATATATGGTTCAGTAAACCACTACCACAATCAAGATAAGGAGCAGTCCCATCGCCCCCCCTAAACTGCTGCTGCTTTGTATGTCAGTCCCAACTCCTTGCATGCACTCCTGTTACCTAGTCTATACTTTGACCCTTTCTAGATGTGTTCTCAATGGAGTCAGATTATGTAGCCTTTTGAGTCTGGTCTCCTTCACTTAGCCTAACACATCTGAGATTCATCCATGTTGCTACATATATCAGTTGTTTATTCTTTTTTATTACTGAGAAGTATTCTATAATTTATCAGTTCATCAGTTGAATGATATATGGGCATTTCTGTTTTTGATGTTTATGAAAAAAGCCACTATAAACATTTCCACACCAGTTTTTAAGAGAACAAAAATTTTCTTTTCTCTTTGGTAAATATGTAGGTGTGAGACTGCCGGGTCTTAAGTGTGTATTTAACTTTATGCCACTGCCAAACTGTTTTTCCAAAACGCTGTCCCATTTTGCATTTCCACCAGCAGTGAATGGGAATTCCAGGCACTTTCCATCCTTAATAACACTTGGTATTGTCAGGCCTCTTTCTCTTACTGATTTCTAAATTAATTTTTAATGATTAGAAAGTACACTTTATATGATTTCATTTCTTTTACATTTGTTCAGATATATTCTATGATCTATTTTGGTGAATGCTTCATGTATACTTGAAAAGAACGTGTATTCTGCTGCTAAAAAAGAGAGTATATTTAAAAATGTTGATTAATTTCATTTGTTTATTGGTCAGGTCTTGTGCATCCTTACTTTTTTTTTTGTCTACATGTGTCAAAGTTTTCAACTACAGTGTAGATTTGTCTATTTTTCCCCTTTCATTGCTGTCAGTTTTTCTTCATATATTTTGGAACACTTGTTAGGTGCATACATATTTAGGATTGTTCTATCTTCTTGGTGAATTGACCTTTTATTGTGTAAGATATCTCTCTATCTTCCATTGCATTTGTGGTCCTAAAGTCTACTTTATCTGGCTTTAATATAGACACTCCAGCGTCCTTCTTTTTTATCATTCTTTTATTTTTAATCCCCCGTATATTTATATTTACAGTGAATATCTTGCAGACAGAATATAGTTGAGTCTTACTTTAATGCCTAATTGCACAATCTCTGTCCTTTAATTGTTTAGACCATTTATTCTTATCATTATTGCCTTAGTTGGATTTATGTCTATTATCTTATAGATTTTTTTTTTAGTATTCCATTTTTTATGTATTGATTTTTCTGTCCTATCTCTTTGTATTGTTTTTTAAAGTGGTGGCTGTAAAGATTACAACATATATACCTAACCATTAACAGTCTACTTAAAATTAATATATTACCCACTTAGGTAAAATGTAGAAGCCTTAAAACCATACAGGTTACTTTATCCCTCTGCCCTTATGTCATAGTGGTCAAATGTATTATATCTATATGCACTGAAAATCTTACTAGATAATACTATAATTTTGACTTTCAACAGCAAAATATATATGTGTTTTAAATAACTTAAGATGAAAATAGTTTTTATTTTTTTAAATTATTATACTTTAAATTCTGGGGTACATGTGCAGATTGTGCAGGCTTGTTACATAGGTATACATGTGCCATGGAGGTGGCTTGCTGCATCCATCGCCCCGTCATCTACATTAGGTATTTCTCCTAATGCTGTCCCTCCCCAATCCACCCACCCCCTGCTATTCCTCCCCTAGCCCCCTACCCCCCATTCACCGGTGTGTGATATTTCCCTCCCTGTGTCCTTGTGTTCTTCCATTGTTGAACACCCACTTATGAGTGAGAACATGAAAACCAGAAAACATCTGGTTTTCTGTTCTTGTGTCAATTTGCTGAGAATGATGGTTTCCAGTTTCATCCATGTCCCTGCAAAGGACATGAACTCATCCTTTTTTATGGCAGCATAGTATTCCATGGTGTATATGTGCCACATTTTCTTTATCCAATGAGCATTTGGGTTGGTCCCAATACTTTGCTATTTTGAACAGTGCTGCAATAAACATACATGTGCATGTGTCTTTATAATAGAATGATTTATAATCCTTTGGGTATATAACAGTAATGGGATTGCTGGGTCAAATGGTATTTCCATTTCTAGATCCTTGAGGAATTGCCACACGTCTTCCACAATAGTTGAATCAAATTACACTCCCACCAACAGAGTACAAGCATTCCTATATCTCCACATCCTCTCCAGCATCTGTTGTCTCCTGATTTTTTAATGATTGCCATTCTAACTGGTGTGAGATGGTATCTCAATGTGGCTTTAATTTGCATTTCTCTAATGACGAGTAATGAGTAGCTTTTTTTTCATATATTTGTTGGCTGCACAAATGTCTTCTTTTGAAACGTGTCTGTTCATATCCTTGGCCAACTTTTTAATGGGGTTGTTTTTTTTTGTTGTTGGTGCAAATTTGTTTAAGTTCTCCATATTACCCCTTGTCAGATGGGTAGACTGCAAAAATTTTTTTCCATTCTGTTGGTTGCTGGTTCACTCTATTGATAATTTCTTTTGCTGTGCAGAAGCTCTTAAGTTTGATTAGATCCCATTTGTCTATTTTGGCTTTTGTTGCCATTGCTTTTGGTGTTTTAGTCATGAAGTCCTTACCCATGCCTAGATCCTGAATGGTATTGCCTAGGTTTTCTTTTGGAGTTTTTATGGTGTTAGGCCTCATGTTTAAAACTTTAATCCATCTAGAGTTAATTTTTGTATAAGGTATAAGGAAGGGATCCAGCTTCAGCTTTCTGCATATGGCTAGCCAGTTTTCCCAACACCATTTATTAAATAGGGAATCCTTTCACCATTGCTTGTTTTTTGTCAGATTTGTCAAAGATCAGATGGTTGTAGTTGTGTGGCATTCTTGCTGAGGCCTCTGTTCTGGTCCACTGGTCTATAGCTCTGTTTTGGTATCAGTACTATTCTGTTTTGATTACAGTACCTTTGAATTATAGTTTGAAGTCAGGTAGCATGATGCCTCCAGCTTGTTTTTTTTTTGCTTAGGATTGTCTTGGCTATGTGGTCTCTATTTTGGTTCCATGTGAAGTTTAAGGTTTTTTTTTCCAATTCTGTAAAAACAGAAAACAGTCATTGGTAGCTTGATGGGGATAGTGTTTAATCTATAAATTACTTTGGGCAGTATGGCCATTTTCACGGTATTGATTCTTCCTAACCATGAGCATGGAATGCTTTTCCATCTGTTTGTGTCCTCTCTTATTTCCTTGAGCAGTGGTTTGTAGTTCTCCTTGAAGAGGTCCTTCACATCCCTTGTTAGTTGTATTCCTAGATGTTTTATTCTCCTTGTAGTAATTGTGAATGGGAGTTCACTCGTGATTTGGCTGTTTGTCTATTATCGGTGTGTAGGAATGCTTGGGATTTAAAAAGCATTTTATCCAAATGTTGCTATTTGTTTTGTTTTTCCTTCATTCCTGAAGTTCCCAGTTTTTGTGGTTTTGTTTGTTTGTTTCTTTGCTTTAATATCATTTCATTTAAGCCTTTAGAACATGTCTGCAGGCAACAAAAATCTCCTGGTTTCTCTTCATCTGAAAATGTCTTTTCTTGCTCTTCATTACAGAAATGTATTTTTGCTACATATACCAATTTATGCTTCTGTCAGTGTATAAGGGTCCTGTTTTCTTAGCACTTTTGCCCACTTCAGTAATACAGGTTGAGTACTCCTCATCTGAAATGCTTGAGACCAGAAGTGTTTCAGATTTCATATTTTCTCAGGTTTCAGATTACTTGCATTATACTTACTAGTTGAATATGTCTAATCTGAGAAACCAAAATGCTGCAACGAGCATTTCTTTTGAACATCATGTGGATGCTCAAAAAGTTTTGGACTTTGGAGCATTTCAGATTTTAGATTTTCAGATTAGGGATACCCAACGTTTCCATTTTAACTTTGCCAATTTGACGGGGAAAACAGTGGCATCTCATTCTTTAGGCATTAAGAATATCTGCCTTGGAGGTTGAAGTGAGCCAAGATCGTGCCAGCCTGAGCAACAGAGCAAGACTTCATCTCAAAAAAAAAAAAAAAAAAAGAATGTCTTCCTTTTGTTATATATGGTGAAATTTTTTTTCACTTTTTTATAAAAAAATAAATTGGGTATTTTCTCCATGTGCCACTAATTGTTTTGGTTAGTGTAAGAGAGGCATTTAAATTTATTTTACTAACTAGTAAATACATATTCAGCAACATTAACTTACATATATTTTTCCTTGTTTGAAATACCTACGTTATCAAATATTAATTACTTTTATTATTTATTTTAGAGCCAGGGTCTTGTTATGTTGTACAGGGTAGACTTGAACTCTTGGGCTCTATTGATCCTTCCACCTCAGCTTCCTGAGTCCCTAGCAGGGGCAAGAGGCTTGTGCTACCACTCTTGGCTAAGTATTAATTACTTTTATATAGTTGTGCCTGTGTGTTTATATTCTATCATGTCACAGTTTTATAATGAAAACTTTTTAGTGTTAACAGATTTAGCAAATGAAAAAAAACAGAACATCCAATTACATTTGAATTTCATATAAACACCAAATTTTTTTAGTATATGTTCTTGCATACAATTCTGAAATTTGGCCAGGCATAGTGGCTCACACCTGTAATCTCAACACTTTGGGAGGCCGAGGTGGGAGGATCACTTGAGCTCAGAAGTTCAAGACCTGAGCAACATGGTGCCTGGGTAACATGGTGAAACCCATGACTACCAAAAATACAAAAAAATTAGTCAGGCATGGTGGCGGCATGCATCTGTGGGAGACTAAGGTAGGAGGATCGCTTGAGCCCAGGAGGTGGAGGTTGCAATGAGCTGAGATTGCACCACTGCACTTCAGCCTGGGTGACAGAGTGAGACTCTCAAAAGGAAAAAGATTCTGAAATCTTACCTATTTTTATTTTATAAATTTAATTTTATATTTAATTAACAAGCAATAATTGTATATATTTATGAAGTACAATATGATGCTTTGATACATGTATAAATTATAGAATAATCAAATCAGGCTGATTAACATATTCGTCACCTCAGATACCTATAATTTCTCTGAGATTAGTATGTTCAAAAGCCACTGTTTTAGCTATTTTGAATATTATAATACATTAAATACAGTATTATTAACTATAGTTATTATGTGCATTAGGTCACCAAAACCGACTCCTCCCGTGTAACTGAAACTTTGCAGTCTTTGATCCATGATCCACCAGCACCCACCCACAGGCTCTGGTGACCACTATTCTACTCCTGCTTCTATGAGTCTGACTGTTTTAGGTTCCGCATATAAGTGAGATCATGCAAAATTTCGTCTTTCTGTGCCTGGCTCATTCAGTTAGCATAATCTCTTCTAGGTTCATCCATGTCATCCTAGCTGATGGAATTTCACGCTTCTAAAAACGGAACATTACTCCATTTTGTATATACACTACATTTTAAACATTCATCTGTTGATGGGCATCATGGTTGTTTTCAAGCCTTGGCTATTGTGGATAATGCTGTGATGAACACGGGAGTATAAACATCTCTTTGACATAGTGATTTCAGTTCCCTTGGGTGTATACACAGAAGTGGGATTGCTGGGTCATGTGGTAATTCTAGTTTTAGTTTGTAGAGGAACCTCTATGTTGTTTTCCAAAATGATTATATTAATTTACATTCCCATGAACCGTGTGCAAGCATTTCTTTCTCTCCACATCCTCACTAACTCTTCTTATTCTGTCCTCTTTTTGGTAATAGCCAGTCTAACAGGTATGGGGTGGTATCTTATTGTTATTTTAATTTTCAATTCTTTGATGATTAGAGATACAGAGCATTTTTCATATATCTTTTGGCTATTTGTATGTTTTCTTTTGAGAAAATTCTATTCGGGTCTTTTGTCCATTTTAAAATTGGGTTATTTGTTTTACTGTTATGGAGTAGATTGAGTTCCCTGTATATTTTATATATTGGCCTCTTAGCCCATGTGTGATTTTTCATATATTTTCTCCCAAGCTGTAGGTTGTCTCTTTACTCTGTTAATCATTTCCTTAGCTGTGCAGAAGCTTTTTAGTTTGATTAAATCCCATCATCTATTTTTGCTTTTGTTGTCTGTGCTGTCACCATTGTATGTTTTTGGTACCTCTGTTGAAAATCAATTGACTACAGATGTGTGGGTTTATTTCTGAGTTCTATATTCTATTTAATTGGCCAGTGTGTCTGTTTTTAGGGCAGTACCATGCTGTTTTGATATAGTAATTATACCTTTTTGACATATTTTGAAATCTGTTTATGTGATGCTGTCAATTTTGTTCTTTTTGGTCAAGATTGCTTTGGCTATTCAGGGTCTTTTGCGGTTCCATACTGAGATTCCAAAATTTAAATATAACAGGGTGTCTTGTATTTTGTCTGACAAGCCTAAATTCCAGCACCTGGCCATACAGGTTGCCCCAGTCTTGTTTTTTTTTCCAAAATATCTTTTTTTTTTTTAAAGAAAAAATAGATTCCTTTGTAAACTGATGGGTAGATTTTTTTGAAAAAAGTATTTCGATGTTATTTAATGGCAACAACATCAAAAAGAAACAAAAATGGGTTACATCTTTCATTCTTCAAAATAGATTAATATTAAAACATAGTAATTTCTCCTTGGCCCTTTACCCCCATCCTCCCTCAGTATGTCTTTTCTTTTTCTCTCCTGGAGATAAAAGCTCTTTACTTTTTGTTATGAATTGAATATTTGTGTCTCCCCAAAATTCATGTGTTAAAGCTCTAACCTCCAATGTGACTGTATGGAGAGGGAGGGCCAAAAGGAGGTTAAATGAGGTCTTAAGAATGGGGCTCATCAGTAGGACTGATGCTGTTTTAAGAAAAGGAAGGGACACAGAGCTCTCGTCCTCTCCACCTGTGAGTACACTAGGAGAAGGGGACCACCTAAAAGCCAGAAAGAGCGCCCTTCCCAGGAACCAAACAGGGTGGCACTTTTTTTCTTTTGAAATTCCATTTAAAAAAATGATTATTATACTTTAAGTTCTGAGATACATGTGCAGAATGTTCAGATTTGTTACATAGTTATAGACGTGCCATGGTGGTTTGCTGCACCCATCAACCTGTCATCTACATTAGGTATTTCTCCTAATGCTATGCCTCTCCAATCTTCCCACCCTCTGCTATCCCTCCCCTAGCTCCCAACCCCCGATAGACCCCGCTGTGTGATGTTCCACTCCCTGTGTCCATGTGTTCTCATTGTTCATTTCCCACTTATGAGTGAAAACATACAGTGTTTGGTTTTCTGTTCTTGTGTTAGTTTGCTGAGAATGATGGTTTCCAGCTTCATCCATGTCCTTGCAAAGGACATTAACTCATCCTTTTTTTATGGCTTCATAGTTTTCCCTGTCGTTTATGGGCTGGCAATTTCATCTTGGACTTTCCACCATCCAGATTTGTGAGACCTAAATTACTGTTGTTTAAGCTATCCAGCCAAGAGTGTTTTGTTACAGCAGCCCAAGCAGACTAATGCACCATTTGAGGACTAAATTATTTGAATGTTGCATTGTGCATCTGTTTTTACAATTTAACAATTATTATTTCTCTTTTCACAAAATCCTACAAGTCAAGCATGCTACCTTTATTTTCATTTTATGTGGGAGTAAATGATGATTGAAATTTTAGGTTATTTGATCCACCCAAGATGACTCAGCTGATAACTCCATAATCAGGGCTCAAGTTTATGGTGCAGCTGGTTTATAGGAGCCTGTAACTGCTCAGGGTATGAGCTTATGTAATACTTTCTTTGCTGAAAAGAGCTAGTCCACCTAATACAAGCAACCTCAACTTTCCTACTCTGTCTAAAAATGTCTCTATATCTTTATTGATTTTTCTATCACCTTTCTGTCTCCTTGCTAATAGAGCTACCTGTGACTTTTTTTATATCAAACTTTCTCATGGTTCACTTGTTCTCCCTTCACTCACCCTAAAATTATTTCTCAATTTGTTTTGTTCCATCAGCCTACACACACATTCTCACATTCTCCCATCAGAAAGGACAGAAATAGATTTGGAGGGGCAGAGGAAAAATTATCAGCACATATACTGATATATGTGCTGATACTGATATTTCTTGCTTTATTGATTTGTTTTGTGTTGACAAATTATTATGATAAACAATAATTGAGCTTTCTTTTCTATACCTTCTCATTCTTAATATTCTCATATCTCATAATATAGTGCTACTATATCTTATTCCAAAACAAGAATTATAACAATATCCAGTGTTTTCCATAATTATGTAAATAATTGTCACTGCCAAGCCAAGTAGGGTATTATAATGTTTCCTTTCTTATGCTACTCTCTTTGCAGAACCTTATATTTTCACTTGTTTAGCTTTCTATATATTTGTCACTATTTTTTTCTAAATGCTCCAAATTATTCTTCATGTAGCCACACACATCAGATAAGCCTTAAGTTCTGTTTTCCCCTAGAACTTTCTTTTCCTTGCTTCAGTTTGAGTTGGTTACTTTCTAGGCCCTGGTCTGGCTGTCTACCTCTGATTTCTCTCTTGGAACTTCATAACTCTGTTTTTTCTGAATCCATGTCTTCTTTTTTCCCCTACTTTGTTTTAGTAGGATATACCTTCCATGAGCTTCATGAGAAAATGTCCAAAGGTGGTAAAATTTTCAATTCTTGCATGTCTACAGATATCTTTATTCTACCTTTGCATTCAATTATCAATATGTCCAGAGACAGAATTCTGGATTGAAAATGGATTTTCTTGAGAATTTCTTTAGAAGGCATTTCTCCTCAGCTTTTTAGCTTCTACCAGTTGCTGTTCAGCTATTACACGTTTTTATGAGTTGTGTTCTTGGTATGTGGTCTGCCTTTTCTTTCTAGATGTGTTTATGTGCTATTATGTTTTCCTAATCTCAGCTGTTCTGAAATTTCATGATGACATTTGGGGGTTTCTTTGTTTGTTTATTGTGTTTGGCATACAATTAACTTTCAATCTCAAGTCTTGTTCTTCAGTTTAGCAAGATATCAGTATAATGTATCTTTGATAATTTCCTTCCCTCCATTTTGTTTTTCCTCTTTCAAAACCTCATTGTTTTTATGGTGGTTCCTCTGGGCTGATCCTTTGTTTAGTTTTGTTTTTTTCCTACCTTCAATCCCGCCTCCAGCAGCATTTAGTTTGTGAATAAGTTATATGAATATTTTAAAAATTGGAAATGTTATCCCTTGTTCATGGACAAAAATACTTGCTTTCATGCTCAATAATGTGGCTGCAGTTGGGCATTAGGCTAGTTCTTTCCAACACCCCTTTCATAATTATCCTCCCACTTTGCAAAAGAAAGTCAAAATCCTCATTGTATCCTGACTGTCACATACAAGAATTTTTGCATGTCACATACAAGAATTTTTGCACGTATGTTCATCAGGGATATTAGTCCATAATATCCCTGATGAACATAAGTGCAAAAATTCTTAACAGAATACTAGCAAACCAAATCCAAGAGTATATCAAAAAGATAATTCATTGTGATCAAGTAGGTTTTATTTCAGGGAATGCAAGGATGATTCAACATATGCAAATCAATAAATGCGATTAACCACATAAGCAGAATTAAAAACAAAAATGTTAAACCTCAAAATTGAACATGAAGAATGGATAATAAAAAATGAAAACAAAAACATAAATCATATGATCATAATAGTTGCAGGAAAAGCATTCATCAAAATCCAACATCTCTTCCTGATAAAAACCTTCAAGACTCTAGGCATTGAAAGAACATACCTCAAAACAATAAGAGCCATATATAACAAACCCACAGCCAACATCATACTGAATGGGGAAAAGTTGAAAGCATTTCTCATAAGAACTGGAACAAGGCAAGAAGAATATACACTCTCACCACTTCTATTCAGCATAGTACTGTAAGTCCTAGCCAGAAAGATCAGGCAAGAGAAAATAAAAAAGGCATCCAAATTGGAAAAGAGGAAGTAAAATTATATCTGTTTGCTGATGACATAATTTTATACCTAGAAAACCCTAAAGATTCCTTCAAAAGACTGCTAAACCTTATAAACAATTTCAGTAAAGTTTTAGGACATAATATTAATGCCAAAAATCAGTTGCATTTCTATACACCAATGATGCTCAAGCTGAGAACTGAATGAAGAACTCAATCCCATTTACATATAGCCATGCACACACACGAAATAACTAGGATTATACACTTAACCAAGGAGGTGAAAGAGCTCTAGAAGGAGAAATACAAAACACTGATTAAAAAAAAAAGTAGATGACACAAACACATGGAAAAACATCTCTTGCTCATGTATTAGAAGAATCAGTATCATTAAAATTATCAAATTGCTCAAATCAATATACATATCCAACACAATTCCTATCAAATTAATAACATCATTCTTCACAGATTAGGAAAAACAATCCTGAAGTTTATATGGAACTAAAAAGTAGCCTGGATGGCCAAAGCAATGCTAAGCAAGAAGAACAAAGTAAGAGGCATCACATTATCTGACTTCAAATTATACTGCAAGCTTATAGTAACTAAAGCAGCATGGTATTGGTACAAAAATAGACACATAGATCAACGGAACAGAATAGAGAACCCAGAAATAAATTGATATGCCTACAATTAACTTATCTTTGACAAACATAAACAATGATGAAAGCATATCCTATTCAATAAATGATGCTGGGAAAATTGGCTAGCCATATGCAGAAGAATAAAATGGGAACCCTAACTCTTACTACATATAAAAAATTAACTCAAAATGGATTAAAGACCTAAATTTAATACTTGAAATATAAAAGCCCTAGAAGAAAACCTAGGAAAAATTCTTTTGGACATTGGCCTAGGCAATGTGTTTATGACTAAGACCTCAAAAGCAAATGCAACAAAAACAAAAATAGACCAATGAGGTGCAATTAAACTAAAAGCTTCTGCACAGCAAAAAGTAATTATCAATAGAGTCAATAGACAATCTGCAGAATGGGAGAAAATGTTTGCCAACTATGGATCTGTCAAAGGACTGATATGTAGAGTCTACAAGGAACACAAACAACTCAACAAGAAAAAACTAAACAGTCCACTAAAAAAGTGGGCAAAGGACATGAACAACCATGTGCTTAAAAGAAGACATACATACAAAAAATTCTCAACATCACTAATCATTAGATAAATGCAAATTAAAACCACAATGAGATACTATCTTATGTCAGTGAGAATGGCCGTTATGAAGTCAAAAGACAACAGATGTTGGCATGGACACAGAGTAAAAGGAATGCTTATACACTGTTAGTGGGAATGTAAACTAGTACATCTATGTGTTAATAAAACAGTAGGGAGATTCCTCAAAGAATTAAAAATAGAACTACCATTCAACCCAGCAATTCTATTACTAGGCATCTACCAGAAGGGAAAAAAGAAAACATGTGTAAAAGACACGTGAGCTTATTCTATGTTTAATGCAGCCCTAGTCACAACAGCAAAATCATGGCATCAAAGTGTCCATCAATAGTTGACTGGATGAAGAAAGTGTGATATATATACACCATGGAATACAATGCAACCAAAAAAAAAAAAGAACGAAATCATGTCCTTTGCAGTATATATCTATATAAATGCTTATACATAATATCTTCTTTTTTTTATGGTGGATAGTAACAAATTACTATAGTTTTCAAATTCCATTGAATAAATAGCATAATTTAAAAATGCCAATATATACTATATTCTGAAAAATTGCATCTTTTGCAGATTTTCTGATATTTGACAAAATATTTAAGATGTCAACTTAAAAATTTGAAAACCACTTATGTGTAATTCTTTATATACTGTTTTACTACACTCTATAGTTCCGTATCTAGTTGTTTTCAAATCTTAGATCTTTTATAAGAATACAGGTGACTGAGGGTAGGGACTACATTTTCTAAACTTTGTTTCACAGAACTTTATTAATAAAGTATTTTGTTCATAAAAGAAGCTCAACTAAATATTTGCTGAATTAAATTATTTTCATCAAATGGAGTCATTCAGTCTTCTTCTACTGTTCTTATTTAATCTTCAGGTTAGTTTTTCTACTACTTATAATCCAAACAACTGCCAGATGGGAATAAAATTTGGGCTTCAAAAATCATTCACATTTTATTTCTAAAATGAGAATGGGAAAATACTGTGAGAAGGAAATGAGTATATACAACAAACCAATATCATTTTTAAAATGTGTTTTTTTATATAAATGAAGCAACACCAAGCATTCAGAAATATATTTATTGATAACAAACTATTGTATATATATACTTTTAACTCAAAGTAGTTTCTTTTCATAGTCATTCTTTTTAATACGTACCAAATAGAAAGCAGTAAAAATAGCAGCAGATGGATCAGAGTGGTTGTCAATAAATGTTTTCTCCCAGGTCACTAATATACAACTGCAATGAAAAAAAACCCCAAATATATATATATTTACACTTGACTCATCACCTCTGCTTAGGACCCTGTATGCACAAGATACTGCTGACCTGCTATATTTGCTACATATGGAACAATTAAGCTAGCAATAAGAAGTAGTTTATGCATATATGCTGGCCTAAATGTATATACCTCTTATGCAATTACTGAGGATTATCAACAAGGTTTGGTCTTGTCTGGTGATTATAATTCTATTAAATTACATTTAAATATGATAGACAGAATTTTGTTTTATAATTAGTATTATTCCAAGAAATAATAGTGCATATAGACCTCATAAAAATAACATAACTTATGCAAAAGCAAACTCAAAAAATACAATAAAAAACTCTTATAATCTTACTTAGAAATATCAGGTTTGGATTTAAGAATTAGCCTAGTATCTCTCCTGATTCTTTGTTGTTGTTGTTGTTTTCAGGGGAGAGTGTGAACACAGTCCCCCACTGCTATAAATTCTGCAGTTGGATTTCCCACGTTTGGGGAAATGGCAGAGGTCAGCACGTCCGGCACGTAATGGATGAGCCTTGCTCTAGGAAAACCACCTTTGGGATCATGGTATCTCCCCTGCCAGGTAAGATTCTCTCCTGATTCTTACCATTTCCTCATTGTTGTGACATTGTTTCTTTGAAGAAACTATTATCTTGAACTTATGAAACTCCTTTTATTTAAAACAAAAATTTGGAGCTATCTCATATATGGTAGTCCTTGATTCTAACGGTATTGCTATGAATACTAGTTCTAGGTAGCATGTATTCAGTACTCTCTTTGTACCAGTCACTGTGCTTAGCACTTTGTGTTTAATCCTCACAACTCTCTGAGGTAGGTAATAGTACTGTGCCCATTTTACAAGAGAGGGCTGGAAGCCCAGGTTCATGGAAGGCAAAAGACACAGATGGGGGTATTAATACGCTGGCCTTCCTGAAATCCCAGTTAGACTGTGAGCTCCTTAAAGTGTAGGGGGAAGGAGCAATGTCTTATTACACCTTAGTTGCATTATGGTGCTGACCACGTAGGGGAAAGTAGGGAGGAGGAAGCTAAAATGGGACTTTTTCCTGGGAGTCATGACAGTGGGCAATGCTAGATGTAGCAGGTGAATGCCAGACCATAAAGTCTATTCTCATATTTCAAACAAGCTAAGAGAAAAATCACATTTGTAAAGATGTTAGCATATAGAAATACTTCCACCAAAATGATAGAGTACCTGGAGAATTAGGTGTTTAAACTCACATCTAATTTCTCTGGGATAAAATCTAATTAATTAACATCAACTTTATTTGTTATTATGATTGAAAAATAATACCACTGAAGACCTAAGATTTTTATTATAGTAAGGCAATTCTTTGGTCCTCCTATAAAGCTTCATCAACTTCCTATTTCCCTTTAATGTTTCTTTTCAACTCACATGAATCTCTGTAAGGAAAATGTTGTAGAAGGGAAGCAGTATAAGGCACTTAAATCTCTCTGGGGCAGAAAACTTTAGAGTCTGAATTTCTGGTGTTTGTGGGCCAGTCAAATAGTAAGTAAGCACTTAAAAGTGGTCATTTAAATCTTTGCTACTTTATTCTGTTAGTGAATTAGATCAGGAATAGTGATTTTATTAAATCACATATTTCGCCTATAAAAATGTTAAGCTCCTTTACCGGTGTTAACACCGGGCTTCCCAAAGGCCATCAGCATCCTGAAGAAGCATACAAGAGCCACCCAGGAGCCACTGTCCTGTTCCTGCCCTATTCAGAGACCCTATATTTTTGTCCAGAGTTCACAGTTTAGCACAAAGATGTCCTGAGTTCTTTAAGCTCATTTTGACTGTATCCTGAAGTTCCAAGTGAAAATAGTTTATCCCAAATTGACCCAAAGGAGAAATGAATCAAACTGAAAAGAAACAATTTCTTGTTGTTTGGACTGCTACATTACATGTGAGCAACTTTAGAAAACAAGGCAAATGTTCAGTGGTTGTTCAATTTTTTCCCTCTTAAAGATTACTTTTTAAAAAGTGCCTTTCTTCAGTACACATTAAAGCAAACATAAAGATTGATCAGGGCTCCACTTGGTGGAGAAAACAGCCTACAGATACGTTAGCACCTTGCTAAGCTTTTGGGACCCATCAGAACTGTATTTCCATAATTGTAAAATTGACTGTAAGCTACAGTCTGTTTAATCACCTATGTATTTCCAATTTGCCTATGAAGACAAAGGCAGATTGATAGCGTACAATACATGTTAGTCATGGCCATAGAATAGTTTGGGTAGAATCTGTATACAGCTAAGACATAGAAGGAAATGTCGAAGGAGGGGATTATTCTATGTTAGGAACATACTGTAAAGCAATCAGTCTTTCCAGGAAAATTAAATAGGGATTTTGATAAAGTCTGAAGTTGAACATTTATGTGAAGTTTCAGAAGCCCACACTCAGGAATGCTCCAACCCTACCTTTTCAACTTATTTTGAGACGTAATAATTCAGAAAATATTTTTAACAAACTGATCAATCCTCTACTTCAAATTTTCTTGCATTAGATTTGATTAAACGTATTAGGAGTTTGAGGTAATATACAAAATGTCTGTCTCATGATTGTTTGAGTGCCTGTGAAAACCAGGCTGTGCTCAATTAAAAAGCAAAACAAACTGTAACTCAAAGCCTTGTTACAAAGAACAGAGCTAAGAATATTAGAACCACCTGCCTTTTAGTGTAACAAAATATGCTAGCCTTTTTGGCTACTTAATTCAGTCTTACCATCAAAAATATATTCTCTAACTTAAAAAAATACTTTTTTGGTAATATTTGATGACATTTCTGATGAGAGCACATAAAAATAAAACAATACTTCAAGATGCGGATATACAATGCTCAAGGAATCGTCATTTAAAAGCAGACGGTTCCCTTATTGTTTCTGTTCATGTCAAAAAGCAGGGTTTTTTGTTTTGTTTTGTCTGTTTTTTACACAGTCTCTGTAGCTCCTAGGAATTTCATTTCTACGGCAGCTTTTGGCCTGTGGGCTGAGCCACTCTTCTTTTGGAATTCTGCAGCAATTTCCTCAAAAGACTTTCCTTTGGTTTCTGGAACTTTAAAAAATGTAAACAGGGTAAAGGCCAGGAGCACTCCAGCAAAGAGGAAAAACACATAAGGTCCACAGAAGTCCTAGAGAGAAAGCAAACACAGACTTCCAATTAGCGGTTGTTTGACCCCATCTTCTGTTGAGTAAATCTGTGGAATCTCAGGCTGCTTACCGCAATGTACTGGAAACACAGAGCTACAATGAAATTGCAGGTCCAGTTGCTGAAGGCAGCTATTGCTAATGCAGCAGAACGGGGTCCTTGACTGAAAAACTCAGCCACCATGAACCAGGGGATCGGGCCTGGCCCAATTTCAAAGAAGCTGACAAAGAGGAAGATGGCTATCATGCTCACGTAACTCATCCAAGATAACTTATTCTGAGGAAAGAACAAAACAAAAACAATGGTGGGGCTGAGATCATTGGCTGCTTCTTCCTGAGTTCAGAGGCAGGCATATATCTTTTTCTAACTTATTTATGTTCAAGCAAGTACAAGTTGTTCTAGTCTGAGACAAATTATTCCAGTCGAAATCATGCTTAACTCTTTCGATTTAGATTTCTTCTAAGGAAATCCTCTGGATTAGGATTTTCCTGTGAAGGAGGCAGAGCAAGGATCCAGTGACCTTTGCTCCTACTCATACCAAGGTTGCTAGGCAAGATGTATGGCTTCCTGTGAAGTAGTGGATGAGAATGCCAGGCTGGCAGAGGTCCAGTACATGCCCAAGGTCGCCCAGGCAGCCATGTGGCAGAGTCAGCATTAAAACCCAGCTGGTGCTAAATCCAGAGCCTATGCTCTAACCATGGGTACATGGCCTCCCTGGATGACAAGTAGAATTTACATGCTAAATATTCAGTCCTTAAATCCAAGAAACTAGTTCATCTTTTCTTTATATATCTCCTTTGTATTTTATGCTGTTGCTCTGGGTTTATTTCATGAGTCAACCTCAAATATTTTTGAATACAAAGCACTTTAACCTGGAGCAAGGAGCTGCCAGGTGCCATCATATGGAAATGAAAAACCTCAGTGCAGGCACCAAACTTACCAGCAGTACAAGTCCCACGGACATGAAGATGGCACAAACAAACATCCCGCTCATTCCAATTAGAAAGAGAGAACGTCGCCCTGCCTTCTCCACGAGGAATACCTAGGACAGTTTTAAAGAATATTATCTCAATTTTGTGAGTCACAACATATTGACTGTTTACTTAAATCATTTTTACTGCCAAAGAGGTCATTTTAACTCATACAACAGGTAGGAGGAAATTCACCATTCCATTTTACAGGAGTGAGATCGAGGTGGGGAGTGACTCTAGCCCCAGATGGCAGAGCTAGTCTCAGTGGACAATGGGTAATGATCAAATATCTGCTTAATTTAGTCACATTGGTTTGAATAGGCAAAGAGGAAAAATACATAAGGTCCACAGAAGTCCTGGATAGATAGCAAACACGGACTTCCAATTAGCAATTCTCTGACCCTACCTTCTGTTCAGTAGATTTGCGAAATATTAGGCTGCTTACCACAATGTAGTGGAATTATAAAGATAGAACCAGAGTGTTTCCACTACTCCAGGATTATCACTTTAGGTACAATATTCAGAGACTGTACCACTGGGGTCTCTCCCAATAGATTTTTTGTACATTCAAAATGTGAAGGTTCCACATTTAAACGTGACATTAACTTATTTTCTGATAATTATCCTAAGTTATAATTAAAAGGGTTTGTGCACTACTGACACCTGAGACAGTACAACTGTCTCAGGTGTCAACTATTCTCATCCAACTTTCTCACGGCTTAATAAAGTCCTATTACGACCACTCACCAGGCAACATACAGAATTTAATCATTGTAGCAAAATAGGCCTGCATTTTTCTGGTATGCTTAATTGTACACTGTGCTGGGAGTGAACTATTCATTTAAAAAGTTAGGACTTTAAAGTAAAGGGTTAAAATGCTTTCTTATCTTAACTGAGGAAATATGTCGTATCATAGACCCCTTTAGTTTTATGGACTTTTGCATTAATGTTAAGATTTACAATTAGTCAAGACCAGAGTTTTTATACTCGTGCTTGATTCTTGGAATGCTGCCAGGGCTGGTGAGTCACTCTCCTCCTCCTCTCCCACAGAACTCCCTGTCATCATTTCTCACCTTGGTGCCTTCAAGTAAATTGGCTAGGTCATCAGCCTATCAGTAAATCAATAGCAATCCGATGTCTTCAGTATAGTGAGCTCTGACTCTGAAGATATCTTAGAAACATTTTGCCTACAGTGAAAGCCTGTTTCTCAGAGGCACACTCGTATCGGAGTTTTAAATCACTTCAGATAGGATGATAAGCAAAGAGTCCACGTTTAATTATTGAGGAGGAAGTTGGAAAAAACAAACTTTTCTCAAGTTCATAACATTTCTTTCTGTATTTTAACTATTTTATTATGATGTTCAAAACTGGTTTGGTGATATCATGTCAAGCTATTGTAAATTACAAGCATTTCTTTGGGAATAAGGTACCTTACTATAAACTCTAAAACTGCATGTCTTGAATGTTAAATTGGCATCTGTCCCTAAGCCTGGTGTGCACTCAGGATGCGTGTGACAAGGGGTGAGACATGGTCATTGGCTGGAGATGTCTGCCCAGTTGGAACACTCATCTTTGCCCCAGTGCCTCACACAAATCCTGGGTACCTAGTTGGAATATGGTAGCCACTGCTTCTCTTTCAGTGTCATTCCTGCCCCCTAGATCCCTCCATATTTCTTTCTGCTTTTTTCTCAAAAGATTACAAACCCTTTTCTACTAACCCATTAGTATGGAAGAAGATACAGGATGTGGAACACAGTTAGTATGGAATTGGGAAAGTCTCTCTTCCCAAAAACAAATTGATTTTCTTCCAAGTTGGTGAAACATTAATATATTCAGTCCATATTCTTATTTGCATATTTTTATTTGAAAGTACACACACAATTTCATAACACTGGTTAGTTTTGGGGAGAGCAACTGGGTGACTGAGGGACTATCCTTTTTATACTATTTGAACTTTAAAACAACATTTCAAAAGTTAATATAATTAAAAATTTTAAATGTGATCTGTAGTCCTGGAGGCTTAATTAATGACTAGGACTGATTTTTAAAGACTATGTCACTTCCCTGTTCAAAAACTTTCACAGAATCAAAGGAAGAACTATAAAAAGGTATATTCAAAATAATTAGGACACTATCTTAAATAAACCAATTCCTCCCACGCCAGTGGGGGTTGGGAGCAGGGTGTAAAAAATGAAACTTTACAGAGATTTTCTCTTTAGATTTTTTCAGAATTTAGGCTACCTAATCTTGACAACTTGATGCTTTACATAGAAAATACTATTATACACAAAATGTTTTAATAATAATCTCTATATTATAAAAATAAAAGATTTGTAAAAAAATATTCCAGGAGACAAAAGAGTGAATAGTCCCTTGGACTGAACTTTAGGAACAGGTCTTGATTGATTTAGAGTGGCTTTTTGGTTTGAACAGGTCTTATCTCTAAAGGTATGTCTACAGAACCATTGGCATTTCATTATTGTATGTTTTTCCTGCTCTTTCCAAGGTCCAGCACTGTTGAATGTGGTCTGGACAAACCTGCCTTTTGCTCTGGGTAACCAGGATGTAATTTATTGATCACCCTGAGGTAATAGTTAAGAGTTCATGTGCAGAGAATGAAAAACAGTGACTAAATTATATTGAGTATAGTATTGTGACCAAAATGGAAAAGAATAAACTTTTTGATGTTTTTATCTTGTTGAACAAAGACAAAAATAAGCTCAATGACTCCCATTCCACAGTGAACTACATTAGTCGGGGAGTTTTTATCTTCATTATTGTTTTCTTCTTAGATTATTATGTTAAATATTCCTGTTGTCAGGCTATTGATTCACTTCTTATATAAAGTTATTTGGTTTTCAGAAGAGCATATGACCTCTTTTTTAGGTCGGAAGGAAACAATAACATTTCTAGTTACTATGTCACTTCCCTTATAATATCACACATACTCTCGCGTGTCACCAGAAGCCACAACCTTGTGAACTACTTGGAAACTCTGCCCAATGGCTTAATGCCATTTGCTGAGTCTGTTTAACTTCATTTAAAGGCTTAAATGTCTGTTAGAAAGGGCCTTGTTTATTTATTCTTAAATATTTCCCCCAAGACACGTGATAAAATAATTTCAACTATGTAAAAAGAGGAATCTAAGTAGACGATCCAGTATCAATAGAAATGACAACCTGTCAGCTAATCTAAGGGGTTTATGTACCAAGAAAAGAAGGAACCTAGGAATCTGCACAAGGAGGAAGTTCCCTGTGCCCCCACATGAATTAATAATTCACAAATGAATGACTAAATGGCATCCCAGCAGTGCAGAGAAGCAGTGATTCACCTTCTCAGTTATGCCTAATCTCAGTGCAGTGGTTGGCTTATTCAGGCAGGATTCTTCTCATGACTCACTTGGGTTTACATACTTAGAGCATATAAACAATAAGTCACTGATTGCTTTTAGATCCCCCCAGCCCCCAATTTCTGGACCAAGGAACAAATGGAGTATTTATCCAGGGCATTGACTTACAGAGACAGCAGTGAAAATCATGTTTATAGCACCAACTCCAATGGTTGCATACACAGGTTTGCTGATACCAGCCGTCTGAAAAATGCTGGTTGAGTAGTAAAAAATCTGCAAAGTAAAAACAGTTTAGCCTTAATCTTAATCAAAAAGTCTGACATTAATGTGTTTAAAGCAAGAAATATTTTAGATTATTTTTAGTTGTTTCTATGACGCCATGCTCCCTAGAACTTCCTACAGATTTTCTCCTTCCAAGGAAGATAACCCTCAGTCTTCCTTTAGTGTTTAAAGCTTCTGATTGCTTAAATGTCCTCTTTATATTTAGCTGAAAACTCTGCTACTGCATTTTCTTTATTTGTTAAAATAACTTGAAACGTTTTGTTAAAGTATACTATATATAGAAAAGTATGCAGAAATATGCAGCTCAATTAATTTTCACAAACTGAACACACTTGTGTAACTAGCACCCAGCTCAAGAGATAATTTCCAGCCCTCTGGAAACTTCTTACATGTCCCTGTATCATTTATTCAAAGGAAACTACTCTTCCAATTTCTGACATCATAGATAAATTTTGCCTCCTTTTGTACTTCATGTAAATGGAACCAAATAATATATATCATTTTGTGCTTGGATTCTTTAGTCAGCATCACCTTGGTGAGAATCATGCTTATTATGTGTTGTGGACATTATCATTACCATGTAGTATTTCATTGTATTAATATACCACGGTTGCTACTATTCTACTATTGATGAGTATTTAGGTAGCTGCCATTCCTAAATGAATAATTTACTATTCTTTAGGCTGTCAGAAATCCTAAATTCAATACTCAACTCTAGAAGCCACTTGCAATTTAGTTTTATTGTGGCTGTGGGGGGGTATAATTATTCTTTTCCCTTCCTTTTATTTATTATGATTTTTGCCATTTGTGTTCAGCTTAATATTAAATAGACATATAATACCACTGACTGTTGACATTTTAAAAAACTGTAATTTTAGAAAACTTTTGAAGCAAAACAAAAGTTAATGCTCACTCAGTACATGTGTGTTGTAGCAAGACACATGATGCCAACATTTTAAAATGTCTTAGCTATTGATTATGAATAGTGATTATGAATAGTGCTGCTAGGAACATTCTAGTACAGTCTTTTTGGTGGAATATGTATGCATTTATAACTAGGTATAGAATTGCTGGACCATGGTGTAGGCATATGCTCAACTTTGATAGACATTGCCAAACAAAAACTGTTGGCAAACAGTTTTTGAAAGAGGTTATGACAATTTTACAGTCTCACCAGCATGTATAAGAATTCTAGTTGCCACTGCATGTAATCCAAAAAATTTCACTAGTCTCAGTAGATATGGATAAATGTTGTTCACAATCTAGCAGCCTTTTAAAATTTAGTTATGTTTATGTATTTGTCATAGCCTTCTAGGTCATTCTGTTATCCATCATCCTTTGCCATTTCGTCCCCACCTAACATGTCCTATTGCTGGTGCCTCTTTCTGAAGACAGGTCTGAGGTAGAGGACTGTGCCGACTATGTTCAGTGCATAGAAGCTTATAGCACGCTTCACACTATCCCACCATTTTTAGGCTACCCAACAGCCTCAGGTCCAACATTTCCTGGATTCCTCTTTAAGTCAGGCACTGGGATGGAAGCTGAAACAGTAAGGTTCAGAGAAATTAAATTTTGTGCCATTGGATATACAGATAGAGCTGAGATACGGGATGTGATTTTGGTCTCTGAGCCTCAGACTTATACAGAATATTCATAAAAATAAACATCAA
The DNA here is from genome assembly GCF_049354715.1 of Callithrix jacchus. Lineage (NCBI taxonomy): Eukaryota > Metazoa > Chordata > Mammalia > Primates > Cebidae > Callithrix > Callithrix jacchus. The sequence continues at coordinate 16,075,386 of NC_133518.1, read as the reverse complement.
GGACTTCAAGGAGGTTGGGGACCACAGTGGAGTTTGTGGAGTGAGGTTCAGATCTCATTTTGTTTCAATGGATGGAAATTACTTTCTTTGCCTCCCCCAAGTGTCTACCCATCTTTCAATCAGCCCCAAAGTGTCCCATGTGGATTCGGCATTGGCGCACTACAGCAAATGTCCAATTTACATTTTTAACAGCAACAAAAGGGGACAAGTTGTTTTCATTATCTAGTTTCTTAACAAATGCTTAATTTTTTCCTCTAGTAGTCAATTGCCAGTAGAACCACCTTAGTCTGCATGATGCAGAGGTTTCAGTATAAGATCTAAAAGCTAGCTAGTTTAATGCTCAGTGTGTTTTTCAATCATGTATTGTCTACTATCCTTAGTCATCAATATCATGCCAGTTTACTCTATTATTTATTTTGTGTGCTATCTCCCCAAATGGAGTGAAAGTTTCTTGGATGGTAGGAAACTGCTCTTTGCACCTGGCTATCTGGGATACTTCATTTAAATAGATAAAAGGAATCATGGACTCCATTTGGCTTGGGCTATCAGAAATCCTAAATTCAATATTCAACTCTAGAAGTTCCTTGCAATTTTGGGTAGTGTGTCATATTAATTACTCTCCTTTTCCCTTCCTATATTTATTATGATTTTTACTTTTTGCCTTCACCTTAATAGATATGCAGTACCATTGACTGTTAACATTTTAAAAGATTGTGAAGTAATTTTAGAAAACTTGTGAAGTGGCTGTGCACGGTGGCTCATGCCTGTAATCCCAGCACTTTGAGACGTGAGGTCGGGAGTTTGAGACCAGCCTGACTGATGTGGGGAAACCCCGTCTCTACCAAAGATACAAAATTAGCTAGGCTTGGTGGTGCGTGCTTGTAATCTCAGATACTCTGGAGGCTGAGGCAGAAGAATCACTTGAATCTGGGAGATGGAGGTTGTGGTAAGTCGAGATCATGCCATTTTACTGCAGCCTGGGCAACAAGAGCAAAACTCCATCTCAAAAAAAAAAAAACCAAAAAACAAAAAACAAAAAAAAGGAGAGAAAAGAAAAAAACTTTTGAAGCCAAAATGAAAATTAATGCTCACTCAATATATGTTTGTTGTAGCAAGACACATGATGCCAATATCTTAAAATGTCATTTAGCTATTTAAACTTGAACCTTCTTGCCCTTCCTACCTTAGTTTACTGTGTTCTTAAGAGTTAGTGGGCATTCTTAAACTTACCCCATTGATTCCGGAAAATTGCTGAGCCATGTGCAGCATCAGTGCCACTAGAATAGGCTGTCGGTAGTTAGAATTGGTGAAAAGCTGAATTATAGAGACTTTCTGCTCTCTTGATGCCTCTTCTCTTTCTTTTCTCATTTCATTAATGTCTTTGGTGACATCATCATATCCTCTGAGTCTTTTCAAGCCTGTCCCAGAAAATGATCAGGTTGAAACAACTCAGGTCAAAACAAAAATAAATTTATTTTTATGTTAAGGAAAGAGCTACATTTCTGCATGCCCCTTTTTCTTACTTAATAGCATGGGTGATGGAAGTTCTTTTTGTTAAATTAAGTCCTGCTCTTTGATCTAAAAGAAAAGCAGAACATTTGGCCTCATGTTCTGAGAAATAAAACTATGATCCTCATTATGTAAGAAGCATAATCCTGGAGAGATCTTTTAGAAACCTCTGGTTGAGTCCAGTGCCCTGTATGTGGACTTCTGGCTTGGGCGTAGGTGAAGGCCTATGGGTGCAAAATGACATGTACCAGTCATATAATGTGGTTTTGCACATTCTTCTTACATTTAATCACCACCTTCACGTGGAAGGCACTGTTTTACATTATATACATGCACACTGTTTTACGTTAGCTGATAATGCCGAAACAACAGGAAGACGGAAAAACCATCCACAGACTTACTTTTCTTTGCTTTGACTTCCTCATCTAACTTGATGTAAAGGTATCTGGGGCTTTCTGGACAGAAAAAGAGTAGCACAGACTGAAGGATGGCTCGCACAGCAGACAGGCCGAGCAGGATATGCCACAGATCGTGATTGCCCAGGATAAATTCAAGACCAACAATCTGAAAATGCAAGGAGGAAGCATATCAGCTACACAATACTTCGGGTCTACCTTTCCCACCAATTTGTTGAAAAAGTACTTTGGCAATTTAATAGTAGTCTCTGACAACTTTGGTTCAAGTAAGCATAAGACAGAAACTGTTATTGTTGTGTCTCACCTTAACTAAATGAAGAGCTATTTGTTATATGAGAAATTCACCTAGATTTGTCTTCATTAACTACAATTGAACAGTCAGGGTGAGAATCAACCAAGCTTAAACAAAAATACCTATTTGATATCTAAAGCAACACATAGCTGTATTCTCCAGGCAACGAGATAGAATAATACTGTGTTAAAATTAGCCACAACTTTGGACCTTTGCTTGATATTTCCCTTCTTATATTACCCAGAACTTAAGTAGAAAGGGTTTTCATAGATAGAACAATTACTGTGATAAGAGCTATCTTGGTGATTCCTATGGCAATAGTTTATAGACTACCCTCTGGATTGTCATAGGCATGGGGTCCCAGACTCCCTCTGACACCATGGGGTAGAAGGGAAGGATAGACCCAGCTGATCAGATGCTCCTGTGGCAATCACTTACATGTCAGATTCCCAAGTAAGATGCTTAAAACAAGGGAAACCCAGGCAAGCAAACACTTGAAGTTTTCTATTTCTTGAAACCTAAATGGAATAATTTAACTCTAGAATAGCTCTGAAGTTAAGACCTGGTTTGCCAGGTCACCCCCGGTGCTATCCACCAACAATTCCAAGGGGGAAAAGTGAGGAGTGATAATCATTTACCTTTCAACTAAAAAGTCTATGTCTGTATACCACTTCTGCTACCACTGGTAGAATTGGCTTTTCTCTCTGTGCTGGTCTACAGTGAGAGTGGACTATCAGGGAGGGAGAACATGGATGAAGTGGAGGTGGTACAGTAGAGGATGCAGTAGAAGTAGTACAGTAGAGGATGAAGCAGATGAGTACAGTAGGGGATAAAGATGGGGGGTTTTTACCTGACTAACAAGAATGCCTGTGACAATGGCCAGCTGATGCAAAGTGCCAAGCGCGCCCCTCAGACTGGTTGGAGCAATTTCACCAATATACATAGGAACCAGGCCTGAGATTAGCCCTGCATGAAACATGAACATAAATGTTAACGTGCAACCAGGACCATATGAGTAACAACAATTTGGTTTAAGTTCAGTACATATCTGGAATGAAAGCCCCTTTCTGAGTTCATTGTAAGGATGAGCCCTTGTTCCTAGGTATAGATGTAGTTTGTGCAAGAGGTATTTGATATGACCCCAAATGCAGTTGTAGTTGGAAATATGAATAGAAAGAAATGCTTAGTCATGTATTTTGCAGTTCTTCATGACATTGTCTTATTTAATTAAAATTCATGTTAATTTTTAGTTTACACTATAAAACCTTAGGTTGTCTTCAGAAAAGAAACTGAAGAATGTTTTAGTAATATTCTTAATCAGGGCTCATGGGACTACAGGACATCAGAAAATATCTCCACCAGCTTCTTGATAGAGGTGAGAAACAACTTTCCAAAGATCACAAGCAACAGAGCATTAGTGTGAGAACTACATGCCCTATCTGAATTTCCACAATGTCGAGTGTCCTCAAGACCACAGTTAAGGTGGTGATGAGGGGTGAAGGGAGGTGCAGAGAGGTAGAAGAGGTTAGGGGTCTTAAGGACTCTTCCCCAGTTAGAAATCAGAGAAACTCAGCTTCTTTATTCTATTCAAATATTAGGCTTCAGAAAATATAAAATTTATATGATGAAAGACTTTTGGTACTTAAACGAATACAAAACATTTACAAACACTAGGTCATTCTGCCTTCTGAAGCTTTCTTAAATGCACATGTACTCTATCATGTTGGAAATGGTGGAATGACCAGCCATTTGCTGATTGCATAAAAAGTTCAGAGATCATCAATAGGTAAGTCTGAATTAAATATTTGGCATTTTCTTAAATATTTAAAAATAGGATTTGCAGAGGCTTCTTCTTAGAAACTACCTGCCTATCAAATTGAAATGAATGATCTTTGTGTAAAAGACGCTTTGGCAATTGTTTCCAAAACATATTTTTTAATGCTTTGAATTGGTCTTATTTCACAAATGAACATTTATTTATATGTGTGATATGGCATCTATATTTCAGCTGAATTTTACAGGTGACTTTTAATGTATAGCCTGTTGATCTTAAGACAAAAAATCATTTATTTGGCCTTATTCTAAGTTGTATTAACTTTCTGTAGTACCTAATACTATACCTTAAGAACAGAATAATGTAGATAAGCTCACAGGTCTGAAGTCACATGAACCTGAAGTCAAATTATATTTCCTATAATTTTTAGGAACTTTAACATTCAGAATAGGGCCAAACATAATTTTAGAAGATGGTTGGGGAGTACAAGTTAGTTGACTATGCTAGTTATAGGTTGTTTTACAATATGCTTGTAGTATTTATTTTTAATTTTACCAAAAACATTTCATAATTTTTTTCACACTGTATTTTTTTAAATGAAGAGAAAAGAAAGAAGAGGAATTATAATTGGGACTTCGTTCATAGTGTGATTATCTGCATTTTATGGGAGAAGAAGCTGAGGCTCAGATTTGATATTTAAGGCCATGCAGAGACAGTGCCAGAATTGATTTGCTCTGAATCCAAAGCTCTTTCCATATTTGGGGTTGACTATTTACCTTGATAAAGCTATACTGGCCTTCATTATTTGTATTAATGTTGAAAATAATAAAAAGATGTTTAATTAGGCTGTTAACTTGGCATTTCACACTTTTACTTCAACTGGTCATTGAAGATACATGGAATTAAAGTCTTTTCTGTAGGTGAAAGTGTTAAAAATTCTTTTATATACAAATCCTATGTCCTCAGCCCTCCTTCTCCATCCCCATGGATAGAAATGCCTTGAAAAGCACTAGGATTTGTGAAAGTGGGTTAAATCTCAACCTAGCACCATCAAAATCAGAGCTTCATTGGCAGAAGTTAAAGATTTAGCCATTTGATTTAGAGACTGAATGATTCTCCCTTTAGTAAACCACATTCCCTAGCCCTGTACCATTTTAGACATGACTGAGTGAAGCAATAAAGTGATAGTGTCCATAGGGAGAGGGAATCAGATAGAAGCAGCTGGTATTTAAAAGTTCAGAATAAAGGGAGGCGGTTCCTCCCATGAAGTTTAGAGATTGAATGATTCTCCTTTTGTTCATAGTTTGTCTGCTATTGAATTGAATGATTCTCCTTTCGTTCAGACGTCTGCTATTTGCCTCTGAATGTTTGAAAAGCTGTCTCTAAGAACTAGCGACTCCCACTATTCAGAATGAACTTCACAGGAGGAACCTCCCTCCTTTATTCTGAACTTGTAAACACCAGCTGCTTCTGTGTGATTCCCTCTCCTTACGGACACCACCACTGTAATGCTTCACTCTGTCATGTCTAGAATTGTACAGGGCTGGGGAATGTGGTTTAGGAGATGGGTTCAGAGTGTTAAGGTCTCGTCAGATAGAAGAGATGGAGACACAGCAGCCAGGTAGTCCATAAGCGCAGAATTAAAGGTCTTGGTATAGCCATCTCCCACTGTCTGCTGTAATCACAGCAGTAATAACAACAGCTAGCATTTACTGGTAGCTTACTGTAAATGTGTTCTCACAATTACCCTATAAGGTAGATATTATTATCCACTTCATTTAATAAATGAAGAATCAGAGTTAAATAATTTGTCTGTGATCATGCAACTAGAAATGATGTCGTTGCCATGGACAAGAACCTTGATAGCACCATAATTCCTACTCACTGGTCCCAAATTCCCCTGACTCAGGATTTCAACTTTATGCTATTGCTTTTCCCTCTGTGATGTCACCCTAGACTCAAAAATATCCCTGAATGTTACCACATCTGCCTGCAGAGTTACTTTCAGACAAAGGGGGGAGAGAGAGAGAGAGAGAGAGAGAGAGAGAGAGAGAGAGAGAGAGAGAGAGAGAGAGAGAGTGTGTGTGTGTGTGTGTGTTTATGACTTACCACAATATAGTCCTGATATGCTTCTTCCAGCAATTATAAGTATATGAGATGGCCCCAATTTTGAAAACCCCATCAAGAGAGCTCCGACTAATGAAAGAATGTTTGCTACTAACATGGCTTTGATTCTGAAATTTTAAAAAAGCAAAGATTATAAATTCAGCATCAAAACTTGCTAAAGCTGTTTGCTTTCAGAGCATGTTGAGATTTTTTTAAGAGCAATTATTTTAATTTTGTTATAAAAGCTACTTGGGGAATTTTGAACCAAGATTGCTAATATGATTCATCTGTGGACTAAAGTATTAATAATAAGCAATATTTATGATAAGAGAACTAGGTTGTATCCACCTGATCTTTATTTTGAGACAGGGTCTTACTTGCTCGGTCACTCAGCTGGAGTGCAAAGGCACGATCATGCTTCATTGCGTCCTTGACCTCCCAGGCTCAAGCCTGATCTCTACATTTTGACAGAGATGATTCAATCATGGTGATGGCTAGCTTAAGATAACATTTCTGACAGTTTTTCAAAGGGTTAACTACAAGTTGGTTGTTGTTTTTTTTCTTTTTTGAGACGTTTTGTCGCCAGGCTGGAGTGCAGTGGCGCAATCTTGACTCATTGCAACCTCTGCCTCCCAGGTTCAAGCGATTTTCCTGCCTCAGCATCCCAAGTAGCTGGGACTACAGGCATGTGCCACCATGCCCAGCAAATTTTTATATTTTTAGTAGAGACAGGGGTTTCACCATGTTGACCAGGATGGTCTCGATCTCTTGACCCAATGATCCGCCCACCTCGGCCTCTTAAAGTGCTGGGATTATAGGCGTGAGCCACTGCGCCTGGCCCAGGTTGATTATTTTAAAGAATAATTGTCTGGTGATAGCTAAATTCAGTTCTGTAGTTGTAACCTACAACTTTTTTATTCTTTCAATGGTACAGGTTTTTAATTGATCTAGATAGAAAAGGAACTTTCAGAGTTAAATTTCCTTTTATATAAATTATTTGGAAGTAATTTAAAACATCTTTTACTTTAAGCCTTATCATAGAAAATTATAATTATCTTTATTTTAACATTGTATGCCAGCATATTTCCAAAATCTATAAATTGATAGTCATCAAGGTAAAAGACATAATAGAGGTAGCAACCAAAACACTTTCAAAATTAATCAGATGAAAATTACCAACATTTGCAGACATCTGTTACTTTTATTCCTAATTAGTGAGAAAGTGAGGTACACAAGCAGATAATGATAAGGCCAATAAATGTCTGACTAGACAGGTATGAAAATGTTTGTGCCAAAAGAAATGTCAACACCCTTGTTATATTCTATTTCACTGCTTCAAACTTCGATAGGTGGGCTTTTTCTATGCAAGTATCTTTAACACCAAACAGATTTTTTTTTTCTGGAACATGAAACTATAAAGTCACATACTGCAGTGATTGTGTAACAGCCACATGATAGGCCACATAATGTCCCCAGTAGCCTACAGTCTAATCCCCAGACTCTGTAAATGTTACCTCACACGGCAAATGAGATTTTGTCCATGTGATTAAGAATCTTGAGATGGAGAGATTATCTTGAATTATTTGAGTGAATCCAATGATGTAATCACAAGTGTCCTTATAAAGGTAAGGCAGGCGGAAGAGGAGAAGGTGATGCGATGGCAGAAGTTGAGATTAGAATGTTGTGCTTCAAAGATGGAGGAAGGGCCCACAATCCACAGAACTATAGTTTGTCATTACAAGCTGGAAAAGGGCAAGGAATGCATTCTTCCCTCAGAGCCTCCAGAAGGAACCAGCCTTATTGACAGTTTGACTTTAGCTAACTAAAACTGATTTTGGAGTTTGGCCTCCAAAACTGGAAGAAACCATATTTGTGTTGTTTTAAACCACTAAATTGGCGGTCATTCATTACAGCAGCAATATGAAATGAGTGTAAGGAAACTATTAGCTACTTAAACTCAAGGGAAACAGAGTGATTTAGAGCTGGCTAACCCCAGAGCTACAGAGTAGAAAAACAGTTAAGGGGTGTTTAGTAGTTTAGACTATTGTGAAATGCTTTTTATCTACACAGGGACAGAGGACAGGCAAATTCAATAATTTACCTTAACAAGTTGTTACCACCTAGCTAATAGTCTCTTTTATTAGGGGGAAAAAAGATTAAAAGTCATAAAAGAAATAGCCTGGAAGAATCTTTGGTGCCAGATTGCTCTAAAGTCCCTTTCCCTACCACCAAAGGATACTGGAGCACTTTACATAATTTAAATTCTTTTAATGTCTGTTCAGATATGAAAAATGGCCACAAATAAATAATTTAAAAAATACATGAACTAGCTGAATCAGGGAAAAAGAAACTTGATTTTACCTAAATACTTGTCTTAAAATCTGACTCTAAATACTTCTGATAGTAGAGGCTTCATTATTGTCATGGTCATTGTCATCATTATCATAATCAAAAAGGCCACGTTTGCTGTTTGCTTAATATATGTCATTCATTGTGTTAAACCTTTTATATTTGTTCTCATTAAATTCTCACAAAAATGCTGCAAGGTAGGTCTTATTATTTTTCTCACATTGCAGATGGGAGGTAAACAGCTTAGAGAACCTAAGTAACTTGCTCATTTTCATACAGCCATTAAGTGATAGGTCTTGGACATGATCCGTGTGACACCAAAGGGTAATGCTTCATTTTAATGCATTCCATTTTTGATAGAAAAGAATGCATGCATTCAAAGGCAAGCTACACATATCTTCTTATACTCATGGTAGTGTGGATTGCGCAGACCATGTTCTTCTCTACCATACCCTGCTAATTAAATTGTAAATGTAAAGCTTGGAAAAACTGACCTTGCAAACCCAAAAGTATAAAATGGTAGTCACATACATCTATTGACATCTATTACACAACTGCAAGGAGATTTTTTTTAAAAGCAATAACGGCAGTACTACATTTTTATTTACTTTTAACTGATGGATAAATTGAGACTGGTAAAAATGAAAATCATGTCACTTCTCAATGAATCTCTCTAGAAAGATAATTTTATGGGGGATACTGATAACTTTTGGCCGAATTTTGATGTTGAAATTATGAACTTTTGGGCTGGTTTTCTTTTTTTTTGAGATGGAGTTTCGCTCTTGTTACCCAGGCTGGATTGCAATGGCGTGACCTCGGCTCACCGCAACCTCCGCCTCCTGGGTTCAGGCAATTCTCCTGCCTCAGCCTCCCAAGTAGCTGGGATTACAGGCACATGCCACCATGCCCAGCTAATGTTTTGTATCTTTAGTAGAGACGGGGTTTCACCATGTTGACCAGGATGGTCTCCATATCTTGACCTCGTGATCCACCCGCCTTGGTCTCCCAAAGTGCTGGGATTACAGGCTTGAGCCACCGCGCCCGGCCTGGGCTGGCTTTCAAGGAGGAGTATTTTTCTACTAAAAGCTAAAAGAAACCTCACTTTTTGTTTACCATAGGTCATTTGATACATGGTCATTTGACGTTGTTTTGGGGTAAAACCATTGTTGATGCCAAATCCTGAGATTCAGAGGTTAAGTATTTGGGCTCCATTAAATGTTAATGGTAACTAAATGTTTTAGGGTAAGTCACTGAACTTGTCAGAATCTTATCTCTAAATGAGGGGCAACCAGCATTTACATTTTTTGTTCAGGAATGAGAAGTAGTATAAAATATCAGTAGTTGCTAAATGATTTGTTCATATTCTAAAATGTAATTTAATTTTACTTAATTTGATTTACTTTATTTAAAACTTTTAAAGAATTATTTTTTCTTTTTCCTTTTGTCTGAATCCACTTACTAGAAAACAATTTACTTTAGAAATAGAAAATTAATCTAGAGAATTCTCCATTTACTACTTAAACCAACTCGATGCACTTTGAAATTATTTTTAATTTTTGTGAAATTTAGTTTATCAATCTGTATTTTACAGATTCTTATTTAAACTTCAACTGAACATCAGCAAGTTGATTAAAATGTAAGAAATTGACCACTGTTTTTTATGGTGGAGAAAACTCCTTTTCAAATAAGAATAATAGTAAAACTTGGGTTACCATGATATTGTATTTAAGAAAACTTATAGTCATTTTATATAAAAACTCCAGTGTAAGAGGAAGCGTTATTAGAATTTTAATAACCAGACAGCTAAAAGTTATAATTTATAGTAGGAACTGAAAAAACTAAGTGAATTGTAATCTAGAATTAAGTTAGTTGCCTGAATTGTTATTTATATCTTTAAAGGCATTTTCATTTTCTAAATTTTTCATGTTTGACATGTTATTTTTATCATAAGAAAAATGAATCTACAAAAGCTGGACTCAAAGAGGAGAGAATAAATCTAAAAATTAATAATTTGATATTCTATTTCTTCTCTATATAGGGTGGGAAATCCCAACAGCTTTAGTACATTGCATAAATAAATAAAATTTGAGGGTAAAGGAGTTCCACTGATATTTTTAATCTAAAAAATTTAATAGAAACCCAAGTTATCATATACACCATGGAATACTATGCAGCCATAAAAAAGGATGAGTTCATATCCTCTGCACGGACATGTATGAAGCTGGAAACCATCATTCTCAACAAACTAACACAAGAACAGAAAACCAAACACCACATGTTCTCACTCATTAGTGGGAGTTGAACAGTGAGAACACATGGACACAGGGAGGGGAACAACACAGCCTGTCAGGGGTTGGGGGCTAGGGGAAGGATAGCATTAGGAGAAATACCTAATGTAGGTGACAGGTTGATTGGTGCAGCAAACCACTATGACACATGTATACCTACGTAACAAACCTGCACATTCTGCGCTTGTACTCCAGAACTTAAAGTACTGTTTTTTTAAAAAAAAAAAACCCAAGTGATAAATGGAGATACTCTTGGCTTCATCTCTGGTTGGGGCTTTGAGATAGCAAGCAGTACCAGCAGCCAGAAACCGCATACCAAGTACGTTGAGCAACTGGGAGTCGGGAATATTGACTGAACCTTTGGACTTAACTGATCCAAATGCCAAATTCTAATATAAAAAGGAAAAACTGGGTGTATGAGAAACTGTGATTTGGTGAAGCAAACGGTAGACTCCCAGGTTAAAAACTCTAATTAGTCTCTTCTCCTAAGTTTCTGAGTTAACTGTTCATGTAGTGGTTTTCTAGTACATTTTATAACTTAGAAAGCTAGAGGATCAAAGCAATTATCTAGAAATACACACAAAACTCGCATTTGCTGTAAATGTCTGAACAATTAACCAGACTGTTGCAACAGCTCTTTTCATTGATTTGATCTAACATTGATTTGCCTCATAGGGTCATAAGTTGAAAAACAACTCTAAAACTATCCTGCAAGAAGAAAGATAATATTTTCCTAAACAAATGTTAACAAAATGAAAATACGAACATTTCTGTTTATGCTTATTTATGAAATTTGCCTACCTTCCAAGTGTGTCCCCAAGCCACCCACCAAAGAATGATGCAATCATTCCACCAACTGCAAAGCTGGATACAGACAGGGACCAGAACATGGTGATTAGGTTAGTAGCTGCCACAGTCTCTTCCTCAGTCCAAGGGGTTGGTTCTGGGCTCATTGAGTATGGGATTGTGGGAAGTTCATCTGTACTGTTGATAACATAGTTGTTGATAGCTTTTCGGTCATCCAGTGGAACACCCAAAACATGTCTATAGTGAGATATTATTGTCTACGAGATAAAGAAAAATAGCTTTACTATTTCAAACATTCTATGTATTTTTGTTTGTTTTGTCTTTAAAGTGTTTGTTACATATTTAAATAGTACCATCTCAATTATGAGTTTTATATATGTATAAACATGGATAGATTGGTTTACAGTTGGCCATTTCCTATAAAACAGAGATCACAAATTCCATTGCCACCCAGAACCAGGCAGGAACAAATAAATGAAGGAAACATGTAATACTTTGATGACTAGAGGACTAAGATACATTTTCTACTATTTGGGACTAGTAGGGAATGGTCAGGATTGTAGAACTGGAGCGTATTTACCCCACCTAAAGGAGAAAGCTGCAAATGTGAAACTGGTGTGGAGTGACCTTTACTTTTTTAACAGAAAGTCAGAAATCTGCATTTTTATGCAAAATTTTTCAAGTTTTAAATATTCGCAACTATTGAACTTGAAACTATTTTGCAGGCTAGGCTGGGCGTGGTGGCTCACACCCATAATCCCAACACTTTGGGAGGCCAAGGTGGGTGGATCGCTTGAGCTCAGGAGTTTGAGACCAGGCTGGGCAACATGGTGAAACCCCATCTCTACAAAAAATACTAAAAATTACCCGGGCATGGTGGCACACGCCTATAGTCCAAGCTACTTGAGGGGCTGAGGCAGGAAGATTGCTTGAGCCTGGGAGGTTGAGGCTGCAGTGTGTCAAGATGGAGCCACTGTACTCCAGCCTGTGTGACGAGGTAAGACCCTGTCTCGAATATATATATATATATATATATATATATATATATATATATATATATATATATATATTCTGCAGGCTAAAAAGATACATTTTTATGCTAGTGCTACCTCTGCACAGCAGGATTTAAATTGACTTATAGAAGTATTTTAATAGAAGCATAAAAGTGGATATAAGAAAAAAGACTGGGAAAGATAAGATGAGGGTCAAAAATAAAGTTAGCATACAGAATTCAAACACCAGGTAGTGTTTCTTTGTTGGAAGTGAGCTATACATTTACCAGGAAACTTCCTAGCTGCCAGGGCAAAAAGAGGAAAACAACCAAGAATATTATTGACGAATTCCAAAGACAACCAACAGGAAGTTAGTGGCCCTTGAGAAGGTATTGAGACCTGAAGGAAGTTCCTCCTGTGGGTCCTCATAGAGTTAAGTGTATAACACAATGAACAACATGGAAAACTAAATTTCATGGAGCTATATTTTGTGATGTGCTTCAGTAGGGTCCAATTATACCAAAGTATAATTGAGTAAAAGGCCATCGTCCTCCCATGTCATTGCTCTAAAAGATGATTTGCTCACTGTTTAGCATCAGTGAGCTGGGAGAGTACTCTCTGAAAGGACCTGAAATGCAGCTGCTCTGGGTTACTAGTTACAGGTAAGGCTCATTTGGTAATGCCAGCTGAGTTAGGGGAAGAATCGAGCATCCTTTCATGAAAGAAGTCTGATCAAGACATTTGCTTCGCGCCAGACATGGTGGCTCACGCCTGTAATCCCAGCACTTTGGGAAGCCAAAGTGGGTGGATCACTTGAGGTCAGGAGTTCGAGACCAGACTGGCCAACATGGTGAAACCCTGTCTTTACTAAAAATACAAGAAATTACCTGGGCATTGTGGCTGGAGCCTGTAATCTCAGCTATTCGGGAGGTTATGGCAGGAAAACTGCTTGAACCCGGGAGGCAGACATTGAAGTGAGCTGAAATCACATTGCTGTATGCCAGCCTGGGTGTCAGAGTGAGAGTCTGTCTCAAAAAACGAAAACTAAAACATTTGCCTCACTAGAAGGCTGCCTTATATGAATAATATGCGTAGACAAAAAAAAAGCTGGAAGGAAATATCCAAAATGTTCTCAGCAGTTTGCTCATTCAGGTAGAATAATTATGGGTAATTTTTTTCCTAATACTGTCTTCAGTAGGCATGTGTCATTTTCATAACCATTTGAAAGTGTGATTTTCAAATCCTTTCAAATAATCCCAAATGTCATTCAGCCAATAAAAAAAATAAAGGGCTTAAAAAATCATTCTTATTAAATGGTGTTTCAGCCACTCCTTAAACACAGAAGGAAGGGTTTATATATAGAGAGGGCACCAACCTGGATGCCAGTATGGGAATCACTGTTTTCAGTGCTGGCTCTGGGACTTGGATTGAAGGAGGTGAAACCTTAGCCTAAACTTGCCTCTACAACTGCAGGGGATGGTTTAATTTTTTTTTTTTTCTGGAGATGGAGTTTCACTCTTGTTGCCCAGGCTGGAGTGCATTGGCACCATCTCGGCTCACCGCAACCTCTGCCTCCTGGGTTCAAGCAATTCTTTTGCCTCAGCCTCCCAAGTAGCTGGGATTACAGGCATGCACCACCATGCTCAGATAATTTTGTATTTTTAGTAGAGACTGGTTTCTCCATGTTGGTCAGGCTGGTCTCGAACTCCCAGCCTCAGGTGATCTGCCCACCTTGGCCTCCCAAAGTGCTGGGATTACAGGCATGAGTCACTGCACCCGGCCGGGAATGGCTTAATTAATGATGTGATAAGGTCTTCCACAAAAAGGGGAAGGGGCTCTATTAATCAAGTCGTGGTGATGTTGAACTAAATCCCAGGAAACCTGCTAAATTGGCATGTGTTGTCATTACCCACACAACAGAGATAGGACTCTGGTCTCTTGACCGCCAGCGCTATGCCCTGGGTCTCTCAGCCTGCCACATTCATGATGATTATAGCACCTAATTAGATCACATCTTTCAGCAGGAAGCAGCCCTTTTCAGGTGATGGATTATGGTTAGCACACATTTCACATATCCACCCTGCAGTATCTTACATTTTCCTTGGGGCCCGATGTTCTAAAAGAAGCAGAAGAAATATAATGGACTTATAGAAGGCACCCAGAAATATCTGTCCCTTCAGTTTATGTCACCTCTTCCCCAGGTTCCTTCTCTCTCTCTAATTCACTCCTCTTTATTGAGCACCTTCTTTATGCCAACTACTGTGCTTGGCACCAGTGATAGGAAAAGGAACAATTTATCAGTCCTGCCCTCAATGACCTCACAGTCTGAGTTAGAGCAGAGGGAAATGAGGGCTGTGGGAGCTGAGAATAATATACCTCCCCTGTGTAGTCACTGAATACCAGAAGGGGGATGCACAAAATATGTGAGGAAAATGATTGACGTGATTCGATTAAAAATTCACCCAAATTTAAAAGAAAGAAAGAAAAAAATTCACCCAAATAGTCATCATGGAGAGAAGCCAAACTTTATTGAACTTCTGGAATATTATTCTAAAGTTTTACATCATTTTACTTTGAATCACCCATGGGAGACAGGAATGGTGGGGAAGGTCTATAATCTCTTTTAGTTTAGGGCTTCTTAAGCTTTTACTATAGACTGGAAATGGGCATAATAAGGTTGTTGGGAGGATCCAGTGGGGGGATCCTATTTAAAGCACCTGGTGCAAATAAGTAGGTGCTCAAAACATGTGCCCTGAGTGAAACATATCCTTCTTATTCCCTGGCACTTTTCATTCATGTATGGCTGAGAGCGCTGAATGAATGCTGCAATAAGCTCTTTTTTTTTTCTTAGAAAGTATCCTTCAGCACATGATATTTCTGGCTGG
Source organism: Callithrix jacchus (assembly GCF_049354715.1). NCBI lineage: Eukaryota > Metazoa > Chordata > Mammalia > Primates > Cebidae > Callithrix > Callithrix jacchus. The sequence goes on along the minus strand of NC_133518.1, from coordinate 16,059,968 downwards.
AGTTTTCTGTGAGCTCAGCAAACAGCAGGGTCAGAGATTAAGGAATCTTTATTGCCTCCTTTCTTTGCCCTGCAATTGTTAACTGAGGAGTCAAGGCCAAGTTATCAGCGTTGGAACAATGCACATCATACCTGACAGGCCAGGATAACCGTGTGTCTCCCACGTGGACACCCTTTATCTCTGTGTATGAGGAACATATGATATCTATCCTTGACAGAACTTGCCAAAAAAGAGAACTTATATGTACTTCACTTGCCTGTTGAGGTGCGTTGATCACACCAATGTCATATCCAAACTGGAAGGAACCCAGTGCAGCAGTGACGACAGTGAAAACCAAGGTCCCAGTGACCTGCAGAGGGCAAAACACAGGGCAGGGAGACACCAGGCAATTTTAGTTTCCCATCTCTCTGGCAGGCTGCAGCTTGGATTTCTCACAGGGTTCACAGGCTGTTTCTTTCCCCTCAGTATCAATTTACAGTATGCCCTGTGCTCCTGGCAGGCAGGTGTTGTTTATACAAGAATGTGAGAGCCATCATCATTTCCCATGCACTGCTAAAACTGAAAGAAGTTTGGGACAGCTTCCTCCAGGTGAGGAAACAGACATTCTATTCCATATATGTGTATGACAATAACATACCTCTGCTGTCTGTTCACTGGATACCAGAATAGGGGGAGGCATATAATATATGAGGAAAATGGTTGAAATTATTTGATTAAAAAATCCACCAAAATAGTCATTATGGAGAAAATCCCAACTTTGTTGAACTTTTCATATATGGATTCAGAATCAGGACGGAGAACTAGAATTGCTGCTGATGGAAGGGAACTGCCGGGATAGAAAGTCATTGTATCACTGGGAGCAGTAAAATAAGACACCAGTAATAAAGAGATAGGGAGCTCTTTTGGATGTTGCCATGGTGACAAAACACCTCAGTATTCATATACGAGGCATTAGCTAGTCTGTATCATGTTCTGCATCAACATCTAGGAAGGACACTTTTCAGGACTTGCCTACTTTTCAGTTCAGCCTAGAATTGTAGGATAAAGGACATTATTTTCTCCCCAACTCCATGTAGCTACAATAAAACTGTAGAAAAGGGGCAGAACATTCATCCCCTTGAACTTATATTTACATGTCTAACTGTCTCGGAGAAGTCACGCCATGCATACAGGTACTCAGTGTAGGATTTTTGTGTGTATGTGCATGTGATAGCAAAATTTTAGAAAGAACCCAAATATTCAATGGGAAGTAGTCAGAATTCAGACATATCATAATACAGACATCAGATACATATAATATGCTATGCAGCAGTGAAAGGGATAATATGATTATGTGTACTGACTTACGTTTAAGTGGAAAAGGAAGTTATGTAATCTGATTAATGTTTTGTAAAAGATTTAAACATGAGTTTGTTTGATTAAAAAAATCAGTTACTTGATTTGTGCATGATGTATATAATTTGTAGAATGTTTTCTTGAAGAACAAATGAGTTGATGGTCCTTAAGGAGGAATGTGAGGCTGGAGAAGGAGAGTGAAGGACATTTCTTCTTTATTCATATGCTTAGACGTTTTATAAGGAAAATATTTCATGTGCATTTACATAAATTAAATTTTTGAATAAAAAGCTCAGGTTTTAGTAGGAACTTTGTTGCATAAGTAAGTGAGTCATGTCAACATGGATTCTAGTTCTCACTCTCGTAGTGGGTGTGTGACCCAACAGACGCTTCAGTTTTTCTCTAAATTGTGAGATGATTGTAAATCCCCTTACCCTAATATAAAGCCCTGGTATAAAGAATAGCAAATTGGCCGGGCGCGGTGGCTCAAGCCTGTAATCCCAGCACTTTGGGAGGCCGAGGTGGGTGGATCACGAGGTCAAGAGATCGAGACCATCCTGGTCAACATGGTGAAACCCCGTCTCTACTAAAAATACAAAAAATTAGCTGGGCATGGTGGTGCGTGCCTGTAATCCCAGCTACTCAGGAGGCTGAGGCAGGAGAATTGCCTGAACCCAGGAGGCGGAGGTTGCGGTGAGCCGAGATAGCGCCATTGCACTGCACTCCAGCCTGGGTAACAAGAGCGAAACTCTCAAAAAAAAAAAAAAAAAAGAATAGCAAATTAGCCAGGATCCCTCATTACCCTGAAGAGCTGGAGATCAGGAATTTCACCAAGTATCACAGAACCATCCTGGGAGCCCTTGAAATTATTTAGTCCAGTTGTTCTAAAACCAGACCCTACTTGGAGAGCCTGTTACACATGTAGCTTCTTAGAGATAGCCCCAGACCTACTACTGGATTGGAATGTCTGGGGTGGGGATAGGGAATCTGTAGGTTTACAAAACTTCCACCCCTTTCACTAATATAGGGAGTATCTATACAGACTTTCCCTCCTAACAACTTCCTTCTCTGAAAGAAAGGACTTCAAAGTTGACCCAAAAGATATGGTCATATGATACACATGTATTGTCCAAAAGAATAATATGTATGTGATATATAATATTGTATAATATATTTATTAGATATAAATTGGCCATGCATAGTGAATTATGCCTGTAATCCCATCACTTTAAAGGACTGAGATGGGCAGGTGGCCTGACCCCAAGAGTTCGAGACCAGCCTGGGTAGCATAGCAAGACCCCTACAAAAAAGATCTCTACCAAAAAAAGATCTTTACCAAAAAAAAGTAAAAATTAGCAGGACGTGGTGGTGTACACCAGTAGTCCCACCTACTTGGGAGGCTGAGGCAGGAGGATTGCTTGAGCCCCGGAGGTCCATGCTGTAGTGAGCTATGATTGTACCACTGTACTCCAGCCAGGGTAACAGAGCAAGACCCTGTCTCAAAATATATATGTATATTTATTTTGTATATTTATATATCATTTACATCTGATATATATTTATCACTTATATCTTATTTATATATCATTTGTATCATATGTAAGATATATATTAACATTTTATGTTTATTATGCATGAATTACATATTATATAAAATGCATACACATACTGTATGATATATGGTATATGTGATCATGAAAGATTTTGAATTATCCTCTAAAATGTAACTAGACAGCTAAAACTCGGTGGCTCAGATAGCCAAAGCCAAGATGGGGTTTTATTTACTTAGTTGGTAGTTTCTCCTCAAATCCTTTTTCCCCTCAAGCTGTTTCCAAGGATAGAGATTTTCATCCTTTTTACAGAGAGTAGCCATTGTCAGAAGTGAGGGGGTAAGGAGTACCTGGGAGGGCTTTAGCCCACCGCCCTCATACTCTACATCACTAAAATCAGGAAAATCTGATGTGAGATGCAGTACAGACAGATTCAAAGCCTGATACTACTCATGCTATCTGCATGCCTGCTCACCATGTGGATTGTCTCATAATACTTCTTATACTGGTTTTCTGTTGCTGCCCTAACAAATTATCACAATGCAGCAGCTTGAACAACACTAATGTATTGATTTTAAGGTTTAGCCAGGCATGGTGGCTCATGTCTATAATCCCAGCATTTGGGAGGCCAAAGCTGGAGGATTGCTTGAGGCCAGGAGTTAGAGAGCAGCCTGGGTAGCATAGCGAGACCCCCATCTCTGCAACAACAACAACAAACATCTATAGATGAGAAGTCTGGTATAAGTATCACTGGACTATAATCAGGGTGTTTGTACACACAGGCTTGTGCTCCTTTCTGGAGGTGGTCGGAGAAAATTTGGGTTGATGATGGAATTCAGTTCCTCATGGTTATAGGACTAAAGTCTGTCTTTTTGCCCTGGTTATAAACTAAGGGCCATTCCCAGCTCTAGAGGCCACCAAATTTCCTTGGCTACCAGTGCCCTTCTTTCATCTTTATAGCCAGGAATGGGCAGGTCAAGTCCTTCTCATGTTATTACATCTCTCTGGCACTGACAAGTAGCTGGGAAAGTTTTTCCCTTTTAAGAATACATAGGATTAGATTTGACCCATCAGGGTAATACAGGAAAATCTCATATCTAAGTCTAGTAGGTTAATCACATCTGTAAAGTCTTTTGTCACATAAGGCAAGATATTCCGAGGCTCTGGCGATGAAGCTGTGGACATCTTTGGAGGATGATTTTTCTGCCTACCACATTCCTCATGGCAGTACCATTAATAGCCCCATTTTATACATAACTAGATTAGTCTAACATCTCACAGTTAGTAAATTACAGAACAATGACTTGGTTCCAGAGCTTATGCTTTTAACTTCTTGGTGATTTTGGATCCCTCATCAGTCAGATACAGACATTCAAAAGCCATGCACATATGAAAAATCTAGGATCATAATCTTTATAAATAAAAAGCTAAGAGTGGCTGGGTGCTGTGGCTCACACCTGTAATCCCAGCACTTTTGTAGGCAAAGGTTGGTGGATCAACAAATCAAAACCATCCTGGCCTACATGGTGAAACCCCGTTTCTACTAAAAATACAAAAATTGGCTGGGCATGGTGGCACATGCCTGTAATCCCAGCTACTCAGGAGGCTGAGACAGGAGAATCGCTTGAACCTGGGAGGCAGAGGTTGCAGTGAGCCGAGATGGTGCTACTGCACTCCAGCCAGGTGACAGCCAGACTTTGTCTTAAAAAAAAAAAAAAAAAAAGCCAAGAGCATACATATTCACAGAATTTATCACTTGTGGGTGTTTGGCTGTTTGGCTTCAAACACCTAGAAATCTCAAGCGCATTTTCTCATCACCTACCACACAAATCCCTTTCCCCTTACCTTCCAATAGAAACTTTGGTGAGGTCTTTGGACAAAAGTCCAAAAAGGGAAAGCGTATTCAATGCTCATATGTAGCTGAGCTGAAGAAGCTCAGGATCTTCACACCACCAAGCCCAAGACCACAGTATACTTCCCCAATCTCATCCCTGCATCTTCTTTTCTTTTGTGGCACTTGGTTTCTTAGTGACTGCCACCTCCTACTTCATCCCTGGGTTTCTGCTTTCTGGGGGTTCTCTCCCTCTCCTTCTGCCAGAAAAACATACAATTTATTTCTTTTTTAAGTGTCCAGTCAGAAGCCATGCTAAGGGTGAGCAGGGGCAACACAGAAATTGAAGTTGGGGTGATAGCGATAGCTGCAGCAGACTTACTTCCTGTCATCTCCATTAGTTCTCCCCTGTCACTTTAAATGCACAGCCTAAGTCCCAGCTGTGTTAACTGTTCCCACATTACTTTGACAAAAATAAAAGTTAATTTTTAAAGATGCTGGAGACCCCATCCTATTCCTTTCCAATCAAATTGTTCTAAGTCCTTACTATAAAAATTCTGGAGCTGTTTCTAAGATCAATATCTCATTTTATTGGAATGAAAAAAATAGCAACTATGAAGGAGATAGGAGAGTTTTGAAACATTTAGAAATCTTAGCATGTTATTAAAGTCTTTATTTTCTGGTCTTCCTGGTGGCTTTTTGAGAGTTGGTGTGGTCCTGCCACCCCAGGGCCTGCGGTTCCTTACTTTAACTCCCCTAAATAGAATTTCACCAAATTCTAGGTAAGAGATAAGGAGCAATCTCATCCATTTTAAGCAGGTCACTTGAATTTCTGAGAATTTCCAACAAAAGTGATTATCCCAAATATCAAAATATCTGAAATTGCATGCATTTTCTTTTTACTTTCTTTTTCTCCCTTTTATTTTCAGGTTTAATTCCCCTCTCTGAATTCCATGTTAAAATGGCTCCCTCCTCCCCGTCTTTTCTTTCTCCAGTGTTGTGAAATGAAAAGAAGTGAAGTTTATAGTCGGCCTCATACATGGCTTGGCTCTAGACTTGGTCAGGGAAGGTTTTGTTTCTAAGAGGGTAATTTCTGAAAACAACCAAGTCTTAATAAGCCCCACCAACCTTCATTCATCCACTCCGATCTCTAAGAAGTTGACAAAAAATAAGTACCTAAGTGCTACTAAAAGTAGCAAGAAATTAGAGAGGATCTTAATCTAAGTTCTGAGGTTCTAAATGGTTTGCCTGTTTTCTCAACAACCCTGTTGGTGAGGTAGGAATTACTATTATCATTTCATCTATGGGGGAACTCACATGGAAAGAGTAAATACCTTGTCCAAAGGCCACATACCTAGTAAGGGCAGAAGATCTTCAAGCCTTTTCTTCTAACTTATTCATAGGTTACAGGGTGTTCGGCTTACTTTAAAAATGCCACCTTCATTAGGAGCTTAATAATCTTGGGTTAGAGAAACTAGATTCCATATTCAATTTAAAATATGCTGCTGGATAAATGTGGAAGGGTAAAATAAGCAAATGGCCGAACGTCAACATAAAACAGAATGTAGTGCTTATATTGTGGCTTATAAGCCATATAGGGTCTAGTAGAAAAAACAAATAGATGTAGGAGTCAGAAAGGCCACAGAAGTCTCAGTTAGGCTCCTAACGTCACAGAGCCTAAGTTTCTTTGCCTATAAAATGGGTATAAAAATAGTTAATGCATAGGGATACTGTAAAAACTAAATAAGATAAATAATGTGGTGTTCCTATAAACAGGAAAAGGGCTACAGAACAAATGAATCTTTAATCATGTCTTTATCATCTCATTCATTTCTTTTGTCAAACAGGTGTCAACTTTTTAGACATTAACAATACTCTTTGCAAGAATACCACAAAGTACATGAAATTATTTCTATTTTAGAGGTGGGGAAACCAGGGATTGGAGAGGATTAAAGAGCATGCCTAGCATCACACAGCTAGTGACAGATACTCTAGTGTGGGAACCCAGAGCTGATGTTCTTAAACCCCACTGCTAATCAAAAGAGCCGATTTTCCAGCAACTACTGATTGACTAGATAGAGAGGAGAAGCTCATACCCTTTTCTTTAAACTGCATGTCTCCAAAAGCCAAACCAAAGGTGATCTTGCATGCAACTTTGGAAAAAGCCAGGCGCTTATCAAGTTGCAATTTTTAAGTTGAAAGAGGCCCTGGAGAGCAATGGATTCTTGTCTAATTCCTCCATTCTTCGGTTGTAGAAACTGAGGTCTCACAGGCCAAGTTGTTTGTTATTCGTCTGATTTCTATGAGTATTTTGGGCATATTCAGCGTGACAACTCTGGTCTCTTGACCCTCAGTCCCTTGCTTATTCCTACTTCTTTCAAAGTCTGGATAGATTTGCAAAGCTGAAAAACATTGCACTTTACCTCAGTTCTCATTCTTTCTGGGTTCCATTATTAGGTTGTTTCTTGGTTATCAAGAAAACATCTACAACATAATTTCAAAAGCCCCTGAGGAAATGCAATGACTGTTCTGAATGAAGCTGTAACATCTGCTGTATGCCAGACACTGTGTTAAGCATGTTACCTTCCTTTTTGCGGTATCTTTCAAACTTTATTTGATTACTGTCTTCATGAATTTTGCTAAATCTCTATACCATCTATGTAGCTGTTAACCTAATATTTGTCTTTATGTCGACCTTAAAGTTCTAACTACTTTAGTTTTATCCTGGGCTATAATACTCATGAAATCATGACGTGCTAATGATTCTTTAAATGCATATTATATACACACTATTTATATAATATGTATCATTGGATTAAAACATGTATTTAGAGTGTTTATATAATATATGTATATATATTTATGTATAATATATAAAGTGTTTATATTAAATTTTATAGTTTATATATTATATAAATAGTACTTATAAGTTTTGAAAGAATACATAACACTATTAATAGTTATATAACTATTAACATTAAAATGTTTGTCATCTAAGCCTCTCTAATATCATCTAATTACCCCAAAACTCTAAAATACTAGTATAATTCCTGAATATCCCATATTATATCACTGAGCCTAAGTTTCTTTCCTATAAAAAGGGTATATTATATCCCAATATGTTCTTGTTTTGTCATAAAAGAGAAAGCCCAAAGCTCAGTTAAACAACTTAACCCAGGTTTCCCAGGAGGTTAGTGGCACTGCTAGAACCCAGATCCAGGTCTGGCTGGCTTCAAAGCCAGTGCTCCTAACCGTGCCAGCTAATGACAGGAAGCAGCGCTCACCAGTAAGCTGCACCAGACCACAATTTAAAGGTGATACCATACAAAGGTACAGATTGATTAACTTATATTATTGTGTGTACGTGGGGTGGGTGAGTTTATTTAGGAACCACGTATAAGGGAACAAGGGCACTACATCCTTTTTATTTTTAAGCTTTTTTTTTTTAAAGTATTGGGTTTGAATCTCAACATTTTACTAGGGAGTATAGTTTTAAGCAAGTGGCTCACTGTGACTTTTCTCTGATTAGTTTTTTATTTTTGCCTGATAGAATAGTAATAACTCATATTTTGTTTTCTTGAGTGGATTAAATGTGTAGGTTAAACGAGACAGCTTCAGAGAAGTTGAAACAGCAGTGTAGTGATCGTTCCGTAACCTCCACCTTTAGTCTCCAATGGTTAACATTCACCACACTGATTTAAATCTCACTCTGTGTGTGTCTGTGTATGTGTTGTTTTGGCTGAACCATTTACAGATAGGTACAGATATTTGTGTAATCTCATCCCTAAATACTTCGCATGTACAAGGAGCAAAGACATCCTCCTACATAATTAAATACCATTATTCTATCCAAGAGTGTGGCATTGATACAGTCATATTATTTAAGATGCAGTCATATGAAATGCCAAACGTGGGTGAAGGGGAGAAGAAAAGCAAAGCACACTGCCATGTGTGTACCTATGCAACTGTCTTGCATGCTCTGCTCATGTACCCAAAACCTAAAATCCAATAAAAAATTAAAAAAAAAAAAACAGAAAAAAAAAAAGATGCAGTCATATTCAAGATTTCCCAACTGTCCTCACATTTCCTTTGTTGCTGTTTTTCTCTTCCTTCCACCATCTAAATCATTTGTTGCATTTGGTTGTTAGTTCTTCTTAGTCTTTTTAAATCCAGAACAACACTTCTACCTCTTTTGTCTTTCCTGTTTTTTATGGTTAGATTTAGTTTAATCTGCCTTTGTTTTTTGGTTGGGAGGAGACACATTTCTTTAGATATTACTATGTATATTATCTATATTATATACTGTATATAATATGGTTTTGCAAAAATTACTTGAAAAAAGTTATGCAGACTAGTGGGTTAACAGAGCAAAACTCCTTAAAACCCCAATTACTGAATAAGAAACAGTTCTTCAACTGGCAAAATAAAGAGAATTAATTTTGATCTATGGTAGCTGCACCCAACCTCCCCAAAATCCTCTATATGACTTGAATGTATTCCCCTAACTATCTCCTCAAAGCCAGACTTGAAATGAATATAAAGCTGTTTTACCTTATCTTCTGTCATTTTACTAGTTGGGAGTCCTCCTATCAATTCCAGGTCTTGCTTGAGTGTGGCACATGCACCTAGCTCCTGCCTGTTTATTTGCAGCTCTACCTAGGCCTAGTTATGCATTGCAGGAGGAGGAGCAAGGAGAGGGAGGAGTTGATACTCAGACCTAAGAGTCCAAGTCTAATCTTCTCAGCAGCAGCTGAATATTGATGGCAATCTAATCAATAAGTGCTTTGCCTCTGCAACCTGTGGCTTCAGTGCCTTTGTTCCACTAGGAAAGGAAATGGGAGCAGGTCCCTTAGCCATAAGTTACAAACCAGAGGCAGTCACATTTCAAGGCATGTGTTGTGTGGCAGTGATTGGGAGCAGGTGAAAAGAGAAATCTTTGGAGTCTTTTGTAGAAGATGAAATATGCTGAGCTGCCAGGCTCTGTTGGAGCATGGGAGGCACACTGCATTCTGCTCCACAGACTCTTAGTGCTGTGGTGTTTCTGTTTAGAGCTGGGCTGTGTGGCCAGAGACCATTGTTGACTTGAATGGTTACCTGAATGTGCTTTGGACAGTTGTGGACATGGGTTCGAATCTCAGCATTTTACTGGGGAATATATAACCTTAAGCAAGTGGCTCACTATGACTTTTCTCTAATTTGTTTTTTATTTCTGCCTGATAGAATAGAAATAACACACATTTTGTTTTGTTGAGTGGTTTCAATGAGATAATATGTGAAAGTGTTTGGCATAGTACCAACATCTAAGTACTTAGCTTCATGTGTGTCAGTACCTACATGAAGTATGTACTTCATGTATGTCAAGCTTGAAGTATGTACTTACTTCATACCAGTACTCTGCTTTAGTAGACAGTTCTCAAATAAATCTGCTCATATGGCTTGAGCTTGGGCCTTTCTAAGTAACCCTTACGATATCCAAACCCTGTGGGGGTTCAGAAGATTTCAAATTTATTGAGCTTTAAATGAGCACGTCAAATGGGGCCAGTGATTCCATTGAGGCTCAAATGGAGCCATTTCTCAGCAGAACAAAAATGTAACAAGCAGCAACAAAAGGAGGGGTGTGATGAAGAAACGGTGAGAAAATGGATTAGAGGAGACTCCGATTTCATCTTTTTTTTTGCCACCCTCTTTTCATTTCTGTTACCTCTGCAAGGTGAAACACCTGAAATGTTTGCTTTGAGAAGAGAATTCAGTTCAAACCACAAATTTTTATTGAGCCTAGCACAGTTCCATGCTCTGAGATGATTGAAACAAGTCACAGCCTCCTCTTGCTGGGTGTTTATGACATCTAAGATGAAACATATGTAATGCACGTACAATACAATCATTCCTTAGTGGGAAAACAGGAACAAACATTAATAGTAACGATGGTTAATCTTTACTGAGGTCTTGCGCGGTGCCAGGTGCTGCCCTCAGCATTTGACACGGATTAACTCGTTTAGTCATAATGTGAGTGGCTCTGTGTCAGAGTGCCAATGCCAAGCTTTGAAGGCAGACTGTAGAGCGCGCAGGGAGCCACGCTGACTTTCCGCATCGGTTTTGGCCGGCGATGGGCACGCCCAGTGGCCACAGCGGTCCGCAGTCAGGAGCAGTTCCATGGCATTTGCCAGTTACTTGCCATTCTGCAGGAAAGCGTCTCTGTGCCTCCTCATAAATGCTACTTGTTGCGGCTTACCAACCTTTGTCTTTTCAGAAACGGAATTTGCCTGGAGTGCTCAGCCCCGGCCGGCGCGGAGCTGCCGCGGGAAACCCTTCCCCTCTCCCACCGGGAGCGCCACCCGCCTTTCACTGGCGGGCCCTGGGGGCGCCCTGATCAGCTTCCTCTGGTTTAGCCAAGACCCCTGTGGTTCTGCTCTCAGAAGTGAATGACTGATCTCTGCACCATGCGGGAGGTGCTAATATTTGATCTCCATACGGGTTAGGAGAGCGATTCATTGATTGCACTGACTGCTTTTGCCCACGGAGAACTGATACGCGATTCCAGACTTTCAGGAGAGCGTGCCTGAGCACCCACCGGGTCCCAGCACTGGTGTCAGTTGCGCTCCTGGCTGTGGCGAAGTCAGGCTTTTCGCACTTTGCTGTTGGAGTGGACGCTATTCATAACATGCACGGTGCCCGCAGTCACCCGATTTCCGCTGGGTGGGGCGGAACCAGTTCTGTGTGGTTGTTCTTTAGGCTTCATATTTAAAACCCTCTAGGTCACATTCGGATTACTTCACTTACTAATTTAACCTTAGTGGATGCCCAAAGTTCTAGGTGCTGACAGGACAGAAAAGAGTCCCCCTCCCCGCCCTTTTTTCGTTGTTATCCTTTCCTTCAGTAAAATGAGGACAGTTTTTTTTTTCTCCTATAAATGAGGAGGGGAGAATAGGGAGGAAAACCAGCTATTTCAGCATGCTGTATTCCTCTCCAATTGGGTCAGGAATGGTTAAGTGCAAAGGCATCTCCTGGGAACAAATTAAATGAGGTCAAACTTGGCCAAGCCAGGAGTGCAAGAGATTATCAGAAGGTGCCAGTCCCTGGACAGTCAGTTTGAGACTGGGAGTGGTGACTCATGCCTGTAATCCCAGCACTTTGGGAGGCCGAGGCGGGCAGATTGCCTGAGGTCAGGAGTTTGAGACCAGTCTGGCCAACATGGTGAAACCCATCTCTACTAAAAATACAAAAAAACTAGCCGGGCGTGGTGGTGGGCACCCGTAATCCCAGCTACTCAGGAGGCTGAGGCACAGGAATCACTTGAGCCAGGGTGCTGGTGGTTGCAGTGAGCTGCGATCATGCTGCTGTACTCCAGCCTGGGTGACAGAGTGACAGTCTGTCTTAAAAAAAAAAAAAAAAGATTTTTGAGCCAAAATTGTCCCCGTTGTAGCCTGCCAGAAAACAAAGGGGGTGGGGAGCAAACTCTTTCCACCCTTTTCTTGCCCTCTCCACACCTTCTCCATAGATATCTCTGTGGTCTGCATTGCTTCCAAGTATGTCTGCACAGCCTCCTACCTGGCTTCCCTGCTCCCATTCCTACCCTGCAGTACCTTCTTGACACAGTGGTTAAGATGCATTTTAAAAGTTAAAATCAGATCATAATACACTCCTGCTTAAAAGTCTCCAGAGGCTTCCCAATCACCCTTAGCAAGAAACCCACATTTCTCACCACAGCCCAAGAGGTTGATGTGACACAGGCCTTCTGTGACTCTGAGACCTTCTCCCCTTCCATGGGCCCAGCCACACTGGCCTCAGACTTGTCTAATATGTCCCACGCTCAGCACCTTTGTACTCAGTGAACCTCTGCCTAAAGCCCTTCTCCCTAGATTTGTATGTAGCTGGCTCCTTCCCTTCATTCAGATGATGGCTTAGTGAGGATTCCCTAACCAGGCTTCTTAAGATAGATACCACCTACCTTCTCTCTTTTTTTTTTTTGAGACAGAGTTTCACTCTTGTTACCTAGGCTGGAGTGCAATGGCGTGATCTCGGCTCATCGCAACCTCCGTCTCCTGGGTTCAAGCAATTCTCCTGCCTCAGCCTCCCAAGTACTGGGACTACAGGTGCGCAACACCATGCCCAGCTAATTTTTGTATTTTTAGTAGAGACGGGGTTTCACCTTGTTGACCAGGATGGTCTCGATCTCTTGACCTCGTGATCCACCCGCCTTGGCCTCCCAAAGTGCTGGGATTATAGGCTGGAGCCACCGCCCGGCCACCACCTACCTTCTGTAACTCATCCTTAGGCTGTTACTTTGCTTAATTTTCTTCTTAATGCTTATGCTTGAAATTTTATTATTTGCTTGTCTAAAATTGTTTGACACTTTCCTGCCAAAGCTAAGTTCTACGAATGTGGAGATCCTGTTTTTTTTTTTTTGTTTGTTTGTTTTTGAGACTGAGTTTCGCTCTTGTTACCCAGGCTGGAGTGCAATGGCATGATCTCGGCTCACCACAACCTCCGCCTCCTGGGTTCAGGCAATTCTCCTGCCTCAGCCTCCTGAGTAGCTGGGATTACAGGCACGCGCCACCATGCCCAGCTAATTTTTTGTATTTTTAGTAGAGACGGGGTTTCACCATGTTGACCAGGATGGTCTCGATCTTTTGACCTCGTGATCCACCCACCTTGGCCTCCCAAAGTGCCAAGATTACAGGCGTGAGCCACTGTGCCCGGCTGCAGATCTTGTTTTTATCCCCAGCGCCTAAAATAGTGCCTGGTACATAGAAGGCACTCAGCAAGTACTTATTTAATAAATGAAGTCCAAAAGAGTTGCCACGTGCTTTCTTGTGATGGGGGAAGGGGTATCTCAGGCTGAGATTTGGACATGTATTGATTTAACATTCCATAAATGTATTTACTTAACATTTTGCTAAGCACCAGTTATAAGAGTAAACAAAACAGAGTTAAGTCTCTGCTCTTGCGGGGCTTACATTGTGTGAAAGAAGCTAAAAGGGTGCTGAAACTAAAGGGGTTCTCCAGAGAAATAGAACCAACATAATGTGTGTATATAGGGAGAGATTTTAAGGGATTGCTCACATAATTATGGAGGCTTGGTGAGTCTAAAATGTGATGGGAGAGGCTGGTAGGCTGGAGACTCAAGACAGACTTGCATTTGGATCTGAAGGCAATCTGCTGGAAAACTAGGAAGGGCAGATGTTTCACACAAAGTCCAGAGGCAGTCTGCTAGGAAATTCCTTCTTGCTCAGGAATTAAATGTAAATGTCATCCAACCTACTTAAATGTGAATATCACCTGAAAATGTCTATACAGAAACATCCAGAATAATGTTTGATCAACTATCTGGACACCATGGTTCAGTCAAGTTGGCACATAAAATTAATGATCACAGTGAGTAACCTTTGAGATTGGCTTTTTTCACCCTGTGAAATTCCTTTAAGATTCATCCACTTGTTGTGCATATCATTAGCTTATTCCTTTTATTGCTGAGTAATATTCAGTGATATGGATATACCACAGTTTATCCATTTACATTTGAAGAACATCTGGGTTGTTTTCATTTTTGTTGCTATTAGGAATAAAGCTACTATAAATATTTGTGTAAAAAAACTGTGTGCAGGCATAAATCTTGTATTTGGGATAAATGCAATTGTTGGGTTATATGGTAGTTGCATGTTTAGTTTTTCAAGAAACTGCCATACTGTTTTTTAGAATGGCTGTCCCATTTTCCCACCAGCAATAAATGAATGATTCAGGTTTTCCACATCCTTGCCAACATTTGATCGTCATTATTTTTTATTTTAGCCATTCTGAAATGTATATAGTGATACCTCATTTTGGTTTTAATTTGCATTTCTTTAATGGCCAGTGTTGTTGGATATATTTTTATTTGCTTATTTGACATCTGTGTATTCTCTTTGGTAACATGTCTTTTGATTGTCTTCTAACTGAATTTTTTGTTATTGTATGGGGTTCCGCCTGGTTCTTGAGCACCAAGGCTAATAGTGATAGCAGAGAAGGAGAAGTCCACGTTCAATTGGTGTGTAAAGCAGATAGGACTTGCTGGTAATTGCTTTGGGAGAGGATGGAAAGAGAGAACTCAGGATGATAGATAGTTTTCTTACTTGCTTACATAGGCATAAGCCACTATGCCTGGCAAAAAGTTTAAGTTTTTGAAGAGAATTAAAAACAGGGTCTGGTTCTGTCTCCAGGATGGAGTACAGTAACATGATCTGGGCTCACTGCAGCCTCTGTCTCCCAGGCTCAAGCCATCCTCCCATCTCAGCCTTCCAAGTAGCTGGGATCACAGGTGCGCATTTCCACACTTGGATAACTTTTGTATTTCTTTGTGACAACACGGAGTTTTTGGCATGTTGCCAGGCTAGTTTTGAACTCTGAGCTCAAGTGATCAGGCTGCCTCAGCCTCCCAAAGTTCTGGGATTACAAGTGAGCCACCACGCCCTGCCCATTTGATTTCTTTGATCGTTTTTTACATTTTCAACATACCAAGTCTTGTACATGTTTTGTTAGGTTTACACCTAACTCTTATTTTTCTCAGTGATTTTAAATTGTATTGTGTTTTTAATTTTGGGGGCCAGATATTCACTTCTGGAACACAGAAGTATAAATCATTTTTGTGTGTTCGTTGTGTACTCTGAAATCTTGCTAAACTCATTTATTAGTTCTAGAGGTTTTTGGCAGATTCCTTGGGATTTTCTATGTAGACAATCATGTCATCCAAATATCGGAAAGTTTTATCTGTTCCTTTCTGATCTGTATGATTTTTATTTCCTTTTATTGCCTTATAATATTGGTTACAATATTCAGCACTTAGGTTGAGTATGAGTGATGAGAGTGGACATTCTTGCCCTGTTTACAGTCTTAGGAGGAAAGCATTTAATCTTTCACAATTACATATAATGTTAGTTGTAGGTTTTCTGTAGATGTTCTTTATCAAGTTGAGGGTTTTTCTTTATTTCTGTTTTTCTAAGAGTTTTGTTTTTTTAATCATGAATGAGACTTGAACTTTGTTAAATGCTTTTTCCACATAAACTGATATGATCAGATGAGTTTTCTTCTTTAACCAATTGATATGGTGAATTATATTGATTGATTTTAAAATATTGAATTGGACTTGTTTCTCTGAAATAAGATTCACTTGCTCATGATGTATACTTTTTTTTTTTTTTGAGACGGAGTTTCGCTCTTGTCACCCAGGCTGGAGTGCAATGGCGTGATCTCGGCTCACCACAACCTCCGCCTCCTGGTTTCAGGCAATTCTCCGGCCTCAGCCTCCTGAGTAGTTGGGATTACAGGCACGCGCCACCACGCCCAGCTAATTTTTTGTATTTTTAGTAGAAACGGGCTTTCACCATGTTGACCAAGTGGTCTTGATCTCTTTTTTAATTTGTTAATTTTTTTTTATATTTATTTTTTATTGCATTTGAGGTTTTGGGGTACATGTGCAGAGCATGCAATACAGTTGCATAGGTACACACATGGCAGTGTGTTTTGTTTGCTTTCTCCCCTTCACCCACATTTGGCATTTCTCCCCAGGCTATCCCTCCCCACCTCCCCCTCCCACTGGCCCTCCCCTTTTCCCCCCAATAGACCCCAGTGTTTAGTACTCCCCTCTCTGTGTCCATGTGTTCTCATTTTTCATCACCCACCTATGAGTGAGAATATGCGGTGTTTCATTTTCTGTTCTTGTGTCAGTTTGCTGAGAATGATGTTCTCCAGATTCATCCATGTCCCTACAAACGACACGAACTCATCATTTCTGATTGCTGCATAATATTCCATGGTGTATATGTGCCACATTTTCTTAATCCAGTCTATCATCAATGGGCATTTGGGTGGATTCCAGGTCTTTGCTATTGTAAACAGTGCTGCAATGAACATTCGTGTGCATGTGTCCTTATAGTAGAATGATTTATAGTCCTTTGGATATATACCCAGTAATGGGATTGCTGGGTCAAATGGAATTTCTATTTCTAAGGCCTTGAGGAATCGCCACACTGTCTTCCACAATGGTTGAACTAGTTTACACTCCCACCAACAGTGTAAAGTGTTCCTTTTTCTCCACATCCTCTCCAGCATCTGTTGTCTACAGATTTTTTAATGATCGCTATTCTAACTGGCGTGAGACGGTATCTCAATGTGGTTTTGATTTGCATCTCTCTGATGACCAGTGACGATGAGCATTTTTTCATATGATTGTTGGCCTCATATATGTCTTCTTTTGTAAAGTGTCTGTTCATATCCTTTGCCCACTTTTGAATGGGCTTGTTTGTTTTTTTCCTGTAAATCTGTTTGAGTTCTTTGTAAATTCTGGATATCAGCCCTTTGTCAGATGGGTAAACTGCAAAAACTTTTTCCCATTCTGTTGGTTGCCGATTCACTCTAGAGACTGTTTCTTTTGCTGTGCAGAAGCTGTGGAGTTTGATTAGGTCCCATTTGTCTATTTTGGCTTTTGTTGCCAATGCTTTTGGTGTTTTGTCCATGAAGTCCTTGCCTACTCCTATGTCCTGGATGGTTTTGCCTAGATTTCCTTCTAGGGTTTTTATGGTGCCAGGTCTTATGTTTAAGTCTTTAATCCATCTGGAGTTAATTTTGGTGCAAGGTGTCAGGAAGGGGTCCAGTTTCTGCTTTCTGCACATGGCTAGCCAGTTTTCTCAGCACCATTTGTTGAACAGGGAATCCTTTCCTCATTGCTTGTTTTTGTCAGGTTTATAAAGATTGTATGGTTGTAGATATGTTGTGTTGCCTCTGATGCCTCTGTTCTGTTCCATTGGTCTATATCTCTGTTTTGGTACCAGTACCATGCTGTTTTGATTACTGTAGCCTTGTAGTATAGTTTGAAATCCGGTAGTGTGATGCCCCCCCGCTGTGTTCTTTTTGCTTAGAATTGACTTAGCTATGCGGGCTCTCTTTTGGTTCCATATGAAGTTCATGGTGGTTTTTTCCAGTTCTGTGAAGAAAGTCAATGGTAGCTTGATGGGGATAGCATTGATTCTGTAAATTACTTTGGGCAGTATAGCCATTTTCACGATATTAATTCTTTCTAACCATGAACATGGAATGTTTCTCCATCTGTTTGTGTCCTCTCTGATTTCATTGAGCAGTGGTTTGTAGTTCTCCTTGAAGAGGTCCCTTACGTTCCTTGTGAGTTGTATTCCAAGGTATTTTATTCTTTTTGTAGCAATTGTGAATGGCAGTTCGTTCTTGATTTGGCTCTCTTTAAGTCTGTTATTGGTGTAGAGGGAGGCTTGTGATTTTTGCACATTGATTTTATATCCTGAGACTTTGCTGAAGTTGCTTATCAGTTTCAGGAGTTTTTGGGCTGAGGCGATGGGGTTTTCTAGGTATACTATCATGTCGTCTGCAAATAGAGACAATTTGGCTTCCACCTTTCCTATTTGAATACCCTTTATTTCTTTTTCTGGCCTGATTGCTGTGGCTAGAACTTCCAGTACTATATTGAATAGGAGTGGTGACAGAGGGCATCCTTGTCTAGTGCTGGATTTCAAAGGGAATGCTTCCAGTTTTTGCCCATTAAATATGATATTGGCTGTTGGTTTGTCATAAATAGCTTTTATTGCTTTGAGATACGTTCCATCAATGCCGAGTTTATTGAGGGTTTTTAGCATAAAGGGCTGTTGAATTTTGTCGAATGCCTTCTCTGCATCAATTGAGATAATCATGTGGTTTTTGTTTTTGGTTCTGTTTATGTAGTGAATTACATTTATAGACTTGCGTATGTTGAACCAGCCTTGCATTCCTGGGATGAATCCTACTTGATTTTGATGAATAAGTTTTTTGATTTGCTGTTGCAATCAGCTTGCCAATATTTTATTGAAGATTTTTGCATCTATGTTCATCATGGATATTGGCCTGAAGTTTTCTTTTCTTGTTGGGTCTCTGCTGGGTTTTGGTATCAGGATGATATTGGTCTCATAGAATGATTTGGGAAGAATTCCTTCTTTTTGGATTATTTGGAATAGTTTCAGAAGAAATGGTACCAGCTCCTCTTTGTGTGTCTGGTAGAATTCGGCTGTGAACCCGTCTGGACCTGGGCTTTTTTTGTGTGGTAGGCTCTTAATTGCTGCCTCGACTTCTGCCCTTGTTATTGGTCTATTCATAGTTTCAGCTTCCTCCTGGTTTAGGCTTGGGAGGACACAGGAGTCCAGGAATTTATTCATTTTTTCCAGGTTTACTAGTTTATGTGCATAGAGTTGTTTGTAATATTCTCTGATGATGGTTTGAATTTCTGTGGAATCTGTGGTGATTTCCCCTTTATCATTTTTTATTGCATCTATTTGGTTGTTCTCTCTTTTCTTTTTAATCAATCTGGCTAGTGGTCTATTTTGTTGATCTTTTCAAAAAACCAGCTCTTGGATTTATTGATTTTTTAGAGGGTTTTTCGTGTCTCAATCTCCTTCAGTTCAGCTCTGATCTTAATTATTTCTTGTCTTCTGCTGGGTTTTGAGTTTTTTTGATCTTGCTCCTCTAGCTCTTTCAATTTTGACGATAGGGTGTTAATTTTGGATCTCTCCATTCTCCTCATATGGGCACTTATTGCTATATACTTTCCTCTAGAGACTGCTTTAAATGTGTGTCCCAGAGATTCTGGCATGTTGTGTCTTCGTTCTCATTGGTTTCAAAGAACTTCTTTATTTCTGCCTTCATTTCGTTGTTTATCCAGTCAACATTCAAGAGCCAGTTGTTCAGTTTCCATGAAGCTGTGCGGTTCTGGGTTGGTTTCTGAATTCTGAGTTCTAACTTGATTGCACTCTGGTCTGAGAGGCTGTTTGTTATGATTTCAGTTGTTTTGCATTTGCTGAGCAGTGCTTTACTTCCAATTATGTGGTCAATTTTAGAGTAGGTGTGATGTGATGCTGAGAAGAATGTATATTCTGTGTATTTGGGGTGGAGAGTTCTGTAAATGTCTATCAGGTTTGCTTGCTCCAGGTCTGAGTTCAAGCCCTGGATATCCTTGTTGATTTTCTGTCTGGTTGATCTAATATTGACAGTGGAGTGTTAAAGTCTCCCACTATTATTGTGTGGGAGTCTAAGTCTCTTTGTAAGTCGTTAAGAACTTGCCTTATGTATCTGGGTGCTCCTGTATTGGATCCATATATGTTTAGGATCGTTAGCTTTTCTTGTTGTATCGATCCTTTTACCATTATGTAATGTCCTTATTTGTCTCTTTTGATCTTTGTTGCTTTAAAGTCTATTTTATCAGAGATGAGAATTGCAACTCCTGCTTTTTTTTTGCTCTCCATTTGCTTGGTAAATCTTTCTTCATCCCTTTATTTTGAGCCTTTGTGTATCCTTGCATGTGAGATGGGTTTCCTGGATACAGCACACTGATGGGTTTTGGCTTTTTATCCAATTTGCCAGTCTGTGTCTTTTGATTGGTGCATTTAGTCCATTTACATTTAGGGTTAATATTGTTATGTGTGAATTTGATACTGCCATTTTGATGCTAGCTGGCTGTTTTGCCTGTTAGTTGTTGTAGATTCTTCATTATGTTGATGCTCTTTAGCGTTTAGTGTGATTTTGGAATGGCTGGTACTGGTTGTTCTTTTCTATGTGTAGTGCCTCTTTCAGGAGCTCTTGTAAAGCAGGCCTGGTGGTGACAAAATCTCTGAGTACTTGCTTGTTCGCAAAGGATTTTATTTTTCCTTCACTTCTGAAGCTCAGTTTGGCTGGATATGAAATTCTGGGTTGAAAATTCTTTTCTTTAAGGACGTTGAATATTGGCCCCCACACTCTTCTGGCTTGTAGAGTTTCTGCCGAGAGATCTGCTGTGAGTCTGATGGGCTTCCCTTTGTGGGTGACCCGACCTTTCTCTCTGTCTGCCCTTAGTATTTTCTCCTGTATTTCAACCTTGTTCAATCTGATGATTATGTGCCTTGGGGTTGCTCTTGTTGCGGAATATCTTTGTGGTGTTCTCTGTATTTCCTGTAATTGAGTGTTGGCCTGTCTTGCTAGGTGGGGGAAATTTTTCTGGATAATGTCCTGAAGAGTATTTTCCAGCTGGGATTCATTCTCTTTGTCACATTCTGGTACACCTATCAAACGTAGGTTAGGTCTCTTCACATAGTCCCATATTTCTTGGAGTCTTTGTTCATTCCTTTTTGCGCTTTTTTCTTTGATCTTGGTTTCTCGTTTTATTTCATTGAGTTGATCTTCGACTTCTGATATTCTTTCTTCTTCTTGGTCAATTCGGCTATTGAAACTTGTGCATGCTTCGTGAAGTTCTCGTATTGTGTTTTTCAGCTCCTTTAATTCATTCATATTCCTCTCTAAGTTATCCATTCTTGTTATCATTTCCTCGAATCTTTTTTCATATCTTTTTTCAAGGTTCTTAGTTTCTTTGCATTGATTTAAAACATGTTCTTTTAGCTCACAAAAGTTTCTCATTATCCACCTTCTGAAGTCTAATTCCGTCATTTTGTCACAGTCATTCTCCATCCAGCTTTGTGCCCTTGCTGGTGAGGAGTTTTGGTCCTTTCTAGGAGGCGAGGTGTTCTGGTTTTGGGTGTTTTCCTCCTTTTTGTGCTTGTTTCTTCCCATCTTTGTGGATTTATCCACCTGTCGTCTGTGCAGTTGCTGACTTTTCAATTGGGTCTCTGAATGGACACCCAGATTGTTGATGATGAAGTATTTCTGTTACTTGGTTTTCCTTCTACCAGTCTAGCCCCTTCGCTGTACGACTGCTGAGGTCCACTCCAGGCCCTGCTTGTCTGGGGTGCACCTATAGCAGCTGCAGAACAGTGAGGGGTGCTACCAGTTTCTTTTTCTGCTATCTTTGTCCTAGAATGATGCCTGCCAAATGTCAGTCTTTTGGATATAGAGGGGTCAGGGAACTGCTTGAGGAGACAGTCTGTACTTTATATGAGCTCAATTGCTGAGCTGTGAGCTCTATTGTTCATTCAGGGCTGTTAGGCTGCTATGTTTAATTCTGCTGCAACAGAACTCATAAAAATACTCTTTTTTTCCTAGCTACTCTTTCTGAAGTGGTTGGGGCTTTATTTTTGAGTGTCTGCTGTGCTGTCCTGCCCAGCTAGGCAGTCTAGTCACTATTTGCCTGCCAAGGCTCCACCCTGCTGTTGTGAGGTTCGCCCTGTTGCTGCAGGCTCTGCCCTTCTGCTGCGGTCTCTGCCCTGCTGCCACGGGCTATGCCCTGCGGCGGAGTCTCTCTGTTGTACCGGGTTGCCTCAACAATGGCAGGCTGCATCAGCAATGGGCGTGTACCTCAGTAGGGACTGATTGCCTCAGTAATGGCGGACGCCCCTTCCCCACGGAGCTGTGTTTGAAGGGAACCTCCTCACCGGGAGCGTTTGGAATCGCCATTTTATTTGTCGTACTGCGCTACCCCAAACGCTGTGTCCCTGGGATTTCCTGGGCTGGCCCACTGTCCAAGTCCCGTTCAGTCTCAAGTTCAGCCCTCTCAGGTCTCAGTTTGCCGCTTCAACAGGGCACCCGTAACAGTGCGCTTTTGTATGGAGCGCTGTGGAGCGCCTCTGCGCTCCGGCGCGGGCCGCAGCCGCACTGGCTGCCGGCTACACCAGCCAAAACCTCTGCCTGGCATCCTGCGTCTCTTTTATACCTGGGAATTTCCCTGTTCTGTGGGCAACTAAGATCCGTCTGGAAATGTGTCCCCGACTCACCCTCTCTGCTCATCCAGCGAGAGCTTCAATCCTGGGTTGTTCTCACAGCGCCATCTTGAGTCCTCCCCGGTCTTGATCTCTTGACCTTGTGATCCACCCACCTTGGCCTCCAAAGTGCTGGGATTACAGGCTTGAGCCACCACGCCCGGCTAATTGACAATATTTTTTATTTCTTCTAGTTCTTTGTCCTAGTTGTTCTCTCACTTGTTGAGATAAGGGTGTTGTAGTCTACAGTTATGATTATGGATTTGTCTAACATTGAAAGGTGAAGGTAGAAGTCTAGGCTGTCCATTCAGCCTCCACTGACACCCAAGGTAGGGGGAAGTTCCTCATTAATGCTGGGCAAGGGTGGAACTTGCAGCTCCCCATGTGGTTTCCACTGATTCTGTGATGGAGACAGCCTCAGTACTGATGGACAATGGTGAAGTTCCTGACTCTCCACCAGGCCTCCTCTGATAGCACTCTTGCGAGAGACATAAGGGTGCTTTGCTACTTCAGGTAGGAGTGGAAGTCCAGGCTCCGCACAGAGTTTCCACTGGCATCATTGGAGGGGAGCCTCATCACAATGAGGAAGAAAGTTCTGGCTCCCTGTTGGCCTTCTCTGATACCACCCTGGCAGAGACATTGGGGCTCCTTGCTACAGCCTCATGAGGGTGGAAATTTAGGCTTCCTACTTGGTCTTTTATATAAGTGGGGGAAGAACCACCATATTTTCTGTTATGAGTGGATAAAATAAAGCAGTTATGGTCTAAAAGTTTTCCGGCTTGCTAACTGTTCCCTTTCCCTGTCCTTTGGCTACAGAGAGAGCAAGTTTTCGGAGGACTTTTTTGTCTATACCCAATTAGTATTTCTGTGTTGCTGGATCTTCAATTCAAAGTCTAGTATATATTAGCCAAAAAGGAAACCCAGGGAATTCACCACTGTTATTCCTCTGGTTTGAGAGTCTAGTCAGACTTCTACTTTTTATCTTTCATAGTCATCTTGTATTTATTTTATGTTAATGTCCAGGGTTTTCAGTTGTAGTTAGAAGAAAAATTAGGGAAAAATATGTCTACTCCATCTTCCCAGTAGCGGAAGCCTTGAATCACTTTTAAACACCTTTTAGGGAGAGAAATCTAATTAATTACAAATCAAATGAGAACAACAAAACAAAAAAACCAAATCAAACCAAACTAAGATAAAACAAGCAAACAAAAAGCTTTAATGCATTTCATCTAACTTTTCTTGGTGCAGCTTCATACAGGAATCGAGATGTTATTGTTTTTCATTCTCTGTTTTTTGATACAGCATATGCAGCAATAATATGGAGGGGAAAGAAAATGGGCTAGAAAAGTAGATAAATGCGGGCTCAGTGCTACTTTCCTTGCAAATGCTAGATGATTAGATACCCACTGCCTACTCAACATTTTTACTTGAATGTCTAGTAGGTACAATCTCAACTTTTTCATAAATAAACAGAACTCTTGCTCCTTCCATTTTCTATCCTGATGCTTCCTCGCAAGCTTTTTCTAGTTCATTAAATGGCACCAACAATCATTCCAACTCAGATACTGCAGCCAATCCACTATACCTTCAGAAAGGTTCTGTCTACTGTCCCTTCCAGATATACCCTGAATCTGACCACTACTCACCATCACCCTAGTTCAAAAGCCTTGAGTATTGCAATAGTCTTCTAACTCCTCTGCTGTCTCAACTCTTGCTTCCCTTCAGTTTATTTTCCTCATAATCACCAGAAGATGTTTAAAAAAATGAATTAGGAAACACTTGCCTGCTTATAATTCTTCAACTGCTTTTTATACAAATGAGTGTAAATCAAAATGCTTAACTTTACAAGGCCTGAATGGTTTGACTCCTTGCTTACTTTTCTAACATCTCCTTCGACCTTAACCTTTGTTCCTCTTGCTGCAGACTCCCCACTGCTTGTGCAAATTATCTCCCCTCTGTCTGGAACACTCTTCCGGGATGGATGCCTCACTGTAATAATTTTGGTCTTAATTCAGATATTCGCCCTTTAAAGAGGCCGCTATGACCACGCTAGCTTAACCCAGCACCCTTTCCCCAGTCGCTTCTATCATAATTACCCTACTGTGACTTTTTCACTGAATTTGTTAATATCTGAGATCATCTTATTTGTTTACATGTTTATTTTTGTTCTCCCCCCAGTATAAGTTCTTTGAAGGATAGACTCTAATATGATCACTGTTGTATTGTTAGCCCCTGTGATCTTACTGGTACACCCAGTAGGTGCTCACAGAAGACTGACTTATTGATGTCAGGGCTTTCCTGGGAGTATTACATTTGTTGGCTAATTCATAGTTAGGCAATATACAAAATTTGCCAGAATCCCTTTCTACTTTATAATGGAGTATGTTGTCTGGGTTTCAATTCCAGTTTTATCATGCTTAGCTGGTTAAAAGTCTCTCTGGTAGAGTTTCCTCATCTTTAAAATAGGGCACCTAACAGTGCCTCCTTCATAGGATGGGTAAGGGTTATGAGCTCATACATGGGAAGTGCCTGGAATGCTTAAAACAGCCTGTAATAAGTATTTGCTACTATTACTATTAGTACTAAATGTAGTTCTACATTTCTTTAACGGGCAGTTTCATTTTAAAAGTTTTTAATAAGGACACTGGAAAAGCAAATGGATCTGAAGGAAAGATGCTTCAGGAATTCCCTGACCCTGGTCAAAACATTGGAAACTGCAGTATGTATTTCCTTTTTAATTAATGACAGGATTTGTCTCAGGAAACAGTTCAAACACATAATCTCTTGCCTACTGAGAGAGAAAGGAAAGAAGATCCAATTAATTAGTACAGGCTTCCCACTGAGGGGTTACTGATGAGCAGCTTCAAACCTTGGAGGAGCCTATAGGACATCAGCACCCTCCCACTACAGCATTTGTCCAGTGGTGAAAGATTCTGAGATTATCTTCAAATTTTAGACAAACAGCTAGCAAGGCCAGAGGCAGCTTCACCAATGAGCTCGGAGTTGGAAAGTAAGCAACACCCAAATTCCTACCACCTCTTTCTAAACTGTTGAGCACCTACCATAGTTCAGAACTTCACACACGTTGTCATTTTCTCCCTATAACACTGTATGAGTAAGATAGTACTCTCATTTCCCAGAGAAGACCATGGGACAGCATTTAAGTATCTGTCCCAAAGTTCAATGGCTCATCAGTGGCAAAGTTGTGATTATCCATTGAGCCCTTCAACAAATATTTATAGATTATCTTTTATGTGTCAGAACTAGAGATAGCAGTGAACCAATCACATAAGATTCCTGTCTTTTAGGAATTTACATTTAATAGGAATAGGGATCTATGTTTTAGAGCCTATGCTGAGAACACTTCGAATTTTCCCAAATGACACCCTGTGGGAGATGAAATGGGAAATGGATGGAAATATATTGGACCAGTTAACAGCAACCATAGCAGCCATAAATATTTATCAAACACTTCCTAGGTACCAGTTCTTGTAGGCTCTAGTGACAACCAGGAAGGAAGTAGACACAACCCCTGTTCTCATAGAACTTTCCAAAAATGTTGGCAAACAAATTGATCTACAAGGCCAGGAAGGTAATGGAAAGGATTAAAATGGCTACACACTACATTATTTCAACACAGATACCTGTGTGTTAAACGACTGCACATACTCTTTGCTTTTCAAAGAAGTATGCTTTTGTTTGTTCTTAAAATGCAAGGCTCTCCTTGGCCTATCTTTTGTTTTCCTAATTTTGTTGGAGACATTCCATCTCATTTTCCTCCTTACTACGGGTAAAACAGCAACACACGTATAGTGATGAATGGCAGCTGACACTTGGCCTCAGCCTCATAGAATAAGAGAGAGATGTTGGCTCTGTGACAAACTGGAGAGGCTGCTGCTGCTTCTGAGATGGTGCAGCTGGTACCCATTCCAGATGGTTTTACCATTCAAGACCCAGAGATTTGTGTTTCCAGAGCAAATGTAAGCCATAAGTGAATGGTGTGTTGATTATTTTAAGTTCTCTCAGAACAGGTGAACCTAAGACAAAAAGAAGGAGAAAAACTGAGGGGCTAGGTGTTTAAAGGCAGGAATTGTCTAAGCATATTCTCTTTCCCTGGAATCCTCCAGGGATGGCTCTAGGACTATAGATTCTGGAAAACTAATCATATCTTATAATCTAGATTTTCTAGTCTATGTTTTTCATGAAGTATATCTTCAGTTATCCCTATTCCTCTAGAAAAGCTTCCAGGGGGAACTAAGAGATGACTCAATGGCCACACCAAAAGGCTAAAGGGAGAAGCTGAGGGTCCAATGTCAGGATGGTGAATTTTCGGGGGACTTGAGTTGGTGCTGTGAGTTCTAGTCACCTCACCTCATGTGGGGACCCTTGCTTTATTGCTAAATTGGGGGATGTGGGTTTATTTAATTATTATTGATTGATTGACAGCCAGGCTGGAGTGCAGTGGCACAATCATGGCTCACTGCAGCCTTGAGCTCCTAGGCTCAAGTAATCCTCCCACCACAGCCTGCCGAGTAGCTGAGACTACAGGCACACACCACCACACCTGGGCAATTAATTTTTTTTATTTTTATTTTTTTTTTGTAGAGAAGGGATCTTGCCATGTTGCCAAGGTTGGTCATGAACTCCTAGGTTTAAGTGATCCTTCTGTCTCAGCCTCCCAAAGTGCTGGGATTACAGGCATGAGCCACTGTGCCTGGCAGATGTGGATTTATTTTTAAGGGAGCCTGTAGGCTTGTTTCAAACAAAAGTAGGAATTTTTAAATTGCATTTTAGGTTTTGGGTTACATGTGAAGAACATGCAAGATTGTTGCATAGGTATACACATGACAGTGTGATTTGCTGCCTTCCTCCCCTTCACCTGTATCTGGCACTTCTTCCTATGCTATCTCTCCCCAACTCCCCACCTTCCACTGTCCCTCTCCTATTTCCCCCCAACAGACCCCAGTGTGTGATGCTCCCTTCCCTGTGTCCATGTGTTCTCATTGTTCAACACCCACCTATCAGTGAGAACATGCTGTGTCTGATTTTCTGTTCTTGTGTCGGTTTGCTGACAATGATGGTTTCCAGGTTCATCCATGTCCCTACAACGGACATGAACTCATCGTTTTTGATGGCTACATAATATTCCATGCTGTATATGTGCTGCATTTTCCCTGTCCAGTCTATCACTGATGGGCATTTGGGTTGGTTTCAAGTCTTTGCTATTGTAAACTGTGCTGCAATGAACATTCGTATGCATGTGTCCTTATAGTAGAATGGTTTATAATCCTTTGGATATATACCCAGTAATGGGATTGCTGGGTCAAATAGAATTTCTATTTCTAGGTCCTTGAGGAATCGCCACACTGTCTCCCACAATGGTTCAACTAATTTACACTCCCACCAACAGTGTAAAAGTGTTCCTATTTCTCCACATCCTCTCCAGCATCTGTTGTCTCCAGATTTTTTAATGATCGCCATTCTAACTGGCATGAGATGGTATTTCAATGTAGTTTTGATTTGCATTTCTCTAATGACCACTAATGATGAGCATTTTTTCACATTTGTTGGCCTCATGTATGTCGTCTTTTGTAAAGTGTCTGTTCATATCCTTTGCCCACTTTTGAATGGGCTTGTTTTTTTCTTGCAAATCTGTTTTAGTTCTTTGTGGATTCTGGATATCAGCCCTTTGTCAGATGGGTAGACTGCAAAAATTTTTTCCCATTCTGTTGGTTGCTGATTCACTCTAGTGACTGTTTCTTTTGCCGTGCAGAAGCTGTGGAGTTTGATTAGGTCCCATTTGTCTATTTTGGCTTTTGTTGCCAATGCTTTTGGTGTTTTGGTCATGAAGTCTTTGCCTACTCCTATGTCCTGAATGGTTTTGCCTAGATTTTCTTCTAGGGTTTCTATGGTGTTAGGTCTTATGTTTAAGTCTTTAATCCATTTGGAGTTAATTTTAGTGTAAGGTGTCAGGAAGGGGTCCAATTTCTGCTTTCTGCACATGGCTAGCCAGTTTTCCCAACACCATTTATTAAACAGGGAATCCTTTCCCCATTGCTTGTTTTTGTCAGGTTTGTCAAAGATTGTATGGTTGTAGATATGTTGTGTTGCCTCTGAGGCATATGTGCTATTCCATTGGTCTATATCTCTGTTTTGGTAAAAAGTAGGAAGTTTTTAAGCAGGCAATTAAGAAAAAGTGACGTGAAATACAAAAATATTGGTTTTCCCATCCACATTCATTGGCTATGCCCACGTGCAGTAAAAGATTCCAGAAAGTCCAAGTCTTTCAGATTCAGTGTAGTTGCACCACAACAGTTTACTAGAACCATGGTTTTCTGTGTGCTGTAGTTGTGTTAATGATGATTCTTATAATACTAATTCTATAGACTTTCACATTTCTAATAAATGCTATCTCATGGGATTCTCACAATATACTCTGAAATAGGTGTTATTATTCCTTTCATTTTGCAGGTGAAGAAGCTGGTATTCAAAATAGTTTAGTGATCTGTTCAATGTCACATGATTAGATAGTGTCAAAGTTCCATATGAGCCTCGATTGATGACTTCAGATCTTTCTGTAATAACGCACTATCTTTGTTACTGTCTCGAAGCCAGTTATAAAGATTATCATTCATGTGATCCACACCACAGTGAATGTTGGCCTCTCTCTGCATTTATATGCTGTTGTGATCTGAATTACCAACAATTAAAACTGGATTGTTGACCATTACAGGTGGAAATGACAGTTGTTTAAACTACGAAATCATGAACATGTTTTCCACCAACTCTTTCTCCTTTACCAGTCTTACCCACAATCCAAACAAACAGAAGTTTACCTGTCATATGTAGATACTCATACAATAAGAATTCCTATGATATCTTTCATGAGGAAAGATAAAATGGTCTTTATTGAATGCATTAAAGTGGTACACTTGAGATGATACAGTTTTAGAAGACATCTCCTGGAATAAATTAAGATAAATTAGTAGCCACAAAATGTTTTAAATTCAAGCCTTAATTAAACTTTATAAATCTAAGCAGTATAAGCCTATATTGGACCAATAACAATTAGATCTCTATTTCTTAGAGTAGATCTTAGGGATAATTAAGCCAATAACAACTAAAGCCTGAGCTTTGATGTGTAGACTTGAGGGATAGCATTTGGTAAAGAGAAGATAACTTGTCTGACAATAGTGTGAATGTGAGTTGGGTGGGGTTCTGGATGGAAGGGAAGAGAGAGGACACCAAAAAAAATCAAGGTTGGGTCTCTGGGAGAGCCTGCTGATGCTGGTATATTGTTTCTATTTAGGTGTCACTCTGGGACTCAAACTGACCTCTTGAAGTTCCCTAAGAGGCAGTGAACCTTTGGAGGGGTCCAGGGAGATCAAGTTGTGGTCTGAGAAAGTCATGATCTGTATCTCTAGCCACAGCCATGCAGTGGGGAGCCTGCTAGGGCCTTAGAAGGAGTGTCCTGTGCTGGAACTAAGAGGGAAGAACATGGGGCTGGTTGTTGCTACCAGTTCTGTCTGTGACATCCAATAAATAGGCCTATTTCCTTTATTTCTTCCCCCGTCCCACCCCACCTCATTTTAAACTTACCCAGAATTGAATCAATTCAATAGATCTATGTAGGTGGATTAGTAAGGAATTCATGGAGTCTTCTGGCTAGCTTAGTGGTCACCTGGACAGACTCAGATGATAGAAGGTGACTAACCCCAATGTACACAGAGGCCCCTGAGATCTCTCTTTCTCTCTTTTTAAAGCAATCCGGTGATTTTAATGTACATAAATCTACTTTAATAAAAATTTAACAAATGCTTATTAATGTTTACAAGGCTTAAATGGGAGGATAGATCTCATAACATAGACAAAATAAAAAGAAACAAGTGAAAACATTTAAAAAAGGAGAAATGCAGGAGCTGTACCGTGTGAATAATACACTAGTAGATGTCAAACGCAAAGACAGAATATGGAAAGAAATGATGATTGCAGCAAGGGAAAAATAAAGAAACTCGAAGCCCGGGGCTTCTTTAAGGAGCAACGTGCATCTCTGGATATAAAGTATCTTCTGAGTCTCATGCTGACTGGCTGGCTTGCTGAGTGAATGTACAATACATACATAAACAGAAGACACAAAACTAAGCATGATCTGGCAAATGATGCAGATCCAAATTAATGAATCTTATGATATTCTATATAAAAAGACCATATTACATGGGAACAGAAGCAAGAAAATTTCATTTTCTTCCCCAGGATCTTGATGTAGCTTTATTGAAAATTAAGTCACAAATTACAACATTCATTGGGGAAGATTTGCTTTCCTCTCAATTATAGTTAATAGAAGAAAATTAATGTAGCAAGTAATGTGGCTGCTCTTATAGCCAAATGTGATATGTGGCTACTTTATTAACGGCCACAGCTTAATAAAGCTTTGCTTTCCTGTGTTTAAATTCTTGGGCCTGTAAGTTACATAAGAACACACAAAAAATAGGTTATTTAACATTTTAAAGGTTCTAGTTATTTTCACACATGCCATATTTATTGAAAAGGACATAATACATTGAATTTTACAGTATATTAAACTTCATCTAATTTGAACATAAGAAAAGATAGGCAAAATAAATGACCAATTTCTGAAACAGAAATTGCTATTTGATTAGTGCCATTACAGAGCTGCTGGTATTTTATCATGTTCTTTTAAAAAAATTATAGTAAGAACGCTTAACATGAGATCAATCCTCTTAACAAATTTTCCAGTGTACATTACATTATTGTTGACTATATTGATTCTGTGGGCCCTCGTGAGCATATCCCAAAGACAGACCTCTGGCCGCCAGGTGCAGGGCAAAGAAAGCAGCCCTGGTCTGGGGCTGTCGTGGACAGCGGTGGTGACCCTAGCTTTCCACTGACCCACTTTGGGGCTACAGATACCGGATAGAAAGTTACCTAATAATAGCTTATATGTGGGTAGGTGCTGCTCACACTTTTTATTTACTTCTCCTATCAAAAATAATGCTTCATTTTAATAGCAACTTAATAACAAATACCTGAGGCCACAGTCACTGGGAAAATTTTACAAAATACAGATGAAACTAAAATGAACCTCTGTTGCTCCCTTGACCCAGATGCATCCTCAGATGTCATCTCTGTTTTGGGTTTGGTGAGTATCTTTCCAATTCACCACCCGCTTTGAACTTTCTACTCTTATTTGTTTTCCTAGTTTCTGTTATAATGAGATTTTTATTTAATTACTTCTCAAGAAGCTTCCTGTTTGTTTGCACTTCTCAGTATGCCATGGAGTCTGAATACAAGTGATGTCCAGTTTCTCAGTTCATGCTCAGGTGTCTGAATACGCTTTCCCAGAACCCCTGCTTGTTTAAGAGAAGCATGAGAAAAGGACCAGCTGTGTTATCACCTCTTCCAGGCCAGATGATACTGGTTGACTCCCTTACCTTGTGGACTATGGCTTTGGAAAGGAAGAAGTGTACTCTTCCTAGAATGGTTTTATATCTCTTCTGAACCCAAAGCATCTTGTTTTTTTTTTTTTTTTTTTTCTTTCAGACAGAGTCTTGCTCTGTTGCCAGGTGCCAGGCTGGAGTGCAGTGGCGCGATCTCAGCTCACTGCAACCTCCGCCTCCCAGGTTCAAGCAATTCTCCTGCCTCAGCCTCCTGAGTAGCTGGGACTACAGGCACACGCCACCATGCCCAGCTAATTTTTGTATCTTTGTAGTAGAGATGGGGTTTCACCATGTTGGCCAGGATGATCTTGATCTTGTGACCTTGTGATCCACCCACCTCGGCCTCCCAAAGTGCTGGGATTACAGGCGTGAGCCACCGCGCCCAGCCAGCATCTTGTAAAATGGAGTTCATGTTCACCAGAGTTTGGAGCACTGGATCAGGGTCAAGAGACCTGGTTTGGTCCTCCCTCTGCAAGGGTTGGGCTATTTGATCATGGGCAAGTCTTGCTTAACCACTCTGATCTTTATCTGTAGAACAAACTAAATAATCTCTAAATGTCCTCACTTGCAAAACAAGGATAGCATCTGATTCATGGGATTGCTGTGAGGATTAATTATGATAGTGGGGATATATTGCTTAGGACAAAACACAGCACATAGTAATTACCTGTAAATATATCAGCTGTTATTTTTTTTCTGCTCAGTTTTCGTGATTCTTTCTTCTTAATTTAACATCCTCTCCAAAAGTTCATATGGGGTTCTGCGACCCTCTGGGGTGACTAGTCAGGTGAGCTCCACTATTTTTTTTTGTTTTGCCTGGAGCTTATGATACTTGGCAATAAAGTCAGTTTTCGTTTAAAGAGCTAGGGGCCACTTATTGCGTGGTCAGTCTTTTGGATTTGTACCATTCATGTCATGGAGGTTTGACAATCTGTGGCAAATTCCTTTGACACGTGTATCTGTGGCAGTGTTTCAGTGAACACTGTCCTAATTAAGTAATCATAGGGCAGTTCAATCTAAATTGACTGGTGCTGTGGCATGCAAAGAATATTTGTTTGCAATCCTTGAGTCATAAATTAAATCTATTAAGATTCTCTGTCTCTAACCATTTTTCAATCAAATATGCTGAAATGACCACAGTGCTCTGGGCGGCAACTTTCTGTTATGAGTTTGAGTGTCTTTAATTTCCGTGGGTTAATCATTTTCAGACAGTGTTTGTGCTATTTTCTCCCACTGCCTTCTATACCAGTTACTGCTGATTTGCAGGGTGCTGAGGGAGGCTTAGGAGGTTGACATAAAAACATGGGATCGAAGATCATGAGGTTATTGTTGAGGTTTAACAAACAATGTTGCTCTGTGTTGTTGACCAATAGGTCACCAATAAAAGAAGCCCTGTCAGGGAGAAGTGATTCTTGTGCTAGCTGTTTGTCAGACACAGAGGAGTTCCAGGAATGTACTGTAACAAGCAGATGGTGCAACTCGGTAGTGGACAAGTTGTTGACTCCGGTCTTCTGGCTCTTTTCAGAGACATTGAGAGTCGGTGGTAAGACTAGTAAAAATAAGCCCAAATAGAATTTCCCTCTCCCTGACAACTTAAAGTCACCTCATCTCTTGGAGCAGAGCAAGTGGATTTGGTCAAGTACTTTGTGATGGTTGGTGGGGAAAGGAAGCAGTCCTTTCCTTTTTTCAGTTTCAAATTAGAATATAAAACATTGAAGGTCAGTACCTCCCTGCAGTAGGTAACCCAACTTCTGCAATTCTAGGACCTATCTGATGAGCTTCTAGGGACATTTGAGGCAGCTGCAGAATGGAGCCCTCACATGTAGTAGCCACCAGCTCCTCTCACTGTGTGAAAAGGCCCTGTATCCCTGCTTTTCCCCTCTCCCTGCATCACTCTTTTTTTCTCTCTCTTATCAAACTCTCCTCAGGTGGCCTGTGCTGAGCTGAAGGGGGAAAAAGCTTTGTTTTGCTACAAGAGTGCAGGTACCTGTTTTCTTACCTTGATCCAACTGCAAGGATGTAGCCACGCCTTAGGAGTGGACTCTGTTGCCATACACCAAGGCCATTCCCTTTGTTTTGCCATTGATGGGAGCAGGAAGTTTCATGCGCTTCTTCAGGTGGAGAGCTTGAAGGGACAGAGGGTCAGATGGAGTGGAAGAAGTACTGTCCTGAGGATGGAGATCAGCGTTCTTGTTTCAGTGCTGCTTTAGCCCTCCAGTCACCTTGAGCCACTTGGCCACTTGAGGCTGTGGTCTCTGAGGGCCTTAGTCTCTAAGTTCCTTATAGATATGCCATGTTGTGCTTTCAGGACAGTAAAAGAACACAGCAAGGATAAGTGGGTAGGGCTGTGGCTTTATGCTAAAGGGCAAAGAAATATTCTGAGTGTTCCCATAGGTAAGTATCTGGAGTGACATTCTATTCTAGTTCATTTCTTGTGATTACAGGCCCAGCCAAGACACAGCCCTAACATTAGAGCATACCTGATCTTTTGTTCTCTTGCCAGAGCACCCAACCCAACTCTTTCACTGTCCTTCGATTTCTCGCTAAGCGAAAATTCACAGCATTATAATCCATTAATTGGCTGCTGCAGAGCCAGCTCTGACAAGGAGATAACTGCTCCAGATGCCAAAGCACTGAAAGACTGTTGTTTGAAGAGTTTATTGGGTAATGAAATAGAAAAGCATCTCAAATGCCGGATGCGCTAGGTAATGCTTTGTCTGACTGTCATTGAAACTCCCACTAGGGTTGTAGCTGGAATGTTAGCGGGAATCTAGGAGGAAGAAACAGATTGGGAAGAAACCATGGCTTTGCTACAGAAACTTCACTGGTAAGGCTGACTTTGAGTCTGAAGATGGGTGTTCTTTCATTGAGGTATAGTTATACTGATTTAGAGATTATGTATATTGATTTATGTATTGCTTTTCTTAACCATTAAAGCTTAAGAAATGAAGCGATTCAGTATAGGTCAAAATGCATATAATAGGAATAGAAACACAAAAGAACCAGATGGAAATATGCATCAAACAGCAGACAGTCAATAAAAAGTAATTTGGTTTTTTAAAAAGGCAAAATATGATTATGAGTGTTGAGAGGGCATAGGCAACATACGCATGTGTGTATATCTATATCTATAATCTATTTTTCCCTCTTTAGATATATAGTACATATTTTATTTAAAACAGGCTGTCCAATCTTTTGGCTTCCCCAGGACACATTGGAAGAAGAATTGTCTTGGGCCACACATAAAATACACTAATGATAGCTGATGAATTAAAAAAAATTTTCATAAAAAATGTCATGATGTTTTAAGAAAGTTTACGAATTTGTGGTGGGCTGCATTCAAAGCTGTCCAGGACAGCAGGTAGGACAAGCTTGTTTTAAAAAACTCGCAATAGTATTCTTTTTATGTAAGTATTTTCTAAACTTTCCCTTGGATTTTTACAGGCATATTATAAGAACAGCTATTCTGATTTGGAAACATAGCACAATTGTGAGGCAGGCAGGAATGGTCTCATTATCCCTGCTTTAGAAAGAAGAAAACAGGCTTGGAGGGCATTTTGTTTAGGGTCATCAAACTCTGACTTAAGATTTTATTCTTCCATATATTTTAGGAGTAATGTCCCGCTTCTTAACGTTCTCTTTTTCACTTTATTTTCACCTTTTCTTTTAGTTAAAGGCCAAGGAACAATTTTTCCCAGGGTGCTGTCACTGACATTTACACCCTTGATTTTAATGTCTTAGGGACTAAATGCTCTTTGTTGAGATGTTATTCAGGTTTTCTTTTCTTTTCTTTTCTTTTCTTTTCTTTTTTTTTTTTTTTTTGAGACGGAGTTTTGCTCTGGTTACCCAGGCTGGAGTGCTATGGCGCCATCTCGGCTCACCGCAACCTCCGCCCCCTGGGTTCAGGCAATTCTCCTGCCTCAGCCTCCTGAGTAGCTGGGATTACAGGCACACGCCACTGTGCCCAGCTAATTTTTTGTAATTTTAGTAGAGACGGGGTTTCACCATGTTGACCAGGATGGTCTCGATCTGTTGACCTCGTGATCCACCCGCCTCGGCCTCCCAAAGTGCTGGGATTACAGGCTTGAGCCACCGCGCCCGGCCTCAGGTTTTCTTTATTTCAAAGAAGAGTCCTTATTCTTCATCCAGTTATTATTGTAGTAGTTTGGCAGAAAAAACACTAGACTGGTAATCAAAAGAGCTGGCTTCTTACTTAGCTTCCACAACTCGCCACCCTGCGTTCCTCAGAAAGTTATTTCTAACTCTCTGAGTCTCCGTGTCTCCATTTGTAAAAGATGGCAGTTAAACATGATGTGCTCTAAATTAAAAATTAAAATTAGGGAGAAAAAATTTAAAATACGATGAAAAAATAATTACCATACTTGATTAAAGCATAATTAGAACATGCTAGAAATAGATAAAACCAATGAAACAAACCAAAATCTTAAGAGTGAAAAAGAACATGAATGTAGATTAAAAACTTATAGATAGGCCTGGTGTGGTGGCTCATGCCTATAATCCTAGCACTTTGGAAGGCCAAGGTGGGTGGATCACCTGAGGTCAAGAGTTCGAGACCAGCCTGGCCAACATGGGTGAAACCTCATCCCTACTAAAAATAAAAGAATTAGCTGGGCATGGTGGCAGTCACCTGTAATCCAAGCTACTCAGGAAGCTGAGT
Organism: Callithrix jacchus; assembly: GCF_049354715.1. Taxonomy (NCBI): domain Eukaryota; kingdom Metazoa; phylum Chordata; class Mammalia; order Primates; family Cebidae; genus Callithrix; species Callithrix jacchus. The sequence goes on along the minus strand of NC_133518.1, from coordinate 16,023,468 downwards.
CAGGAGAATCGCTTGAATCTGGGGGATGGAAGTTGCAGTGAGCCAAGAGTAGGTCACTTCACTACAGCCTAGGCATAAGAGTGAAACTCAGTCTCGAAGAAACAAAACAAAACAAACTTATAGATAAAATGTAAAAAGAGGAAAAGGGTTAAAAACAGGTAACATACAAAGGTAAATTCAGAAATTTAAGCATAAAATATTCAAAGAATAAGGGAAGTATGAAGAATTCAGTCACAAAGAGGTAGAAATTGATGGCTACCAGATGAAAGAGAAAGGCAAAAGCAGGTGCAAAACAGTAAATAGCTAAGCCAGAAGAAACCAGAAGACTTGTCTAAAAAATAAGTGTTAGTAAATAAGTAGTCATAACATTTTTTATCTCAACCTAAGACTAAGAGACAATAAAAAGGACAGGAAAAATAAGTATGTTTGAAAATTACAAATCAAAAGGGGCTAAGCATAAAAAAAAAAACGGTTAAAAGCAATATAAGTATAGCAAAGTATATGAAAATAGGCAGAAATAATAGCAATAAAGTACGCTTTTCCGGGAGTATTTTTTTAATAAACGATATTAATTTCAACGAAAAAGAAGAAAGTGATCTGCCTACAAGCGCAGCGGGTATCATGTGTCCTTAGCAGTCTTCTGAGCAGACGTAACATGTTGCAGTGTAGAATCCCCGAGGAGATTCAGGCCTGTCATGGATAGTAGAGCTCCTGGCTGCCAGGAGGGGTGTGCCCCCCCAGTGATGAAACTTCTGAGCAGACGTAACATGTTGCAGTGTAGGATCCCCGAGGAGATTCAGGCCTGTCATGGGTAATAGAGCTCCTGGCTGCCAGGAGGGGTGTGCCCCCCCAGTGATGAAACTTCTGAGCAGACGTAACATGTTGCAGTGTAGAATCCCCGAGGAGATTCAGGCCTGTCATGGGTAGTAGAGCTCCTGGCTGCCAGGAGGGGTGTGCCCCCCCAGTGATGAAACTTCTGAGCAGACGTAACATGTTGCAGTGTAGAATCCCCGAGGAGATTCAGGCCTGTCATGGGTAGTAGAGCTCCTGGCTGCCAGGAGGGATGTGCCCCCCCAGTGATGAAACTTCTGAGCAGACGTAACATGTTGCAGTGTAGAATCCCCGAGGAGATTCAGGCCTGTCATGGATAGTAGAGCTCCTGGCTGCCAGGAGGGGTGTGCCCCCCCAGTGATGAAACTTACCCAGGGGGTTTCATTGTAGATGTGGAGCAAGGTCAGTGAGCCAGATGGCCCCAGTGACTTCTCCAGCAGACTCTTTCTCTCTCTTTCTTTCTCTTTCTCTTTCTCCTCCTCCTCCCCGCCTCCTCTTCCTTCCCGCCTCCTCCTCCCTTTTTTCTTCTTTCCTCTTTCTTCTTATCTTCCTCCTTTCGTTCTTCTTTCTTCTTCTGTCCTCCTCCTCCTCTTCTTCTTCTTTCCTCCTCCTCCTCTTCTTCTTTCCCCCTCCTCCTCCTCCTCCTCCTCTCCCTCTTCTTTCTTCTTTCTTCTCTGAGTCTCACTCTGTTGCCCAGGCTGGAGTGCAATGGTGTGATCTCAGCCCACTGCAACCTCTGCCTCCTGGGTTCAAGCAATTCTTCTGCCTCAACCTACTGCATAGCTTGGACTACAGGCATGTACCACCACGCCTGGCTAATTTTTGTATTTTTAGCAGAGGCAGGGTTTCACCATATTGGCCAGGCTGGTCTTAAACTTCTGACCTTGTGATCTGCCCACCTCGGCCTCCCAAAGTGCTGGGATTACAGGCATGAGCCACACCACACCCCGCTCTAGCCTTTCTTTTAAAAGCCCTACTTTGAACAAATGATAGCCACTAAGATGCCTATACAACATGAGAAACAGGTGGTTGTTTACACACTTTTGATGTCTATATAGGCTGGGAAAATGCAGAACTATTCAGAGAAGAAGGAAAAACTCCAGAAGTGTAATGTTTCTTCAAGTGTGTGATGGGGGGTTGTCTAAGACCATGGGCATCAAAATGACAGATTCCTGCTCACAGGAGAATGGCGATGGTTAAGAAGTGTGCCTTAGTAACAAGCACTCAGGTGATTCGTATGATCAGGAAGGTTTGGGTTAGTAGGACCACACAACAGCTCCACGCACCAAAGCTGAGGTTCAGCAAGGAAATTTGAAGGATTTGTTCTACAGGAAGCAACTAAAAAGATGCTCAGAATTATGTGCATGAAATGATCCACTCACGGGGAAAGAAGTTGGGGACTGGGAGTCGGGTGGGGAGCTACTACCACCAACACATAGTAATCTTCGCCATTCCTAAGAAATGGTGTTATTCATTCACCAAGCATTGCCCAGCAGAGGTCAGGCCACTGGCTGAATCAGGAAAGCCCTGTGGCCTATGTTAGGAGTATGGGGACAGCAGTCAAGACAGGATGCTATACATTGTTGAATTAAGTTTAAGCCTGAGGATACCTCTGTGTTTGAGGCTTTACATGGCAAATTGTAACCTGACTTGATACATAGGTTAACTAAAGGGCTATCTTAGGACTATATGTTTGTAACAAGTGGCTGAGTCTTAGGCAATCACAGCAGTTTAATTTGAACTGGTTGGCCACCAGCTGATTCCAGTAAGGAAAAACACAGAGTCAGCTGTCACTGTGTGTCCCTGTTTTCTGGCCATAAATGTCATCTGACCACTTTGCAGGCTTAGAGTTCTTTGAATCTGTTCTGGTCTTGAGTGAGGGCTACCCAATTCTAAAACTGAGAATAAAAGTAATTAAGATCTTTCAACTAAATTTGTTGTAATGTTGTCAAAAGACAACATTCATATACTTAGATTTCCTGCTCCACTAGCACTTTCTCTAGTCATAATGAATGATTTCCCATTTCTGTATCCATATGCTCTTCCACTCCTCTGTGCCTTTGTTCAAGCTGCTCCCTCTGGTTGGAAAGCCTCTCTCTCTCTTTTCCTCTCCCAATGTCTCATGAAGGCCATATCCCTTCATTTTTGTCCCATGACGATCCTTGAATCATCTATCAAATGACTGACTGCTTTTTGTCACTGTCTCTGTGCATGTTTGTGTCCCATCTCCTGCCTTCCTCATCTCCCCTGCAACCTAGGGAGATCATTTCTCCATCAGCTCTTTCTGCCTCAGCATCCAGTGTGAGGCCTGTTATAGAATACACAACTGATAGATAAATGGCTACTTCGCTTTCCTTCACGTGGATAGTACATTCTGCTTCAGTGGCTCCTCAGAAGCCAGATGATAGCTGCCCCAAATATTTTAAAAAATAAGATGGCATATAAAAAGGTAAAAAAAAAATACAATGATGATATTATTGTCTGACGTCGAAAGGTAATAAGGATGAGAGGGGAGACCCCCTTCCCTCCTCTTGCTTCCTGGCCTCCACCTCCTCCTCCCCTCCAGATGGAGGGTGAAAAAGAAATAACAAACCAAAGAGCTGGGAAAATGACTCCCTTTTCAGTTTCCAGAATCTCTGCTATCTGTAAGCCTTGAAAGAGTTGCAAATGAATGTTATCCCTACTGACTGGAGCCCAGTACTGGGTCATGCCCCCATGCCCTCACGTCTACTCAGCCCAGGCTCCCTCCTGGAAATATTTCTGCCAACTAATAATTTACTGCCTTCATCTTGCCTCTGTAAGTCCCCTCCCCAGCTAGTTCACACTGCATATGAACTAGCAAATCAATGAAGCCAGAAGATTGTGAGGTCAGACGTCCAGCCAATGGACAATGACATAGTTTTACCTCAGTTTCCCCTTTAGCATTGTAAGCCTATAAAAAGGGGAGAGAAGCTGCTTCTTGGGGAGCTTGGTGAATGAGGCTGTGGCCCCCCACAGCTTGTGTCCAAATAAAAAGCCATTTCCTTCCCTAGTTGGGTGTTTGGGAGGTTTGATTCTCACCACTCCTGCTTCAAGGGCAGCCTGATTAAAACGAGCTGAAACAATGATTAGTAACATATTACTGACATTAAAACAATGCCATAAAATACAACCAGAACAAAAAGGGGCTTCTCAGGGAAAACATTTACAATTAACATCTAAATCATGGGCCAGGGACCTCAGCAAACCAGGGTTGGGTGTTATACCAAGGTGTCCAACACCACATCTGTATGCCAGGCATTGTTTGTAGACTAAATAAATGACTCATATGTATAAGTAATTATTTTAAAAATGAATGTGGCTTATAAAATGCAGCTTTATTTAAAAGTGTTACTAAACATTTTATTGCTTTCTGTTTCTGGGGTAGATATGAGGTGAACTCATCATACTTTTAAAAACTGAGAATGAATTTTTTTTGCCAAATAAGGTGACTAGGATGCAGTTAGTTGGTGACTTCTGAGTTTTACTGTGTCTTCTGTTTCACAGCATATCCACTGTGATGGCACTATAGCCTGTAGAGGTTTCTTAAATTCCACTTACTTGATGAAGCCAGGAACATAAATCTAAATCATGGACACCAGGCAGAGTGTCTGCTTTGTTTCCAGTACTGGGTGATGCTCTTGAGTTTTTTCCTATCAGTTTTTGAGATGGGCAGTATATTTCTATACTGAAATAAGGTCTGGACTTTTATAAAATTTCTCTAAAGCAGTTGTTACCATATACTTTTAGATTTTATTAGCTGGGAAAAATGTCAACAACAAAACTGAAGTCTCCCCCACTGATGTGGTTTGGCTGTGTCCCCACCCAAATCTCATCTTGAATTCCCATATGTTGTGGGAGAGACCCATTGGAAGGTGATTAAATCATGGGGGCAGGTCTTTCTTGTGTTGTTCTCATGATAGTGAGTAAGTCTCATGAGATCTGATGGGTTTTTTTTTTTTTTTTGAGAAAAAGAAGGGGAAAAAAAGAAAAAGAGGGAAAAAGGAATATGACTTCATTCCTAAAATGGGTTTCAATAATGGCCAATCAATATTTTGAGTGTTTAAAGTGGTTAATGCATATTTTATGTGTTTAAATTGGAGACCTCTATTGTGTTTATTTGTTCTGGCTCTGAGTTCAAGTCCTGGATATCGTTATCAATTTGTTGTCTCGTTGAATCTAAATCTCATTATGTGTCTTATGTATCTGGGTGTTAAGATCTCTTATTGTTACATTAATCCTTTTACCCTTGCATCCTGGTAGCTTTGAAATCTATTTTATTAAGTGTGAGAATTGCAACTCCTGCTTTTTATTTATTTACTTTTGCTCTCCATTTGGTTGGTGAGTTTTTTTCCATCCCCTTGTTTTGAATCTTTGTATATCTTTAGATATATCATTAGATTTTGTGGATAATGTATATTTTGTGTGTTTAAAATGGAGAACTCTATTGAGTTTATTTGTTCTGGATCTTAGTTCCAGTCCCAGATGTCGTTATCAATTTTCTGTCTCGTTGAATCTAAATCTCATTATGGGTCTTATGTATCTGGGTGTTAAGATCTCTTATTATTACATTAATCCTTTTACCCTTGTATCCTTGTAGCTTTGAAATCTATTTTGTCAAATGTGAAAATTGCAACTCCTGCTTTTTATTTATTTATTTTTGCTCTCCATTTGGTTGGTACGTTTTTTTTTTTCCAACCCTTTATTTTGAGTCTATGTATATCTTTGGATATACCATTAGATTTTGTCTGTATCTTTTGATTGGGAGATTTGGTCTATTTAAATTTAGGGTTGCTGCCATTTGATATTAACTGGCTATTTTGTCCTTTCGTTGATAAAAATTCTTTATGTTAATGCTCTTTACTTTTTGGTGTATTTTTAGAAAGGGTCATACTGGTTGTTCCTTTCTGTGTATAATGCTTCTTTTAGAAGTTCTTGTAAAGCAGGCCTGGTGGTAATAAAATCTCTGAGTACTTGCTTGTTCCTAAAAGATTTTATTTTTCCTTCAAATGTAAAGCTTAAATTGGCAGGATATGAAATTCTGGGCTGAAAGTTCTGTTGATTAAGTATATTGAATATTGGCCCCCACTCTCTTCTAGCTTGTAGGGTTTCCGTTGAGAGATCTGCTGTAAGCCTAATAGGCTTACCTTTATGGGTAACTTGATCTTTCTCTCTGGCTGCCCTTAATATTTTCTCCTTCGTTTCGATGATGGTGAATCTAACGATTATGTGCCTTGGGGTTGGTCTTCTTGAGGAATATCTTTGTGGTGTTCTCTGTATTGCCTGGGGTTGAATAGTGTCCTGCTTTGCTAAATTAGGAAAATTTTCCTGGATAATGTCCTGGAGAGTATTTTCCAGCTTGAATTCATTCTCTCTGTCACATTCAGGTACACCAATCAAGTGTATATTAGGTCTTTTCACATAGTTCCATATTGCTTGGAGACTTTGCTCATTCCTTTTTATCCTTTTTTCTCTATTCTTGTCTTGTGTTGTTTCATTAAGTTGATCTTCGACCTCTGATACCCTTTCTACTGCTTGATCCATTCGGCTGTTTAAGCTTGTACATATTTCACTAAGTTCTCGTGTTGTATTTTTCAACTCCGTAAGTTCATTTGTAGTCCTCTCTATATTGTCTATTCTTTTCAACATTTCATCTAACCTTTTTTCCAAGTTCTTAGTTTCTTTACATTGGGTTAGAACAAGTTCCTTTAACTCCCAGAAGTTTCTTATCATCCACCTTTTAAAGCCTACTTCAGATAATGGAACACAGTCCTTTTCCATCAGGGCTTGTTCGGTTGCTGATGAGTCCTTTTCCAACAGGGCTTGTTCCGTTGCTGATGGGTTCTGATTTTGAGTATACTCGGCCTTCTTAGGCTGTTTTTTTCCCTTCATTGTAGATGACCCGCCTTTCTAATTAGGTCTCTGAGTCGACGTCCGACTTATTGATTCCCAGTGCTGGGATCCAAGCAACCCACTGTAGCAGCCTAAATAGCTGCAATAAGACTGATGGTGCTCTTCTGCCCGGGAATCTCTGGTCTGGCTTCCCTCTTGAGTCTGCAACAAGCGGCTCTGACTTCCCGGAGCTCCAAACTCCGGTCAGTAGGGGAAGCAGTCCCGTTGGCTCTGCATGAAGAGCTGCTGCGCCGAGACGCTGGCAAAACCGCTGCAGCGGCCACAAGAGTCGCGCTGGCGACCCGTGGGGCTCCTCCACTGGGAATCGGCTAATCGGTGAGTGATGAAAATTCGTCTAAAAGTGTGGCGTAGTCTCGTTCTCTGAGCTTTCACTGGGAGCTACAATCCTGAGCTGTTAGTGGTCGGCCATCTTGGATCGATCTCTGATCTGATGGTTTTAACAAGGGGAGTTTCCTTGCACAAGCTCTCTTCTCTTGTATGCTGCCATGTGAGCTGTGCCTTTCACCTTCTGCCATGATTGTCAGGCCTCCCCAGCTGTGTGGAACTGTAAGTAAAATAAATCTCTTTCTTTTGTAAATTGCCCAGTCTTGGGTATGTGATTCTCAGCAGTGTAAAAATGGACTAATACAGTACATTGGTACCAGCAGAGTGGGGCATTGCTGAAAATATACCCAAAAATGTGGAAGTGACTTTGGAATTGGGTAACAGGCAGAGGTTGGGACAGTTTGTAGGGCTCAGAAGAAGATAGAAACATGTGGGAAAGTTTGGAACTTCTAAGAGACTTGTTGAATGGCTTTGACCAAAATGCTGATAGTGATATGGACAATGAAATCCAGGCTGAGGTGGTCTCAGATGGAGATGAGGAACTTGTTGGGAACTGGAGTAAAGGGGACTCTTGTTACGTTTTAGCAAAGAGATTGGTGGCATTTTGCCCCTGCTTTAGAGATCTGTGAAACTTTGAACTTGAGAGAGATGATTTAGGGTATCCAGCTAAGCAGCAAAGCATTCAAGAGATGACATGGGTGCTGTTAAAGGCATTCGGTTTTAAAAGAGAAACAGCATAGATGTCGCAAAAATTTGCAGCCTGACAATGCAATGGAGAAGAAAATCTATTTTCTGAGGACAATGTCAAACCAGCTGTAGAAATTTCTGTAAGTAATGAGTAGCCAAATGTTAATCATCAAGACAATGGGGAAAATATCTCCAGGGCATGTCAGAGACCTTTATGGCAGCCTCTTCCATCACAGACCAGGGGTTTAAGAGGAAAATACAGTTTTGTGGGCCAGACCCAGGGTCCTTCTGCTGTGTGCAGTCTAGGGACTTGGTGTCCTTCATCCCAGTTGCTCTAGCTGTGATTAAAAGGGGCCAAGGTACAGCTTAGGCTGTTACTTCAGAGGCTGGAAGCCCCAAACCTTGGCAGCTTCCATGTGGTGTTGAGCCTATGGGTGCATGCAGAAGTAACAACTGAGATTTGGGAGTCTCCACCTAGATTTTAGAGGATGTATGGAAACACCTGGATGCCCAAGCAGAAGTTTGCTGCAGGAGTGGGGCTCTCATGGAGAACCTCTGCTAGGTCAGTGTGGAAGGGAAATGTGGGCTCAGAGCCCCTACATAGAGTACTGGAGTACCACATAGTGGAGCTATGAGAAGAGGGCCACCTTCCTCCAGACCCCAGAATGGTAGATCTACCAACAGCTTGCACTGTGTACCTGGAAAAGTCACAGACACTTAACACCAGCCCATGAAAGTGGCTGGGAGGGAGGTTCTACCCTGCAAAGCCACAGGGGCAGAGCTGCCCAAGATCATAGGAACCCACCTCTTCATCAGTGTGACCTGGATGTGAGACATAGAGTCAAAGATCATTTTGGAGCTTTAAGATTTGACTGCCCTGCTGGATTTCAGACTTTCATAGGACCTGTAGCCCCTTTGGTTAATTTCTCCAATTTGGAAAGACTATATCTACCCAATGCCTGTACCCTCATTATATCTAAGAAGTAACTAACTTGCTTTTGATTTTATAGGCTCATAAACAGAAGACTTGCCTTGTCTCAGATGAGACTTTGCACTATGGACTTTTGGTTAATGCTGACATGAGTTAAGACTTTGGGGGACTGTTGAGAAAGCATGGTTTGTTTTGAAATGTGAGGACATGAGATTTGGAAGGAGTTAGGGGCAGAATGATATGGTTTGGCTATGTCACCACCCAAATCTCATCTTGAATTCCCACATGTTGTGGGAGAGACCCAGGGGGCAGTGATTGAATCATGGGGGCAGGTCTTTGCTGTGCTGTTCTCATGATAGTGAATAAGTCTCATAAAATCTGATGGTTTTAAAAATGGGAGTTTCCCTGCACAAGCTCTCTTCTCTTGTCTGTTGCCATGTGAGATGTAACATGGCACCCATGATTGTGAAGCCTCCCCAGACGTGGAACTGTAAGTCCCCTAAACCCCTTTCTTTGGTAAATTGGCTGGTCTTGGATATGTCTCTATCAGTAGTTTTTAAATGAACTAAAACACCCACTCAACCCCAAGCCCTGTGAAGAACAACAAAACTGTAAACTTTTAATTTTGCCAAACTAGAGTATTTAATAAAATAGCCATTTATTATCAGCATCAGCTCTCAAATACATTGTAACACTAAAATGAGGGCACACCATCTCCAAATAAGACGACTTTTTAAAATGAGCTTTTATAGAAAACTCACTATGCTGTCCTTTTTGGTTATTTTTCCTTGGACTAGACTTAGGCCTGAGCTGTCTAGGCTTCCAATTATGAATGGCTAGTCTAGTGAGAAGGAATGAGATGGGGGAAGAGTATCAAGTTGACCTGAAGGCTATGCTGTTTCTTTCTGCTTCAGTGATGCCTTCTAGCTCTAAATCCTTCAATTTTTCAACTGCCATCTCTCTTATTAAATGAATAGGTTTAATAATAAAAGGTAACCTGAGATCCATGGAGCATTGAGTACAATGCTGAAAATGTTCGTCAGACCGTGATGCTGCTGATCCCTGTCCTCATGACTTTATGGGTAAATTAACGTTGAACTTTGGAAATGAAAATGATTAATTTTTGAAGGTGACCCTATATCAAATTGTTATTGTCATGGAACATGGATTTGGTTGCTTACAAAAATATAAAAACATGTATTTAAACTGTTGAGTCACAATTTTAAAGAAGACCAACAATCTTATTTTTTTTTACATAAATTATTGAGAACTCATTTTTAAAATGTTTATGTATCTTAACAACTGGAGTTTGTGATAATCTAGATTGTTCACAATGACTGTGACACCCTGTCCCATTTCTTAGCATCATTTTCATATTTTCCATCTATCTGTGGAACTAATGTCCTGTATTTTTCATGACGAGTCTGCATGGAACTTTAACATGCTTTTGGTCCTGGAAAGGTAAAGAGCGTGATCTTGGCTATTTAGCATGTAATACACACTATCCTTAATCTCAAGAGATTTATGAAAGGACACAAAAAGTAATAAGAAAAACAAAAAATCTTTCACTGTTATATTCTTCATATGACATCATTTCATTTTCTTCTTTATTTTTAAAAAAGATTTATTAAGTGAGCAGGAAAATACATGATTGAACAAATGGAAACTACAAGGTGTGCCCTTTACAAGACTGAGTGAAACGGTAGATTAATCAGAAGGCATGTGTCAATTTTCTACAATGAAACTTCATGCAACATTCAGTGGAGCTGAATATATACAGATGTCAGAGGCTTCCCAGGGAGGCAGAATTTTTGTGACTTGGAAGACTGTTAAGACCCAAATGTCATTAGGCTGTCTTCAAGCTGCATTTGGCAGGAGGATACTTTCACTGTTGTTTACTTCTTGTTTCAGAAAAAAAATTGTCATGGTTTTTAAGCATTTAGACTGGACAACAAAATTCAGAATCCCCACCCACATCCAAGAACTATGCATTTATTGCAATGCCAATAGCTTAGAATGGATCATTATCTGTAAAAATGTAAGAGTTTTGAAATGCTGCTTTTCTCATGGTTCTATGTGACAGCTCCTCTTATAATCCTGCAACTTGGCCTGTGAAGATGATTCATGGAGCAAGAAAGTATAGCCAGGGTCATAGCCAGGCGTCTTCCATCCACAATAGCCTTCCAGGAAAGAAAATCTATAGCATTCTCTATTTTCGATATGACATCAAACCTGTACTTTTATGATACAGACTTTGGAGACAGTGGTGGTTTTTTTGAAACTGAAATCAACCATATAGTTTTATACCCTTTAAAAGATTCCAAAGCTCTGTTTATTTTTATTCCTTCCTTCATCCAACAAATATTTACTGAGTAACTACTATTTGCCAAGCATTCTTCAAAGCACTGGAGATGGACTAGTAAGCAAAGTATATGGTGATAAGTACTACAAAAGGCCATAAACAGAAAACGAGTGGGGGAATGGGAGGTTATTTGGCACAGCGCTCTGACAGTAAAGGAAGATTTATACAGAGACCTGAAGGAGGGGAGGGAGTCAGCTATGTAGGCATGTGAGGGGAGCTTTGAGACTGAGTGACAGCAAGGGCAAAGCCTCTGAGACAGGACATGCTTTCAGTATGCTCTGGGTTAAGCAAGGAGGCCAGTGTGACTTTAGCAAAGTGACAAAAGAAATAGATGAGGTCAGAGAAGTGACAGTGGTGGCTGAGGTGGGGCCAAATGACAATGCCCTTATAGGCCACTGTAAGGATGCTGACATTCCGGGTGATGGGAAGGCATTGAGGGACTTTAGCAGAAAAGTGCCATAACCTGGTATATGTTTTAGCATCAACATCTCAGGCAACAAGTGGCTTGTATCCAGAATGGACTGCAGATATATTCTGAAACTAGGGAAAAACAGGATTAAAAAAAAATGGATTAAAAACAAGCAAAAAACAAAGGGTAACAAGATTTTCTGGTGGGGAGGAATGGAGCTGCCATTTACCGACACAGGGAGGATTGTAGGGGGAGTTTGAAGACACACTGTGGATGCCAGAAACTGTGGCTAGTACTGAAGCCTATACTGTTTTTTCCCCATCGATACATAATTATGATCAATTTTAATGTATTAGGCACAGTACTCTTGCACTTTGGGGCATTCTTAAGTAAAATAAGGGTTACCTGAACACAAGCACTGTGATACCATGAGAGTCTATCTGATAACCAATACAGCTAAAAAGTGACTAAGAGGGAGGTGTTTACAGCATAGATATGCTGGACAAAGGGATGGTTCACATCCTGAGTGGGATGTAGCAGGATGGAACAGGATTACATTATACTACTCAGAATGGTGCACCATTTAAAACTTATGAATTATTTCTGAAATTTTCAATTTAATATTTTTAGACTGCAGATAATCGCAGGTAACTGAAACCAAGGAAAATGAAACCATGAATATGAGAGTACTACTGTGTGTGGATGGGTGAACATGTCAAGTTTGAGATGCCAATGGCACATCCAAAAGAAGGTGCTTCATAAGTTAGACATTTATGCCAAATTTGGCATTCAGGAAAGAGGTTGGGTCTAGAGATTAAATGTGGGTGTTGTCAGCGTACAGATAGTCCTTAAAGTCCTGGGAGAGATCACTTAGGAGTTGTCAGTGTATGGATGGTTTTTAAAGCCCCAAGACTGGGAGAGATCACTTAGAGGGGGATGCCTGGGACTGGGGCACTCCAAGATGTCAGCAAAGGAGATTGAGAAGGAATGGCCAGGAAGGTGAGAGAACATGAGGAAGATGTCCGAGAGCTGAGAAAGCATTTCAACAAGGGAGTAATCATTAACTATGTCAAAGACTGCAGATAATCAAGCAGCACTGAAGCCAGAGACCTAACCATTGCATTTGAAAGCATGGAGGTCACTGGTGACCTTAGCAAGAGCTGCTGTGGTAGAGATGAAAGCCTGATTTGAGTTGGTTCAAAAGACCAAGGGAGGAGAGAATTTAGAACAGTAAGTACACACAGTTCCCCCTAGAGAATTTTTCAGTGAAGGGAAGCAGATAAATAAGCTGGTAGTTATGTTACCGAAACACCAGGTTTGGTCCAGGTCCCGCTGCTTGCCGCATAGAAAGCCAATCCCTGAGATGACAAGTATTGCCAAGGAAGTAGGCTTTGCTTTGATCAGGTGCTGCAGCCAAGGAGATGGAAGCTCAGTCTCAAATCCGTCTCCCTGACTGATGAAAACTAGGCATTTATGTAGCAGGGAAGAAATGTAACAGAAAACAGGAACTAGGGAGGCAAGGAGGTATCTGGTGCTGTGATCTGGTGAGTTGCAGTTCTTCGATACTTTTTTGAGAAGCCCGAAGGAAAACAAATACAAGTTTCAAGCTTTAACAGCAAAGTGTAAATTTCTATGTTTATCCCAGAACAACTGTCTCTGGGAATACTGGGCCTTTTCAGTTAGAGAGGGTAATGGGGCCAAGAAGGGTGTTTAAGACTGGGGATTCTGCAGCATACAGAATACAGTGGAATTCAGAAGACAGTGAAATAGAATAGAACAGGGGATGCAGAAGATTTGATTTGATTTCTGGGGCAATGATCTTTATTTGATGAGGTTGAATGACATTTACCTGGAGCAAATAAGAACTGTCTGTTATCACTTAAGAAGCCAATGTAGTAATTAATAATGATAAGTTTCACTGGTCAAGATCAGGGAACTGAGAAGCCAGGATATTTGTAGGACTACGTGGATATTGAAGTAATCAAGAATGATGACAGGGTGGTGGTAAAGAGAGCAACAGTGAGCGAAAAGTGAAAATTCTTGAGCAATGAGCAGGAGTAAAAGAGGGTAATGTAGGGACCTGACAGGCTGATGTAAAGAGCTTCAAAATAGTGAGTGTTCAGGAGGAGGAAGGGAAAAGAGTCTGCAAGTGGCAATGAGGAACAAGGAGGCACCCTACTATTAATGCTTTATTAATCGTATTTTGACAAAGGTAGCATATTATATTCCAGGGCATGGCAGTGACCATGTGCAAAACCCTATCCATGCATTTTTAATGACTGCTTGGAATAACTGTAGAAAGTACTTTCTCAATGATTTTTGTATGCAAGAAAAAAAAATATCTTAAAGTAACCAAAAGCTTCAGACTGGAAAATATGCCAGGAAGATTTTCTTCTCTCATTCTTAGATGAGGCTATATCTAGTTTTAGCAAATTTTTGACAATTTAAAATACTTTTGAAAACTGGAGATTCAAAAAAACGTAAACAATTGTAGGCACAGCAAAATGGAAGTTTTCCCTTCTGATATTACACATTTGGCATCTCTCAACAGTTATATTAATGTAAGTAAGGCAGCTAAAACGTTCAAGTATAGTTTTATAACATCCAATTTTAACAACTCAATCTGTAATCTTTTGTTTCCTGCTGCCACCTAACATTTGAAATTTTGATTCAGGGTAATGCCCAAGGATTCTTAAACATACCATAGTAAGTACTACTATTCCTTAACACTTACGCCAGGGGAAGAGATAAGAGAAAGGGGTAGCTGGGCATGATATCTGCTATGTACAAATAATGATCCATTGCCGGAGATGAAAACTCACCTTTCCACCAGCATTTGCTCAGCCTCAATAGTGCAACGCAACTTGGTGCTGATAAAGATAAACCATCAAAACCAAACTCTATCATGCAAGGAGTAAGTTAGTTTGAAGACATGTAAACAAACTCAAAAATCGGTAAACTTTAGGACATTTTTATTTTTAACTGTATTTTCTACTTCTCATTGAAACATTTGTCATCATGGACTCAGAAGAGTCCAAGACTGACCTGGATTTAAAATAACTCAAATCTTACCCAGGGATTGTTTAAAAAATGCTTTTATGGGGATTTTTATTGTACATTCTAGCACTTCCTGGAATGGCAGGTCTAGAAGAATAAAGTTCAAAGTCCAGGGTTAGGATCTCACACTGTTTAATGCTAAGGAAATGGTTGAATATTCTAGTTATCTATGGAAAAAAATCCCAGGACAATGGTATAGAAATGAAACGATCTAGAAAATGTTTGGTAGAAATATATAAATTGTCAGTTTTGAACGTGCAAATTCTCAAGAGGCTTGCTTCTTTGCTGGGACCCCCGAAAAGTGATCAGTTTTACACCTATTTTATTTGAGATCCATGAACAGACAGCTCACTTTAGGGTTCCTGATATATAGTGACCAAGGACAAAATGTAGTGGCAGTTATGATAAATATTAGCAGGTAAATTAAATCCAATTTAGACTTTTAGATTTATGTTGCCACTGTGTAGTCTCAGGGGAGGTCAGGTTTTGGTTGGTTGGTTATGTTTTACTTGATTTAATTAGATTTATATTTTTGAAGACTGAACTAAAAGGTATCTAACAAGTTAGAGGCTGTTGAAATTATCAGAATATGGTATCAGTGGAGATTCTGGAATATAAAGAGCACAGTAGGGTCATTCAAAATTGTCATCAGCATGCTGTGGATTTTCTCATGTTTTCCTGCAGGTTAAAATTAAAACTTTATCAATAACTATCTTCTTCCTTAAAAATAGTGTAGCGCATCTTACATCTTAAAGCAATCAGCACACATACAAGTGATGCCTGTTCAAGCAGACTTTCAAAGACAGCACACACTGTTAACACAAAGAGCTCTTCCACGTTTCAAGAATACAGTGACAGGAACTGGTACACATAAGAGTAGGGAAAGCATATATATAGATGTTTAAACTTCACGGAATGTGAGACTTTAGCCGCTTCCATTTCTGGCAGTGGATAAAACCAAAATGGTTCTAGCTTGAATTTCACATCTTTCTAATCTACTGGACAGGAGGGACCAGAGACACCAGTTACCAATGAGTCACAAGAGCAGACAAAAAATTGTTAGTAGGTCTTGACAACCAGGAACTAAGGTGTTTTTTAAAAAAACATGTACTCAATACAACGTATACGAAGAGTGTACCATAGAAAACAATGTCAAAGTGTTAGAGAAATGGAGCCCCTGTCCAGGTGGCCTTGTGAGATTTCTCCCAAAACTTATTCTACCCTGTTTAATAAAAATAATAGTTCTAGGTCTTCTTGAAGGATTGTTTACAACTCTTCAAGAAAAATAATGAGATCTATGTAAAATAGAGCTGTTAGATTTTAGGTGGAACTTAGTGCAAGCTGTCTTTTTTTATCTTGTGTGCTGTGACAATGGTCTGGCTGGAAGTGGCAGGGGGAAGGGCCTTATTATTTGAAAGAACTTCATAGGTCTTCCATCCTACTACCACTGGATGTAGGAATCCATGCTACAATATCCCCGACTGGCACCCAGGAATGATGGTCACCTGTCAGACCCCAGACCCAGACTATGGTGTGGGCAAGCTCAGTAGATTTTACTGGATGATGATTTGGAGCAGTAAGAACTGGCAGATCTAGTGAACTTACTCTGAGGGGAGGGCTCAGTTTCTCCATTTTCTCTTTGTAGGAAAATAACAATAAAATGAGCCAATTTCTAGAGATAAAGTCACTATAAAAAATCAAAACTATTTTGTTATTGAGATGTTATAAAAATAGACTAAAAGCCACCATTCCTCCCCTCCCCCAAAAAGGAATTAAGGCAATTCAAAAAGTGTAGATGAGCCACAGGGACACCATTCTGACATATTCTGCGTGGCCTAGCCCTCCTTTTATCAGGGCTGGGGTCTGTCATGCTGGAGGAAAATTTATTTTTGAAGATAACAGCTTCCAGTAATTCTTTAAATTTCTGGGGGGGCCCTTTTAAACTTAGATTTGCCTTGTACTCAGTAGAAAATATTAGTACAAAAATATAAAAGGCATGGCTTGATGTTTAACGTCTGTGTTTTATTGTTGTTGGCACCAGAAAAGCTCATGTTCTATGTTATGTCACTGTACATACTGTAAACAAGACTGCATTGTTTTCTTATGATTTTTTGTTTCAATGATTCTAGATTTTAAAAAATACATTCACAAACTACCTTATGTTTAAACACAATGATTCCCTTTTATTTCTTAACTGTACCCAAAATCCCACAATAAAAAAATCATTTAAAGCTGTGTGTTTCAAACTTCTCACTTAGAAATAAAAACAAAACAAAACATAAAAACAAAGATCAGTTTGCAACATACTTTAAAGAAGCTTCTGGTTTAAAATACCACAGCAGCAACATAAAGAGTTGGTGGCAATCACATTCGGGAATGAAATTGAAATCAATATATTTTGTCCACATCAGCATCCAATTACAGTAGTTGTTAAATTCAATCCAAAAAGTTATTGCTGAATTTGTGGCATGAAATTTGAGAAGATAGTATTGTTCAGCAGCACAACCACAGCAGTAAAAATGAGAACAGGAGGATTTCATTGCTTTTGAGAGCTAAAGGGACCATGAGGAGGATATCTTGCTGGTCGCCTGAAGATAGATAATCCTCAGTTACATTTCTGGGTATTACCTGCTTTAAATAAATGCAAATGACAACCACCTTTTCAGGAGAAGCATAATCATGTAATCCAGAAACTAGAATGTTTCCCCTTCTCTTCCCCATCTTGCCCAAACTACTAGATGGAAATGGCTCAATTTTCCTAATGTGTATTTCGTTCTCATTAATAGTACATCAGCTGCTCATGTATTTAGGCAAAATCAGTAGGATCATAGTGTTTTTTTTTTTTTTGATCCATTTACAGTAATTATTTTCTCTGGAAACAAGCCACATTAATTTTTGTTATTGGATTCCCCTCCACCTCCAATTTTTTTAAGAAGAAAAATTTGGTCAACTACTGTTTTGTTTTTAAAATATGAGATGCACCTGAGATTGCCAGCTGAGCTCTCTATATGTCTCCTGGAGATAACGCTGCTGTGATGAACAGTGAAACAAAAACAAACAAAACGAGGTAGGTTAAAACAGGAAGCGCAACACAGATATTGTTTGCAACACCTCGATACCACAGGCGGCCATGCTTGTAGCTTTGGAAAAAAAAGTCCCAGTCACGTGAAGGTTCAAATCATTTGATTAAGAGTTTATAAGGACACAAGTCAACCTGAACTAAATACATACATATCTCTGCACAAATGTTGTTTACCGTATGTTGGGTAATTTGGAGGAAGGAAAAGTGATTAGGGTCTCAAAATTTTGTCCAAAGCCTTGCTTTCAAGTTCTCTAAAATTAGAGCCAATGATGCCTCCTGTATCTGAGGCAGGCTTAGGAGTCTAGTCCGTTCTCTCACCCACCCAGGGAGAACACAGGCAGCTCCGAAACATCATTATTAATTTTTTCAGTCACAGTTTTCATCTTGCAAAAGTGGCATGCTCAGGAGAGGGCTGGGAATGTTCAGAGCCTACATATCGTCCACTCCCCAATTCCCAGAAAGAACTCAACAAAGTCTCAGTCCTAATGAAGCCCAAACCAACTGACCTCTTAGCTGGGAGGCTTTGTGCATTTTAAAAAAGAATATGTAAGCTTGTTTCCTAGAAGCTCTTTCTGACCCCATCTGTCATCCCATCTTTTGCCCTGATCTGTTGCATAATAGCTGAGGTCCCACAATTGCTAGGCCAGCTCAACTCAATGGCATTAGCATCCTATTCAACACCCTCCATTTTGTAAAGGGCCATATGAAAATATGGCCTGTCAGATTCACAAAAGTGGTAGTTGATTTTATCAGACTAGTAGTTTAGCCATTTAAAATCTATTTCCCAAAAGAGGGGAAAACTAGTATTTTTCTTCTCTTTTAAAAACTCATTAGCCAGTTGCTATCAAAAAGCAACCTTTTGGGTTGGTGAAGGCAAGAGAGTTCTTAAATTGCCCCACTATGTAGTTATGGCCTTCAGCGTAAGGAGATAAGGTACATTTATTGTGCTATCTCTCATCACTGGAAAGTGGAAATTTTACAACATACCATCTACTTAAAACCAGTAGGCAGACAGAATTAAAAACAGACTCATTTTCTCAGTAGGCATTCTTTCCCCATTCTTACAGAGTAAAGGGGTAAAGAAAAAAGGTAAAAACTGAAAACCCATCATAACACAGCTTAATCGTTAAGAGCACACAATATTTGTTTCTATCCCTAACTCCGAAGGGCACATGGTCCATCTCTGTCCACAGACAAGGCAGCATTCTTGGGGATCTCCTGGAAATTCCTGCCACCTTTTTCTCTCCTTCTCAACCAGGCTGCAACATTGAAAGATGGACTGTTTTGGAAGGGGCGGAGGGAGAGGAAAAGGGAAAGCGATATGTTCAACCAAGCCTTCTGATTCTGCCTCTAGACTGGCATAAGTCCACATGAGTTACGTTCTTTTAAATTAGAAATAACGCCATGAAGATAAGTGCCAAGTGCTCTTCTGTTACCAGTTCATCATGGAATTTCTGTTGAGGGTCATGAAAAACACTTGGCTACTTCCTCCAGATCGCACGGATGCAAAAAATACCTGTTTGAAATTAAAAAGAAGTTAGTTCAACTGCATGGTTTTTTCCCCTCTTTTCTTCAACCGTCCATCCATTTTCTCTCACATGTCTTATCCTTGCCACGTGTCAGGTCTTAAGACTCAATGGCTCGTGTTTATAAAGTGCCTTTGGATATCGTGCATCCTATGTAAAAACTCCAGCCTTTATTCCTACAATTGTTATTATTACTTATTGCAGTATTGGCCTCCAGAGATGCTGAAGGGGCTCTATCCTGATTTGTAACATGCTCTCTTTTTAAAAGGGAGTTTCATGCTAGCATAACATGCTAAATTTCTGACCTAGGACCCAACAGGATCTTTGCTAATTTCTAGAAAGGCACAGAAGCTTCCCCTCTCTCACCCATAAATGACAAGAAAGTAGGCTTAAGGATGGAAGGGAATCCCTTCACATTCCCAAAGTCAAGGAGGAGTTTTAGGTCTACTGGCTATTATACAATTTCAGATTTCAATTGTAAAATTTAAGATAAAAACATTAAACTGTGTGGTCAGATAGGGCAAGGTATTTAATGCCTCCTCATTTTGGTATTTCAAGAGTTAATGCTTGGTTTCTCTGCTGATGCTGGCATATCCCAGAGCAAATGAGATCAGAGCATTAACAAGTAGAACCACAGTCCATCAGGTCTGAGTCTGTTAAGTCATTTTAGCAAACAATTGACAAACGTGAGAAAAATTTGGGTTACTGCTTGCTTGAGCTGAATGTTGAATGTAAATGAACCACTGCCCCAGGGAAATAATATTTTGGGCTGTGGCCTAGCCCTTGAGTCAGCCAGTACCTAACTTTGGTCTGAGGCATTTGCTTCTGTCACTAGTATGAAGTCTCTGCTACTTCATTTCCATAGCTTCTTCAGAAGAATGCTGTCTCCCATCGACTTCTTAGGAAGGTCTGGAAATGCTTGACATTCAGCTAATGCTACATATGAAAGTAAAGCTACTCTTAGGGTCAGTGAGTCAAAACGGAGAAGGACAGAGAGGGCCCATGGAAAACCACAATGAGGAAAAGAAAGGGCTGCTGTTCCCTCCAAGTTGTGTGGCCCTGGCTGTAAACCTTGGTATGAGACACTGGTGTGGTCCCAGCCTACTTCTAAGGGTATGGCATGGTTTGGAACAGGCCTGCTAGGGTAGATTTTCAACTGGAGTGTGGGTATCCATACCCAGATCACTCCTAGGTTTTTGTTTCTTAGAGACTGGGTGGGAGCTGGAGTTTTAACTAGGCGATGTTAGTTTTCTGAGAAACTCTAAATGCCTGGAACCATCTTTGCCACCTGCAGCTACTGTCCACCCAGACCACATCAGGTCATAGTAGGCCAGGGTTGAACATAGTTTAGGCCCACATTACCAGGGTTGGACTAAGGCCAACCTGACCTCTGGGGAACTGGGGTAGACAGAGGGATGTACAAAAATTCAACCCATCATACTGTTTTTCTATAGGTTTTATGTCTGTGGCTTTGGGGACAGCATTTCTATGTTGGCCACAGCCACAAAGGATGAATTCACAAATGCAGAACGGCTTAGCTACTACAACCTTGGGGTTACTCTACAGGGAGGGTAAGGGAGAAGCAGTACTGCTGCAGAATACCCCTCTGAGGTGACTGATCATGCCAGACGGACACAGCCAATTTCACTGGAAAACAGTTCACCTATGACATTTCAGAAGAAACATGGCTGGAATGACACAAGACATGGCACTAGTTGAGTTTGTGGTTGTTCATTCCTTAAGGAATGGGTGACATTTTTAAAAAGCTTATATTTCTACATGTCAAATGTTTTGCATTTAAAGGTGAATATAAGGTAATTAGTTAGGTTTTTGAAAGTGACTTTGTGAAAAGTCTAAAAGTTGACCCACTGTGAGATGATTAATGATGGGCCAACTGCTCTAAGTGCTTAGGAGAATTTGGGGTGTCTGCTGAGTCACTGTAAGGACTTTAGGCCACAAAAATTTCTAAGGGGTTTACAAGAAATTTCTAGATGTTTTTATGTAGTTTTTGACGTGAATATATTGAGTGTTCACATGAATCAAACCAAATAATGCCATTTCAAGATAATATTGATTGTTTAACACAGATGTGATTCAAATCAGTATAAAGGAAAATGAAGGTTTCACAGGTACCTGGTGGTCTCTTAAAATGCAAACACTAATGCAAATGTTGAAACGGATTTACCTTATCATTTCTTTCACATAGAAACTTTAACCTTTGAGCTCGCTTATGCATAAATACTCCATCCAAATGTCCTGTTTCCACTGACCGGATCTCAATAGCTTTCTCGCCCCAGCCCATTATCTGATTGGAATGAATGTAGGCTGTCAAAAGGAATTTCCAAAACTGCATTAAAAACATTAGATGGGCAATAACTCACAGCATCTGTTCACATCTTAACCACAAAAATGACAAACGACTTGAGATAAATGGACAAAGCAAGTCTTACAAGACTTATTCACAGACTCTTTTTTTTGTGTGTGGAATCAAATGGTTGTTTCACATTTCTTGATTTTCGTTTCATTTGGGGGGTGTAACTGCTGAAGGAGATAAGGAATGGTTAACCTACCCACAGACGTGGGCATTTCTCCCCATTGGAGCACCACATCCTTAGTTATCCGGCCATAGGTGTTTACATACACCCCCTCATCCTCATAGCAAACAAGCATTTCCATTCCGTCTGTTTTAGGCAAGATGACAATAGCATGAGGAGTGATATTGCCCTGAATCTAGAAGACAAAGAAAGGCCAAGGATTATTCTTTTTAAAAATAAAATAACACCTCGATTTAAGAACTGCAAAAAAAAAAAAGAGGTTTTCCTTTATTTTCATTGTCACTCTAAAGCCTGAAATTTAATTTTACCACTGACTTGTAAAATACCCTGGTAAATACAAATTTAGTCACTAGATTAAGAATTCAATTTACCTGTTCCTAAAAACGGCATGTAAATATATGGCACACCTACTATGCGCCAATCATGGGGCCCTTTACCTAGGTAATTTCTAGTCCCTAGACTAGCTCCCCAAGGTAGATAGCTTTGTTTACAGATGAGAAAACTGCTTCTCAGAAGGGCTTTGTGACTTGACAAAAGCTGTGCTAGTATTTGGTGGTAGAGTTGGGATTTGTGTACATCTTGCTGACATTTTTTGATGTGTTTTCTATTAGCATGACCACTTCCAAAAAAAAGATGAGGAGGATGTAAGCCAGCTGAATCTAATGGAGATAGCTTAAGCAGGGTCAAAATGAACTCCCACCAAAAATAATCTGTGAAAAAATATATATCTGGGTGTCTAAATGCCAGAATAATTAGAATAATTTATGGCTTGCTTAGAAAAAATATTTAGAATTACCACTCATTTAAAAAGATTACTACTGAAGTAAGTGTATATTAATATGTTCTAGGAAGGGAAATGTGGTGTTGTGTGTCCCCTGGTTGAGAATGCCATGGCAGCCCAACATGTGCTTGATGGATTGGAATAAGAGAGTCGAGGATGATCACAGTTATGCCCTAGCTGCCCCACCAGGAACGTGAGCTGTGAGTCCTTGTGTGCACCCACATACACATGAGTTAAAAGCTGTAATGCAGCAATGAATGGCAATCGTGTGTATGTATGTAATGTACTAAAACAACTTTTTTCAGTTACTGTATTTCATTAGAATAAAGTCCTCGAATTCTCAAAATACCAGTCTGAAGCTATTCAGACATTCCTGATAAATAGTTTCTCCTTTACATTAGCCTTGGAATTACACACAGGACACACAATTGACACTACACTAATTCTAATAAGCAAATCCATGTGCATTGTTTCCCTTTATATTTCAGGCAATATGTCAGGATATGAATATTTTAGGGCTAATAAGATCTACAATTTCGTGGGCCCTGTACCAACTACTTTAGACCCATTACCTCATTTAATGCTAATGACAATTCTATGGGATTATGAGATAAGTCCTTTTATCCACATTTTACAGATGCTAAAGCTGAGGGTGGGAGAGGCTGCCTACTGTGTCCATTACTGCAAAGCTAATACATTCTAGAGCCAGGGTACAAGCGCCACTGTGTCTGACTCCATTATACCACACTGCCCTAAAGCTGACGAGAGGAACTACAAACAGCAAAAAAAGAATTTTCTCCAATAAATTAGCACCTGACCATTGGCTTTCTCTAACATAGAATGAACCAATTTCCCTTCAAAAAATGAAAGTGGAAACTCATCCACTGAATACATTTCATGGCCTTGAAAGAAAAATATCATATTCATTTTGATCTAAAGTCCATAGAGACAACATATAAATGCCAAATAATTTCTATTATGTATTCCCCAGTTTTAGGAATAATTTATTTATTTTTATATATTTTAATAAAATATATAAAAATTAAATAGTCTGTCTAATGAAGAACAAAAGCCCATCTGCTGGTTAGTAAAGTTTGCATGATTTCTACTAAAACTATGCAAAATAAATCTCTTTCTATATATGCATGTTGCTGTACAGAGGGCCCTTGAAAGTCTACTTCTGGGTACTTACATGAGATGGTATGTAGATATCATAAGAGTTTCCTGAATCAACATCAATTACATGGAAACCAGTATGTGAACCAAAAATAACCTTTAATCTTTGACCTTCTTCTACTGTGAGATCAACTAGCAGAGGCTTATGCTGGAGATCTGCAAAAGACTTTAAAAATCACTCCATTAGTATCTGCATCACTCAAAGAGGTATCTTTTTTTTTTCCTTTAGCCACTGTCTAGAGAAAGTTAACTTGTAACTTTATTAAAGCGAAAAACTAGAAAATTTTTCTTTCAGTTTTAGGTCTGTTGATATTCTGGCTCTAGGAAGAAGGGTCTAGCATCCATTTGTGCCCCTTTCTCTACCCTTTGTCCTCTAGGGCAGAGACATTTAAGTTGTTGCACAGGTGTAAAATTTGATGGTATTGCTGTATATTAAAAACTTGGTGCCTGGGTACTGCTGTTTTTTCCTATTTCTGGCCTTTGTTCTCTGAAGAAGGTCCAGTCACCTCTCTAGCCCCTCTCTTTCCCATGTGGCAACCAGGCCCACAGCAACTACCCTTTCAGAGACAGTCTGGTCAGCTATATTCTCAGCTCGTTCAGTATTAATGGGCATGCTCTGGTTTGGATTTTTCTTCAGTGAATGAGTGGGGATAAGACTGGCACTTCCTCTTAACTCCATGTTGGAAGCTGAGGCTTGGGTTTGGGTGGTAGAGAAAGAGGTGGGAGTGGAACATCACAAGAGTGATGGCTTGCACTGACTATCTGGGTTGAACTAGAAAGCAAAAAGAGAGGTCTAGCCAAGTTTGTCAAAATTCTCTGTGTTTGAATCCAGAGCCCAAGCCCCAACTAACTGTCAAGTGTTCCCCTGTCATTTTCTTTTGCTATTTTTTAACTACACTCCACTCTACATTTACTGGGCCTTGAGATGTGGGGGAGTTGTGAAACTACAATTACCTTAGCTATAATGCCACTGCCACCTCTCAGACCCTTCTCTTCTCATCTTTTGCTAACACCATTCTCACAGCATGGGAAGCTCTAGCCTCCTGTCCTTGTCCTATGGGAAGGCTTGGCCTCCTGCTGCTTCTTCTCTTTCCTGTTTAAGTCTTTGCCTTTGCCCTTCCCTCTTTCTGGGCTGGATCTGGTCTGCCAGAAAGAAAATTTTGTACTCTCTCATGTGCTCTGGGTTGTAAAATGATGGCAGTAATTTCAGAGCAAGAATGGGAATGGGAGGTTGATTGTAAAGTTTTGTGGAGAAAGATTTTGGTAGACGGAGTACCACTTTGGCTTTTAGGTGTTATCTCTTAATTGTTATTACTAACCTAATGCATTCCATTTTTTCCATAAAAGTGAGGTTATGGAGGGAAGCCCATTTCCATTGAAGAATCTATTTTCATGAGCACGTTACAAATAAGCCATGTGAATTAAGGGAACAAGATAGAATTGATTCGGCTCTGAAGGGGGCCTGCATAGTGTTCCCAGGGCAGTTTTGCCCTCCATGGCTAATGTGGCAGAAAATAATTAATAAAGAGACAAGGGGAGATAACAGTCATAAAGGTGGGGAGAAAAAGTGAGAGCCAATGAGACATAAAGAAGTAGACAGACATAAGCTGAGAGAGAGAGACCGAGAGAGTGCGCGTGAGCAAGCGCAAGCACACAAGAGAGAAGATAAATTCGCTTGGGCTATGGATAGGTTATGTAGCTCTGAACACATCTGGGTCCCTGTAAGTACTGGTCCTCATAGTATTTGGCTGTCAGCTTCATGAGCTGGGGTCAACAGGACTAGCATATCCCCATCCCACTCCTGGCAAATCTCATGAGTGACCAATCCAACCATGGTGGGTACAGACTTAGACAAGGTAAAAAATGGAAAGGCAATCAAAACAGGAGAATGCAGAGAAACTAGGTCATTTCCGTAAATTAGCACTGGGGACATATAAGCATCACCTGAGTTTTAGGGACTTCATCCAGAAAGATTTATAAGGATTAAAAGATTTAGAGGCTTAGTTTAACTCTGAGATTCAGTGCTGCCATTTGTCTGCCTTTTTCAAACAAAATACCAGGAAATACCCTGGTTTAGGTGGTGGCTTTACAACAAATATCATTGCACAAGATCATAACCAATGATACACCTACTAGCCATTCTAAATGCCTTTGAAGATGATGATTCACAGATCTCAAGGAGGAGGGCATACCCAAATTTTAATCTAATTTTATAGCATTTACAAATACTTAGTCTTTACCTTTGAAACAATAAACCCTAGAGTACCTACACTTTTCAAACAGGTTTATTATCTATATGAAAATTGGTATTGGTCTATATGGACTATTTTGTTAATTGGTAGAAACTGAAAATTTTTAAAAAGGACATTTTAGATAATCACATGGCTGCTTACCTTAAATGCCATGAACTTGTGATATGGTTTAGGAGCCCAAGCATATATTTCCACAGCATTCTTCAAGGCAATCACCAAAAATTTGATCCTTTCATATTTAACTGTAATGGAAAAATTATGAGTTAAAAGTGTATTCATTTATTCAAGTTTTTTGTATTGAGATTAATGAATATATAAGCAACAATATATAAATTTAAATATATAAACCCCAATTGAAGGTGATGTTCCTGGTGTAGGATTTTTTCATACTGATTTAGCTTCCCATTAGTGAACTTTGGTTGGCAGAATACTTACGGACTTTGCTTTACATTGAAGACTCTTTTCATCATTTAGAGATGTAACTGCTTACAACTGTCTTTAATGCTAGGTCTAGATGTTGATATTCATTGTAATAAGAATGTGCATAATTTCCTTCGTGTTAGCTTGCCTGGCTTTTACATTCACCCAGACATAAGTAGCTGAGAGCTGATGTGGCAAAATGGTAGAAAAATTAGCAAATAGGCAGACAGAAAGGCTGCTGTTTGCTTATTATTTATTATTTCTATTTCAATTACTAAATTAAATAATTGCTTGTTTATACTTTTCATGAAAGGGGGTGTTAGGAGCATTGGGTTCTGTTAATGACTTATTTTTAAGGGCTCCGAATACTTTGAAAAATCCTTTTACTCTTTAGAAGGATGAAATATTAAGCATTGTAAATTCTAGGGACAGAAACTTGGTTAAGTGACTGAGTCCCCATAATGTTTTGGCCTACATAAAGTAGTACTGAATAAATGCTTACTGAATGGGTGAATGGAAGAACAGACTATTGTCAGGCATTCTCTTGATTACTCTTACCTGTGTGTGTGTCTCTGATACAATAATAAGCAATATTCACAGTGATGGCCTTGAGAGGTTAAACAATTCTTTAAGTGCCTTCTAAATCTTTTGCTATTAAGTGTAGATTCTAATTCTTAGAGAATTTGTAATCCACAGATGGTACACATGGCAGTCAGTTTGATAAAGTAATCTCAACAAACAGAATATTTGGAGTCCTAAAGAAACTACGTAGGAAAAAATTTAATATACTTAAATGACATTAAGTTTCCAGTTATTTGCTTTATAACTCTTCATGATAAAGTGTTTATTATACTATTTTTGCTGACATCTTCACCTGGAAACCTAGGAAAAGATCCACAGCACTAGGCATTGAAGGAACATACCTCAAAATAATAAGAGCCATATATGACAAACCCACAGCAATATCATACTCAGTGGGGAAAAGCTAAGAGCATCCCCCCAGTAACTGGAACAAGACAAGAATTTCCACTCTTATCACTCCTATAGTACTAGAAGTCCTAGCCAGAACAGTTAGGCAAGAAAAAAAAAAAAGTAGAAGTCATCCAAATTGGAAAAGAGGAAGTGAAATTGTCTCTGCTGATGACAGGGTCTTATGCCTAGAGACCCCTAAAGATTCCTCCAAAAGACTCCTAGAGCTGATAACTTCAGTAAAGTTTCAGGATACAAAATTAATGCACAAAATCAGTTACATCAATAATGCTCAAGGTGAGAATCAAATCAAGAACTCAATCCCATTTATAATACACACACACACACACACACACACACCCCACACACCCCTAGGATAATACATTTAACCGAGCAGGTGAAAGACCCCTACAAGGAGAATTACAAAGCACTGATGAAAGAACCATACATGACACAAATGAATGGAAAAACATGCTCATGGATAGGAAGAATCAATATTGTTAAAGTGACTATACTGCCAAAAGTAGTCTACAAATTGCCAATGTTGTTTTTTACAGAATTAGAAACGACAATTCTAAAATTCATATGGAACCAAAAGAGAACCCAAATAGCCAAAGCAATTCTAAACTAAAAGAACAAAGCGGGAGGCATCACATTACCCAACTTCAAACTATACTGTAAGACTGTAATAACCAAAGCAGCATAGTACTGACACAAAATTAGACGTGTAGATCAATGGAACAGCATGGAGAACCCAGAATTAAAGCCACATACCTACAACCAACTGATCTTCGACAGTCAACAAACATAAACAATGGGAAAAGGATGCCCTGGTAAAATTGGCTAGCCATATGCAGAAGAATGAAACTAGACCCTCATCTCTCACCATATAAAAAATTAATCAACGATGGGTTAAAGACTTACATGTACCAAAAACTATAATAAGAAAACCTAGGAAAAACTCTTCTGGATATTGGCCTAGGTAACATGTTTATGACTAACACCTCAAAAGCAAATGCAACAAAAAACGAAAACAGACAATCAGGACTTAATTAAGCTAATAAGCTCCTGCATGGCAAAAGAAACAATCAACAGAGTAAGCAGACAGCCTACATGATGGGAGAACATATTTGCCAAACTATGCATGAACAAAATTCTACAAGGAATGCAAAAAATTTAACAAGAAAAATCCAAACAATCCCATTAAAAAGTGGGCAATGGGCATGAACCTACATTTCTCAAAAGAGGACATATAAGCAGCCAACAAACAGATGAAAAAATGCTCAACATCACTAATCATCAGAGAAACGCAAGTCATAGCCACAATGAGATACCATCTCACACCAGTCAGAATGGCTATTACAAAAATGTAAAAAAAAAAAACAACAAAAAACCAGATGGTGGTGACACTGCAGAGAAAGGGGAATGCCTGGACACTGTTGGTGGGAATGTAAATTAGTTCCATCTCTTTGGGAAACAGTACGGAGACTCCTCAAGGAACTACACATAGAATCACCATTCTACCTAGCAATCCCACTTGCAGGTAAATCCCAAAGGAAAAGAACTTTTTTTTTTTTTTTAAAGCAAAAGGGCACTTGCATTTGTATGTTTATTGTAGCACTGTTCACAGCAGCAAGGTCATAGTATCAATCTAAATTGTCTGTCAATGGTTGATTAGATAAAGAAACTGTGGTATATATACAGCGTGGGATACTATGCAGCCATAAAAAGAATAAAATCACGCGCTTGGCAGCAACATGGATGGAGCCATAAGCCAGTGTCCTAGGGCAGAATAACTCAGGAACAGAAAGTCAAATAACACGTTCTCACTTATAAGTGGGAGTTAACAATGGGGTGCATGTGGACAGAAAGCTGGAAATAATAGACACCGAGGACTCTAAAAGATGAGTGACAGGTTAAGGGCTGAAAATTTACCTGTTGGGTATAATGTTCACAATTTGGGTGATGGGTTCACTGGAAGCCCAGACCTCACCATTGTGCAGTATACCCATGCAACAAAGCTGTGTGTACCCCTGAATCGGAAATAAATTTTAAAAAGAAAAGAAAAAAATCCCTTTAGATTTTGCT
Organism: Callithrix jacchus; assembly: GCF_049354715.1. NCBI lineage: Eukaryota > Metazoa > Chordata > Mammalia > Primates > Cebidae > Callithrix > Callithrix jacchus. Next base: position 15,994,087 of record NC_133518.1, on the reverse strand, counting down.
GATTTTCAAGGTGAAAGAAGAAATAAATAAGTTTATATTTTAAAATAAGTTTAAAATAACCTTGAAAACAAAAATTTATCTAAGCACATACAGGCTCAGAGAAATCAAGAAATATGTTAAATGACTCGGATATACAATTTGCTTTTCTTTTTTATTCTAATTTTATACTTTTAAAATTTCACAAGAATTTCAGCATACTAGAATAATTATATGCCACAAAAAGATCTCAGTGTTGTTGTGGCTGGAATTTCACAAGGGAAGCAAAGTGGAGACTAACTAAGGCAAACAGTGTTTCTGAAAATTAAGCTAGTCTCAGTTTTCTGATAGAGAATTACTGGATTTCGCTCTCTGGTTACATTTCACTTTGCATGTGTGGATATAGATCAGCTTACTGATGTGAGGACAACGAAGAGACGGCAGTGATTAGAAGGAAGACGTCAGAAACGTCACAAGGGCCAACAGTAGATGTGCAAGTAAAATAGGATTCCCGCAGCCTGGTGTTTTTGAGAAACACTTGTCAGGTATATGCAAGAGATAATATTCAGAAATTTTATATTATTTCCTGCAATGCATTTTATTGCTCTGTAATTATACAGTATTAGTTCGTGAACACAAAATTTGATCACTAGAAATCTCTGGACTAATAAATGCCAAGTAATAAAGGCAAAATACTCAAAAGGAAGCAGCTTCAAAATTGTTTCTATTGCTTTCCTTTGAAAACATGGCTTGTTCTCAAAGAAGGAAGCCCACTGTTTTCAAAAGAAAACCAAATATGCATATGAATCTGAATTCTATTTGGTGTGAGAATGATGAGATGTATGTTTTATAGTTTGCCAAATTATCAGATTGGGGACAAGAAAAAAATTAAAATTCCAGGGCATCTTATTAGTACCAAATAATTCTGATTCCTGAACAAAAATGCACAGTGGAGCACATAACAGCTTGCACTGCTACCCAGCATGCTACAGAAAAACACTCCCCCATGTGGTCTTATTTGTGAATAATGCTGTGTCCTTTGAAAATCCATTCCATTTTTTAAAAAAATACGGTGGCTACATATGTTTACAGACATTAATATTTATTTTTTCCAAAAGCTGCCTTTTATACTTATCAACACATACATTATCTGTGTTGTAAGGTCAGGAGCTTTTTTTTTTTTTTACTTTGTAAAACTGTGAATGACACATTATTAATAAACATTGAGGAACATGTCCTTTCAGGCACTAAACCTTCAAGTTCACCAGCCAGCCCCAACACTGCCTAGTGTTCAGGTATGTGGGAATGTCATTTGTACTGAAATTAGAGGAAAGGGAGGTAGAGACTCTGCTTCAGAATAGAGTCCCCTTTCTAGTTGGCAGAATATGACACACTGATCTTGCTTTCTGAGCTCTTCTTTATAGCATGCTCCTTCTGTTTCCACATTCTGTCTTTAATACCCTTGATTAGATTTTAGCCGACAACATGATGTCAACACACATGACTGGATCCACGTGACTGGTTAAAATTTCAAATGTCTCTCATACTTTTCTGAGACCACATCATGGACTCCTTTGAACTCAAAGTGTCCAAAGTCCCTCAGCCGCTCCTTTATTGTCACTCCTTATGCTAAATGATTAATGCATTTTGTCCAGTATATATTTTAAAAACCTCCATACATTTTCTTATTTTTATCAGCTGTGGATTGAACAAGTCTTACAGGTACCTATTTTAAAAAGTCCATTCTACAGCGCTTATGAAAAACAAGTCCCTGCCTTCCTGCTGATTCCTCCTCCTTAAAAAAACCCACTTGCAACTCTTTCAACTCTTTCAGCAATTTATTTCCAGATTTCTAAATCATATGATTACAATGTTATTTCTTGACTTTTTTTTTTCAATCACAGACATTATTTTCTGACTTTGTAGTATGGAAAGGATTTAATTTCTTATATCATTTCCTTCTCTCTCTAGCTTCTTCTATTTCTTATACCTATACACATGATTTACTCTTGTAAACTCTAATATAGTTATATTTTAAATTTTTGGTTAAATCAATATCAAGTATTAAAATTATTATTGTTCACAGCTGAGGAGTGTAGTATACCATGGTTACAGTTTCTTTGTTTCTCATCATTTTGTTTCACTTCCTTGTTTTCTATGTATCTATGTCTAAGCACATGTAAACTTTCTGCTAATAAATGCCCTTCAATATGCTCAAACACGGCAGGTAAACTATTTATACCATTTTATTTTTCATGGAGACATTGGTCCTAGAACCCTGCATTGTCCCCATCACCATCATTCTGGGTGACACATCCTCCAGTAGCTTCTTGAGAAATGGTGCATGAAATGTAGCATGACTGAAAATGTCTTTCTGTTGCACTCAGAATTGACTGATGGGTTGATGGTATGATGGTTAATTTCATGTGAACTTGACTGGGCCATAGGGTGCCCAGATATTTGGGTGTGTCTGTGAGGGTATTTCTGCATGAGAATAACATTTGAATCAGTAGAACTGATAAAGTATACTGCCCTCCCCATTGTGGATGAGCCTTATGCAATTATTTGGAGACAAGACTAGAACAAAAAGGCCGAGTCTTCCTGCTTGGTTGAGCTAAGGGACACCAGTCTTTTCTGGCCTTCAGACTTGGACTTGGAGGCATCAGCATTTTTTGGGTCTTGAGTCTACCAGTGCTCAGAGTGGAACAGCACCATCAGCTCTCCTGGTTCTCAGGCCTTCAGATTTGAACTGGACTTATACCTTTGCTCTCTTGGGTCTTCAGCTTGCTGACTGCAGATCTTGAGACTTTTCAGCCTCTATAGTCATGTGAAAGAATTCCTTATAATAAATCTCTCTCCCCCCCATATATATATATATATACACACACACACACACACACACACACACACATATAACACACACACGTGTATATATGTCTATGTATACACATACACACACACAAAATCTCCTTAACTGTAACATAGGTGGGCTATAAAATATTAGTTGGAAATAATTTTGTGGGGAATTTGGAAGGCCTTGCTGTATTGTCTTTTAAGCTTCTGTATTGCTGCTGAGACGTCCCAGGTCACTCTGAATCTGGGTCTATTATATGTAAACTGTTTGTTATTTACTTATAGTGTGACAGCCTTGATAGTGTTAAGGACCTTCTCATTTCCTAGGTATTGAAGTACTGTGTTATGTCTTTTTGTGAGTCTTTCATTCAGAATCCTGGACACTCAGTGACTCCTTTTAATACGGGAATTCAAGGCTTTTAGTTCTAGAAACCTTTCTTGTATTCTTTCTTCAATACTTTCCTCTCCTTTCATTTTTTATTTTCTAAAACTCTTATTAGATTTTGAAAGACTTGTGTGATCTTTTTATTTTCTTATATTTTCTCTGCTTTACTTTTTGTACTAGTCTTTAGGAGAATTGCTTATCTTCTAACACTTTTATTACATTTTTTTAAATTTCTGCCAATAAATTTTAGTTTGCAATTTTTTTTCTTGGCCTTTGAATGACTTCCCCCTACTTTGCTCTACTTTTTTTTTTTTTATAGCCCACTTCTTGTTTTATAGAAAGAAGTTTTCTGATCTCTTTATAGTTTCTTGCTTCCTTCCTTCCTTTCTTTTTATATTTTCTTCCACTCCTCATTATCCCTGTTTCATCTAATGTCCTTTCTTCTTGTCTGTTTAGGTTTCCTCCATATTTGTGAATTTCTCCACTCCCTGGTATAGATGGGCTTATCAACTGCGGGGCTTCACTTCAGGGTGGTTAGGCAGCAAGCTTTTTCCATGGCACTTCAAATGTTAGTACCTGCACATCTTTTCTTTCTGGCCCTTTAGTTTCTCCAAAGACAAATCTTTCAGTCTCTTCCTAGGGAGTATAAGCATGGCTATTTGGGAGCTAAATAGGGGATAAAGAAGTGTATGTGTGTGTGTGTTTTCACAGGTATTCCCGTCATCACATTGGCTATGTAAACCTTTCATCTTCTGTTGCAGGGGAGAAGGGTAGTGGCCTCACTGCTCAGAGGTAGAGACTGGGTTGTAGGGCTGATGGCCCCACAGGGTCATGGGGTGAGCCTTATGCTGTGCTGAGGCACAGGATCTGAGAAATAAAGAGACAGGACACAGAAGTACAAGAAAAACGCAGCTGGGCTCGGGGGGCCACGCCACCTATGAGCAGAGTCAGGCGAGGCCCCAAATGTCCAGAAGCATGAGTATTTATTGTGTATAGGTTAGGGGTCAGGGCAGTGAGTGAAATCATCTTTAAGGATAGTGATAGGGTCGTGAGCAATAAAACATGGGGTCCACCCCCATTAGGTCACCTAGGCCAGGAGGTGGACAGTGCACAGCAAGGGGCCCATTCCTATGAAGGCAAGGGCCGTGCGCAGTAAGGGGTCCACCCCCATTAGGTCACCGAGGTTTGAAGGTGGGCTGTGCTCAGTGTGCAAAACTTCTATCTATGGTCAAACTACTTCTAAGAAGATTTATAGGAGGATGCTTTAAGTCACATAGCAGTGACAGAGCTGTCACCTGGCAGCTTCCAATGGGTTCTATGGGAAGATGCTTTTCAAGCAGCACAGTAGCAAGAGCTGATAAAGTTCACAGTCAGCAAGGTGGATTGCTGTTCTGAGGGCAGCCTTCCACAAGAACTGGAGCAAGGTCCTACAACTCCTTTGTCAGGAGGAGTGGCTTTCACCCTAAGTCTGCCATATAGTGGGTATCTTTACGATAGTGAACGCTGCTGCCTGGGCCATGGATTCTTGTCCTGGCATAACTGTTTTTCCCTTAAATCATGCTCTGCACTGTGTCTGCTCTAGGCATTCCTCCGATTATAAGCTGCTTATTCCTTAACTCATGCTCTGTACTGTGTCCACTCTAGGCATTCCTCCGATTATGAACTAAGATATAATTATAGGTATATATGTAGGGAAATATTCTTTAGGCACTTATACCATTAACTATTATATGATTATATGTAGAGGATTATATAAAAGGATTCATCAAGCCCTATTTCTATAAACGAATCTATGATTATATAAAGGATTATATAAAAGGAAATAGCTGAGTAGGAACACTATAAAGTGAGATATTCCTCAAGCCCTAACTGTGCCAGGGTTCTGCTTAACTCTCATTCCTCGGTGCCTATATTGGGGGTTACCCACACTGGGTTCTGGTAGACTTGCTGCTCATGAATTTTCTAACAATTCTGTTTTCAGTCCCACCTTATATACATGCATTTCCACCTCAGAGTCCCCTGGGGCCTTAGTTCCTGGGCTTTTCTGGGTTCTGTTGGATTGATTTGGATCATTTTCCTCACTGCAGATTCAGAATTCAGAATTCCCTGATATTCCAGGTCTTTTCCAGTCACTCAGCTACTCTTTCAATTTTATTGACATCTCTTTTCTTGTTCTCATAGGCTTATAGCATTTTTATTCTTTTCTTAGCATTTTAATGAGTCTTTGGAAAAAGGCGATATAAATGTTCAAACTGGAGCCTAGGACTTTACTCTGACTGCACTCTGTCAATTTCATCAATCTTGCTTTAAAAAATATATAAATAGTGTTGAAGGTTCCAGCAACATCTGAAGCTGGTCAAACATACATAAGCAATCTGATGGAAAAAAACTAAATAAAACCTAAATAAATAAGTCTGATTGAGTAAATCAGACCAAACTTACAGTTCCATGTCTTAAGACTTACCAACTTTATAATGTATACAGCCTTCCAAGTCCCCAACAGTGATCCAGCCTTGTTTCTTTTCTACTTCTGGGTCATTATGTAGTATTCTGTTTCTTAACCATGAAAGATAGTAAACTCGTAGCTTATTCTTCTTCCCTGTTGAAATAATAGAGCTTTAATTTCAAATCCCTGTGATCGCTCTTATTCTTTCCTTCCCCTCCTCCATTTATTTTTAATTTATTTTGTTTATGTGTATGTGTGTTTGTGTGTGAAGGCATAATAACCAGTGTTCCCAGCACTTTATCATTAAAGTGCTGTTTCTGCCAGAACGTATGGTTAAATACCTCTAAGTGTTTTAGACACATCACAAAATTACAACATCTTTATCTTCAGGTGGTTTCTTATTTGAGCCTGCTGCTCTTATTCTCTTCCCAATGCAAAGCAGTGTCTGCTAAACTTAGTAAGAGCTAACTCTTCAACAGAGTGGTTGATCAGAGTTCAGAACATTCTAGATCAATCATGAAGAAGTGTTGACAACGGCATTTTGGCACCTGCCTTTCCTTCACCCTATAACCTAACAACAGATGTTAATGAAAACTCTCTTATTTGTCTCTTCTACTACTTTAAAGATGACAACTGATAGTAGTTGTATTTCACTTAACTAACCAAAAAAAGTTATTTTGAAAGAAAACAAGAGTATAATATAATTTCAGAAAATAATACCGGACAAGTTTATGGTGCTGAAGTCACTGAAAGGAATAGTGAACAAAAGTAGAAAAGGCAAAAAAGGATGTGGATTTGAAAACTTAACGTTCCTTTTGCTAAGGTGATCTTGGAGTAACGAATTCATTGGATAATAAAAATATCAAGAGAATATTGAAGAGTACACAAGTAACAAAACAATATACTCCATTAGATTATTTGCACCAGATAAAATGTCTATTGGGATGACTCTTCGTAACTAATGATAAATTTAGCACTATGGGTTTTTGTTTTTGGATACTTATTTTTCTTTACCTTAGGCTTTTAAAATGTTTTATATTTTATAGATGAATATATACAAGCAGAAGAGAATTTATTAAAGCATTGCACCTGCATTTGACAGTAGAGCACATTTGTCCCCTAAACTCAAGGAATCATGGTGTAGTCAGCATTCATTTTTGTAGCCTAAGGCCTGGAATACACAGTGATCACAATAGCTAGGATTGACACGAGAGCCAGTGTTTTCTCCTTTCTATGCCAATATGAATCCAAGGTTAATTCAAGAATCTTTTGCTCCTATTTTCATTTTATCCTTTCCCTATCTGTGCCTCGTGAGAAAGGAAATACTTACACTGTTAAGAATGAAGATGTGGCCAGTCATGCTGGCTCACACCTGTAATCCCAGCACCTTGGGAGGCAGAGGTGGGTGGATCAACTGAGGTCAGGAGTTCAAGATTAGCCTGACCAACATGGAGAAACCCCGTCTCTACTAAAAAATACAAAATTAGCTGGGTGTGGTGGTACATGCCTATAATCCCAGCTACTCAGGAGGCTGAGGCAGGAGAATCATTTGAACCCGGGAGACAGAGGTTGTGGTGAGCCGAGATCACACCATTGCACTCCAGCCTGAGCGACAAAAGCAAAACTCCATTTCAGGAGAAAAAAAAAAAAAAAAAAAAGGAATGAAGATGTGTCACTAACAACATAATGAAGCCTGAATGTGAATTTTCTGGGTTGCATTTCCGCTTTTGGTAGGTGACTGGTAGATACACAGTTTTAATTTTGATTTGGTAGTATAGCAATCAAGAAAGCAATTAACCAGAACAAAGGACTACATGGAATTAAACTCAAATGGTAATATAAAAGGAGTTTACCTGGTTAACCTTATTTGGGGAGAATAAAAAGAGATGAAACTGAGCATTCAGTGGAAAGGTAAAAGAAAGAGGAAGTTTAGTGACAAGCAAAAGCATTTTGTCAAAATGGAAGTACAGTTGAAGAGTTAAACTTTAAGGTTCAAACCAGTATCCCTCTATTGTCTCTTCATGAAACAATGGCTGAGCATAAATCCATGTTCTCAAACGTAGCTGAACAATGGAAACACATCGGGAACTGTGAAAGCTATTGATGCCTAAACTCCACCCCTAGAGATTCTGACTCTGGTCTGGGGGTACAGCCTGGATTTTCGCATCTCCCCAGGTGATTACAAAGTGCAGTAGCAAGTTGGTTCCATACTAGATGGAATGGAAGGGGGAGTGAAGAGTGTGACTTGTTAGACTCCTTCAAACACCACCAAAAAGAAAAAAAAAGAACTTTCTTCCAACAAAACTTCCCTCTTTTAGGTTGCATTTTTATCAGTAACAAGGCCTTCACTTTAGTCTCCATCTTTTTTTCCTTTTTAAGCTCTTTTTGGAAATCAGAAAGCTACAGAGTATTGCAGTAATGATTCCCACACTCAAATCTCTTTGTAGACTTGATTATCCAGTGTGCTAGCTGCACCTGCCAAAACATCAGTGGACTGTAAGCAAGAGAATTTCTTGAGGGAAGAGACCAGAGAAATTTCTGCTTACTAAATGTCCCTCTTGGAAGCCTGCATTTTGATATTCTGTCTGTATGTGGTAATAACTGGAGTTCCGAAACCTAAAAACATCTGAAGATCCTTGCTGAGTCCTGACAGATGTAAAGAGCTATAAATATATACCCTTTGTGGTGTGTCTGTGCCTAATTCAGATTCAATGCAGAGGTGACAGACTTTTTTTTGGAGGTCACAGTCTTCAGTGTTACAAAATGTGGGCAACCTTACTCTGGCTATACTGCTATACTTCAGTGTGTTGCTTGTTAGCTGGGAAGGGCAGAGCTAACTGTTTCTGCAGAAAAGGGGTGGTCACCTTTCCCACCTGTTTGGACGTGGGGGACTCATCATTTTAGTAACATACCTGAAATTGTCACAAGGACATTCAGTCCCTCTAGCACATCCATCTGCTGAAATCGCCTCCGGTTGATCAGATTATAGACTTTGCCTTGCCCACTTCGATCCAAAAGCATCAGGCCATTTTCAGTCCCCACCAGAAGGTTTACACCTGTAAATTTAAGAAGCACCGTAAGACTGACTTTTCACAAACTTTAATCTTCGGCATCAAGAGTCCCTATAAAAATCTAAGAAACTGTGACTTGTAAATATAAACTAATGAGCAAGCAGGTAAATATAAACTAATAAGTGTAGAAGTAGAAGCTCTGACGTAATAATTAAAGCATTGTACTTCTGGTAATGAAATCACAATTTCCTTTTGTAAAGTTGTAGCTTCATTCACATGTCCTATTTACTACCTAATGCAGAGAGTCCTTGTCAACAGGGGCCTTGGGCACAGATATGAAGCTAGCATAATCTTCCTTTATTCCTTTCCTGGAACAACCACTTCTTTCTTGGCTCTCCCTATAAATCTACTTCTCTTCTTCCCCAAGGTTCACCCCACCCCCGTGCAGTGATTTCTAGCCTGCCCGCCTTCAGTGTACAATGGAAATTTCATTTCCATACTCCATTGGAAGAAAGGCCCTTCCTCCTCCTTGAACCAAAATCTAACTACCTTATGCCCCTTACCCTCAAGTTTCTGCTCTTTTTTGGAGAAATTATAAATTCATTCAAGAGAAGTGTCAATAGCTGGAGAGTCACAAACATACTCATTTAAGGGACTTCTCAGTTCTCTAAATCTAGTGCAGCCCAACACCCATGCAGGAATCCCTATTCCAGAAGCACAGGCAGGTAAGTGGTTTTGTCTGGGTCGTTGTAATCCTAAAAATGCATTGCTAGGGAAATTTATCGTCCACCCCTCTACACACACACATTGAGACGCTCATTGTGCAGTGTACTACATTCATGAACATGTAACTCTCCAACTTATCTTACTTATTGTACTTCTATCTTCTGATCAACACAAATATCTGCTTTTTTGTCCACATATTAATCCTTTTAAATTAAATGTGGCTATCTTGTTCTCTTCTGTCCCTTCTCCAGAGGACAGAGCATCTATCATGAAATAGTTCTAGGCTTCACACTCTTTCCTACTAACATCTCAAATGCTTTCAGCCCTTGAAAAGTACAGTTCCCCAATTCCAAGCCTACTGTTTTCAATGGGTACATAGGGAACATGCCCTTCCTTAATCTGTATAAGATGTTCATAGTAACATAGACCAAGACTTTGACAGAATTTCATCATGCCTATCCTGGGTCTGAGGTCAGCTAAAACCTGCAGATATTTTTCACAAGAAATGCAGACTGATGTTTTAAACTAAAAGGCAAAGTTCATCATATTATTTGTTGTTCTCTTCAAGTTTTATCTTGTTACTGCTAGTGGTATGACCTTGGATAATTCACTAAAATCCTCTGGGCTGGTTTTTCAGCTTGAAATGAAGGGTTATGCCATGATTTATGTGCTTATTCCCCTCGCAGGCTGTATGGATCATGGAGAATGAGCGTGGGGTATATCACGAAGTGCCGGACACAGCTCACCTCTGATTGATCAGATTACAGACCTTGCCTTGCACATTCAGTGTATCAGGTGGTAGCTAGTTCTCTTGTTGGCTTTAGCCCATCACTATTTTGCGGCAAGGTTGTTTGAATCTAATCGCATCATCCCGGCTAGTAGGGTGTCAGCTATTTCTACATATAAAATGGCTTTTGGTCTCTCCTGAAGTCAAGATAATCCCAAGCTAGGTATCTGATACCCACCATTCAACCAGTGTTCTTTTGATGACAAGATCCACGGGCTTTTCCTGTTTGGGGGTCAGTTCATTAGTAAGAGGTTATTAAAAAAAAAAAAAGGCACTGACATACCCCACAGAGCTGCACAAAGTATTTCTGAGTTGAATCGTTTCTTGTATTTTCTGATTTCTGGTGTGTCGCTGTGAGGCCGAATGTTGGTTGGGTTTACGTTTACCACTGAAATCTTTCTTGCTTCATTGAGTTTGGCCTGTTCTTGCCTAAGAAGTTCACTAGTAAACAGAGCTTTGAGAAAAAGAATCAGAGAAGTCAGTGGCATCTTAAAGATAACCTATGAAGATGTGGAGATGAGACTTCAAAACACTATGATTTCTCCTTGTTGGTTTGAATTATAGTAAAGGCAAAGAAACACTGAAACTCTTCTTATTTTACACTTTTAAAAAAGTGAATAAAATATAAGTCATTCATCAAAGCAGTGTTTCATTAATTAGCAAAACAGGCTTATAGACACTACTTGGACAGCTTAGAAAGTTGATATTAATCTCCCCAAATGAAATACACCATCCCCACTCCTGTAATATAAGCAAAAAAGATCTACTTTTTGAAATTCCAGAGTATCAATTGCAAAACTATCCTAAGCTGCTTTGATGATTAATTACTTGAAGAACATTAGAAAGCAAGACCCTCCTCTAAATTAGCCAGATTTTTGTAGTGGGAAGCACACACCTAGAACTCAACACAATGCACCATGCACTTATTAAGGGCCTACTGTGTGCAAAGCATTGTACTCAGAAATTGTTTTGGGGAAATATTTGGTTATGTTCAGAGATCACTGAGGAACAGCTTTCCTAGGGTCTCTATATACCCCTGGGTCTACCAGAAACAAAACAGAAGAGATGGAAAAAAAAAAATGGAAATAAGTAAGTTTGTTTTAAGATACCTAAATAATAATAATTTTAACAAAAATTTTAACAAGAAATAATAATTTTAACAAATCTTCCTTTTAAGACAGGACATAAGGAGTAATTGGCTTAACTACTGAACTGAGGATTAATTTTCTTATCAGGCTGTAACAGAAGGAAGACGAAGCTGTTTTTAAAACACTGGGCCCTTCTTGCTTACCTGCAGCTGATGATTCCTCATCCTCTTCATCTTCATCAGTGGGAGACGTCTGGTATACTCTGGGGTCCACAAAGGGGGTGAAGGAGGCTTTGGTGCTGCTCCCCATGCCATACTAATCAATAAGCAAGAAGATTAAGAAGCGCAGATAAATATGCAGGACTAAACAATGCTAACAACCCTGTGCTTGAGCTGTAAAATGATCATGGATTGTTCAGGGTATTCAGCTGTTCATATTCTAGCGCCCTAGTCAGTGTGTGCCTCTCTCCAGCTTCTTCTGGTGTTGATTATTCACTAGCCATTGTGCATTTGTAGGACTTCATTCATTATCAGACTGCAAGAATTGCAGTGAGAAAATTACATTGTGAACCACGTACGGCACCTTAAAATCTGTAGGACCACTGTGGTGACAGAGCTTTCCTCTCGCTTTCAGTAAAAGCAATCTCCTATATCGATCACATGGTCAATATGAAAATCTGACGCAGTTGGAAATAAACTAAGTAAGCCTACACGGCAGCACTTGGTCCTGAACACTGAGTCAACCCAAGGAGCTTTCTCTTGGGGAGGAGAACTTTCAGCCCTTTCACTCTGGCCTGGTGATGCAAGTGGATTGGTATTGCCTCCAGAAGTTTTAAAATCTTTAATTCAGGGATGATATTATTCTGGAATTGAAGATTTTTTCTTCCCATGACAGTTTCCTTAAAAGAATAATTACATCTTTATTTAGGGACTTCATGAAGATATTAGGTTTGTGGGCAATGTACCTTGAAGGCTTACTTTGAAAAATGAATCTCAGGCTTGGAGAGCACCATGAAAACATGATGTTGGAAGTAGAAGAGGGAACAGTACACTCAGTCTCGGGGTTTCATGTCACAATATTCTAAATTTGAGTTTTGCTGAAGGAGCTGCAATGATGTCAGTCATGTTCCTTGCTCCTACTGTTCTTAACTTTTAACATCACAAATATATCTGTATTCAACATAATAAGCACATCTTTTGTGGATAAATATCTTTAACTAAAGGTCATTTCACTTTAGTTTTACTTTTAGGTTTCTATTTAAAAATAAAACCACCATCCAAGACCTCTAAAAATATAAGGAGAAAACAAAGATCTAACCTGATTTAGTTCAAGATTTCCTCTCCCTCCTATGAAATCCAAACAATTTCATTCTCCTCAAGATAGAATTCCCCTACCAAATAGAACACTTTCACATACATGTTCTCTTTTGATATTTAGAAGATGTCGGTGAAAGAGGTAGGGCAGGTACTAACATTTCCACTTAGCGCTGGGGCAGCAGCAGAATTTTAAACAGGGTCCAATCTTATGGGTCCTCCTTGGTACCAAGAGAGGTGTTCAGGCAGAAAATGCCCACACAGCATGAACTTACAACAGGATGCTGCACTTGGCAATACATCGCTGTGTTCTTTTCCTTGGGGGTATGCAAAGCTCATCTGCTCTATAACTTTAGAATTCGAAGGGTGCATCATAAAAACTCAGTGTGTAGACAGTGTCGAAAATAAAGTGATTTATAAACACATTTAGGGCCTTATATGTGCTTGACCAGACTATTAATGAAACATGACCACAGACTGTGAGCTTATCTAAGTGGTGTCAGTTATCACCGTCCATAAGCACTACCTACAGATTCCATGTTTATTCAGACATTTGCCTGGGACTGTATTTACACAGGAAGGATAATACCTAGTTTCTTCCTTCTCACACAGTTTGGAATTTATGAAGATGAACACTTTAAGAACTGATGTATTTACGAATTTTTTTCACAAACAAATCATTTAAACTTTGTTTTACTTAAGTCATACTTAGTTTGACCAAGTTAATGTAAATATAAACCTCAACAGTTGGCCTGGAAATCTGTATAGGCTGAAGTTTCCATGAGTAGTCTGGAAGCTAGGAGGACCCAGTTCTGGTCTTAGATCTGTGACAAACCAACTGTGTGTCTTAGGCAAGTCACTCAACCTCTATGAACCTCAGTACACTCATCTGTAGAAACAGGTATTGGTTCAGATGATATCTGAGAACTTTGCACTGCTCTGCTTCTATGATTTCTCTATTTGAGTATCTGCACAAGCAGCTCTATAGTAGAAACCAACCACCCAAGTTTCAAGGAGCTTGGCAAAACCTCATTCTTGAAGAGATCATGGTTTTAGAAACCCAGGAAGGACAGCAGAACTGTTATGTCCGCTGTTTCCCAGCACCTACTTCAGTCCCAGAGTCCATCTCCTGGGAATGGGTTGAGACGCGCCCCAGGCCCTCAGTTGGGGTTCCAGCTGGAGAATGGCTCTGCTGCACCAGGTCAGGGAGGTTGATGTGGCCAGCAAAGCCATTGCTGTCACTGTGGCCAGATCGCTTCTTCTCTCCAGACGTCTGAGGGGGTATAGCACGTGGGGGCAGTTAGAGAGGGAGGAAAAAGGCTATAGGGCGACATCACCCCTAACCCAACATAGGTATATGGGGCTCCAAATTAATCTGCTAGCGCCTGAGTAGTGATATTCAAATTTGTATTTTACTTAAGAAAATAAAACAGAAATTAAGCTTTGCCAGTATTTAGTTTATGGATTGACCCTGAAGCCTTAAGTTCCTGCATGAGGTGCAGACAGTGGTCACATATGGCATGGGGGTCCCATGTGCAGAGGGAGACGCCACAAAGGAGAGGGGCTGAGCAGAGCCCACACTGGTAAGCTCCTCTTTTGTAGTGCTTGTGCTATATGCATGTGCCCCTTAATTGTATTTACAGAGCATATTACCAGGTTACAATGAAACAAACCCACACAACAGAGAAATGACCCAAAATGTTGCTGAAAAGAAGCAGGGAGATAATCCACGTGCTTTGGAGTATGGAATACTTCAAGAAAGTGCAGAGACCAGACTTAACAGAACTCACAGGGCTCTTTGTCATTCACAAGGCCGAACCAATGATTAACTAATCAGATCTGTCAGGAGTTCCAAGTATATTGACCTGATCTAGAATACTATTTGAAAATATGGATTTACAACTACTATCATAAATGTTTAATGTCTCAGCAAATAACTATGGTGCTTTGTGATGTAGGCAGTAACAAAATAAAGTCATCATGACTAGCAAAGCATTTAAAATATTACTTCTAGTAGCCCTTTTTAATGTCCTTTAAAGTTGTTGTTTTTTTGTTAATGGAGTCTTGCTCTATCTCCCAGGTTTGAGTGCAGTGGCGTGATCTCGGCTCACTGCAACCTCCTGGGTTCAAACATTCTCCTGCCTCAGGCTCCTGGGATTACAGGTACATGCCACCAATCCCAGATAATTTTTGTATTTTTAGTAGAGATGGGGTTTTACCATGTTGGTCAGGCTGTCCTCAAACTCCTGACCTTGTGATCTACCTACAACCTTGGCCTCCGAAAGTGCTGGAATTACAGGTGTGAGCCACTGTGCCTGGCCAAAGGTATTTTATAGTGTATGTAATATTAGTGCAGTAGAAAAAAATGCACGATTTGTGAATAAATACACTGTATTAGGCGGCACGCTCTGCAGTTCTTACTGATAGGATTACATAACCTAACAATTTGGAAACCATTGTGCTGGAGAACAGTCTCTGCCAAAAAATCCTGGGGAGGAAAGACAGGATTTTTTTTTTTTTTTTTTTTTTTTTGAGATGGAGTTTTGCTCTTGTTACCCAGGCTGGAGTGCAATGTCGCGATCTCAGCTCACCGCAACCTTCGCCTCCTGGGTTCAAGCAATTCTCCTGCCTCAGCCTCCTGAGTAGCTGGGATTACAGGCACACACCACCATTCCCAGCTAATTTTTTATATTTTTAGTAGAGATGGGGTTTCACCATGTTGACCAGGATGGTCTCGACCTCTTGACCTCGTGATCCACCTGCCTCAGCCTCCCAAAGTGCTGGGATTACAGGCTTGAGCCACCGCACCCGGCCGGAAAGACAGGATTAAAAGACAACTCTGGTTTCCAAAAGCCAGTGCCCACATTGTAGGACTGACTAGAGTTATACTTTTTGATTTAACTTTTATGCAACTGGTTCATTGAGGATTCTTAGAGCAGACCTGATTAAGTAATCATTTCCCTCTCTGCCTTTTCTTTCTTTCATTCATCGACCCAATATTTTTTAGTGCCTACTAAGTGTAAAGCATTCTACTGAACATGGAACAGCTGGGAACAAAGCAGGCACATTCCCTACCCTCTTGGGGGCTGGCACATGCAAGGGTTCATGCTGTTTCTTTGACCATCTCACCAGCCTGGCTTTTTACTTCTAGAGCTTGTCATGGAGTTACAATGATAGCTCTGCACCTGCCTCTGGCTGCAAGTGAAAGGAGGCACTTCTTTTTTCTTTCTTTTTTTAAATGAAACAGACTCCCAAGCTCCTGTACATGCAATTGATGTTTCCAGGAAGCTTGAGAGATAACGGGAAAGCCGAGTGTCCTCTAGGTTTCTTGGCAACATGCTCCTGGACTACAGGCTGTCCTGGAGAGGGGCATTTCTGGATTCATTTTGTCACAGTGCCCAGCAGTAGCTTGCATTAGTGCCTATTCTTAGAGTTGAGCATTTCCTTGACATTTAGAAAGTTCAGTCCTAATACATCTTATTGTGCACTATTTCATGTGTACTGGGCCATTTCTCCTTTCTTTTAACTTCCGTTCAGATACTGAAAAGCTTTTAAACATTTCCCCAAACTTCTCTTTAGCATAAATCACATCTCTTTAGAATTTTTTGGTCTCTCTTGTATCAGCAGCACTCTTTTTTCAAGCCAAAAACGGATGCAGGCATACTGGTTATCCAGGAAAGACTCAGAGACTAACAAGGGGAAGTGGCCCAGATAGTCAGAAGCTTAAAGGAATCCAGTCATAGGCTCTGAATATGCCCACTTCTGAGTCTTCACCCTTTTGTTCACTCCACCAGCACCTTCTTATTAAACACTTTCTGGGTGCCAAGTACTGGAAACACAAAGACAGATGTGTAAAAGCCTTGCCCTCTAGAACCTTATTAACAGAACCCCAATAATGTCTCATCTTTCTCTCCCTCCATTCTCATGGGATTGGCACAAAGATGTTCTGTGTACCAAGAACTGTGCCAAGAACACATGCCAAGAACTGCGCTAAACACTTTATATATGACATTCCGTCAATTATCTTGCCTTAAGTGACATGGGTTCTAAGTGGTTTGAACCCAGCTATCTTGTGGCAGAGCCCAGGTGCTCTGGGCTGCACGGTTGCATTAGGGGGCCTACTCCTGGTCACAGCTGACTGAATCAAGAGCAGACGCCTGAGCCAAGAGGGACCAGATTCCCACTGGAAATTAATATTAAGCTAGAGAGACATAGGTCCATTTCTGCTGGCAGTTGAACTGAGATGTGGTGAATATCTCACCATGGAGGAAGCAGAGAGGTGAGAGCAGGAGCACACAGAGGGAGAGAAAGCTCTTTTGTGAAGAGAGAGAAGAACAAAGGAGAAATGTGGAAGAAAGCAGAGATCAGGGTAAAGAGAGATAGGCAGCGAGAGAGCCAGAGACCTGCCCATGAGATGCTGCCTGAGCTGCTGTCTGTTTCAGTCCTTCAAAGAGGCCCAGCTCACTTTTACCTTTGGGTTCCTTCCATGAAATATCCTAAATCTTCCCTTACTCCCCCATTTCTGATATCTACTCTCTCCCTACTTAAAAAAATTCCTTTTTTTTTTCTTTTTTTTGCTTACTCTGTAGTAAGTGGGTTCTTTTACTCATTACTTGTAACCAAAAGAGCCTCCATGATGATAAACTAGTGTTCTGGTTGAGTGAGGAGGATCATCACTGAAGAGATACCGACTGACACCAGGAAGGTGCTGTGGTCAAAGGTCCGTGGAGTCCCAGTAGAGGCTTGTAGGAGAAAAGGAAGATTGAACACAGGGACCTGCTTGGTGAAGTGTGGGCAGCAGTGGAGAATGCAGAATACCTCTTCCAGCAGATGGGCTTCCGTGGACAAAATGGCAGCTGCAGCTGGTGTGGTGTATTCTAGAGCTGAGTAAAAAGTGGTCCTGTGGAGCTCCGGGATAGGGATAGATAGAACCACGCGGTAAGGGTATGTACTACAAGAGGAAATTTGTGCATCTGACAAGATCACGAGTGTTAGAGCAGTATGTTCTTAGAGAACCATCTAGTCCACTCCATGAGAACAACAAGATGAGTGAGTTCTCCTTAATGTTCATCTTGGAGAACTGTACTAATAGCACCCTATAAGCTAAATCTTATTATAATAAGTTTTATTTTGTTTTGTTATTTTGTTAGGGGTAAACTTTAATCTGTATTTATCTTGTTAAAACATGTACTTTTAGTAATTTGTAATTCAAGGTTTGATGATGGTTAATTTCATGTGTCAGCTTGACTGAGCCTTGGGGTGCTTAGGTGAACCATTTTTTCTGGTGTGTATGTAAGTGTTTCTGGATGCAATTAGAGTTTAATTGGTAGACTCAGTAAAATAGATTGCCCTTTTCAAATTGGATGGGCATCATCTAGTCTGCTGGGGCCCTGAACAGAACAAAAGGCAGAGGAAGAAGGAATTTTCTCCTTTTTTTTCTTCTCCACTGGTTCAAATGGGATATTTCATCTCATCTTCACCCAGCTTCAGACTGGGATTTATATCAACAGCTTCCCTGGGTCTCCAGCTTGCAGATGGCAGATCATGGGACTTCTTAGCCTCCATATTTTATGCGCTACATCCTCAAAATTAAGCAGTCTCTTGGCCAGGTGTGATGGCTCATGCCAGTAATCCTAGCAATTTGGGAGGCCAAGGCGGGTAGATTGCCTAAGCTCAGGAGTCCAAGACCAGCCTGGGCAACACGGCAAAACCCCATCTCTACTAAAATACAAAAAATTAGCCAGGCATGGCGGTGTACTCAGGAGGCTAAGGTAGGAGAACTGTTTGAACCTGGGAGGCAGAGGTTGCAGTTAGCCGAGATTGTGCCACTGCACTCCAGCCTGGGTGATAGAGCGAAACGCCGTCTCCAAAAACAAAAACAAAGAAAAAAAAAAATAAATAAAGAAATAAAGCAATCTATCTCTCTCTACATATGTAAATATTCTCTGTCTCTGGAGAAGCCCAATTAATAAAGTTTTTTTATTTAAAAAACCCACATTTGAGGAAGGCAGAAAGTGAGAGGACAGAAAGATGTTGGGGTCCTTAATAGATCAAATTCCTATAAGACACTGACAAATGCTATTTTCAAAGTGACAGGCTGTGGTCATAGAATACTGGAGTGCTATAAATAACATGGAGCCATTTGGGTGTGGCTGGCAACAAACTGAAAATGTGGCTCCAAATGTCTACTTGCAGGTATTGACTCTGTCCTAAAGATTCCAGCAAATTTTAAACCACATTAGAAATTGGAGTCCTTTTATCTGGAGTCAAATGGCAACTCACTCCAGAACATTCTCCCTCGTGTTTTCCTAAGTGGTAAGTTATAGGGAGAGAAGCCTTCTACACTTCCATTGAAATTATCCATTAACCACATTGGGAGATTTATATACCAGCACTACACAATGTCAATTTCAGCAGCCAAGTCCATTTTTCATTTCAGGCATATGTGAAAGAACTCTTTAAAGCCTACTTGAAAGATTCAACAAGGCCATAAAATGAAATTCTAGTAAGTTGCTTTGTGAACTAGTCTTCCAGTTATAGCCCCACTGCCAATTACTATTTCAAAGGCCTTATTCATCTAAAAACTACCATTCCTTTCTTTCTTACAAAAGTGAGAAGCCCTTTGCCTTTTCAGAGAGGAAAGTCTGCTATAGAGTTTCCCAACTGTGTCCTGGCTGAAGAGGAAAAACAGATGACATATGTTTGTTTCAGAGGGAGGACTGGATGGTGATAACAAGCAAAGGGGAATTCAACTCTAAGGAGAGAGTGAAATAAAATAGAATAGTTAACATTTATTGAATGCTTATATTTACTAACTCAAAATCTCAACCATCTTATAAGTCGTATGCTATTATTTATAAAATTTTATAGACGGATGCAGGGAGAGGTCAGGTGACATTTGCCCAATGTTCTCGACCATTTCTTTCCTTCCAAGTAAAGATCTACACTCAAAATTGCAAGGTGATGATGAAGTGAAAAGGAAGACAATTTGTCAGGGTCTTTCCAGCTAGCAGGGACACAGTGGGGCGTTACTACATGTCAGAAGGACAGATGAAAGGGAACATGAGCAGCCCCCAAATGAAATGATGTTCCAGAGCTTAAAAAAAGTCAAAGTGCCAAGGTACGTTTTTGAAGCAGATCTGCATATTTCTTTGTTCTTTCAATAAAATAGCTTAATGGTCATTTTAATGTCAATTTAACTAGATAAGATGATGTCATCATTTCTTAGAACGACTGAGCATTTTCTATATGAAATCCACAAAGATAAAACCATGGGGAGAAGGGAAATAACAAGGCCCTTCAGAGAGGCTATTCAGAGAGGCTATTCATTTCTGTTTCCTATTGTAGGAAACCTCTGGGTTTGCAGTTTTATATCCTCAAGCCCAAATTCCATATTCTGATTTGGATAGCTCCTACCGAAGAGTCTGGACTAATGTAATTAAGTCCCACTGCCAAAGCTTAGAAGAATACAGGAAAGAAGGCAACAGACAATTAAAATCACTCAACTGTTTAGCACAGGTTCTCCCTCCAACAATTCCCCATGCTTAAAATACATGCCATAGGCAGTCTCTGTCAAAGCTTTAATGTAAAAACCACTTAAGAAATGTACTTCCTCTGTTGACAGATGACAGATGAAAAACTCTGATGACAGTTTTTATACCAACTTACCTCTCTAATCATCAAGGTTCCTTCTCTTGAAATACTGCCGCTGAAAGTGTCCGCATGAGAGGTCTCCAGCCCATGCGTCCCCACCATTCCCACATTGTACTGCTCATTGCTCCCTGGAGCTCCTGTTGGTCTGAGATGAGAAGGAACAACATTCGTGGTAATGTATGTTAAATATATCTGTTTCATGTCCATATTTTGTTATGGTAAAACATACGTATTAATAACATAAATCTACCCTTGTACCAATTTTAAGTGTACATGTCAGTTGTCTTAAGAACATTCCATATTAATTTTAATGTGTGCTGATGTCTGGACTGGCCCCATTTTTGCAGCATCCCTCTTAGCCTATAATCTGCCCAGTAGCCAGCCTGAGCAACTGTTTGGCTTTACATGGAAAAACCAATGAAGCTGGCACCAGGAGTCACCAGGCTCTGCATGATCTCCCTGACTCCAGCCTCCTTCTTTGGCCAGCAGACACCCTGACCTGCTTTTATAGATGCCGTTACTTCTGCCTGGAAAGCTCTTTGCATTCTGGCCTTGGTTGGTTCCCTGTCATTCATCTTACATGATGCTTTCTGTGGGAAGTCTGCTCTTATCACCTTTGTCTTATCCCAACAGCCCCTCTCCTCTTCTCTTCACTCTTTTTCCTTCATAGTTCCCATCAAAATTTGCAGTTATCTTATCTTTTGGATTCTCTCTCTCTCCTTCCCTCTCGTTGCTTATGAGGGCAGAGTCTTTGTCTCTTTTCTATTATATAAGCCCAGTACCCAGCCTAGAGTTGGCACACACCACAGATGCAAAAAATAATCATTAGATCCATGGACTTTATGCTTCTATAAAAAAGAAATATCTACTAAGAACTTTCTGGCTTACTGGGGCATCCATTAACTAGGCGGTTTAACTTATACAAACAACATTCAGCCTCTGCAGTCATCCTGCATGGTGGTATACTTATTTTCAGTTCTTTTCTTGCTATCATGTTTACGGTATGAGAGAAGGTAGCAGGATCTCTGCATACTGCCTGAGAACACAGACGGATGTTTCCTATGTCCCATAACACAGAGCACAGTGCGAGGGCTCACAGAGTGATGATTGCCCATAGTGAGCTCCATTCTCTCAGGAGTGCCTCATTGGCATGACGCAGAATTTCTCTGATTTAGGAGCTCAGGGGAATTGAGAACTGCCCAGGTCATGTCGTTCAACCACAGGTTGAGGTTGGTACAACATGGCTTCTGGAAGGATTTTGGTTGTTAGTGCAATACTTGTTAAGCTATTTTAGCATCTACCTCTCTTTTAAAGTGGGTTTTCTAAAAATAGGAAAGTTATCAAGGCTTATTTCTCTCTAGGCATATTAATTGCAACTTTTATCATTTCATTCTTTTTCATTGTTTCTTATATATTTTAAAATATCTCTGGCCTCTTGGATCTTATGAAAGTCCAAAGAATTACTGGAATCATCCATCCAAGAGACAAGAAATACACCAGATTTATGATGTCTCCGGGAGCAGAGAAGGACATATTTCAAGGATTTTTATCCAAAACAGACGAGTGAAAAGATGACAGGATGAGTCCAGACAAGAAAACGTATAGTAAGAAGCTTACATTAATTACTAAACTGGAGCAGAGGATTGAATGAATCTAAGTATGGGCTGGAACTGACGTGTTAAGGAAGAGATTCCAAAGAGGCATTTCCATTTTCAACATTTCATTCCTAGAAAGGAACTTTCATTTATTTTTAAAAATTTATTTATTATATTCTGGGGTACCTGTGCAGAATGTGCAGGTTTGTTACATAGGTATACACGTGCCACGGAAGTGGTTTGCTGCATCCATCACCCCGCCATCTACATTAGGTATTTCTCCTAATGCTATTCCTCCTCAATCCCCCCACCCCTTGCTATTCCTCCCCTAGCCCCACACCCCACCTAGGCCCTGGTGTGTGATGTTCCCCTCCCTGTGTCCATGTGTTCTCATTGTTCAACAACCACTTATGAGTGAGAACATGTGGTGTTTGGTTTCTGTTCTTGTGTCAGTTTGCTGAGAATGATGGTTTCCACAGCTTCATCCATCTGAAAGGAGCTTTTCATAGTGTTCCAGAGACATGGAAAAAAATGAATTCCTGATATTTTGATAGAATAGTAAATCATAATTTTCAAACTATCATTTCTTCACTCATTTGTTTATCTTGTGTGAATCTTTCATTTTCTTTCTTGCTCTCTTTCTCCCTTCCTTTCTCCCACCCTTCCTTCCTTTCTCCTTCCTTCCCTCCCTCCCTTCCTCCCCCCCCCTTTCTTTCTTCTGCCTTAAGTACTTGTTTGGGACAAAGTGATATAAAGCCAATAAATCAATGATTTATCAAGAGACTTCCATGTGGGAGTCGCTTTTCTTCTTTTTCAGACAGGCATTCATTGCTATTGGCAGGGGCTCAGTTGGCCTGGTAGCCTCCGCCAGGCTGATGCTTGCACAATCAATTCTCCTGTCCTAGTCAGAGCTGCTTACTCTGTTTCCTGAACAACAGTTATCTTGCTGGCCTCCCCATCTCCAGTCCTGTCCACCTCGCAGCTGCAAAAGCAAGCCCTCCAAAACACAAGTCTGATGAAGTCCGAGTCACTCTTCTACTTTCAGTGTTCAGTAGCTCCTCATCAACCACAGGATAAACTTGAAGCTCCTTACTGTGGCTTACAAGCCTTCCATTATCTGGTTCTTGACTGTCACACTAACCCAATTTTTAAATAAAATCCTGCCCCAACTTCTAACTCTACCAGCATTTAACTTATAATAGTTTCCTATGCACATTATGCTAGAAAATCCCTGGTGACTTTAGCCTGCCCTCTCTACCTGGAAGATTCTTTCCTATTCTCTGCCTCCCTCTGGCTAACTCATTCTTTAAGCTATAGTTCTCCTCCAAACCCATTCCAGCCTCACTGGAACAGTCCAGGTGGCTCTCCACTCTGCTTCCACATGGCCCTTTGTGCATCTCTGCCATTGCATTCAACACACAGTCCTGCAATGATCAGATCTCATTAATGTTGGTATCTTCACTGCCAAGCATGGTGCCTGGAATGTATGTAGTACCTAATGTTTATTAAATCATTGAAGACCTTGGGTCGAGGGCTTTGTTTAATGTCTAGCAGAGAGTTCATTTAGGCTTATTGTCAAAATATAGCTCTTCTGTGAATTGATGAGTAATTGGCTATCAGGATATTATTTGCATATTTAAAATGTCCTGAACAACCAATGTTAAGTTTTGCAATCTTATGGAATTGAGTTCACTAGGATGTGCCAAAATAATTTTCTTATAATTTGGTGGTTATCACAGAATAACAAAAAACCTATTCAGATATGTCATAGAACTTTACATAAAAAAGTGTTAATGTATATAAATTTTAAAATTTAATTGAGGAGATCAGAAGTTCTCAGGAAAGAAAGTTAAAAACTGTGATAAGAGAATCTAACCGTATCACAAATGTATGAACAACTTCAGTGAGGAGAAATGGGGGGAAAGCACAGATTTAAATAACCTTGAAAATGAGTGGAGTCTGGAAGACTAAAGGGCAAGAGGAAATTGTCAACTAGAGTGTACAGTGTTTATGTGCAAAGCTGTTTCCCATGAGAATACAGGTTAACAAATTTGATATTGCTATACAAAAATACTGGATGTGCACAATTAAGTAAATGGGTGGTTAATATGATGTGTCTGTGTTTTTAATCAAATCTCATCTTGAATTATAGCTCCCATAATCCCCACATGTCCTGGGAGGGAACCACTGGGAGGTAATTGAATCACAAAGGTGAGTTTTGCCTGTGCTGTTCTTGTGATGGTGACTAAGTCTCACAAGAGCGGATGGTTTTATAATGGGCAGTTTCCCTGCACATGCTCTCTTGCCTGCCGCCATGTAAGACATGCCTTTGCTCCTCCTTCACCTTCCACCATGATTGTGAGGCCTCTCCAGCCATATGGAACTGTGAGTCCATTAAACCTCTTTTTCTTTATAAATTACCCACTCTCAGATATTTCTTCACAATAGTATGAAAATCGACTAATATAGAGGTTGATGGCAGAAGCCAGGTTTCTGACTGTTGGAACAGAAATTTATAAATAAGCAAGCGGAGGAGGTAGGAATAATCCATGTTATTGTAATGGATTAATTGGAGATGTCAGTGTGAACTCATGTTTAGCTTAATATAAATACAGATGGCTATATACAGAAATATTTGTAAAGATTCATATATACATGGGTTAATGTACACATGCTATATTTCCTTGCTCTGATAGCTGAGAGTGCCTAAAACAAGGGACACTCTAGTAGCAATGAGCACACTGGGCACCTAGATATTGGTTTCTAATATCATCCTCCAATAAAAGGAATCAGGGTTTACTGAAGAAGTAGCTGACTCCAGGACTGGTATAAGAAATATACAAAATTAGTCTGGATTGGAGCATCTTATCGTATCAGAAAGTAAAGTGTTCAAATGCACACACATGTACATGCACACCAATACACACATGGTGGTGGTATGTCAGTCAAAGGGGCACAGGAGCTAACTGAAAGAGCTCCCAATGGTCAAAACTGGAAAATTTGAGCAACAAAATGAAGTATTATGTCCATGACTCTATACTGTTATAAATGATATAGACTAAATTAATAAATAGAGGAGACAAATCTGTGCAGAAGAATTCTAAATAAATTACGTAGCTACTCAACCCTACAGGAGGGAAGCATGATTCCCCACTCCTTAAGTGTGGGCTGTGCTTAGTGGCTTCCTTCCAAAGGGTACAGAATAGAAAAAAAAATAAGATAAATAAAAGAGTCATTTTACAGTGGAGAAATCTTCCTTTGGGAGCATGTGCTGGTATTTGAGGGATGATACTAACACAGAAAGTTGCCTCTTTGGCTTGGTTGATGTGATGCAAATCACATTAAATGCCTTTTCTTCCATTTTTTTATTCTATAAAGATTTTATTCTTTTTTCCTGATTATAAAGTAGTACATGCCCATTATATAATTGGGGATATACATAAAATAAAAATCTCTCATAACTATATTACCCAGAGGTAATCACCTTTATAATTCTGGTGTATTTCCCTTCACTCATTATTTTTCTATGCATGAGGAATTGGGAAATAGTGCATTTGGTTGGTTAGGGAATACAAACTTAGCTAAGTGCATACTCATAAGTTATATCTTATCTAATATGTGCAAAACCAGCATAGTACATGGAAAAAAGCTATTTTTTTAAACATCAGAAACTATGGCTATTTATCCAAATGTCTAGTGCTACTTTTCTGAGAATCTCTTCTGTGTTTACTTCATGGTGGGAACTGTGGCACAACATATTTTTGTTTTCTGCTTTAAAAATATATAGCATAAAATATAGAGGTTTACTTTAGCAAAAGAAAATAAAGGTAATAAGAATGTATCTAAGAGGCACTATGGCCCCCAAATACTCAATCCTAAATAAACTTGCTTTATAATATACTTTGAATAGTGTGAAATTTCTCAGGCATGCAACCATCACGTTGTAGAACAGACTGTATATATTTTATATGCAGTATAAAAATACACATATTTACAAACTGAAGTAAACATACACACATACACTTGTACCCTTCTTTTCTCACATATGTAACCACATATTTTAAATGTTCTTTAATGGATGATCATTTCCATCTAAAATTTACCAATCCCAGCATTCCATGATAGCCTCAGTTTATTATTTCTTACATAGATTATAGTAACAGAGCCCCTGAATTGCTTTACCAGTCTCTAGTCTGTTCCCTTTTCAAATCATCTTGCTGAAATGATCTCTCTCAAATATGATACTGAATTCAGGATACGTTCAGTGGTTTCCAGTGGCTACATAATAAAGTGCACACTTCTTGGTCTGATTTCACTAGTCCAGACTCCCCTCCATGCACACCATACATTCCCATCAAAGTCAACTTCCTGTGTCTTTACTTCAACTCTTCCTCCTGCTTATGATTCTAATATTACCTCAGGTTTTTTTTTTAATCTTGCTGATAATTATTTGCAGAGAATTAGGCTATAAACCCTTCTTCAGAGTCAGAACTTGCAATTTAAATCAGTGCAATCAAATGTAAATCATAGTCACTGAAGACCCACTGTATTCCAGATACCATGCAACGGGTTAAGGGTAAGAGAGATGAGTAAGGCACAACCCTTGCTCTGAAAGATATCCTAGTCCAGAAAAGGAGACAAAGACATAATAAACAATCCTGATTCAAGGCACTTCCTGAAGATGCAAGAATACACACAAGATACAGTGGTAGCCCAGAAGAGGGGACAGGCTCTACCTGTGCAAGCAGGGCTGTGAGTAGGTGATTTCTAAAGGAACAGGAAAGTGCTGGACAGCAGACAGAAGTGCAGCATGGTCTATTCAGGAAATTTTAGAAAGATGGCTGTTTCTGCAGTGGGGAATAAGTCCTAGATTTGCCTTTAAAGGTAGAAGGGTGAATACCATTAATAGCCTTGTGAATATAATAGGGGACCTAAACCCCAAATGCTAATTCACATTTTTCCCAAACTGTCTTTGGTTGTTTCTCCAAATATTTATATTAGCCTGCAGTTTTCCATGTGTAATTTTGTCATTCTCTAACTAGAATATAAACTTTTGGAAGACAAAATCCAAGTTCGAACTTAGCAAATCTCTCAAAGCCCTCTGCAAGATGGCTAACATATATTGAGAGTTTTAGCAATCTTTTAATTTCATAGTCTAGTCTCATCCTGATACTTGCATGCTCAGTGCTTAAAAGGAGTTCAATATATCTTTCAAAAGAATTAAGTAATTCTGAGTCGAGACAAAAACTAAAAGGGCTAGCATGTTTTGCAGAAATGATCTGGATTAGTGACTTTGCCTCTAGAATAATTTTATTTACTTTTAAAAAAGGCAATTTAAAATGTCATATTTTAGCATATTTACAGTTGTCAATAACTGGGTCATCAATGGCAAAATAAGTATGGATTTTTCAGCTATGATAATTAGATCTGCCTCTTAGAATTGCTTGTATGTAATGATGGTTAATCAGCGGATAACATTCCCTGTAGACTGTCCAGCCCTGCCTCTCCAATCCGTGATGAATTGGACAATAATTTGTAACCTGAAATGGCTTCTTTTCTGTATAGAGTCAGTGTGATCTGATGATCAATACTAGTAGCTGAGCCAAAGAAATAGAGGTGATTGAAGAGTGAAGTTGGACAAAATAGCTTCTCATTCTATCAAATTTATAGCAGACCAGGGCAAGGGCACCTTGTGTTTATTAGGGGGACAAACTGGGGAAGCAACAGGGGATAAGGACAGGTGCTTTCACAGGGTCCATGCCAATGAGGAAAAAAAAGTGAGCTGTTCTCTTACCTTAAAAAAAAAAAGGAAAGAAACAGTAAAGGCTATAATTACTAACAAAAATATAGATAGGTATAAATATACATATAAATACATAAAAAGAGAACTGCAAAGAGACTGACAGAAAGTATGCAACAAAGACACAGACCACAGAAAAATGAATCAGGAAAAAGAAGCCATCAAGAGAATAAAGTAGAAAATCATAACGGGGTATATTTTGGGACTTTCTCTGCATGATTATTTGACGCTTGATTCTTTTGCTAGGATGGTAACACATGCTGGCTTGTGCATTTCTCCTTACTTATTGGTGGTAATAAACTATATGTTTCATGTTGTTAATTTTAATCCCTAAATGTCATTGCCCATGATTTCATTCTTTCAGTTCTAGGGGAAGGGCAGGTATCAGTGGTCTGACTGTCAGTATTGTTTGCTCTTGAGATGAAAAGAAGCAAGAAAGAGTCACCAAAAGGGCAGTCAATCCATTGGCAATGGATAGGTAAAGTGTATGCAGTCCAGAAATACTACATATTCTAAGTGACTGTGTCCAGAGAGAGAGAAGATGCTCCAACAAAAACCGAAGTCCCCAAAGTCAATTTACCTTGACACAGACCCACATACAACCTTACATTTAACTCATATTTTTTGTCCTTTTATTCTGGAAACCTAGTCCCCTCCTGGTCTACATTTTAAACGTAGTAAAAGGATGAATTCATGTCCTTTGCAGGGACATGGATGAAGCTGGAAACCATCATTCTCAGCAAACTGACACAAGAACAGAAAACCAAACACAGCATGTTCTCACTCATAAGTGGGTGTTGAACAATGAGAACACATGGACACAGGGAGGGGAACATCATACACTGGGGCATGCTGGGGGGCAATGGGAGGGACATCAGGGGGTGGGGGGATTGGGGAGGGATAACATTTGGAGAAATACGTAATGTAGATGATGTGGGGATGGATGCAACAAACCACCATGGCACGTGTATACCTATATAATAAACACGTACCCCAGAACTTAAAGTATAATAACAAAAATAAATAAAAGTAGTCCTCTTACATCAGTCTGGGTATGTCGCTGACAGCCACTGTCCCATCATGGGTCTCGCTCTCTCCGTCTTCCTCCTCTTCCTCACTACTTTCTGACTCCTCACTGGAGGAGGAGTAATCAGTCACCTTTTTCATTGGGCGGTTTGTTTCTTCAATCCGGAGTTCTCTTAGTTCTTTGGCTAATGCCGTCAGATCCTATGAAAGAAAAGTTTATTCAGCATATGAATCGTAGATACGACCAAAGCTACATCTCTCAGCAAATCAGTGCTCCAGCTTAAGCAACAAGAAAAGAAAGCTCTATATAAAACTGTGACAAACATAGTTACTGCATGGAACTAAGAAAATGATGTTTGTAGCGTGTAGAAGCTAGGAAAGAAAGATGAAATCAATTTAAACTTTGTTCAAAACCAATAGCTAGACTGAGACTGTTCAGTTCTGAATATATATGTGTACATATGTGTATGTGCATTGTGTGTATACACATATATACCAACATTGGGTTCTTGTTTTATTTTGGAAAGGTGAAGCTAGTCACCCCCAGAGTTAATGGAAAAAAACATGGGATTAGAAATTGTACCCCAGTATTCTGGGACTCCTGCCCAAGCCAGAGTATGGCTTTTCCCCTCTTATGATTGGTACTGTACCAAAATCTAGCATCAGTCATAGAACAGAGCAATTCCCAAGGTTCCAGCTACTACAATGACTCATTTGGTGTGTCATCATTCCCTGGAGAATAGAGGTACCACGTGAAATCATGGCCCATCCTAAAGCCTAGCGCCACTGAAATTTACAGCCACAGAGGAACAACAACAGCAAAAAGAGTTCTCTTCCAAAATAATAGGTGCTTCATTTTCTTTTGTTTTCAATTCTAGTCATCTGGTAGAAATCCTGTTGGAAAACACTAAAATGAAATGTGCAAATACCAAAAGGAAGAGAGAACTTTTGAGTTTTCCATGAGTATGATGAAACCTTTAGTCTTATGGATGTGATGATGTGGTATTGAATCACCAGGCAGACTGCAGGCAGTGTGCTGAATATCCGACCACCTTTTATTTTACATGCTTTCAAAGCAATGCAGAGGGAAGCAGTTCTGCAAAAGCATGGCCGCTCTAATTTGCATGGGTTAAACTGCCCATGGCACACAGCATGCAAATGAGGAAAAAGCAATTTGACATCAGTCTTACCATTTCTCCCTATATTAGTGACCCATGTGGGAATCAGAGCATTCAGTGAGAGACAGGGGATTAGGGAGAAAGAAACTCATTGAAAAATACTAAAGCCCACAGTTTTCTATGGCCATATTCTCTCTTTATTTCAATCCAAAAATGTACGCATCCAATTCACCTGATGTAGGATTAGAGCAACCTGGGTGATAATGCTATTTGGTCATCTATCCTAATTGTTTAAAAGAAAAGCTGTGGTCAGTGTGTATAAATTATAATTTTATTTTGAGAATACAACAAAACGTTACATTTCTCTACTGCCATGTGTATGTCAGGCGTTACTATTCTAGTTAACACTAGGAAAGGAAACACTTTAGGTATTTTACTTGGTCTAGAAATCTACACAATTCAGAGTGTTAAGTGAAGGGTCATTTCTTTCTAATTGCCTGCAAATCAAAAGGAAAGCAAAATGACTTTTAAATTTGTTTTGATGACACCTGATTTGAACCCTTTAAATAAAAGGAAGCTTCTAAAAATTCAACCTTTGCATAACATACAGAAACACACTTGCTAGGGCTTTTGCACACATGCACACTTGCACATGCCTCAATCTCAGTGAATGTATTTGCCCCATCTGTGAAAGTGGAAATAGAATTGTATTTAAAAGGCCCAACTGTGTTTAAATATCATGTGTATTATAAAAAGAAGAGGGAATCCACAACATAGGTATAATTTTATGCAAATTTATTTCTGGTTCCTTTGGCAATTAACCAAAATAGGAAAGGCTAATATGTGAATTTCAACTTTTACTTCTTATTTCCTCCTGGCAATTGTCAATGCTTACCTCTATCAAATGAAGAAGAAAGTGAAGGGTATGCTATTTTTGAGTATTTTGGGAAAATAAAGCCTAGATGTTTGTTAAAGCTGTGAAAGAAAAGGATATTATCCTCCAAATCAGTAAAATAGTGAAAAATTAGATAAGCTTATTTTGTATTTTGATGCCTATATATTAGGACTATGGTAAGTCTCATCAAAGAATATAGCTAGCATTTAAAATGTTACTGTTATTAAGAATTACATTTTATATAATTTAAAGAGAGAATATGGTTTAAAAGAGTTTATTCCTATTGTCAATAATTCTGAGTAAAATATAATACTATTGGCTATGATTTATTTTAATTAATGATACATTTTCCCCAGAGCTTTATTCTTCTTATCGCTGACATTTCAAAACAAGACAAAAGAAATTCTAAAGAAATCAAAATTATTTTAGAAATATTCAATCCACAGCCTACTGATTTTAAAAAAGCTTTCACTTGTTAAAATGACCTAAATTTTTCTAATGCATTTTCTGATTTTTTATAGTATTTAGAAACACTTTAAAGTGCTGAACTGCTTTATAATTTTGCTTTTAATTAGAATTTTTTGCTTCTGTGTTATTAAAAAGCTCTCTGCCCTGAAACATGAGAAATAATTGAAAATTTCCTTTAATTATTAACAGTTTGGTGGTGAGACATATATGAAAATCCCTATGAAAAAGTAAAAATAATGAGTCATTCAAAAGTAATACCTGTAGTCAAAGAAAATTAATCTTCCATTGCTAAGAACCTACGCATTTAGCTGAAGTTTTGTTTCTTATCCATCCAGTGTTGAAAAATTTATAATAGCAAAGTTACAGGAAATAAACACAATCTAATACTGACACCACTGCGTTCAGTTCCATTTTCATGTATTTTATTCCCTGACAGTACAAATTTTCTCCATATAATGAGCCTTTGTGGTAATTTATTACTTAGCCATCTCAAGACTGGAGCTAAAAATTTTTAAAAAACAAGATAAAAGTGCTATTTAGCATGAAAACAGCTATAAGAATGTATAGCTAAAAAAGAAATATGGCAAAATGTTAAGTTTTTTTTTGACTACAGAGTAAATGTGAAGACAGCTAAGAGGCTTCTTTAACAGTTTATAGAATCAACTAGATATAATTTTTCTTTCAACAAAGCTTAATTTAACAGTTATGCACACCTTAACTAAAAAGGCACTCGTTTAGGTCCCTTTTTAGAAACAACATAGTTTATTCAAACATTAGTTCAATTTTTGAACTATTATCTTGTTTAAAAATTTTTAGCTATTATTTTCCTCTTTGCATTAAACTAATTTTCTTTTTAGGAACTCTAAAGACATGACATTGGGCAAGCCACTCAGTTGCAGTATCCTCATCTGAGGGAAAAGGGGGTTGAACCCCTAGTTATTGCTCAACATCCATCCAATCTAAATTGATGTGCTCTGAAATTTTTGATTTCTACATAATAAAAAAGTGATAAAACAGTGTTTTCTTATGTATATAATCTTTGTGTCACATATTTAATTGTACCAACAAAAAGAATATTTATTTTCAAATACTAAATAATTAGACGATGCTGTAAAATCTCATATTCCATTAGAAAGTAATGTCAAATTAATGTATACTCCCCCAAATTAATTTCTATAAAAAGTTAAATCATTTAATTAGCAATAACAAGCAGCACTATTTCAAAAATAATTTTTAGGTTTTTCATTTCAATCCCAGTTATCTAAATTGCAAAAACATTCATTGAGAGGGAAGCCCTATGAAAACCTGTGAATGGAGAAGGGAGAAAAGTGTAGTCAAGGTTTCTCAACTATGGTACCATGGATATTTTGGGTCAGATCATTCTTTGTTGTAGGGAGTTCTCTTGTACACCACAGATGTTTGGCAGCACCCCTCTGCTCTATCCACAAGATGCCAGTACCACA
The DNA here is from genome assembly GCF_049354715.1 of Callithrix jacchus. Classification (NCBI taxonomy): domain Eukaryota; kingdom Metazoa; phylum Chordata; class Mammalia; order Primates; family Cebidae; genus Callithrix; species Callithrix jacchus. Next base: position 15,961,484 of record NC_133518.1, on the reverse strand, counting down.
GCCTCCCACTCTGAAGTTGTGATAACCAAAACTGTCTACAGACTTGGCCAAATGTCTCCTAAGAGAGGAGGACTGGAGGAATCAGCCCTGGTTGAGAGCCACTGGGTTAGGTAGAACTACTTTATCTCAGTGGTTTGGATCGGTGATACTCAAGAGATTGGGATAGTCACCTGGAGGGCTTTCTAACCACACGTCTCCAGAGATTGTGGTATGCAGCTCACAGCCCCTCAATTATTTATAATCACTTATACATCCATTGCCCCCTCTCCTCTCTGTCCAGTGTGGTACAGTACACTGAAATAATACATAAAGCAATTCTTCAAAGCCTAAAATACTCTGGGTTAACTAGATGAAATCTGTAAGAACCTTTTCCTTAATGCCAGCCCCTCGAGCCAATTTCTGAACTCATGTAATTCCTCTCGAGTTGTGCACACACACAACCAGTTTATTGGCAACTCTTAACTCCAGAACTTCATTGTCTTTCTTTACCTGTTCTGGGAGCAAAGTGGCAAAAGTTGTGATAATCCCTGTACTTCTCACTATTATGAGGTAGAGGGACAAGCAAGACCATGGCACAGAGCAATTAAAAACACTCCCCTCTTCCATTTCTATAAATGCCATCCAAACACTGCAAACATGCAGTCTCTCATTCTTTTAGAAGCAACAATCCTTCATCTATGATCATAACTGTCTCAGTCACTGGGTGGTGAAGTGGCCATAAGTCTGAAAAAGTGAGGCTCTTTGGTGAAGACCAGATGAATAGAAACATGCTTCTCCCACCTGCCACAATAGCTCCGTGCCTCTGGCCCAAACCTTAATCAAACCCTTGGCTTTCTATAGCACGTTACACATCATAAAGTGCTTTTACACACATTACCTTAAATGATCCCAAACAATCTTGTGAGATGGGGAGGTGTTTTTATTCTCATTTTACAGATGAGGAAACTCTGGCCCAGAGAGGTTATGAGACTAGTCTCAGCCATTTATTTATTGGGGGAGCCAAGATTTGAATGCAGCTTGCTGACCCCAAAGCCAGTGCTTTTTCCATATAATTTCATAAAAATAGTGCTCAGCGGAGTTACAGCCTTAAAGCCATGATGGTAGTCTTTAGATTCCATGCATTTAGGAATCTTTGCAAGGCCTGGATCTTAAAAAAACAAATTCTACTCTGCTGTATTCATGCAGGTCTGACAAATAGCAGTAAGGCAGTCATCCTTCTTAGCAAGCTACCTACGATTGACAAAGCCATATATTTTTCTAATGGAAAATGTCTCCACAGATAAGGAAGTAAAGTCACTTAACTCTCCAGGATTCATTAACTAAAGCTGATGTTGCTACTGATGCTGCTGTTAATGTCCCACAAAATTAATCTAACAGTACCTACCTGACTCCTTGTTCACAAATCACACACTCTAAATTTGGAGTGCCCTAGAATGATCTCTCTTTTCTTGTTAGTAAAACTGCCGAGAGCCATTCACTAGCAAGGCTGGCAAGTACATGTTTGCTATTGGAAGAGACTGGAAGGAGAAGCTGCCATTAATAAAGCATGAATACTTGTCATTCGCCAGACTGAACACTGGAAAAGTGACATTGTAGCTTAGAAAAAAGGTCTCTGAGGCTATATGGGGAGGTCTGAGGGTCTTAAAGCTGGCCTCCATTGAAGGGGCTCTCCTCCCGGCAGATTGCTGCAAATGAGTGGTCTTCAAATATGTGCTCCCAGTGGCCACCTTTCCGAATGTCAACATCCGGAAATAAGTTTAACATTTGCATTTTGTGAAGGCATGACCAAGAAAAGGTAATACTAACCTCATCTATAGCTTTTTTATAGCTCTGAAATGAGAGGAACCCAATCCAGAAGAATCCACAGAAGGATGAAAAGCCAGCAGAGAGGCAGCAGATTAGACACAAAATTGGAGTTGTTAGTACACAACTGATAAACGCAAAAAGGCGAAGAGAATGTCAGCCCAGAATGATGCAAACCCCTTCATTACTCTCAGTATACGTCCTTACTTTGAGATGTTAAAAAGAGTAAACCAAAGCGCTTCATGTTTATTTCACAGAGAAGATTCTCAGTTTTAAACATACTGAGTGGATGGTAATTCATTCCAAATTAATTCTCAACTTTCAAATTTCAGCCTCCACACTCTTACTTCTTTCCTTAAGGCTACTTGTGGGTCTATCATATTACAGCAGTGAAGTCGGATATTAAGTTGTTAGGACCTCTGTCGGACCCTGCTTAACAAGTTTGGTCCCAAGAACCTAGTCTTGGAGGCATGAAAAATAGCAGAAAAACTGTCATATTAATTCATGTGGAAAATCATAGGGGGTGAGAGTAGAGCAGGTAAAAGAAATTCATAGAAAGTGCCCAAGTCTCTTTAACTGCTCCTTTGAACATTTTGCCAAAGTTGCTGAGTAGAAATTATAGAATGATATGAGTTGTTTCTCTTTCTGTTTTATTGTTAAAGGACTGCTAAGGATCAGCAAATATCCAAAGGCAGAGGAGACGATCCAAGATATCTTTTGTTCTTTTTTAATCAGGTATGACTTTTTTCTGGATGTTTCTAGCATCCATGTTTACTAATCTCAGCAATTTTTGTTCATATCATGAGTGTATCCCCAACTACTTAATCCTGTGGGTTCTCTGGTAAATTAAGAGTTCAAAATTCTTGCAGAGAAAAGCACTCACAGCTGGTCGACTGGGCCGGGTAATGTCCCTGGATTCTTCCGGTTTCACCTTGGCAGGCTCATGAGGGAGAACAGGCGATCCTTCTGACTTACTGTTGGCTAGAGGAAAAAACACAGGACCAAGAAAGAGATGGCCATCAAAAAGTGCTGGCTCAAGTTCTTAATGAATCATCTGTGACGAGTCATCACATTGGTATTACTCAGTGAACACGTCATTCACTTGGGCAAATCCTCAAGCACATCCATGAAAAACATAATAAATATTCAGGCAAACACATTTAGGCTTGTCACCTGGAAGTCACTAGTAACAATTAAAAAAACAAACAAACCTGTAGCAAGTACCACCACCGCCACTTACTGAGCATTCCTTATGTGTCAGGCTCAGAGAAAATGCTTTCTATGTCAATGATTTCATTTAATCCTCGTTTCAACCCAATGATGTGGCACTATTTTCCTATTTTACAGTGGAACGCAGACTTGCAAAGATGCCACAGCTGTCCTGAAGTCACACTGAAATAGGGCAGAGCAGGAGTTCTGTCTGATTTCTGAAAGTCCTATTCTCAATCACTACGCTAAATGAACCTAAGTTAAGGCTCTATGCTTGTTTTCTTCTTTTACTACTTGTCCAATCAGGATAGGTTATTTTCATGAAATTTTGTGAGAGGAAAAACAAAAAGAAACCTGTTTTATTTGGTGGAATATTTTTTAATTGGGGATGGGAGTGGTCTCAGCCCTTTAAAAATGAAAGAATGAGATGAGGGCGGGAGAAGGGCCCGAGACTGGAGGTAAGAAAGCAAGGTCGGAACCCTGACAGCTGCAGAGCGAGTGGCATCTCTGCAGTCTATGAGCCTACAGGTGGAGAAGACACAATTTAGGGTGGGAGAGGTTGTTTTATTTTTTTTTCAAGTGGTCTTTCTTGGACAGGGACATACTGGGGATACAAGCGCCCTTTTAATCCAGAAAAACGAGGGGCTGAAGGCAATAAAAAGTAAGCCTGATCAGACCAGGGAATGAAAATGGGATGTATTTAACTTTGGTTTATTTGCTCTAAGAATATGAAGTTGCCTATAAATAGAAAAACGGTAACAGAATGGATGTTGTCTTTCTTTCCTACATGTTTTTTAGAGACGGGCTTTCTCTGTCACCCAGGCTGAAGCGCAGTGGGGCCATCATAGCTCACTGCAGCATGAACTCCTGAGTTTAAGCAATTCTTCCACCTCAGCCCCCTGGGTACCTAGGACTACAGGCATAAGCCACCACACCTCGTGGTTTTCTGAATTAAGGAAATTTATATTTGGATCAAGGCAACAAAGGCATATAGTAGACAGCTCTGAGATGTGCTGTCGATATCAGAAGAATGCATATAGAGGCAGCTATTGGCCAGTCCGTACCCCAATTCAGAGATGTGAACATCAATCACATGTTAGATATCAAGCTTTTCAAAATGGAAATACAGTGACTTTACTTATTTAACACCCTGAAAGGGTTTTAGGAGATAAAATAAGGGTATTAGGAGGTGGCATGTAATAGAGTCTAAGAAAGAATAAAGAACTGAAGGTTTTCATCAGACAGAGAAACTTACAAGTATGTCAGTATTTCTCCAATTGCAATCAAAGTACTGGTCTTTATCACTTGGAAGCAAAATTATCTTCTGAAGAAGTTAATTCTGGAAGAGTGAATTTTAACTGGCTAGAAACATGTACTATTATGTATCATCTCCTGCACAATAATAATATTTTTCATAGGCTTTCCCATTAATGGAAACTAAGCAATGATAAATAATTTGAGGCCAGGCACAGTGACTCACGCCTGTAATTCCAGCACTCTGGGAGGCTGAGGTGGGTGGATCACAAAGTCAGGAGGTCAGGATCATCCTGGCCAACACGGTGAAACCCTGTCTCTACTAAAATACAAAAAAAATTAGCTGGGCATGGTCATGTGCACCTATAGTCCCAGCTACTTGGGAGGCTGAGGCAGAAGAACTGCTTGAACCCAGGAGGTGGAGGTTGCAGTGAGCCGAGATTGTGCCACTGCACTTCAGCCTGGCAACAGAACAAAACTCTGTCTCAAATAATAATAATTTGAATTATGTATTTAGAGAGTCTAATTTTTACCTAATAGGAGTAACCAGAGGAATCAAATGTTTTTTAAGTCAAAGATTTTATTCCCTCTAAGAGTATTCTGCGTTAGTCTTGACTGAATTTCATTTTGAGAAATACATGTTATTCTGAACTATGTATGCGAACTATGTTCAGAATACTAAACAGGACAGTTGGTGCAATGGATACAGAACATTTGCAGGCAAATGAAACTCTGAAAACCGGCAATCAAATGGAAACAGAAATTCAGGTGACTGGTAAGTGACTGTATTTTCAAATAAGACTGACATTTGGTGATCTCCCTGGAAAACTCTGGTGTCTGAGATTAGAAAGGATTTTGTCCATACTGATGGCACACACATAATTAGGGACAGTGGCTCACTCCCCAGAGGAGACGAGTTGAGAGCAGTTGAGGGGCTCTTCAGGATCACACAGTGGTGGGCATGCCTGGACCAGAGTCAGGAAGTAACTAACCTTGTTCCCTGTCTACAGCTTTCCTCCCAGGCAGCATTGCCAGGTAAAGGTAAGAGAAAGTTTTACCTCGAACTCTGGTGCGTTCACTGGATCCTGCTTGTGATCCAGGCTGGGAGCCTCCTTGGGAGCTGGGCTGGGAGCTGGGGGTGCTGGAGCTGGAGGAACTGCCACTGCTGGTCCTCTGCAAGGGGCTCTCCAAGATGGGCTCAGTTCTCCGGAGATCAGGGTTGCTGTGTAAGTGGCAGAGCACATTGGTTACACTCTCCAGACCTTGCCAGTTTTGCAGATCACATACTGAAAAAGGTTAATACCTAAAATATATGAGGAACTCAAACAGCTCAATAGCAAGAAAAAAACCAATTAAAATGGGGAAAGGAACTGAATAGACTTTTTTTTTTTTTGAGCTGGAGTTTCGCTCCTGTTACCCAGGCTGGAGTGCAATGGTGCGACTCCGGCTCACCACAACCTCCACCTCCTGGGCTCAAGCAATTCCCCTACTTCAACCTCCTGAGCAGCCGGGACTACAGGCACGCACCACCATGCCCAACTAATTTCTGTATTTTTAGTAGAGACGGGGTTTCACCATGTTGACCAGGATGGTCTCGATCTCCTGACCTTGTGATCCACCCGCCTCAGCCTCCCAAAGTGCTGGGATAACAGGCGTGAGCCACCACGCCCGGCCCGAGTAGACATTTTTTAGAAGGAGACATGCAAATAGCCAATAGGAATATGAAAAAAAAATGCTCAATATCACTAATTATCAGGGAAATGCAAATTAAACCACAATGAACCAGGCACAGTGGCTCTCACCTATAACTCCAGCACGTTGGAAGGCTGAGGTGGGAGGATCACTTGAGGCCAGGAGTTACAGACCAGCCTGGGCAACATAGTGAGATCCCATCTTGACAAAAAATTAGCTGGGCATACTGGCACGTGCCTGTCATCCCACTTACATGAGAGGCAGAGGTAGGAGGGTCACTTGAGCCCAGGAGGTCAAGGCTGCAGTGAGGCATGATCTCATTACTACACTCCAGCCTGAGCAACAGAGCGAGACCGTGTCTCAAAAAATAAAAACATAAAAAAATTAAAAATCCCACCAAACCACAATGAGACATCACCTCACACCTATCAGAATGGCTCTTCTCAAAAGACAAAGATAATGAGTGTTGGTGAGGATGCAGAGAAAAGGGAACCCTGTACCCTGTTGGTGAGAATGTAAAATAGTACAGTCAGTATGGAAAAACAGTATGAAGATTCCTCAAAAAACTAAAAATAAAATTATCATAGGATCCAGAGATTCCACCTCTGGGTATATATCCAAAGGAAATGAAGTCAATATAAAAAAAATCACTGTATTGAAGATGTAGCTGTACTCCCATGCTCAGTGCAGCACTACTCACAGCAGTTAAGATACGGAATCAACCTGAGTGTCCACTGATGAATGGATCAAGAAAATATGATTTCTCTCTCTCTCTCTCAAAAAGACAAAAATACTACATGATCTCACTTATATGTGGAATCTACAAACATGGAATTCATAGAAACAGAGAATAGAATGATAGTTGCCAGGGGCTCTAGGAAGGAAAGAGCATGGGAACATGTTGGTCAAATATTACAGTTTCAGTTGGACAGCATGAATAACTTTTGGAAATCTGCACACCATGGTGGCTACAGATAATAAGGTATACTTGAAAATTGCTAAGAGAGATCTTAAATGTTCTCATCACAGAAAATGCTAACTATGTGAGGTGATGGATATACTGATTAACGTGATTTTAGTAATCATTTCGCACTGTATACATATGTCGAAACATCATGTACACTGTAAATATATATACCTTTCATTTGTCAATTATACCTCAGTAAAGCTAGGGGGAAAAAGATCATGCCATTAATAGACACAAGCATAGTCCAGTCCCCAGTACAAAAAAGTAAAGAGAGCGCTTATAAGATCTTGAGAGGAAGGGGTCAACGGAAGATGACAGTCATACCTTCCTTTGTAGAGTTTCTGACCAGATACTGGATGTGGACAGGATGAACTCTTGTTCATCACATTAAAAGTACTAGCTCTGTGCCACATATACACCATGGAATACTATGCAGCCATAAAAAAAGGATGAGTTCATGTCTTTTGCAGGGACATGGATGAAACTGGAAACCATCATTCTCAGCAAACTGACATAAGGACAGAAAACGAAACACTGCATGTTCTCTCTCACAAGTGAGTGTTGAACAATGAGAACACATGAATAGAGGGAGGGGAACATCACACACTGGGGCCTGTCAGGGGGTGGGGGGCTAGGGGAGGGATAGCAGGGGATGGGGAGATTGGGGAGGGGTCGCATTAGGAGAAATACCTAAAGTAGATGACGGGGGGATGGATGCAGCAAAACACCGTGGCACATGTATACCTATGTAACAAACCTGCACGTTCTGCACATGTACCCCAGAACTTAAAGTATAATAAATAATTTTTTATAGTACTAGCTCTGGATGGTCAATCTTCAAAGAAGGCTTATAAACATTTTTTTCTGTGTTCATTGTTAAAAATCTTGAAACATATTAAAAGGGGGAAAAAAAGGAAGCAACACACCTAATCTCTGTACCAGGAGATACTCAACTATATTTTACTATTGTACCTGATCTCACTTATCCGTGGAATCTACAAACATCAAACTCATAGAAACAAAGAATAGACTGAGAGTTGCCGGGGTTTTTTTCTTTTGTATGTATAGACGCATACTCTATATTCAGTTTTTTCTTTTGTATACATGGAAGCATACTGTATATTTGGTTTTACACCTTGCTTTTTTCCCTTACCTTCATTGTGAGCATATTCTTGTGCTTGTGTAATAGCTGTATTGTCTATTATGTAGATGAGTTAGCTTGGCCATTCCTCTACTATTAAATATTAAGATGCTTCAAATACATTGCTGTGACACATAATGGTGAGATGATAATCTCCCTGCACACGAATAGCCAATCACATTTCTATTTCCTGCAGTTAGAATTGTTGGGTGAACAGGTGTAAGTGTGGGTGTGTGCATATGTGTGTATGAATGTATAAAGGTATGACTAATTTTCACTGAAGTAAATGTGATGGTTCATTTCACTCTATACAAGATTTTATGCTAAATTGTATCTCATTATTTAAGTGTAATTTTAAAAAGTTACTATTGAGGTAGAAGAATTTTTATTCATGTTTATGTGCCATTTGTAATTTCTCTTCTGTGACTTGCTTAATTAAATCCTCTGTTCATATAGCTGGTGGAGTGTTTGTTATTATTTGCTTGCAGGAAGTCTACGTATACTTAGGCTATTATCAAAGTTTTTTATCATTATTATAAAATGCAAATTCAAGACAAAACTTGTTTGTTGGCAGGCTACTGGCCACCATTCTATAAAAAGTTATCACTGTATTTGTCTTCATATCTTTTTTTTTTTTTTTTTTTTGAGACGGAGTTTCCCTCGTTACCCAGGCTGGAGTGCAATGGCGCGATCTCAGCTCACTGCAACCTCCTCCACCTCCTGGGTTCAGGCAATTCTCCTGCCTCAGCCTCCCGAGTAGCTGGGACTACAGGCACGCGCCACCATGCCCAGCTAATTTTTTGTATCTTTAGTAGAGACGGGGTTTCACCATGTTGACCAGGATGGTCTTGATCTCCTGACCTCGTGATCCACCCGCCTCAGCCTCCCAAAGTGCTGGGATTACAGGCTTGAGCCACCACACCCGGCCGATTGTCTTCATATCTTTACTGCCACCACAAAAGCAGAATCCATTCCCTCACTCTGGGTCAGGCATTTGAGATATGATAATGAACAAGACATAGTCTGTGCTCTCTGTGAGCTTAGCTAGATACACACAGCCCATTTCACACAGTGAGCACAGAGCCATATGGAAGCATGAGGCAGGACCACCTAGGCAATTTTGGCCGTCAGCGAAGCTGTACCAAAACATAAGACATCTAAGCAGTGGTGGTGGGAGGCAGTTGCTGAGGATTTTGTGATTTTGTTGTAAAAAAAATAAGTAGCATTCTCAAGGTTTCTATAAAGAGCTTCCTTTAAAATGTGTAACTCATAGGACTTTTTATTTTTCTGTTAGATTTACATAGTGCTGGGCACGGATAATTTAGGGAGACCTGAAACTCAGAGCTCAAATCTGTTGCCACTCAGATGCTGAGAAGAGAAACATCTAATGTCAGCTTCCTCCCTGGTTCTAACATCTTCAGTTCCCCAAACAGACTTTGTTAACAGCCACCATACAGCTATGATTTTAATGCCATGAGATATTTTACTAAAACATAATTTTATGTTTTAACTTTGCTCTGCCCAGTTTAAGAGTACCAAGTATGTATCAGGTATTCTGTACTGTTTTGGATGTCAGATGTTTCTCAAATAAATTTGAAAATGATACGACCCCTTCCTTTGAGACATGTTTAGTTTATTCTACCAATAACCCGGTCACCAATGGCAACTTTATAAGCAGCAATTAAACCAAACGATTTCTTTCTGGAAACTCAAGAATCTTGCTTTGTGGTAATGTTATCTGTCAAAAACATTTGATTACGTAGGACTAGATAGTGACTATGGAAAGCATCAGCGGTAGCTCACGCCTGTAATCCCAGCACTTTGGGAGGCTGAGGTGGGCGGATCACGAGGTCAAGAGATCGAGACCATCCTGGCCAACATGGTGAAACTCCATCTCTACTAAAATATAAAAATTAGCTGGGCATGGTGGCATGCGCCTGTAGTCCCAGCTACTCGGGGGGCTGAGGCAGGATAATTGCTTGAACCCAGGAGGCAGAGGTTGCAGTGAGCCAAGATCGCACCACTGCACTCCAGCCTGGAGCCTGGCAACAGAGCAAGACTGCGTCTCAAAATAAAAATAAAAATAAATAAATAAATATGTTCTCATGATTCATTAATTTGATCATATAAATGTAGACTCTAAGAATATTATCTCTGAAACTTTTGTGGTGAAGGGGTTGCTAAGTCAACTTAACAGTGAAATCAGTTGCAGAGTGATCATTGGTAAACTTAAGAAAAACTTCCAAAATGTGTGATGTTTTAATGGTATTCCTTGTGAAGTAACCATTTTTATGACAATTGTTTGCATCAAATTGACTAAAATAGATTTGGATTCATACTGGAATTACTCTTCATTGAGAAAATGTCTACAATGATAAATGTGTAATACTTCTGAAATAATCTACATTTCAAATTTTTCATTTTTTAAAATAAAGAAACAATCTCATTTAATTCCCCAATAGCAAATTCTTCCACACTGCCCTCTTTTATTAAACAATAGTGGTCAGAAATTATTATGCATAATTAAATAATTCCAAAAATATCTGTGCTAGAAAATGTACTGCTCACCAACTGTATTGCAGATTTAAGAATGGTGAATATTTTAAGGTTTGTGGGAGTTGCTTTCATTTTGTGGAACGGTCATATAGTATTCTTTGTATTACAAAAAAAAATAAAAAATCTCTTGAGAGGAGGGTAGCTGGTGATAGATGCTCTGAGTTTTCTTCCATGGTGGCTCTGGTGTGGTAGCAGGATAGAGCTACTTGTTCTAATGTGGCACTCCTTTGATTATTTAGCCAAAACTTTTGTGTTAAGCACCAACTTTGTGAGACTTACTGGACCAGCATGAGGGATGGAGGAGAAGCACAGGCCGCAGGGCATACAGTCAAGTTACAGCATAATCATGGAGATGGGATTTATGCTGTGGAGACAACAGGGAGCATCGCAAAACTGTATGTTGTATGTGAAGGAGACTATTGTCGGAGTTTAGGGAACCATTAGTGCAGACTGGAATGGTCGACAGCAGTGTTATGAAGGAGAAAGAACTTGACTGGGTGTTACAGCAGGGAGCAGGAAGGCTGGGGGAACAGTCGGAGCAGACACAGGGCTGGGTTGTTTTTCCTGATGCATGTGGGTGCAGAGAGGACACCAGCCAAATCGAGTACCAAGTCTGTGTTTGGAAACCTGGGAGAGTAGAGTGATCAGAAGAAAAGGGTGAGCTGTATAACAATGGCCTTTGAAGCCTAGAGGAGAATGTGTACCTCCTACGGTGCACGTGAATGACTGACTAGGAGAGAGGCAGGCAGACCAGTTAGGAGGCTGCTGCCAAGTCAGATGATGAGGCCGGGCAGGGCTGTCCTGTGTAAAAAGGAACATGGGCATTAGCAGAAGCAGCTGGGGTAAGCGTATGTCCTGACTGGGCTCAGAGTCTCTTCCTGTGTAAAGCTAATTGGATCCCATGGGCATTAAATCCCTGACCAGGACAGACCTCATTAGTGCAAGTTCTCCTCACCAGAGCTAACCAGTGTGGGTGCTGATCTTAATAGGTTGCTATTTTTGCTGCTGGAGACTGAAAAGTATTCGTCTCTATGTTACCACACAGAAATAGAGAAAACTTTACAATGCCTTTTCTACCTTTTCTTTTGGTAAAACATGAGTGGTTTGAGAAAATGTCATGCTGTTCACATTTTTCTCTCCTTTATTATGTATTAAATCATCTGGCCTTGGGGCTGTGGGGTCTGAGATAAATGCTCTTAAGAGGATCAATTTCAGAAGAATCCCATGAAATAATAGATATCTCATGTTCACATCTTAACTGAGCCTATTCAGATCCGAAAGTGTAAAAACCTGAAAACATCCAAATGGATTTCTTTAAATGCTAACTTTTAGTTCAGACATTTGCTACTGCAGATAATGCCGTTTGGTCTATAAAACACCCAGTAAAGTGAAAATGTGGCAATTATTCCATTCATTTGAATCATAAAAAGTCAAAACAGAAAATTGGAATTACAAAGTAATTTTGTGGCCCAAACGCTTGGGCCAAGCCTTTAATTAACTGGCTGACTGCCAAATTTCACTCCACTTTGCTCTTTGATGACACAGCCAATGAGAAGAAATGAGCCATAAGAAAATAGGTTTGAGATGGGACAGGGAATTATTTTTTTAAATTGATCATTTAGTCATTGGGTTTGACTGGGTATTTCTGAGTTAATTTGAATATTTTCATATTCTGAATGTAATTGTTTGATCAAATTATAATTTACTTTAAAAAGAATACATGCATCAATGTTAAGGATGAAAGTGCTTGGGATATTTAAAAATAGTTTTTGTTTTTGTTTTTCTGAGATAGAGTCTCACTCTGTCTCCAGGCTGGAGTGCAGTGGTGTGATCTTGGTTCACTGCAACCTCTGCCTCCCGGGTTCAAGTCATTCTTCTGCCTCAGCCTCTTAAGTAGCTGGAACTACAGGCACACGCCACCATGCCCAGCTAATTTTTGTAGTTTTAGTAGAGAAAGGGTTTCACCATGTTGGCCAGGATGGTTTCCATCTCTTGACCAGGTGATCTGCCCGCCTTGGGCTCTCAAAGTGTTGGGATTACAGGTGTGAGCTACCATGCCTGGCCTACAAATAGTATTTTAAAATGATCAAATCTTGATTTGAATTCAACTGATCACCCTCACAGCATGAGGCATTTGGGAATTTATATAACAGGTGAGACTTACCTATTGATATTGCAGTCTGAGCAATTCCCAGCTACATATGCATGAGAAGGAAGGGCAGGGAACAGTTGCATGGGGTCAGGGTGACTGTGTTATTTCCCAGACTTTAGCCATCTAGGAAGGGAACTATCAAAAGCATCTGATGACACTAGGTCTAGCTCCAGAAGGGAAGTGTTTGCTATATAAATGGGTCTCATGGGACAACAGCTTTGAAAAGGTAGTGATTGCCACAACATTAGCGTAAAAAACAGTAAGATCAAGAGGAGCTGTTAACAGACTCACTAAAGCACACGGTGAGAGTGGCGGGAACAAAATGGTGCTGTGTCAGTCGACAAATCAAGGGCTCTTTTGCCTTGGGAAAATGAGGCAGCAAAGCAAGCTGTACCCATGCTGAACAAATTAGCCCAGAATGGTGCTTAAGAATGTAGACTTCGGTGCAAGGCTCTCAGAGCTCAAATCTCGGCTCTACCACTTACTTTTGTTCACCTTGGACACATGTTAGTTTCAATTTCTCCTTCTGTAAAATGAGGGTGATCATAGCACCTCACAGAATTGTTACACTGTTTAAATTGGTGTGTGTATGTGTGTGTGTGTGTGTGTATATATATATATATATATATATATGAATGAGACATATACATATGAGACATATGTGTGTGTATGCTCCAGAGATGTTCACTAAATGAAGAAATAAGTAATAAGTTGCCCTAATCAGGCAGAAGGCAGGGAACTGCAGGCATTGCCCAATAACGCTTTTTGACCAACCGATGGCTGCACAGCTGTAACTGCTTAATAATGTATATAATTAAAAATATATTTTCTATAGGGCTCTTTGATTTGGTGTCGTGCATAGGGACAGTGCAAGAGTGACATAATAGGGGCTTTTTTGGGGAGAAGGAAGGATATTCAAAATAGTAAAAGCTTTACTTTTTTCCTCAAGGTATAGGTACATGCTTACATACTGACCATTTTAACTCAAAAGTCTTCTATTCAGGGGTAGTAAGTAGTTTACTCATTTAAGCATTGTTTCCCAAACTATCAAAAAATATCGCACATTCTGCAGTTACTATAAAACATCTTGCACCTGGCTGGGTGCGGTGGCTCACGCCTGTAATTCCAGCACTTTGGGACGCTGAGGCGGGTGGATCACGAGGTCAATAGATCGAGACCATCCTGGTCAACATGGTGAAACCCCATCTCCACTAAAAAATACAAAAAATTAGCCGGGCATGGTGGCGTGTGCCTGTAATGCCAGCTACTCAGGAGGCTGAGGCAGGAGAATTGCCAGAACCCAGGAGGTGGAGGTTGCGGTGAGCCGAGATTGCGCCATTGCACTCCAGCCTGGGTAACAAGAGTGAAACTCCACATTAAAAAAAAAAAAAAATCTTGCACCTAATAACTGGAGTTCATTACTACTAAATGCAGGAAGCAAAAACTGAGCTTCTTAACCATTAGGCTCTGCCTTGTTTTTTTTATTTAAAAGTGGATTTAGTACAACAGTGGTTTATTTCTCACTCACATCACAATATACACAGGTAGAACTGCTCTCCTTGATGGTTCTCTAAGTGGTGACTTGAGGGTCCAGGTTCCTTCTGGGTTGAGACACTTATGTTAAACTTGTGGTCCCTAAGTTTGCCACCGGAGAAGAGAGAGGTTCTGCCTCTTTTAGTTAATTCACATATTGACTCTAAAGCAAAATAAGAAAGTGAGGCAAGAAGTATAATTCTGCCCCTACTAGTACCCATAGTCCCAAAGAGCAGCAGGTATATTATGACCCCTGGGCCCTGGCGTCAGGCAGTCTTGGTTTGAGTCACTGGTCCCAGGGCCTCATGCAGCTTCAGTACATATTTGCTGAATTTAACGAATTAAAGAATGATAAGAACAAAACATCCAGAATCTGTCCCTTATTAGCTGTGTAATTTTTACTGGAATCCATTTTAACTTGGCTAATTTTCTAGTCACCCTTGGGAGTCACTTCAAAGAAAAGACTGGGAGGAAACACAGAACATTGACCAAGTACAGGAAAGCTTAGAAGCACTGTAGAGGACAGATTATTTAAAAGCAACCCCTTTGAAATGGCTTTATGGATGGGTGGTCGTCTGACAAATGGCACAAAAAGAACTATGCGGACTTCATTAGGACCAACATAGAGTAGGGGTCTGTGTCACAGTAATGGCAGAATCACATGACTTCGTGTCCATGTCCCTGTGGAGTTCCTTTCCATACTGACTCAGCGCTTAGCCAGGTGACTTGTGATGGCCAATGGGATATCAGCAAAGATGACACAAGCAAAAGGTTCAAAAGTCCTTGTGCATTGGAGCTTTCCCTCTTTAAATGCTCTTCTGAGATCATCAAAGGGTAAAGAAGCCCAGAATGAAAGGCCACGTGGAGCATGAGGTACAGCTGACCCAACCACACAGTGCACGAGTGAACCCTGGCGAGAGCAGCACAGCTCCTTAGCCAGCCCACAGCATGGTGAGAAATATTAAACTGTTATTCTTTCAGGTCACTAAACTCGTGGTGATTATACTGTGCAACAAAGGTGAACTAAAGCTATTGCTGTCACAGTAAATAAACCAAATCCTGAAGCTTTTAAAAACGCAATGCAATCTAGAGCTGGAAATGTGATTTACATCTGAAATGGTGGTCACATGGAGATACATGATAGCATAAAAAGGGGTGTTCTGTAGGACTGTGCTACTTGCAGAGAAGAGGCTTCTTCACCCCTCCACCCCTCATCTCTGACTTTCATCGTAGGGAAGTAACTATGACCTCTTAGCTCACTTCCTCCCTTCCTCTGTAAGTAGAAAAATGTTAGCCGTCTCTGACAAAGTCAGCATTCTTTGCATAAAGTATAATATCCAAGTGGTTCCAAGAGAAAAAGCTCATTATTTTTTAAGCCACTGAAGATCAAATACCAATTATCTTAGGCCTTAATGTCATTAAAATAGCACTTCAGAGGGAATGAAAGCGGCTTTTTATTTCACTATATAATGATAGTTCTCTCTCATTTTGGTTGACAGAAGGAAAAATACTTAAAGTTGAAATAATGCTTGATCTAAAGAAACTAAAATTCTAAGCAACTGATCCAATGAACAGAGCCCCAAGGGCAGGGTTCAAAAGAAGCAGCACTGATAATTAGGGATTGATTGCTGCTTGAAGAGGGGCACTGATAAGGTTCAGGCTGGCAATCCAGCACTAACGTTCCTCTGGCTGCCTGGTCACAGTGGTCCTAGTCTTCCTCAGTGCTGCTTAGCAACACCAGCTCAGTGTGAACCTGACAAGTCTCTGGAAAAAAAATGGCTCATTCAGAACCTCTTGCGATTGGTAATTCCAAGCAGAATGGGCCAGCATCTTTGCCCTAAAGGGATTCATGTTCTTAGTATAGTTCCAAGTTATTGCCAGGCTGACCCCTTCCCTAAGGCTTTTCATGTGAAGAGGAAAATTAAAGCTCTATGATTTAAAGCATTCCATATTTTAAAGATATGTGCACGTAATCATAAGCTTCATTTCCAGTCATTCTCCCTTACTAGCAAAGGAGGGTCCTTTTATTGTGAACACAATGAAGAATAAAACAGCTTGCCAAAGCACATCCTTTTTATAGCCTTCGCAGAGGCCATTTGCTATTTCAGTTGATCCTAAAAAGTGATGTATTCATCATGAAAAATCTGAGGGAAGCTTGATGAACTATAACAGCAAACAGCATCTGTTACCATAGAAAATCTGCTCAGACACTGTAAAGATATTGTTTACTTTCCAGCTTCTGGAGACCTCTACACCAACCAGTGGAAGTGGATGCAACTTCCTGACTGTAGGAACGTATATCATTGATAGGAAATTCTGAAGGAGGTCACAGAGCAAGAGTAGCATAACCGTATTTCAGTGACCTTCGTAATGCCCAAGAGGCAACTTCCTCGTAAGAGCTCGTCCTTCTATAACTGCCAAGCTGGAGAAGCTCTGAAGCTGGTCACTATTTCCTTGGTAATTGCTTTGTAATGTCTCAGTGGTTCCCAGGGCGTGTTTCTCAACCTGATGCTGAAAATCACCTCGAAACAGGCCATAGCAGGTCATTCTGCTCTGCTGAGTCTATAAGGGAGTCTCTGAAGGGTATTGCAGCCAGATTTGTATTCGCAGTTTTACTCTCAGATGTTAAAAACTGTCAGCTAAGGTACATCTGATTGGTTTCTGGGTTGCCCCATTAATTAATTAATTAACTCATGAGCCCCCCACTGAATATTGATTTCTCTGAAAAGCTACTGAAGAAATCAAAGGCATGTGTTCTGGACCATCAAAGTTTACAGTGAAGGTGGAACGTCAATATGCCTCTGAAGTGAAAAAGGAACGCAGGCATTTCTAGGAAAGCAATTATGACACAGGTGGGCCGGAGCTTTTTCTTTCACCCTTAACCACCTTCCTTCCTTACCTTGCTCTGATGGGTTGAGATCCTAATCTGGGTCCCAGAGCACTACCATTCCCAGGAGAATTCTTTCTGGCTAATGCTGGGGATATAGAAGTTGTTCTTTGAGGCACCTGGAAGAAACCAGAATTCAGAAATATTTTCCATAAAGTAGCTTCCTATCGTCAGAAAACCCTCCTTTCTGATGATTTTTCCAGAAGCCACAGAAACTATCTGAAACAGTAAAGGACTATCTTTCATTCATTCCTCAAAGAAATATTAAACTCCCTAAATGAAATCAAAGAAAGGTCTACTGGCAAAAACAATGAGCAAATTCAGCAACCATTAAGGAGGATCATGCTCAATCTTAAAGACAAATTTAATGATAGGTAAAGCTAATAATTTTGATACACTGGGCTAAAAATAATTGACCTCTCTTCTCTTGGTTGGGCAAAAATGGTGAATACCAGGAATCTCTTTAGAGCACCGTTAACTCATTAGAAGTTGCATCAGCCAACAGCCACTCAGATAAAGCCAAGTTCCACTTTTAGCTTACATGACAACTAATAAACAGATAAGGAAATTCTGAAATCTGGTGAGAAGCTAGAATAGCAGGGCAGAGCTTGGGACCTAAGTCACTTGTTGGTGAGCCTGGAGAACTTACTACAATAAATCCCGAATGTTTCTGCTTTCTAATTGATTTGCAATTACGTGCTGAAACCAAAAACCAAAAGCACTGTGTTTTGGTCAATTAGCGAACTTAATACAACATAATACAAAGCAGAATTAATACTGAAAATACTGGAAGGATCTTCAAAAAGGCTGTGTAAGTACCAGAAAGACCTGGGAGGAAAATGTATTATCTTATTTGGTGGGAACCTAAGGTAGAATTCAAGTATATCCCAATGTATTAAACAGACATTTAAAAAATGAAATTAAATATTTTCAGTACACTAAAGGAGTCCATTATTTAAAAGAATCATATTATGAATCCTAGCATAGAAATTGCTTTCAGTGTAAAGTGTCATCCTTTGTTTTGAAAATTTAATTATCATTCATTTTAACATAAAGATGAGTCAGTAAAGCAGAGTCACCAAATCAATGCTACCACCTGTTCAAATTAAATATTACTGTTACTAGTTTTTCTTTTCCTTACCATAAATATAAATAGTTGTAGAGAAAAAAGAGCCTAACAAGTTCTTCAAACCTAAGTTTTTGAATTCATCTAAAATATTCTCCTAGCTTTATGCATATATGCCCGCATATTTTTAGAGAGTGGACCAATAACTTCAATTTTCAGTTTTTCCATTGATTGTGTCTGCCCCTCTGCCCACCTTATTTTCTATATTGACTTTTGCTCCCTATGTACCCCTTTTTCTGATGGCATTTCTGCTTCCACAAAGAATCTCAAAAAATTATTGGCTATTTTCAGAATAATGGGACTCAGGTCATAATATCCTTTTGAGAGGAAGATAAGGCAATGTATTTGTAAATCATTAAGTAAAAGCTTCTTTTCTTCTGGAATTAACAGTGGCATTTTCTGGAAATTGTGGAACATTCTACTTGTCACAGCCTCTAAGCTAAGCTTAGGAAAAGGGGGATTCCTGAACCAGGAAGAATCTGATGCAAAAAATATCTCCAGCATTTTGAAATACTTCCAGGTTGTCTGTAGCCAGATGCACACAGCCACATTCCAGAACATTTCTTGGAATGAGTAATTACTTGGTATAGGAAAACAAAAGAACTCAGACTCAGAGATGTTCCGTCCAGTGGAATGGCTGGTCATTTTACCCCAAAGATTTTTCCTTAGTAGTTCATTGAAGATGAAATTAAATTATGACTTGGCCTAGAAAGAGCTTTCCTTAAAATGGGGGCAAATAAAATATCCTAAGAACAATACTATCTTCTGCACTCCTGAAATCTGGCTTCACTTTGTGATGTTAAAAATAGGAATACATCAATTCTCTACTTTTTATCTGGAGGTTTTCAATTGTCTTAATGTAGATGCAGTCATTAATGAAATAGCCATTACTCTGTTTCTTAATATGGACAGCAAAATAACAGTCTGGAATACTTGGGCTTGAGGGTTCTAATTTTGGACATAGAATACATGCTTCAATCTACCTGAATTCAGTTTTTTGGAGGGAAAATAAAGGTCAGATATGATAAATGGCAATCGAAATCTTAGCTGGGGAATGAAGAGGGACCAAAACAAACATGAGAAGGGAAAGTGCTTTGGCACTGTCACATTCTCCACTACGACAAAAGGTCTGGAATAGTGGTAAAAATAATCATCATCAGTGATGCTGGTGATGATAAGAAACCCCCCAGTAAATACTACCTTTGGTGGAATGTCTTCTTCCTGTCGTAACCAAGAGCTTCGGTCAAACTTTTCAATGCGAGTGGGGAGAGGAGGGTTTTCAGAGGTGGGATCTGAGTTCTGGCGTGGCATCTCCACGCGGTGAGAGGTCACATTCAGAGCCTCCTGGAACCCAGAGAGGCCCTTTGTGGGCTGCTCATGCACTGACTGGGAGGCGGTCAAGGCAGGTCCCTGGGA
Organism: Callithrix jacchus; assembly: GCF_049354715.1. Taxonomy (NCBI): domain Eukaryota; kingdom Metazoa; phylum Chordata; class Mammalia; order Primates; family Cebidae; genus Callithrix; species Callithrix jacchus. The sequence continues at coordinate 15,941,748 of NC_133518.1, read as the reverse complement.
TTTTACAGCTACCAGATGTGGGATCTAAGCGTGAAAACAACATAAAAACAGCACTATTAGAAGAGAAAGCAGATCAGCTGGTACCTCAATCAGCTGAAGGAAAAAAGTTCAAGGGCACAAGAATTGGACTATGGAGAGTCTATCACAACTATATATAGCATATTTTTAACAGCTCTTCAAAATTTTCCATTGGAATGATATGTGGGGCTGGCACAAAGTTAAATGATTTACTTGGGAATGCTAGGTCAGTGGAAGAAGTGAAATAATAACAATAACTACTGTATATTCAGTGAATATTTATTGACCAGCAATACCATATATTTTATAGGCACTGCTCTTCTAACATTAGGAACTTCCTCCTTTAAAACCCCCAGCTTTCACTTTGGAGAGTGTTGCTCTGTAAAACAAAAACTGCTCAGAATATCTTACTTGTTATGAACGCAGTGAGTCCATCCCAAGGTGGATACAATCATTTCCCTCATTTTACACCCGAGCAATGTAAGGTGCAGAGAGGTTAAGCGATACCCTAGATTACACAGCTAACACCTGCTGGAGCATGGACTGGAACCCAGGCATTCTACATCCATAGGCCTCTATGATATTCTACCTTCTGCTGTGCTGGCTCTTACCATCTATGCTGTCATATACCTCTTGACACCAGGATGTAACTGTTTGAGTTAAGTATCACAATTGGGCCAACTAGGCATGTGGTAATATTGTTCACGCGGGGAAGACAGGCAGTCTTTTAGGGAAATTGTGGCTCTTAAAGACAAATCATTAAAATCTAGAGTGCAGAGCACCACTTTGCCATAGCATTGCTCACACCTCATAGATAGTGCTTATCTAAGTGTATCCCCTATTACTTCACGAAGGTGAGCTCCCTGGAGACAGAAGCTATGTCTGTCCTGCTTGTCTTCGTATCCCCTAGGCTAGCCCTGTGCCCAGCATGGGGAAGGTGTCCCATAAATTCCGGTTGGAAAAAAATCTAGAGTGCCTTCTAAATCAAACTGTTAATTCAACAAACATTGGTTTAATATTTATTTTGTGCAAGGACCTGTCAAATCCTGTTTGGTTTGAAATTTAAGTCCTGGAATGTTATTAATGACAGTTCAGAGAAAATCCTCAAAGCCCAGTTTAGCTGAATGTTAAGCTTCAACCAGAAGAGAACCCCTTGGATTTATATTAATGTTAAATATCATTAGATATATTAAATAATAATATTGGCCAGGCACAGTGGCTCATGCCTGTAATCCTAACACTTTGGGAGGCCAAGGTGGTCAGACTGCCTGAGCTCAGGAGTTTGAGACCAGCCTGGGCAACATGGTAAAAACCCTTCTCTATGAAAATATAAAAAATTAGCCAAGCATGGTAGTGTATGCCTGTAGTCCCAGCTACTCAAGAGGTTGAGGCAGAGGTTGCAGTGAGCCAAGATCGCACCACTGCACTGCAGCCTGGGTGATGGCGTGAGACTCCATCTCTAAATAAATAAATAAATAAATAAATAAATAAAATTATATATATATATATATATATATGTATGCACACACAAAAAAACCCCCACACCACACAACCCCAAAACTGAAGCACCTGAAGAATGCTTAAATGAATTAACTGTCACAGAATATCTATATTTTCACTCTCTGGTTGCTCTCATAAAGTAAATTTTCCCTCTCCTCTTCCCTTTTAAAGGCCAAAGTACCTACCAAGGTCAAAGTCAGGGGTTTTCAAAGAGGATATTTGTATATTAAAATAGAAATTCCTGTAAAAAATGTATCTTTTTGTGGGTTAGACATGAAAGAATGATATACAAATGTAAAATAACCGAGAGGAAGATATGCCAAGCCGGCTGGTGCTGAAAAATCTTGGACTTCATTTATTAAAGGCAAACTTAAAACACTAAGAATACTTGGTTTTATCACTACTCTTTTAACTCCAGTTCAAACAGCATTGCATATTTCAAAGGTGACCCTGAAAAGTTTCATGGAAATCTTAACACAAGTGGATGCCTGGAAGAAATGTAAGACATTTGGCAGAAGAAACTATATTATTTTTATTTTTCATGGAATTCCATAATCTATTTCACTTCATATTTCATTTTAGCATCTATAACTTCAAAGTCCTGTAGCGCTTCCGGAAACTCCATCCTTTCCTAAAAGTGGAGTAATCTTTTTTCTTTACCGTATAGCTTTAAATAGTCATTCTCAAAATCCAAAGTACATTAGAATCACTTAGAGGGCTTGTTAAATCAGACTGCCAGCCCTCCCCCACCCACAGATCAGTTGGTCTGAAGTGGGCCCAATAATCTGCATTTCTATCAAGTTCCTGAGTGAGACTTGATGCTGCTGGTCCATTGATTACATTTTGAGAACCACTGGCTTAGAAGATGTCATTTTATTTAACCAAGTCCATTTAATTTTTCCAGCTTCAGGCTCATGTCAAAGTCCCAAGAAAATGAAATCTTATACGTATAGATACAGTGTACATATACACACACCTCAAAGCTCTCTATGAATTCTAGTTTTCATAATTGTAACTAAAAGGATGCTTGTTCTTATTTTGCAGAAACTCCTACGGGTCCCCAGGGAGGCCAATTTACATAGAAGTGAGTTTACAGTTGCCTCAAGTTTAAGGGTGATGCTTTTTACTTTCTTACCTTTTCTTCTATTCTTCAATATTGGTGAGTATAAAAATTATATATTAAGGGTCATAATTTGATTGTCCTATGCCTGAATCCATGTCACAATTCCCTAGGCTTTTAGTAGGTTTTCTTGTGTACCCTATTGGTATGCCTGATGGAATGGAGGAGAGATTATACCTGGGGATCGACTGGTCTGAGCATCGGGGGTGTCCGAGCAGGCTGAACTCCACTAATGCTGAAGGACTCCGACCTTGGGGGCAGACTGGGGTCAGATATTCTGTTGGCAACCTTGTGAGGCATGGCGGGGGAACTTTGCCGGTTGAGCCTTGACCGTTCTTCTACCTACAAGCCAAAAAAGAGACAGCCTCAATGTGTAGAAGTAGATCCACCTTCTAGCAAGGATTTTCTGTAGTCACCTGCACAGCCATTTGAATCCTCTGATCAACTGATTTTAAGGAGCCAAAACTCTCCATTTCTGCTCTGCATCAAGAATTTGCAAAGAGCAAACACTGGCAACAACAACAAAAATGTAGAACACCCAGGCCACCACTCTTTGCTTAACCCATTATCTTGTGTTGTTCCGTTAGCAGGGAATTTGTGACCTGCTGAGAGTTTTTCTCGCATGGATTGTGATGTTATCTTACTGATTGGTCCTAATGCCATGGGGTCAGTGAGGGAGACAGTTTGCACTCTAGACAATCAAAGGGAATGGTAGCATGCATTTAGATGGCTTGGGGAACATTGAAAATTGCTTTGGGTTGACTCATGGGACATGAGAGGAAGAACAAGAGGTTGAAGCTGAGAACATGCACCCTCCGTTTCTTCACGTGTCCTACTGATAGGCAACTGGGGGCTCCAGGCTGCCTAATTAATGAGCGTGGCCTGTTTAGAATAGACTTCCTGTGTCACTTTCTTTTTCTCTCTTTAAGGGTCTTTCTTCCCAGTTGTCTTTCCTGCTTCCTCAAATACAATGGCCCCTGTCATTCTTTCATGCCCTGCTTGGACTGCACTGTCTCGCTCTCCCCTCTCTTCCTCCCTGTTTCTACACATGTGGTGTTCATTCCTGCTTCCCCTCTAACCCTGCTTCTCTCAGGCTATTTCACTTCCTCGTCATTCCCCTCCTTCCAGAGTCTCTTTCAGCCCAAAGCAGGTAACAGGTCCCAAGTGCCTCATGGGCAGTGCTCACAGAACTAGTGAATGCTCTTTTTAAACAGGTAATCATTACCCTTAGTACATATTTACAGCAGAAAGACTGTCGTGGAGGACAGTTTTAAAGAGGAATTTAGATAAACAAGATGCACACTATAAGATACAGCTTAAGATCTTAGACAACTTTAAAAATTCTGTGACTTTTCTTCCAGATCAACTGTGTCCTGTCCTTGATTTCTTGAGGACCAGTTTGACTGTTGTGCTTCCCAAAGCCACCAGGACAATGCAACCATTCTCCCCACATGCATGGCCTGAATTCTCTTCTGCTGACTCACTGTCTGAGCATTTTAAGAGCCCCCATGCAGGTGTTCAATATTCATGTCTGTTTGCATATTTCTTATGTAGCAGCTAAAAATCTTTATTCATTTTACTGCCTGATTTGAAATAAAAATTTGAAAGAGCTATTTTCCCTCATCCTCCCTATCCAATTTTGAATTTTTCTAGAGGCAGACTCAATCAAATATACAAAGCAAGTCTGTTTTCAAACTCATATTAATCTCACGTATTTTAACACAATAAGAGGAGCTACAGAATGAAGAACAGCCCTCTTGCCTCTACTGAGGAGTAATTTGAACATCTATTCCCCCACCATGGCTGTGCAGGGTACATACAATTGGCATCTAGCTGACTTCGGTTTTGAAATCCCATGCCCCAGAAGCTTACCCCTCGCCAAATAAGATTTGCTGCAAAAAGCCAGGAATATAAACCAGACCATGTATACTTTGTGTGTGCATGTGTGCAAAGTATTACATCAGCAATAGTTATTTGGCTATTGCACTGAGCAAAAGAACAAAGCCAGCCTTGAGATAAGACGTCCCACAAAGACAGCAATAGATAACTGAGATCAAGGCATGCAATAGATCACTTTTTCAAATGCCAAACTCTTTGAAAGAAGGTTAATGTTTCTAGACCACTGGCATTGGTCAGATATTATCCATTTTCTTATTTTCAGAGTTAATCATTAATAGAGAAATCACACACAAGCATCCTTCAGTGTCCGAACCCTCACTATGCAAACCAACTACCTGTCACCCAAAATTCAGGAACCAAATATATGCTGAGTGAGGAATACTTGTAATTATTAGTTTGGGCTCTAAAACACACTAATGGCTTTAAATATACATTAAGGGACAGTATATTAAAAGCAATAGTAGAAAAGTTTGCCCCCGAAAACTCTATCTTGAGCAAAAAAACCATTTTTGAGATAAAGAATTCTTTTGGTAAGTATCAGCGTCAAGGCTCCAGTCAAAGCATCCCTGCTGCTAACAGGACCACAGGCCACACGGGCCCTAAAGCCATCATTAGAAATGAACAGGGCAGAAATTAGGGTACTGGTTTTCATAGGCAATTAATGGATTTTATTAGTTATGTATAGATGTTGCTAATGTACTTCTAGTAAAAGTCTCTTATGCTTTCTAACAGTTAGTTTACATAGTAAATTCTATCATTAGTATATTTCAGTCTACACCATTCTAAAAATATATGGCATAATTGTTACACTTTGAAAATTATTTCGGGAAGGCTCCAATGTACTGAAATTTCCTGGGTGGAAGTTTGTCCAAAGAAAACTGAAAATCTAAGAAAAGGGTATAATGATGAGGCATCTCTTTACAGACTTTGTCTCAAGAAAACCTAGTCCTAGAGTCTTTAGGAAGATAATGCTGCCCAAGTGTCCTTACATGGCAGCATCACCTTAAGAATTGGAGCAAAGGATCAAACCAAACGTTGGAAGTGGCACTTCTCCTAATAACAGCTTCAGAAAGACAGAGAGAAAGTCGGATAGGGTATCTAATCTAAGCAGGCCCTTTTCATTATTTTCCTACTAGACAGAGGCCTGTCCCTGGTTTGTCACAACTTATGTCTACTAGCTGAACGGGAGATAGATATGTGGGTGAGACAAAAAAACAAAGTCTCCCTCCAAACCCTCTCCCATCTAAAAGAAGGGCACATGTGATTAAAAACTGGGAACAACAAGATATGTTTCAGTGCCTGAAGGTGTTCAAAAAAGTCTAGGAGCCAAGTTTCTGCTCCAACTGCCTGCTTCCAAGAAGACATAAGATGCCAGAAACACCACTAAAGAAGCGTCCCAGTACCATCAGATATAGACTGTCAAAGTGCTAGACCATAACAACAAAAGATATCTGTTATAAATGATTTCATAGAAGAAATTATCAGAAATACAGAGAAGATGATTAGCACAGACTGGTCAATTTCACTATGAAAGTACTTTTTTCTTATTAAAAAATCGTTTCAACAGGAAAACTAAAATAACTTTGGAGAAGTTTGTATAACCTCTGCAAAAATGCCATACTATTTACTATAGCATTACAGAGAGAAAGAAAAGAATAACTGGTCTTAGAAATAAAATTCTGCTCTAGACAGGTCTGTGTTATCTATTGCATATCACAGGGATAATATCTATGGCCTCTGATATATATATGGGCTATACAAACATAGACAACTTAAAAATAAATTTGTTAATTACAGGATTTCCAAAACAATTTCAAAATAAATTTTTAAAAAGTTAAAACAGATATAAAGGGAAACACTGTATCAATGTCAATTGTCAAATTGTTTTTTATGTTTGAAAACAATTTTAGGTTATAGCATCTCACTTTACAATAATGAATGACATCTACCGAGAATTTCAAAACAAAATTATAGAAGTAATTTTTAAAATGTTGACAGCAGATATATATTTACTATGTCATGTGGGTGTATTCTAATAATATTTTGTAGTATGTAGAGTCCACGGGGTTCAGGAAGGTCTCAGAAGGCTTTACTTAAGAAATAGTGCATAGTAAATTCAACACAATTGTATGGGAATGTTCTTTTTCCCCTCAACTGGACAAAACAGTTTGACTTTTGTGTTTATTGGCAATGCTGGAGAAAGAGAAAGAAGCCAATAAGTAACTTTTAAGTGCTCCTTAGATACTTTGACCCTGCACTCACTAGTCACATAAAGAGCTGAGTAATACAGTTGGGCCGAACCGCACAGGCAGTTGGGTACGGAGTAAGTTTGAAGACACCGCTGCTCTGGGTCACCTCTGAGCACAGGGAGACTCTCATTCATAAGGAGTGCTTAAGATGCAATCTTGTCTGACTCTAAGGGCCTGGACTATTTTCCCAGATCCACTTCTAACCAATATTCCAGAAAAGAAGCATAGATCCCTGGGTGAAGGAAGCTCTTAGAAAGTTAATACAGGAAATAAAGAAGCGCTTATCTATCACCCGGGAGAGGTGGGTGAACAGACAGGAGATGCAAGTGAATTGGTCATATGAAATCCAGACCAAAACGAGACCAAACTCTTATTCCTTGTGAGCTACAGCAGTCTTGGAAACAAAATATGAATACGTTGAATATCGTATTTCATTTGTATTTGTGTAGTATGTAACTTTAAAGGGCACATGCACATTTTGCCCATGCACTTCCCAACTGAGAGGGAGATGTACAGATGAGGGGAAGGCAGGAGACACGCCCCAGGTCAGGCAGCCAGGAAGTGTAAGAACTTGAACTCAAACATACTCCTATTTCCTTCCAGGTCTTTCCTATATTAAATCATAAGAGAGAGAAGCAGAAATGGAGGAAAGATATACACCCTCTAAATGGTAGTTTGAGAACTTTATATGTAAACCAACTCATGTAAAAGAAAAATAAACACTTTGATGTAGACCAGAGAAATCTGGATGGAGAAACAGTTTTTACATATGGTGATTTCAAAGTCCAATGATCCAATGGAAATAAAGAGATATCTTGGCCCTTATCAGATCATTGTTTGCAAAAACAAAAACAAACAAGCAAATACTCCAAGGACTGGCATATATCACGAAAGAGAATATGATGGAGTGTTAAAAAATTAAAATACAATCTTATGCAATATTCATGTAAACAAAGCATTCTTTCGCTGTTGAGCTTTGGTGCAACTTTTTAAGTATGTAGGATGGAAAGGGAAGGGGAGCCCACACAGTTACCACCAGGCCCAGAAAATCACATGCCATGTAAGGAGCAGGAGAGAGAAAAAGGAATTTCCATCATCCAAAAAGCGAGGAAGAAGACCTTCAAATTCTGCTGACGTTCAACAGGACATCACACTGATGTTTTCACAGTACATACCTGACTTCCATCCCAACTCAGAAACGGCAGATAATTTGAAAGCAGTGAGAATACCCTCAACCTGTCTATTTGTTTATGTATTTATTTGAAACAGGGCCTTACACTGTTGCCCAGGCTGGAGTACACTGGTGCAATCATGACTCACTGCAGTCTCAACAGCCCAGGCTCAGTTCCTACCTCAGCCTTTGATGTAGCTGGGTCGACAGGCATGCACCACCATGTCCAGCTAATTTTTTATTATTTGTAGAGATGAGGCTTCATTATGTTGCCCAGGCTGGTCTGTAACAACTCCTGGGCTACCAAGATCCTCCTGTTTTTGCCTCCAAAAGAGCTGGGATTATAGGCATGAGCCACTGTGCCTAGCTCCAAGCTATCTTTTTAATGTAGAGATATTCATGTTCTTTTCTGGCTAAAATCTGAAAATCAAGGCCAATGTGACAACCAGGACAGAAAGAATACTCAGTGAAAGGAGGGAGGGAAGAGCTCCACAAGATTTGCAAATGACTGAACATTTTCATTTGCTCTACAATATCCAACATATTAATCAGAAAGGTACTGGGAAATGCAATGATCACTTGTGCTTTACAAAGTAAAGAAACAAGGACACAGAGAACAAAGCAGTATAAGGTCATTACATTGCTGATGAAAGACTGTTGATTTGGAATGAGGGACAGGACGAGTAGATGGAAAAACAACTTGATGAGAAGGCATAGAGCTGAGTTAGAAAAAAAACACTGGAACAGATTACAGAAGAGGTGGCAACAGGTAGAAGACAGCTGGGTGATGCCTTCAGTGGCACGTGGGGCAAAATGGTCCAGACCCTATACCACAGGAGACAGCGGCATGAGCACAGAGGGTGCATTTGAAAAAAGAAAATGGCATCCTTTTATTTTACCTGTAGAGAGTTTAACCCAGGTTTTCTTATCACGTGATAGTTAAGATACTGGTAAGCTATGTTCATATCTAATGTATATTACCGTTTGGTCACTTTGAGCCCCACCTGCCTCCCTAATATGAGAAAAGACATCTGTAAATAATGCTTTACATGAAAAGCTCATACATTGCTGATGAAAAGCATTAAAAGATCAAGAATATAAAGATCCTTACACTCATTTTTTATTCCCATGTTAAGTGGGTGTTAAAAAATGATGACTCGGCTGGGCGCGGTGGCTCACACCTGTAATCCCAGCACTTTGGGATGCCAAGGTGGGTGGATCACGAGGTCAAGAGATCGAGACCATCCTGGTCAACATGGTGAAACCCCGTCTCTACTAAAAATACAAAAAATTAGCTGGGCACGGTGGTGCTTGCCTGTAATCCCAGCTGCTCAGGAGGCTGAGGCAGGAGAATTGTCGGAACCCAGGGGGCGGAGGTTGCGGTGAGCCGAGATGGCGCCATTGTACTCCAGCCTGGGTAACAAGAGCGAAACTCCGCCTCAAAAAAAAAAGATGACTCAAACCAAGGCAGACAATTATTTGTTCTTATTTGTACATCAATTGCTCCAGCCCTAAATTTACCACTGTCACTCTCCTTCTATCAACTAAATGTTTCATTTTTTCCTCTAAAACATGATCACCCACTCTAAGACTTGGGAACTGTTTCATGAATAGATGATTGTTGGAAGCTGGATCACCCTGGAAAGGTGCTGATCTGGCTGGAGTTATTGTTTTGTTTGCTTTATCTGTTTGGCTATCACCCCTTTTTCCTCCCATCCAAGCAGTTTTTGTCAAAATAGCTCATCATAGTGCTAAGTTCCTGAAAATCCTTTCTTAGTCTAGTAGTTAAGCAAATGAAGGAAGTATGTGTAGAAAAAACACTAATGACCTTGGATCCCGAAAGTGAATACCACCACCACAAGTCTCAGGTCAACCGTGCATCTGCTGGTACCACAGTGAACAAAGTTATGTTAGCACAATGTTAATGATCGGGATCAGGGTCCAGGTATGGAGAGGAACTGATTCTTCCCAGAATTATATAAATCCTTAATCACATTACTCAACAAAAAAAGGTCACAAAAATCTTTATGCCACAAATTCAATCGGATTAGTATCTGAAAAAGGTTTTTTTCTATCTTCTGTTATTTCCTATAAAAGCCCACTGCAACTGCAAAGACACACAAAAAAAGAACCACAAATGGAGGAAGGTATCTTGCTATTTCTCTACAGAAATAATGTTATGGTTCTTCCAAAAGCAAAGCATGTGCCTTATGATGAACTGTTTTCCGACTCTGCAGCACTGGGCTGACTGTCCACTTGTACCAGACGAACTCATTAGAGTCAAAAGCCTGGCCAACAGGGTGAGGCTACACTTCTTACTTACCTCCTTGGCCCATGCGGGCTTCTCACTAGGACTCATTCCTTCTTTGTAATGGTACAGTGGCTTCTTCTCCACAGGCCTCTGCTCCTGCCGCTGGTGCTGAAGGGAAACTAAATAGTCTCTCTCTTGCTTCAGCTGCCTCTGCAGTCTTTCTGCTTGTCTCTGTTCTTCCAATTGTTTACGCTTATATTCCTGTCCAGATCAGGAAAGAGGAGCAGATAAAAGGCCAAATTATCACATAGAAATCACTGGCCAGTATCAGTTAAGCATGCAATGGGGGCAAAATAATGCTAAAAAAAACAAGAGATCTTAAAACTAACAGAATGACAGGAAGATGTCAGGATGTGCCACAGAAATAAGCTCCTGCCTTGTGTTAGTATCTACACCAGAATGTGTCATTTAATGAAAACACTACTGCTTTAAAATGGCAGTCCCTACCAAACTGCATCAATTATGAAATGACTTGTCCCTGATGAATTGCAAGTGACAAAATGGCAATAACGAGGACATGTAAATGGTCAGCATACAACTCCTAGGAAAAGCCACCCACTTCCTGATCTCGTAATTAATCTACTCAAACATGTACAATTAAGTAAAAACCTAAATAAAAAGCCAAAGATAGTGCCTAAATCATCTTTTGTTTAATAAAACTTGGACCTACAAAGGCCATTAGCAAGCTTACATACAGGCTAAAAATTATCAGAATGCCATTAAATAAAAAGTTCAGTTAAAAAAAAAACGCACCAAAAAGCCCATCTGGAGAACAGTGCTATAATAATACTAAGAAAAAGGTACTGGACTTAAGTAGAAGCCGCATAAGCAAGGGAAACAAAATGTTCCCGTCGTCAGGGTAAAGCGAATAGTCTGTAAATGAAATATGACTGTAGAGCCGGTGAGCTCTTATGAGAGAGGTGTGTTTTGCTGTGATTGTATTTCAGCATGTTGCAAATGACCTTTAAAATTACTCTGCAATAAACCCAGTGGGTCTCAAAAGCAGTCTGTACTTATAATAAGGCTAGATTCATACTCAAGTTTTACAAATAAATGGAGTTAATAAAGAATGCATAACAACTGTATTAAATGTATTAGGACTCAGCAAAATCAGTCATATAATGTATTAAGTTTCTATGAGATTTCTGAGGTCCCTGAGGCTTGGAAGATCCCCTCTTCTGGACTGGCACATTGGAAGGACACACAGACACACACACACACACACTTGCAAGATGAACACAGAGCAGGTCGGCTGGCTCTTGGCTTTCCCATTACCAGAAGTAGAGCTTGTTCATGCAGTAGCTGCTGCTGCAAGATCTCTAACTGTCTCTGCTCCTCCTCTAACTGTCGCCTGATGTATTCCTGGAGAGGGAGGCAGCACAGAATTCAGAGGACCAGAAAGAGAGAGAGAAATGAACCAGTAATTTGAAAGATGACAAGAACTGCTAAGGAAAGTGTAGCAGAAAGGAGGGGAAAAAGTACCCAAATACCTCCTTACAAAGCAGGAAAGCATGCCACACTGAAGCAAATGCATTTCAACATAGTGAAAAGCACAAGCCCCTCTACTTGCAACAGCTGACTGAGATGGCTCAGCATTTTACTGCTACTACTTGGTTTTAATAAACCCAGCTACATGTTAAAGCTTTTCATTACAGGTTCCTCTCTTTATGGACTACCTGGAAATTAACAATGCTATAAAGTTCAGAGGCACCTGTGCAAGCAGCAGGGATAAGACAATTGTTGAATGTCATCATGCACGGTCTTTGTAATGGAACCATCCTGCAGAGTTTCACTGTGCTGTCAGAATGTGATTCTAGCAAAGAGAGAGAGGCCTCCATCAATGACTCAGTCATAAAGACCAGAGATGGCATGAATAGAAAAGCTCTTCTGAATCAGTGAAAAGTGGGACTTGGCTGATTTTTCATGCTTCAATGCTACCTTCAAATCAGACACCCAGGGTTGAGAGAACTGGAAGATCCAGGTGTATCAGGGAAGTCTGGCTGGGTAGGAAGCAAGGCTGAATGAGTGGGCATTGCCAAAGCTGTGCATTTGATTTCTTGAATGGGTGAGCATAGTTGCTTGAGGAAGAGTAAAATCCCATGTAAACTGAGCATTCCTCAGAAAAGGTGACCCATACTCCAGAGACGGCTGGTGCTAGGGCTCCTGGGGGCCATCGGTGGGGCTCCTGGTCCCAGCTGTACCTGCTCATGTTCAGCACGTCTCCTCTCCTCCTCCCGGCGCATCTGCTCCTCATAGTGCCGGCGCTGCTCCCTCTCCTGCTGCTTCCGCAGCTCCTTCTCTCGCCTTTGTTGCTGTGGGGCAAAAAGCAGACAACCATGAAGGCATCAGGCCCTGCTGGGGGGTGCCCAGGAGCCAGCAGGAAAAGCTGCTGAACCCCAGACACAAACTTTTATTGACAGATGCCTAAATGCTCCAAAGATCTTCTCTCCTGGGGTACTGGGGGGTACACTGGCAGGGAGGGGGTGAGAGAGAGATTCAGTGTCATGCATAGCTTCCTGCCATTTACCATGTAAGTGGACTGTCACCAAGAAGTTCCCGTTAAGTGTGTTCTCCCCACAGCTGGTGAGGACTTTCAAGTCCGGGGTGGGAAACACCAATGCAAAACAAGTTATTTATGACATATCATCAAGCTGTTTATGAAATTACTTCACAATGCTTAAGTCATTCAATCTTTCTGACACCATGTAACACAAAAATTTCATGCGGTATGTAAAAGTCAAAGAGGTGAAGTGACATATTCAAAGCTATAAGGATAGATGGTAGAGGGAGTGATAGGATTTACTGACTCCCACCTAGTTTCCTACCTTTTCTCACATATCACGCTGCGTGTCTGTGTTTTCTGGAGTATTCACTATTAAGTGTTAATTTCAACTTCTCACTCCGATGAGACCCTTAGGCTTGGGAGCCACCATCATCATCATCAGTCAATCATCATCCTCACCTCATACAATGACCATGCCTCCAATGGTGGGCAGTGTGATAAACAGCTTACATGCTTTATTTCATTTCATCTCCACAAAACTAGATGTCATTATTATCCCCATTTTATCTGAGAAAAACTGAGATATGGAGAGATTAAATAATTGTTCAAGGTCATACCCAGTAAGTGGCGGGGCTTGATTTCAAAGCCAGACAGTGTGACTCCGGCATCTGAGCTCAATCATCACAGAAGATCAAGAAGCCAGAGGAGCGATAGAAAGATGACAGAGTATCTTTCTTCATCATAGTCTCAGGAAAGGAGAACATTTTAGAAGTTACACCTAGGCCAAGCAGTTACAGGAGCCAGTGGTTCTTAAGTAGGGGCAGTGCCATTACCCATCTCCGGAGCATTTGCAACTATGTAAGGGCATGTGAGGAGTATTTCTGATGGTTTCAATGACTGAGGAGCACGACTGGCATTTAGCATGAGAGGCTGGTGATGCCAAACCTCCTGCAATGCACAGGATTGCCACACATGACCACGCATTTTCCCATATATCATGGCATCAGCGCACCTTTGTGTCAGATCCTGTATTGGCTTTGGGATTTCTTTTTCCTCAAATATGAAGTTCACGGGGGACATACCAGAGGGGGCGCATTCCCTTGTAACATTCTCAACAAGACTTCTCTGCATGGCTCAGGAAACACGAGGTACCCAGAGTAGAATACATTGTGACTGTCTGACACTGATAAATTAGCTCTACACAACCAGGGAGATAGTTTTATACATAAGTCTGTGTCTCGGCCCCAGCTAAACCAACCACAGATACTCAAGATGCCAAAGAAGCTCAAGTGGAAGCCTTCCTGAGGGAGCTCCCGTAGCAGTCCTCTGGACCTGCTGTCTTCCAATAACCTCTGGGTCTTGGGAGATAAACTGCATCTCTTAAGACTCAGTTTCTGTCACTTCCAAATCAACAATTATTTGTCCACCTTGGATTGCAGGCAAAGAGGAGCTATCAGAGGACTTCATGCAGCCAAATGACTTGATAGGACTTGCATTTTCAAAAGGCCTCCTTATCAGCCATGGAAAGGGGCAAGACTAGAAGCTGAAAAGTAGTGCAAGGCCACTCTGTGGATCTAGGCATAAAATGATAGGGCATTGATGATTCCAGCAAAGGCAGACTGAGAGTCCATGTTCACAATCACTGCTGAGGACGGAGACATAGCCAAGAGGCAGAAAGACTAATAACTATACAGATTTCTGGTCATTCTAATAGGATGAAGTCCTAGTCATCGAGTCCATGGAAGGCGGACACCAATTTAGAAGTAGAAATTAGAATTAGGCCAAAATAGGCAGGATTTTGTGATGATAGGTTGTGGGAGGGCAGGTGAAGTGCCAGGCCAAGGGGCACACTGGACGATGGGATAGAGAAGAGCAGGAGAAGCAGGAATGGGGTGGGCACCAGCATGAGGCAAGTCCCAGTCATGCGAGCATTTGTTTTACAAAAAATAATCCAGGAAGATGCGAGTAGAAAACATGAGCACCGACTGAGTAATTTGGATTGCAGACCCAAAACACAGACATTTCCAACACTCAACCAAAGTGAATCAGTGCCAGTACAGAGAATAAAATAATTATGTGTACAGATCTGGATCCTGGCAGGAAATAACCCTAATTTAGCTAACATTTCAAGTTTCTTACTCCAACCATCCATCTCTTTCTTAAGCAAAAGGAAATAATCAAGCCCTTTGAAGAGTTAGCTGATTTTTATGTGAAGGATTTGTACATTTTAAACCCCTTTGCCAGGAATCAATACTGTTTTATAATTACATGTCACTCAGGCCCCTGTGCAAGGTGTATACAGTATTGATTGCAACTCAAGAATGTCTGGGCTTCCCAAGCACTCCGCAGTTTCTGAGAAAGACACTCAAAAGTAACTAATAATTAATAATGATCTCACTCGGATCAGCCGCCACTAACACATGGAGGCATCTGCCAGGGCTTCGGTTCCTGTGGTGAGGTTGGAAAAATAAATCACTTTCCCAACCTTCTGAGGGCACCCTGCCAATTTCCAGCTGCTGTGTCTCAATGTTAATGCCACTCCTGAAAAAATGTTTGCTTTCTCTCCTCCTGTGCATGGGGCTGTTTGAGGGAGGGGATGTACAAAAACATGTCAACGCAAGACCAAGTCCCTGGCCTCAAGCAGACACCTTTACAAAGCTCTGATGACTCTTGCTAGAAGCAGCTCTCTGAGGGCAAGGCCAGTGCTTGATTTCCGCTGTACCCCAAACCCTCACACCTGGCACCTGGCAGGTGCACCTAAGACTTTACTGAGCTGAAGAGAATAAGAAACTTGAGAGAAAAGATGACAACACAGTATCCTCTTAAATTTCTCTGCAGAATTTTCCCTCCGATCATACTGATGGCACGGCTACCTTTCCATACCTCACAGCATGGTTATTTGAGTGTAGCTTACCAACTGTGCAATCTCGATTGAAAGCTGTTTGTGGGCCAGGTCTCTGATCTACTTGCTTTTGTCTCCCGTTGTTTCCATATCAGGCCAGCCACGACTGACATTTGTTGTGTTGAATACTGCAAATTAGATAAGTAATAGAAGAGGGGCAAGCCCTGCAGAGCTTTGTTCCTGACCTTTGCTCTTTGACGCCTTCTTAGGTGGCTCTTGTGGGCCAGGACATTCTTTTATGTTGCACACAGACAGAACTGGAGAATGTTTTTCTAAAAAGAGTCACCTACAATTGGCACTGGCACGTACCTGCTTGTCATCTTAGAGAAAGGCATGAAAAATAAAGGAAAAAAAAGGGAAGTGGAGAATCAAATAGTGTTCCTAGATCTTATTCAAATTATGCGTAACGAAGATACTGCTCCTGCTGTCAGAAAAGAATGGCTTCAGCCAACTACTCTAATACTGTTGGCAGATTCTCCACCTAAATCGAACTGCCTAGAACTATCTTTTCATCCATATCTTCCTGTAGGCATTGCCAAAGTGATATTCCTTAAAACTGGACATTCATGGCTTCTTATAAGTTTCTTAATTTTTTTTCCTGGTGGGGAGATGATGGAAGAACCTTCTGTTAAA
Source organism: Callithrix jacchus (assembly GCF_049354715.1). Taxonomy (NCBI): domain Eukaryota; kingdom Metazoa; phylum Chordata; class Mammalia; order Primates; family Cebidae; genus Callithrix; species Callithrix jacchus. Next base: position 15,925,442 of record NC_133518.1, on the reverse strand, counting down.
GCTTTCCAGGCCCAGACAATTGTTGCCTTACTCGATGGAGTAGGTAATCAGAGCCTTCTTGTCCCTTCTGTCTTCTGTTGGTGTTCACCAAGCATGATTTTTTTTTTAGAAAATATTTAAAGTATACAATTATTAAAAAACATTTAAAATTTCCTATTTTAAATATTAGAGAAAGGCATGAAATATTTAAAATTTAAATATTTCAAATTTCTTAACTATTTATGATTGAGATGTAATAATTGGACATATTTATGGGGTACAATGTGATGTTTAGATACATGTATAAATTATGTAATGATCAACTCAGGGTAATTAGCATATCTATTATCTTAAACACAACATTTCTTTGTGATGAGAGCATTAAAAAACCTTTTATAGCTATTTTGAAATCTGTAATACATTGTTAATTCCAGTTATCCTTTTATGCAGTAGAACACCAAAACTTATTTCTCTTGACTAGACTATAGCTTTGCACTCATTGACCAGTCTCTCACCACTGCCCATCCTCTGGTAATCATTAGTCTAATGCCTCCTTCTATGAGAATGACATTTTAGATTCCACGAGTGAGATCATATGGTATTTGTCTTTCTGCACCTAGTATATTTCACTTAATATGGTATCCTCCAGGTTCATCTGTGTTGCCGCAAATGACAGAATCTCAGTCTTCTTTATGGATGAATAGTACTCCCTTGTGCATAAGTACCACATTTTCTCTATTCATGCATCAGCTGATGGACACTTGGGTTCATTCAATTTCCTGTCTATTGTGAATGGTGCTGTAATAAACAAAGGAGCACAGCTATCTCTTGAACACACAGACTTCCCTTCCTCTGGCTATACACCCAGTGGTGGGATTGCCAGATCCGGGGATCTATTCAGGGCAGTTTTGATCCTCCCTATGGATGCTCCCCTCAGGCTACCTCTAGGCAGAGGCTCTGTGGCTGGACTTTCAAGCATGTAAATTTGTTAGTTGATTTTCATGAGGAAACAGTAATCTTGTCCCCACTGTTTAATACATTTATCCCAAATTGGCTATGTGGAATTTTTGATCTGTAAATTCTTGTCAGATAATATCACCTCAAACCTTAAATGTTGAACTGTTGTGAGAGATCTAGTTGTAAGAAATAATCCTCATGCATGTTCCTCACGAGGGCTGTGGAGTCAGTCTTTTTCCCCCGCCTTTAAATGCTTTTGTTAGATTACTTTAGATAAACAGAAAGGTGTGCACCTACACCAGGGTGTTCTAGCTCTTGTAGAAGTGACTTTGATGAACTGCAATTCCATAAAGTTGCATTTTAGGATGTCTTCAAAATAGCCGAATAAAGCTAACCACTGCGTTTATGCCAGGAATATTGCCTCAGACATTATTCATTGCACTGCTTCCTAGGCAAGTGTACAGTTTTCGGTGTGATCTCAGAAAGCTCACCTGAGTAACTGGCTTACTTTTATCTGATGGACAACATGAATCTCAATCACTTCACATCTGTCCTTTTTCTCTAGCATCAGGCCTCAGAGCAGACTGGTGAATGCCACGGGCAACAGGGCTGGATGCCATGCTGTGCAGGCATTCTGTGCACGGACCCCATGCTCCTGCCTGTATCTTGTTTCCCCCTTCTACTTTATATTCCCTTCTACTTTGTCTCCTTGTTTACTTTACTTTTAATTGCTTATTAATCTCTTTAACCCACCTTAAGTCCTTTTGGAATAAGGAAAAGTCATAAAGAAGAATATAAGCAAAAAAATGAGAAACAAAGCTGGGTCCTGGTCCATCTTTAATATACATCACATTTCCCATTATATGGACTCAAGTGATATCCCCATCTGAGAATTAATATCCTATAGCTGCCATGCAATGTGTCACTGAGGCAAGAGAGGCAACAGGGTTAGAGAAAGAATAAAATGGCTTGGAAACACTAAGACTAGATTCTGGTCCTGTACTGCCACTGATAGGAAATCTGAAGACCACATAGCAGTGTTCTGTAAGTGTCGGATGAATGAGTGAATGTTGTTTGACCTTTAAATCTCCTTCAGCTAAACTTTCAACAAGGGGGTAGATTAAGTAATCTTGCCAATCTCTTCATTCTAAAAGTCTGAGCAAGGATATACTACATTGCAAAGCAAAATCTACTAACCATTCAGAATGAGAGTGAAACCAAGCAGAATTCTTATTTGCCCTTGGAGAGCTCCTGTTGCTTTTCTTCTTGGGTGACCTCCTGAAAGTGGTGAGAGGAAACCCAACTGTGACTGTGGAAGACCTGAGCTGGCCTCCAGAGGACAGGAAAACGACTGGTGCAAGATGAACTCAGGCTCCTTGGGAAGTACCTCAAACCATCCCTTCAACCCAGGGGCTCTCTGTTCAAAGACACTCAGAATGAAAGGACCCAGTGTGGTCTTTTGAATTGACTGCACATCACACGTGCCCCTCACTTTAAATAGGACTGTTCTGTAGAAGCTTCACAGGAGCTATACTTGTGATGAGAGGCATTCCAGCTTCCAGGCATTCTATTTTCCCATTTAACATTTGCTAAAGTTTTTGTTTTGGAAAGATCATTGCAAACCATTGACTATAGGGTAAGGGCACAATTCCTTGCGACTGAAACTGAGGTTCCAGACCTTTTTTTCTGTAAGGACTCAGAGTGATGGAGAAGCAGTCTGGCACCTCTGAATTTCTTATATGACAGTGAAATACAAATAAAAGAATAACTGAATAATAATGAAGAACACTTACATGGTGCATCCTACGATTCTAAGCACTGTACTCATACTACCTCATTTAATTCTCCCCAAAACCCTTTGAGGCAGGTAGTACTGTCATCACCCCCATTTGACAGATAAGGAAACTGAGGCACATCTAGGCCAATATCTTGCCCAAGCTCATTCGGTTGGTAAGTGCAAGGCCAGGACTTATATTCTGTGTCTGGCTCTTGCCATGCTGCCTCTTATGGGTCCACAGGAAGCAAGTAGACACAACCATATATACAAAGTAAAAGACACTGTCTAATCCTTTATAAGTTGACATTATTCCCTTTATTTTACTTGTCACCTACCTTTTCTTCACAGAAATAGTAAGCAGAGAACATTGAGAAAGCTAGACAGGCTGGACATGCCTCATTTCTTCTTTCTATACCTACTTTACACCATGAGAGACAAACCATTCAACCTATTCTTTGAGAGCTTTCCTGAAAAATTAACTGCCTAAATGCAGCCTTTTCTTTGTGTTCACAGGCCAACTTTCGATCAGCAGACAGCCCCACGGCTAAGCACTGTCAAGCACATGTGTGCGAGCTGGTCTTTATGTGCACAGAAAGAGGCATGGCAGTTCTAGACAGACTGAGCTTCGTGGAGGCTTCCGGAAGAATTCTCATCCTGCCTCTTCTATGGATGCTAGTCTATGTGATTGCTCACAAGCTCCTTATTATCTCTGAGCCCCAGTTTCTCCAGGGAGAACAACCACGTGGGATTTCCCAGGCGTGATGCAGAGGAGCAAGAATAGCCTGATGGATATCCCTAGTACCTATGACTCTGAATTTTAGCGTGAAAGTCAAGTGCAGAGATGTAACCCCCAAATTCCTGCTGCCATCCTTCTGAAGTCTTAGTATGAGATCCTCAGATCGAGTCCTATGAAGACAAGCCAGTTATAAAGCAGTTTATTAATACAGCATTTACAGAGAGGGCAACTCCAGTACTCCCGAGATGATACTAAAGATGCTTACTTGTATGTAGAAAGGTTGCAGGAACTGGTAACCTTTGGAGAAAAGCATTATTAGTGTCTGCACACCTTTCTAGGGCAGACATGCAGGGCACTTCGGTTTTATTTGGCACAACCTCTGCTAAGGCAGGGATATCACAATACTTGAATCAACACAAAGATAAATTTCCCACCATTAGGAGTTATGCAAAAATAGAATGTGCTGCCGCAAGCCCGTGGACATACAAGGAGAGATTACGTGTGAAACAGGTTAGATAACCCTGTTTGAAGAATACAGAAAAAGGAATCTTTGCTTTGAGAGAAGAATGGGCTGAGATCACCTTTGAGGTCCCTAATATTCCCCAGCCTCTATGATTCTATAAAACCACTCACTAAAGAAAACAAGAATTGAAATGAAAGCACTTCAATTTAAATGTCACCTGAAATAAGATTTCATGTGAAACTACTTTGTGGTCATGGTTCTATGGTCAGGAATAATTTAAAAAACTGTGGACACACAAAACATATAGACTAACTGTAATAAGGGAGGCTCTGTGAAGACCCCAGACAACAGAAGGTAGTCTGTGATGTCCATTCCATGTAGGCACGAAAAAGCCATCCCTACTTTCCACGCAAGGTCCTCTAGATACACCAACGATCAGCAATCACCTTACTCCAGAGTTTTTTTCAGTGTGAAATGCTGTTAAGTATAAAACACTAGTGTACTGTACCTTCCTATGTCTTAAAAGTGCAGGCAGGAGCCTGGGCAAAAGGACTCCAGATTTCAGTAGCATTTTACAGTACAAGATAGGGATGTCTGCCCAACTTCTGCACTGTGGCAGGAAACCCTCCCATTACAGGATCCAGGTGACAAGGCAGACAAAGTCAGAACTCCTTTGGCATGTAAGTTGAAACAAGAAGCCCTCTGGGATCCACTGGGAGGTAGGGCTCCTTATATTCATGCAGATAACATGGCTCCCTGAGGCACAAGTGTGATTTACACGTGCATGTGATTACTGACCATTATCCAAAAGCCCATGGGCACGCTCTGTCCTGGACAGTGAGCATCCAGTTTGCCAGGCTGGTTCCCAGCTGTTTCATAATTTCTGGTCAGTCATTGAAATAAAAGAGCAAAAGCCCAGCTAGAAAGTGTTCAATCTTACGTTGATGCTAATGACATCCAGGAATAAAAAGCTGCGCTGCCCGCAACTCGCCAGCCAGTGCTCACAGGACACACTGGGACACCTGTGGTTAATGATGAAGTGAATTAAGGGCCACTTCTGGCAGTGCTGATGTGTTAACACTCCAGGCTCTGAGATGGGGAAATTATTCTTGCTCACAGTACTTTTTTTCTAGCCTGGGGCCTGGGAGAGTGGTCCAGTGGTGGAAATGCTGCACTGGTACAAACCCACCCGATTTTCCTGCCTCCTGCTTCTGCCCTCTGGCTGCATTCAACTTCAGGCCTTGAGTATCTGTCCTGTGATCAATCCAGACACTGCCAGTCCCCCAGTTTATTCTGGGGAAGGAAATAAACATTTGAACATAATCATCGATAGCAAGTTTTTGTGTGTCCATAGCCAGAGCTAAGAACATTTCTGCTAGATACACATAGGTACAAAGGGATAGAAGGGAAACATCAGTCATTTTGTAAACCATGAACAGAAAGCAATGATATTAATTAGGCAAAATGACATTTTATGTATGAAGTTTGTCATATTTTCTTTGGGGCTTGTATTTATTCTTTTGTTCAATCAATATTTTGCAATTTCAGCACCAACAACAACAAAAAGAAGTCCTTACCCTGGAAAGACATGACCCAGGGGAGCAGCAACAAAGCAGCTAATGAGAAACGAGACTCTTCCCTTCACGTGGAACACTCTCCTTCAGCTTCTTCAGGTGTCTACTCAGGGCCAGGCACTGTTCTAAGTGCTTTGTATGTATTACATCCCATTTTATAAATGATCCACCTGAGGCACGGAGAAGTCATGTCTTGCTCAAAATTACAAAGGCAGCACGTGGCAGAGCTGAGACTCAAACCCAGGCAATTTCTTACTGAACTGCCACTCTCTCAACCTTTTTGGTGAAAGGGTCACTTGTAAGGTACTATTTCCCTGATGCCAGAAGCTGATTATTCACTCAGCACAAGATCTATGTTTCTCACGAACTGCACTAAGATATTGTTAGGAAATGAGATTTCATGCAGCCACGTGGTGACAATGATGGGATCATAATTACACAGTGTTGGAAATGACAGCAAGACATACTGATGAGATAATCCATCAGAAGGCAGTTTCTCCAGGGGAAGGTCCTCTAGGTTTTACCAGGAAAAAAAAGACTTCCTAAGGTGGCAGTTGACGCTACTAAACGAGACATCTGCAAAAGGATGAAGAATGGGCTGCCTCCTTATGCCGACAAGGCCAGTACTGCTGGTTAAGTCATCAGCAGTTAGACAGCCCAGCAAGACGTAATGAAAGTGTGCTCTGGACAAACACCTTCAAAAGGGGATGGACAAGTTGAGGTTTTACACTAAACAGGGAAGGTACATTCAGGAATTAAAGAAGACAGGAAATGGGAAAATGCTATCTACAGAGAGAACCATTGAAATAAAAAACACAATTAACAGTACTATACCTTGAAATCATCAGTTCCCAAATAACAATAAAATATTCACCCAAGAACATCAATCCCGTTTTTGTGTCAGCCGTTGTGCCAAGCCCTGTGTATTTATGGTTTCATTTACTTCTCAACAATCCTGAAAAGCAAATAGTATTTTACCAAATGTGCATGTAAGGAAGCTGAGCTTCAGAGACGTTAAGTAATTTGCCCAAGACCACACAGCTACGATTAAACTCTGGCCTTGGCCTGCAAAGATCGTGAACCTAAATCTGGCCATCTAAGAACTATTAGACATACATCATTAATCACTGAATTCCTCCCGGTATTAAAACAAATATTCTTCTCAAAGCATGGAAAGAAGCGTACTTATCTACATTTATTTTAATAAATCCAAAGGCGTTTTACGGCAGCACGTAAAGAAGTTCAAATTTGGAAATTCATTTCTCTGACTTTAGAAAGGCACCCACACCAGTAACAAGAACGACCAGTATTTGTGGAGGGCTCACTATGTGTTGGTGACTTCGGCAGGCTTTCTGTGAAGTAACTCACTTAATTCTCACAACAGTCTTGTGAGGTAAATGCTTTTGTTATTTCTAGCTTTACAGATGAGGAAACTGTAAAACAGAAAAGTTAAAGAACCCAGGTCACACGTCTAATAAGGGAGAAAGCTGGGATTTGACCCCTGGCAGTCTGAAGTTCTAGAATCCATGCTGTTAAGCAAACTACAACTTCACTCTCAACAGAATTTTACCAAAGGCTCTGCTGTCGCAGGACTTCCCAGAGCTTCCATATGCTGTCCTGTGCTATGATTCTTAAAGAAAGCTGCAGCTTCCTCACCACCTCTCCACTGTTTTTTTGTGAGTAGGGGTGTCTAGGGGCACCTGGAAGAAGCTACTAAGGTTCCAAAGGACAACCTTCCACACTAGTGGCTTCTCTGGGTTTGGGCTTCTGCTTCCACAGCTGCTGTGAGACTGGCTTGATTATGCTGAGAAAAGTGAATGGTGACCAGGCACGGTTGTTCATGCCTATAATCCCAGCACTTTGGGAGACCAAGGCAGGCAGATCACTTGAGGCCAGGAGTTTGAGACCAGCCTGGCTAATATGGCAAAACCCCATCTCTACTAAAAACACAAAGACTAGCTAGGTGTGGTGGAACATGCCTGCAATCCCAACTACTGGGGTGGTTAAGGCACAAGAATCGCTTGAGCCCAGGAGGCGGAGGTTGCAGTGAGCTGAGGTGATCATGCCATTGCACTCCAGCCTGGGCGACAGAGTAAGACTCCATCTCAAAAAATAAAAAAGAATTTGAACAAAAAGCTGACAGCCAATGGATGAGCATGGAATTATGAAAAGTTCCAACGCAAGCATAAGGTGGGTCTTGTTAGAAATATTTAAGCTGAATTTGACAAGTCCCCAAAAGTGAGGTCTGTCCAGTTTTTGGCAGTCGATAAAGTTCTTTCATATCCATTTTTTTGGTTAATCCTCAGGATGACTCTGGTGGTGGGAACAAGCTTTCCCACTGACCTCCCTGTAGGGCTCAGGAAGTGGAGGTGTGGGGAGAAAAAGGAGAACCGCCAGGGCACGCAGGTAGTAGTACACGGTGGCCTCAGAAGTTGGCGTCTTTTCACTCCAGGTGCAGATATGCTGACTCCTGGCCAGGTTGCTTGAAATGCAAGCATTTCTGGGGAATACTACATAAAAACTATGTTTTAAACATCCTCTGTGTCATTTGAAACCAAAAAGATGCTCCTGTCTTCCTGACCCCTGAGCAGCATTCTTCAGAGCTGGCCCCTGTAACTCCATCCTTACACTTGAATACTAAATCTTTTCATCAAACTCTCACTGTGTCCCTTCCACTTCCTCATCAGTGTTCTCTGCTGTCTTTTCCTTGCCTATTCTGAGTTCTTAGAGCTCAGGCTCACACTCTCTTCTCTTCTCATGTGTACTTTCCTTACCACAAACCAGTAACTCCTATTTTCCTATCTTTGACCCTCTTCTACGGCCATCTCTACCCAGTCCAGCTGCATGGGTTGGACTACCGCTGTCACTGTCGGCTGCTCTTCCTCATCCCTAATGTCTAATCAACCTGCACATCCTGCATGGTCCACAGGCCGCATTTGTCTCAAACCCGTGCCCACTTTTCTCAATCCCCACTCTACAGAGCGTCACACCCTCTGGCCTGGGCTAACTTGTCTCCTCCGTTTCCTTTTGCTTCTTTCTAGCACTTACCCTGCGGCAGCCAAAGTTTCATTTGAAAAACGGAGACCTAATGGTCTTCCCTTAGTGAAGACAATTCAGTGGTTTCCCATTCTTCTTAGAATAAAACTCAGAAGTAACCAACATGGTCTACAAAAAGCCCCGCCTGACTGCACCGTGGCTTCCCTGCCTGGTATCTCTCTGCGCCCCACTCCCTCCTCTAGTGGAACGCTGACCAAGCCAGGTGAGGCTCCCACCCCGTGGCCTGCTCGCTTAGCATGCCACTCTCCTCCACCACGGCAGTCATTGCCATGATGATAATCATTACTTGGCGGATTATTTGCCTGGTGCCCATTTCTCTCACAGATCTAATCATCACGATGGGAGGCTGTATATCTAGTGTCTAGCATGCTGCCTACACAACAGAGGTGTTCCCTGAGTATCTGTCAAACCACTACCTACAGACCCAGAGAAAAGGTTTTCATTCAACCTCACACTTAAAAACAACAATTGAGCCCAGCATCCTTGAAAGCCCCAGTCACTCGCAATAAAAAGTTAGAGGCGGCCGGGCGCGGTGGCTCAAGCCTGTAATCCCAGCACTTTGGGAGGCCGAGGCGGGTGGATCATGAGGTCAAGAGATCGAGACCATCCTGGTCAACATGGTGAACCGCCGTCTCTACTAAAAATACAAAAAATTAGCTGGGCATGGTGGCGCATGCCTGTAATCCCAGCTACTCAGGAGGCTGAGGCAGAAGAATTGCCTGAACCCAGGAGGCGGAGGTTGCGGTGAGCCGAGATTGCGCCATTGCACTCCAGCCTGGGTAACAAGAGTGAAACTCCGTCTCAAAAAAAAAAAAAAAAAAGTTAGAGGCTTATAGAGGGTTTACATTTTTAGACTGCCAGGATCTTCTTCTGTACATTATTGCTTCACAATTACTGGCCAATAAAATACAGGGGAGATCTCTTAAAAAAAATCATGAGATGGAGCCAGAGAAGTATATTTTTTAGCCAGATAGAACTGGTTATTTTTATAACTGGAAGAGTGCCACATGAGATGTTGGTTTCTTGAAACACTCTCAAGATAATAAAACTGACTACCAGGGAGCAGGTGCTTCTGAGGTCTATTTGATTCATTCCTGTGACTTAAAGACACTCACCCCAAAATGAAGGTATAGTATGCCCTCAACAATTTGAAACACATATATACATCACTAACATCATTTCAAAACTCTTGAGCAGAATCAAACATCACCACAAATTTGCTCAAGATTACTGGAGTAGAAGCCTCGACCCCTCAAGGCTCCCAGTCTTGGATCCTAACTCCATGATACAGAATCAAATAAGCTGTATTTTATTTATCCGAGTAATAGAAATTTTTATTGAGCTGAGTAAAAATAGAAGAGGTCCTCCTTGTACTTCTCACTATTGATGGACTGGTTCACTTTAGCTGGGATTAATCAAGTTCCTAGAATTTAGTTACAGGCTGTATTTCAACACTGGTCAAAAGCTGAGTCTTCTCTCCACTATTGAACTGGCCTGCAGCCATGTCCTCTTCATAAAGCTGACAAATGACCACATTCAGCATATATTCAAAGTCCTTCTAAGAATATACAGACACTGATTTAGAGCTTAGCCAAATCCACATGCTTGCTCATAAATAGCAAAGGATGTACAGGGCTTCCTTAGAAACCCTCTGGTAGGAGGTGACAGTTGACATGACCAAATACAAAAGCTACAACCTACGTAGTCCTGTGTGACCAACGGGGTAGCTAGATGGCCTTTTTTTTTTCTTTTTTGAAAGTAGGAATGTTTTTCCTACAAAAGGAAAAATCACTCACAATGAAGCTGAATTCTCCAGCTGAACTATGGGCTTTAACAGTTTCTATGTGACAATGTAGTCCAAGCTCTTGTTCAGGACACCAGAAACACAAGTGCTCACCAAAGGCCAGGGAAGTAGACATGGACAGAGACCTGCAGGAGCAGGACATGACAGAAGAGTTCCTGGTGGCAGAGAACGTCCTGACTTAGGGGTTCAGACTTTACAGCTGTCTGAGTACTCAGTATTCCTTGCTCTTTTCCACTGTGCTGTAGAGTAAGACGAAGGATCAAAAGAGAAAGCTAGTATCATCTATCAATGCTGTGTCGAGAAGAATTGCTGCCTCTGGTATGGAACCAAGGCTCATGCCCACAGGAACACAGAGCAAAAGGCTCGTGTCTTCATGCATGCTGGCTGACGTCTTCTGTGCAAGCCAGGATTGACAGGGTGTGTCTCTGTCGATGCACACGCTGCAGTGAGCTGAACTCTGACTAGCTCCATGGTAGAGGTTCAAGCAAATGCCACAAAAGAAGACACACAAAGGAGGCCTTGGCAATAGCTCTGACAGGGAGCATGAGACGGAACCCAGGTCAAAGGGGAGCATCTAGTGGGCACAGATTCTGTGCCCTCGTGCAGAAATCCTTAAATGTTCAGGTAAAAGACCACAGACATAGAGGCCAGATGAAGGATGTGGAAAAGCACATCAACTCTGACTTATCAGTGGAGAGACAGAACACATGGGGTGACTTGGTGCTTAGGCTCTGCAGGCCAGTCCCCTGGATTTGAAACCTGGTTTTCTTCTCAACCTTTAGCAAGTTATTAACCTCTCTAAGACTCAGCTGCATTATCTTCAGACTGGAGATTATTGTGAGGATTAAATGAGATAATTTGTGTAAAGTACTGAACACAGTACCCTGCAACATGGGACCAATTACTTCCCTTCCTGAACCTCAGTTTCCTCTTTGTCAAATGGGGATTATATGAGCTTTGCATGGGAGATAATGGATATATGAAAAGAGATAGTGATAGTAGATGAGATACTGGCTAGAAACAAGGCATCCTGCCTGGTACTTGACACACGAAAATCACTCAGTAATTACTACCGTTGAGCATTATTGCTGCTGGTCTGAAACTGATATTCAAGGGACATAATGAGGTTGATGGGATTTACTGCAAACTGGAACCGAGGCCCTCACTGATTTAAACCAGGGAGGCTGGACCTTGATGTACCATTTAAAAAGCAATCTGCTCCTGGTGACTGCAATTCACCACCCTTCTAACTCTGCAGTGGCCACCTGACAAAGCAAGTGAATTGCTGCAAGCCCGTTAATGAGAAGCAAGCTGGTGTTTGGGAAACCTGTAACATTACTATCCCATTATCGTGCAGTTAGTGCATCTTACATCTGCTGCCCAACTTCCCCAGTAGCTGTGCACTCTCAGTTTCCTCATTGTCTAAAGGCTTTGATTTATCTGGCAGAGGAAGGAGGCCTGAGAGATCGGGTCAGAGTTCTGAGAAGAAGGCTTTAACAAATGTCTGTGAGACCACAAGGTGGTCTGGCCCAGGACAGGCATTCAGGAAACTGTGGCTAGCAGTATGGCTCTCCACGCAGATAAGCAGTGTCTGCTGTCGAAGGCAGGTCTGCCCACAAGCTGGGGGACAGGCCCTGGGTCCTAATGGGTGTCTGGGAAAGGATTTGTGAAACACTCTTCCCAGCATTCAGAGTATCAACAGGCAGGTCTCACTCTTTCACAGTTGAAATTCCACTTACCTGCTTATTCACTGTGATCTAGTTAACACCTATATTTCACCTCTCAACTACTGATATGAATTTAGTCATTGCACAAATACTTATGAAGCACATACTACATGCTGGAGGTATATCAGGGAATAAAAGAGATCAAATCCCCTTGTCCTGATGGAACTAAAATTCCAGTAGGGACATTCAAGTATGTTTGAAGGTGCTGAGAGCTGTGTAAAAGTAATAAAGCAGGGCAGGGCAATAGGACGTGCTGGAGGGAGGTGCTGTGACTTTAAGTAAAGCTTGCTGAGAAGGTGATTTATGTCAAGACAAGAAGGGGTGACAGCCTTCACCTGCTTTTCTGAAATGACCACACCACCTCAAAAAGCAAGAGAAGCCTTTTGTCTGTAAGAGCGTTCAGGACTTATTGGCCTTTGCGGTCAAGCTCTTTGTGCTCAAGGGTGGGATGTGGGCTCCCGGGGATCACCTGGGGAGTGAACACAACTGAGAGGCTTGGGGTCAGAGGTGGCTCGAGCAGGTCCTCACCTCCTCCAGCCGCCGTCTCTGCTCCTTCTGCTCCTCAATGCGCTTCTGACGCTCGGCCAGCAGCTGCCTCTTGTGCTCCTCATTCTCCCGCTGCTGTTGCTCCAGCTGCTGCCGCCGCAAGGCCTCAGAACGCTCCTTGTTGGCCAGCTGCAGCCTCAGAAAGTCCCTCCGCAGCGTCGACTCCCCTGGCAGATTCAGGATGGAGCTGTGGGCAGGAGAGAGTGATCAGGATCCCACATGGGGCAGGGGCCATGGCTACCAAGAGGCCCTGGGGGAGGACAGCAGGGCAAACGACTCACCCACACACAAGGAAAGAAGAGCAGAGGCTCCTAGGCCCTCCGCTAATTCAATCATTCACCCCAATATCAGGGTAAGAGACCTGCCTCCCTTTCAGTACGATGGTGGCATGAAACAAATGTTGCCTCCATTCACAGAGGAATGTCACATTCTCCGAGTTGTCACCTTCTCCAGGACTGTCCACACCACTCCCTCACCTTTGGGATGTGGCAAAGATTTGTTTCTAAAGACTTCAGTCACTGTGCATGCCATGAGCCTCAGACTGGATTATTTTCAATAAAAATGGACAATGGTGAGCAACAAGGGAATCCACTTAAAAAGATCGACCTCACCCACACCACCCCCACGAGGCAGAGGCCAGGCTGTTCCTGTGAAGTCACAATGTGCCAGCCATGGAAAACCGTCAAGTCAAGGCCAACTCAGAGCCAGGATCTGAGCCCAAGCTTGCTGAGTCTAAGATAGAGTCTGCGTGACTGCAATACACTTAAACGGGCTTGGTTTGGCTCTGGCCACAGAGGGTGCAGCTAGCATTTCAACCCAGCTCATTGGTTCCTAGATTCTGTTTAGGCAACAGTTCTCTCTTCTGCAAAATGGTGGTTGTACATGTATGTGTGTGCATGTGACAGAGAATGAGACATAAATAAGCTCTCCCTACTCTGCTGGCGGTCCAGGGCTGGCATACTCCCAGGCGAACAACTAACAGTTATGGACTCCTTGATTCTGCCCAGCAGCCTAAGAGGGAGCTGAGAAATGACTTCTATTTGTTTATTCAGACCTTACCCTTTTCATCTTTCTGGAAGCTTCCATTTGAAATAAATCTATTAAATATACATATACACATACATATATATATTCACATATATGTAGGTTTAATATATGTATATATTCATATATATGTATATATGTTTAATAGATTTATTTCAAATTCATATATGAATATTATACATATATACATACATATATATGAAATAGATTTCAAATTTACTTCCATGTGAAATAAAGCTATTAAACATATACACACACATACATATATATGTTTAATAGATTTATGTCAAATGTATATATATATATACACACAGAGCACCTGCTACGTGGCAGTCACTGTAGTAGACTAATGATATGGCAGTTGCTAGATAATTTCTCTCTTTAAAATTATCTTCCTGTGGGACAGACATACAGACAAATAACTTCAGGTATTAGCAGACTCTAGAGAAGACAGAAATTGTAATTGTTTAAGAGTGACAGTGGCGGGGAGCTGGGGTAAGCTTTGAGGCCCTACTTTAGATGGGTGGTCAGGAAGACCTCTCAGGGGGAGGCAGTTGATGAAGAAGGAAGAATATTCCAGGCAGAGGGAAAAGCTGGTTTAAAGGCCTGGGGTGAAAACAGGTGTGCACCCTACTTTTGAGCAACTGAACACCAGCCCAGCTTCCCAAAACAGAGTGAATAAGGACCAGTGTAGGAGAGGAGGTCAGAGAGAGAGATGTGGGCAGTGACAGCCACGCACGCACGGGAAGGTTTTACACAGAAGAGTCACGTGAGCAGATTGGTTTGGCTGTTGAATGGATGACCTTGCAAGGGGTGCAAGGGCAAGAGTGGCTCTGGGGTGGAGACATCATGCAGGACGAGAGCAGTGGGGATGGAGGAGGGAAGGAGTATTTGGGGATAGAGGTCATGAAGCCTGTTGACAGCTCTGACACGTGGAGTGAGGGATGAATTGCAGGTTCTGTCTCGGCTGCTGGGTGATGGTGTGATGAGAACAGGAATGAGGAGTGCTGGGGGAGGAGCACGTTTAGTGGCAGTTGACAAGAGGATCAGGGCTCGGTTTTGGAGAGTGGTGAGTGAGCTGTGTGAGATACGGCCATGAAAAGACATAAAAAGGCTTTGTTTGTGATGTTGCACAGTGGCTCACGCCTGTAATCCCAGCACTTTGGGAGGCCGAGGCGGGTGGATCACCAGGTCAAGAGGTCAAGACCATCCTGGTCAACAAGGTGAAACCCCGTCTCTACTAAAAATACAAAAAATTAGCTCGGCATGGTGGTGCATGCCTGTAGTCCCAGCTACCTGGGAGGCTGAGGCAGGAGAATTGCCTGAACCCAGAAGGCGGAGGTTGTGGTGAGCCGAGATCGTGCCATTGCACTCCAGCCTGGGTAACAAGAGCGAAACTCCGTCTCAAAAAAAAAAAAAAAAAAAATAACGACAATGCTTGGCATCTACTAACAAGCCTTCTCTAAAACTTAGAGCCTCTGCGTCAAACTCTAAAACAAACCCCAAATGATGGGTGCTTATCTACACAGGCCAATTGCCCTCTGCAAAGGGAAGGGGGCTTGGGAACCCAGCCGCTCATGCACACTGCTCCATTAATATTAATTGATGTTGAATCAATGCCAAAAGATCTGAGCTGTGTTACTGACTCAATGATTAACTCTGTGTGTGACCTGGTTGCAACCCTTGAGCTGTCACCTCATTTCTAAAATGAGATAACTACTGTCCTTCTCTGTTTTTTAGGATTTCATGAAGATTAATTAGACACATCCATAAATACAGGATTTGAACATAATCTTTAACATGATAAAATGCCATGTTATAATTATGGAAGTGTTAAGGTACGGCTGGGATGGCTCCCTAAGTCACCCCTCACATGCCGTTCAGCAAGTGTTAGAAAGACAGGGTTTCTCAGTTCTCCAGGAAGTGGTCAGAAGGCTGACACAGGCATCCAGGTAAGCTTTTGAACACTGCTACACAACTTCTGTGAATGCAGGGCGTTTGGTCCTTTGCCTTTCAGGAATGTTCGTTTTCTCTGTCACTACTTGGCAGTCATCTTTATGCAGCTAAACCGGGGGCGGCCGACGTGCTATGTATCAGATGGTAGGAAAGAATTCTCCTTCGGTCTTTGACCTTGAGGAGTCCTGTGGCAGGTGAAGACAGAAAAACTGGATGGCTCTGAAGGCTCAGTTCTATCTTTTTATAGAGACTTAGCAAGAGTCCAGCCCAGTAGGTCTGAGTTAGCAGAAAAGAAGAACAAGGTATCTGGCTCTTCCCAGCAGTGGTGGCTAAGCTGGCCCCTTTTCTGGTCAGAAAGCTCTCCCTCAGTGATACGGGAACCGATCCTTTTGGAGCATTAGGGTCCACTCCTTAGATGGCTTGAGGAAGGAGGCCATACCTCGGTGAGTCTTCCGCTTGAGCAACTCCCCCCAGTCTTACTTCACAGGTGTACCTCATGGCACCATGGATATGTGCCTGCTCCCCTTGACTCACCAAGCTGAATTCGCTCACCAAAGAGAAATCCTGGCAACGCAACCACTCTAACCTTAATTATTTATAAACACGGGCTGGACAAAAGTCAGAATCAATGTCAAGTGGCATTCAAAATGTAGGCATGACAACAAAATGGCACTGGGTTCTGGGGTCCAACAAGTGACAACAGGAATGGCCCAAACGTATCTGCCTGGAGTTCATCTCTACATATCACTTAATTTCTGGAAATCACTTTCTCCTGGATTGGGCTGTCGTGAAAATACCAAGGCATGTGACAAGGACAGTGGTTGCCTGGATGGCTTTCTCAAAAGTACGAAGTAACAAAGTGAACGAGCAAGTCTGAAAACACAAAGTTGCTGTTTTAAGTATTTTCAGTCCTGCATGGCCAAGATAATTGCCTTCTACCCATTCCACCTGTTACATATTAAGAAAACAGGCTCTTAGGATAGAGACCATAAATCTTCGGGACAAGATAAAGAATATGCTGATTTCCACATTTTCATAATGTCTGCCTAGGGAAATTTTCTCAAATTAATGAACATGTTCATGGGCAATACATTAAATAAGACCACCCTGGCGGATTCTTAAAAATGAACCTATAAATCAAAAGGAAAGTGAATTCCACAGAAGCACAATTCAGAATGTGAACATTAGAAGACTTGGCTTTTGCTCTCATACCTGGGCTCTCCTGAGTCATTCTCCTCCTCTTCTTCCTCACTTCCGCTGTACTCATACTCTGTCTCATCTAAAGAAAGATCCCAGTGTGTTAGTGCACAAGAAGATGCTATGACTCAGTAAAACCCAACCCCATCTCTTATATACAAATAAATTGATGCCCAAAGAGTCATAGTTAACAGAGAATTGGAAGAGCCTACAGGCTTGTGGTTTACTAGTTCCCATCAGTATATGAAATTAACCACATTCAGGACTGTCTCAGCTGACTCTAGATATCTGTCCCCAGTGCCTAATGTTCACATGAAAAAGAAGATAAGGAATTAAAATAATCCTTTTCCATTTTTTTGTTTATTTATTTTCAATTAAAAAATAATTTGTGTTAATTCCCATTGTAAAGCCACCCATATCAAACCCAGTGGCTCATTTGTAACTTATTGATGATACTGACCTTTTTTTTTTTTGAGACAGAGTTTCGCTCTTGTTACCCAGGCTGGAGTGCAATGGCACGATCTTGGCTCACTGCAACCTCTGCCTCCTGGGTTCAGGCAATTCTCCTGCCTCAGCCTCCTGAGCAGCTGGGATTACAGGCACATGCCACCGTGCCCAGCTAATTTTTTGTATTTTTAGTACAGATGGGGTTTCACCCTGTTGACTAGGATGGTCTTGATCTCTTGACCTTGTGATCCACCCGCCTCGGCCCCCCAAAGTGCTGGGATTACAGGCTTGAGCCACCGTGCCCAGCGATACTGACCATTTTTAAAGTAGGATTTTACTATGACTTACATGGACTCACAAACTGTCTTTAGATTATCTTGATAAATGCAACAAAGAAACTTTTGACAATATGTACTTAAAATATATAGTTAAAATGTGTTTTGATTGACCACTAGGGACAATCATTTAATTCAGCAAAATGTGAAGCAGTTTACATAGAGCATGAATAAGATTGAGGCTTTGCTTTGGAAGAGATCAAACCTAATGTGTGAGATGAGTAAATATCAGAGCCTCCATGATAGTGAAGAATATTTGGTGGGCAGCTCTCATGCCAGTCACTATTGCTAGATATTTTACTCTGTTCTCTCATTTTTCATAATAACTCTCCAAAATAGTGTCTGTTTTTCAAGTGAGAATACTGAATTACAAGAAGTTAAGTAATATAACCAATGTTATCTCATTATTAAAAGGTCAATCTGGGATTTGGATTTAGAATTCAATCCAGAACTTTTCCAACCTAAGAACCAGTGCTCTTTCCAATATATCACATGCTAAATAGCAGTATATATAAGGAGCAATGATATATCGGAGAATGGAGCAGCTAGTGCCACTGGTCATAATGGAGGAAGGGACAGTGAAGTCTTTGAAGAAAAAATGAACTGGTCCTTGGAAGGTGAGTGGCTCTTGTTCAGGCAGTTAGCAGCTGGCATTGATGGGAAAAGGACATTCTAAGCAACATATCCACATGAGTAAGGCTGGCAGTATTACAGTGCATAATATGTTCAGGACACAATGAACATATTATGGTTAGGTGCCTGGGTGTGAGAAAACCTGATGGAGGGAGAAAGGCTGGCAGTGCCAAAGTGGCTCAGTGATTCTTATATATGCCATGCTGAGAACTTTTCTATGGGCTATGAGGAGCCCTTGGAGGAGCTTTTAAGCAAGGGAAGATGTTGCATTACTGCTATCTCTTCATAGCTGTAGGTTAATAATTACAACCTTGAAGGTACTTGCACATCCCTAAAAAGGAACTGAAACTGCAATTTAGTTATGTTACCACCAGGAGGCAGTAGTCACACAGTGTGAATGCTCGGATTTGATAAATATGCCTTGCCTTTCACACTATTTAGCTGTTAAAAGAGATACTGAAAGTCAAAAGTTGGATGAGTTCAAGTGTATTTTAGATATGTATGAAGCTTTCAGACTACTTATTTAAAAAATATTAGTTTACCAAAATATCAAAAACCTGCATAAAGTGTTTTAATGCTCCACCCTAAAAATGTAATATTCCAAACTTTTCCAAAATGAATAAACAGATTTCAAAGTAAAAATGTGAAAATTTTATCTAATAAAGGAAATTAAAGTAAGGGAAAGCAGCACACGATTTTTCCAATTATTTCTACTCTCTAGGGTAAAACCTTCATTTGTCAGGCTCCTCAATTTAATATTTAATACTTCACCAAAATTTGGTTTTGACTGCTTTTACACAACTGGGTTAAATTGGCATGTGTCAACCTATCTTAGGGGGAAAAAAATGCCAGGTTAAAAAAACCATAAAGCAACGCAAAGTAGAATTGCTTTGATTATATCAAAAGTTGATGCTAGAACAGCTAAGAAGTGATAAGTAATATTAGAGCAAACTTAGTCATTTGATTAAATTGAGCAAATGGAATGAGATCTCATTTGATCAAACACCCTTCCTTGGGAGCAGAAAACAAGGAGACTAGAACTGTGATTCTGGTGGCCCTAAGCCTAAACATGATTAGATTCCGTAAATTACCACATAATTCTTGAATACACCTATTGCCAAGAATCTTACTTTTCCACTCTACAGAGAACAAACACGTTAAAAGTGATCTATCTTCATGGCGTGGTGAGTTCTGAGTCACATTCCAAAGTTTGTGCCCTTCAAAATGTGGAAACAACCTGAGGCACAGGTGTCACCCACTCTTATTTATGCCCCAGAAGGAGATGGGTCATGAGTTCTCACACAGGACTCTGAGTAAGTAATGAAAACGTATGGGTCAATAAGTAACTACCTAAATAAGAAGAACTTATATTTACTGACTACATCTACGTCCTGGATATTAGGTCAAGCATTTTAAATGCATTATCTCATTTAATCTTTGCAAGAATTCCTGGCAATAGATATTATTAGTATACTCTCAATCTCATTTTAAAGATGAGAAAACTGGAATGGTGTTCACATAACTGACAAGGGGCAGAGCTAGAATATGAACCTAGAATATGAGTCTGAAAACAGAGTCCGAGCACTTCAACTATGCTGTATATTCACAGTATCACAAAATGTCCTTTTTAGAGAAGTTGGCTTTTAAGGGTTGCATGTGTGACACGCTGCCCTAAAATATTCCCTTAAAAATTCTGACTTCATGGAGTAGCCCAAGACCACCGTGGACAAGGACCAGTTGGAAAATCAGGCCTGGAACTTTCAGAGTTTGGCCTATGTATTTCTCTTCATACCTAGTTCCTCCATCTTGAACGAGCCTCCCAGCTCCTTGGGGTCTAACTGACATCTTATTAACTGCAGATGAGTCACCTTCTTGGCTTAGCTTTATAACCTCCCACTCTTGAGTCTAACCTGATCATACAGCCCCTCAACTCCCTGATGCCAGCTGCAGAAGAATTCTTCCCTGGGGCCAGGTTTGGTGGCCCACACCTGTAATCCCAGCACTTTGTGAGACTGAGGCAGGTGGATTTCTTAAGTTCAGGAGTTCAAGACCAGCCTGCGCAACAAAGTGAGACCTTGTCTTTACTAAAAATTTAAAGAATAATAATTAGCTAGGCATGGTGGTGTACACCTGTAGTCCCAGCTACTTGGGAGGCTAAGATGGGAAGATCACTTGAGCCTGGGAGATAGAGACTGCCGGGAGCTATGATAACTCCACTGTACTCCAGCCCAAGCAACAAAGAGAGAAGAGAGCCTGTCTCAAAAAAACAAAAACAAATAAAGGTGCTGGGTTGGTGGCTCGTGCCTATAATCCCAGCACTTTGAGATGCTGAGGTGGAGGATCCCTGGAGCCCAGGAATTTGAGATCAGCCTGGGCAACAAAGTGAGACTGAAGAAAGAAAAGAAAGAAAGAAAGAAAAGAAAAGAAAGAAAGAAAGAAAGAAAGAAAGAAAGAAAGAAAGAAGAAAGAAGGAAGGAAGGAAGGAAGGAAGGAAGGAAGGAAGGAAGGAAGGAAGGAAGGAAGGAAGGAAGGAAAGAAGGAAGGAAAGAAAGAAAGAAAGAAAGAAAGAAGGTGGTGGTGGGGGGGCAGTAGGGGGGAAGGGAGAGAGAGAGAGAGGGATATCTTCCTGGAATCTTCCCTGAGATTTTCTCCTCCTGCCTTAGCCCTCTGCTGATCTTACCTCTCCAATCTAGTTTTGACTTTCATACTGCTCACTAGCCCCACCCCTCATCCCCAGCTTGTGTTATGGGTATTAACTACAGAGGCAAAGAAGAAAGGAAACAAATAACAGAAGGGCAACCTCTGTTCTGTGCTGTCTGCTACCCTCCACTGCTGCCTCTGAACTCCAGATGGGAGAGAAACGGAGAGGAGCGAAGCAAGAACAAGCACATCGCCATGCTCCTCCCCTCCCCTCCTCAGTCTGGGGTCTTCCTCTCCACTCACTGCACTGTTGACGCTCAGCTTTCCAGCCTCACACTGCCTGTGACTGTCATCCTCCCTGCCGCTACCCGCTCCTGCCTTCTACCCACAAAGTACTTACTGCTGTCCTCTCCATTTCTCCCTTCCCATACTCTTAACTTCCCCCGCCTCAGCTAACCACTGAACCTGCTCCAGACCGTGCAAGTTTTTACCTTGCTCAGGGTGCAGTCAACATGCTAGTCAATCTCCAAGAACAAATTTGTCTCCCTTTAGAAAGGTACTGTTTCCTCAAAGATACACTCTGTGCCAGAGAGGCACAGGGCAGGGGAGCGCTGGTGAGAGACACCATGCCTATGATTATGGCAGCAAGCCCACACTGTAGTAGAAATCAATGGTGGACTTTAGCTGTGATTCACGAGTTATTAATTGGAAAGCAAAGTTCAAAGAGATTCTGAAATTACTGGTTATGAAATTCGCCTAATTTGAGTTCACTTCACCTTATAAGAATCTCACTCATTTCTACAAAGCACTCCCCTCACCCATCCAACCTCAGTTTCTCTTTTCTTCGGCTTGCATTTTCTGTCTCATTTGGTGGCTCACTTCGACGTTCCCTAATACATAGTATTAGCATAGCATTTCTATGCTAGTTGAAAATATAAGCTTCCATTCAAAAAAGGAGAGCACGGCCTGAGACCCCAAGTTTGGACTAAACGTTTTTTCAATGATGCAGTGAAGAGCCAGTGACATATAAGAGCTAGAGACACAGAGATGTGTTTTTGCATATATAAAATAAGGAAGGGTGTTAAATGACCCTTGGCTTAAAATCTGATATTCTGTACAGCAAGCCTTGCGACCTAATGATCTTTTATATCACTGCAACTATAAAAAAAAAATTTCTGGG
Source organism: Callithrix jacchus (assembly GCF_049354715.1). Lineage (NCBI taxonomy): Eukaryota > Metazoa > Chordata > Mammalia > Primates > Cebidae > Callithrix > Callithrix jacchus. Next base: position 15,903,390 of record NC_133518.1, on the reverse strand, counting down.
CCGGGCTCGGTGGCTCACGCCTGTAATCCCAGCACTTTGGGAGGCCGAGGCGGGTGGATCACGAGGTCAAGAGATCGAGACCATCCTGGTCAACATAGTGAAACCCCGTCTCTACTAAAAACACAAAAAATTATCTGGGTGTGGTGGCACGTGCCTGTAATCCCAGCTACTTGGGAGGCTGGGGCAGGAGAATTGCCTGAACCCAGGAGGCGGAGGTTGCGGTGAGCCGAGATCGCGCCATTGCACTCCAGCCTGGGTAACAAGAGCGAAACTCTGTCTCAAAAAAAAAAAATTATTTCTGACTTCTAAATAATGGAATTAGAAATGAGCCTCAAAGCACATAAACTTAAATGTTGAAGAATGTCAGTAAGGAAAAATGTCAAGTAGACGAATTTTTTTCTTTAGGTTATCTGTCTTCTATAGAGTTTTAGTCTTCTAAACATGAATATCAATTTGAATTAAGAAAATCTCTTGTCATGTTAAAGCACTTCATAGCATCACTCAACAGGAGTTTGTTCAGTGCCTGGCAGAGGTAATGTTTCTTGCAGGTCTGTTTTTCTCATGAAAGATTCAACTTTAGCAGCCTCACTCCACTGATACTCAGAGGCTGTGATCTCAGAGACAGCCCCTCACACTAAATAATAATGCAGGCCCATTTGAAATCCTCATAGTCACCTCCAAATATGTTAAGAGCCCATGATTCACTCCATCTTTTGTTTTTGTTGCTGAAATATAAACGTGCATCTAACCTTTTTCTCCTCGCTTCTTCTTTGTTCTATCAATGTGGTCCTTGAGTTGAATGCGGACCTGTCGCTCATTCGGTTGGTCTCGTATAAACGGATGCTTCATCAGCTGTTCTGTTGCTGGTCGCTGGCTGTGATTCTTCACCAAGCAGCTCTCAATAAATGACTGGAATTTTTTTGACCTGCCAAACAAAAGAAATGAATCTACAGATGAAATGCCGATCCAAAGAAAAGCAAATGTGTAATTTCTGAAATGCTGGGATTTGTTTTTTTAAAGTTCCAGTTGGCTGGCATAAGGATCATCCACTAATCACAAAACAGCACTATAGCTAATAATCCACTAATCACCACATAGCACTAGAGCAGGCACAATGGGTTCAAAGGCACCATCGCCATCAATGTGCAGCTGAGGTAACAGTTATACACATGAAGGCATTTTCGCACAATTTATATATAACATTACGCAGCAGACCAAAAGAAAGCAGGGAAGAAAAAGGCCCCGATGGGAATCACATCCAGAAAGGGTATTGGAGTCAGGGAACCAGAGCTGGGCCTTAAAGAATTAGGAGAAAATCACTCTGGGGAAAGGATAGTTCAGATGGAGGAAATCAGTGAAAAACTAATACTAGGATAAGAACAATATATGTTGCGGGGACACTGAGATGATGACATGAGCCCCTTAAATGAGGCAGAAAATGCAAGCTGGAGAAAAGTAAAACCAAGGTTGGATGGGTAACAGAGAGCACATTTTGTAGAAGTAAGCGAGACTCTTAAATGATGATGTGAACTTTGATTTGTAACCAGGAGTATCAGAATCACTTTTGAACTCTGCTTTCCAATGGATAAGAACAGGCTCTATGTGTACCTTTGTTGTTAACTCAAGGACATAGACATTTAACTTTAAAGAATTAAGTTCACACCCAGAGGCAAATTTATCTCCATCTAGAAAGGTAATATTTCCTCAAAGATAAACCCTATGCCAGAGACCTGGCCGGGAGAGCTGGCGAGAGAGTACATACCTACAATTACAGCAGTAAGTCCACAAAGTTGCAGAAATGAATGGTGGACTTCAGCCATCATTCATGAATTGAGCACGCATGTTCCTGCTGAAAGTTCCAAGACATTGCTCAGAGTCATAAATAGTTAAGCTCAGGACTCTAGAGCATGCTGTTCCAAGGCACTCCAGGAGACCCTGGTGAAACACTCACCCTTCCCATCCGGCCCAGAACAGGAATGATCTGTTTTGTGCTCTCTGTTGCCCTCCTGTGGTGGACAGGGGAGATACAGGACAGAATCCCAGGAGCGAGCCTTTGCCCAGTGGGCACTGCATACAGACTCTTCAGGCCTGAGAGGTGCTTCACCGCACACAATGGGGAGCGTGTTCTTCAACACTCAAACATGACAGGGCACTTTTGTATGCATCGGTCTCTTTTCTGTTTGTTTGTTTGTTTGAGACGGAGTCTTGCTTCATCACCCAGGCTGGAGTGCAGTGGTTCTCTGCTCACTGCCTCCCGGGTTCAAGCAATTCTCCTGCCTTAGCCTCCCGACTACCTGGGACTACAGTTGCCTCCAACCATGTCCAGCTAGACACAGGGTTTCTCCATGTTCATCAGGCTGGTCTCGAACTCCTCACCTCAGGTGATCCCCCACCCTCGGCCTCCCAAAGTGCTGGGATTACAGGAGTGAGCCACTGTTCCTAGCTTGTATGCACCACTCTCTATTGCTACCCAGGTCAAAGCAGCTTCACTTTATTCCATGTTTTTAAAGTACTAATCACTGGGTGGGTTTTCCTCTCTAAATTTCTAAGCTACATTCAAGCTTTTGGAATATTTTACATAGAAGTAAAGGTAGCCTACTGCGCTTGGGGTCGCCCCAGGAGGAATCAGGGTTGGCTACACTGTGGACTAGAAAGAGTGACAGCCGGACACTCTATGCACCTCCTTGTTAAGTGCTTCTGTGCATATCCTTGCTTCTTCACGCTGAAAATCCTCAGCAGCGTCAGAGGTGCCTGAGCCATCTTTGCATCATCAACACACTACCTGATCTGCATGTTTGGTGCATGAGTGAATGCGTGATGAAGGTTCTGGGCAAGAGCTGCAATACGGCCACCTTCAAGTCTCCACTTTTGAGGGACAGAAAGGGAAGTTTGGAGAGCAGATATTCTTGTCTTTCTCAGATCAATCAAATACATTTATGGAAGCATAAGTATGATCTCATCCAAGAAGAAACCTTGCCAGAAAAAGGTAATGAAATAAAGGGCACTCCTAAGGAATGAACTGAAGAGAATGAGGTTAACCTGCATGAAGATGTAAAAAAAACTCCATACGGTACTTTTCCAGGTAGACAAATCAGTATTAAAAAGATGAAAACAAAAATTAAGACAGAAAGGTATGAAATATTTACAAGGAACATAAATGGCAGTTCTCTTTTTCTTGCTGGAAACTAAAAGAAAGTGCTTGTTTTGTGTGTGTGTGTGTGTGTGTGTGTGTGTGTGTGTGTGTGTGTGTGTGTCTCACTCTGTCACCCAGGCTGGGGTGCAACGGTGCTATCTCAGCTGACTGCAACCTCTGTCTCCAAGGTTCAAGTGATTCTCCTGCCTCTTCACCTCCCAAGTAGCTGGGACTACAGATGCGCACCACCACACCTGGCTAATATTTGTATTTTTAGTAGAGATAAAATTTTGCCATGTTGGCCAGACTGGTCTCGAACTCCTGACCTCAGGTGATTCACCTGCCTAGGCCTCCCAAAGTGCTGGGATTACAGGCATGAGCCACCGTGCCCACCAAAGTGCTTGTTTTTTATGAAATGCTCAACTAACTGTTAGAGGGTGATAAATAAATCACATTCAATTTAAAAGTGAGGTCGAGATTTAATAGACTGTACATTCTATTCCCTGATACTGACTTCTAAAAAAAAACAATAATAAATGAAATCTCCAGATTTCCAGAATCAAATAGTGTTCAAGTTTAATGAAATTAGTTATTAAACAGAGTCGTTTTTCCCAGTACGCCTTGCTGGGAGAAAAACCTCAGAGATATTCAAGAGAATAATTTTGGGCCTACATGTGCAGCATAAATGTACTTTAAACTCATTAGAACACTCAGCAAACAGGGAGGTAATGTTCAATACAGGTGAAGTGTTTTCACATGGGCTTACATGTGCAGAACTACAAAGCTGGTAATGTATTTCATATCGTTTTCAGATGATACACTTTGAAGAGAAAATAATGCTTACTTAAAATGAGTCTTCAAAGAAGGATTCATAGTCTCTTAAGTTAGCACGACCAAAGAATCAATATGCTTAACTACACACTTATTTAAGAGTGAAAACACTTCACCTATATTGAATATCACCTCACTGTTTGCCGAGTGTGCTAATGAGTTTAAAGTACATCTATATAACTTTATTACTTGAATCTCTCCTGATGGTAATTTAGTTCTGTTTCTTATAAAATAGAAACACCTAAGGTTAGTAATACTAATTTCCCAAGAGTTGGCATGGAGAAATAAATGGTAATGATTGGTGCCTGCGGTCTGAGAAGACCAGCTCTACTGTCAGAGTCACTAAACACTTTATCTTCCCAGATTTAACCTGTTCACGTGTTAGATTGTGTTGGGGGAATTAAAAATGCTGTAAAGATTGTCACATCAGCCACTATAACCAGTTGGGCTAAGGTTTTCGGTAATCATCATTTGACCTCAGAATTTGCATCGTCCCTGCCCTATTTCCCAAAGCTACCCTCTTCTTCCACTTTGAGTTGCATCACTTACTAACTTGGACAAATTATTTAACTTCTCTGTGCCTCAGTTTACCTGGCTGCCAATGGGGACATTATTGGTACTTATCTCAAAAAAAATGTTATGATAAGTGAATTAATTCATGTAAAATATTGAGAACAGTGCCTGGTATCATAAATGCCGTATGTGTGTTTGCTATTAAGATGATGATGACTATGATGACATTGCCCTGAGCAACCTCTGAGCATCACTGGGTTTATGGAACACAGTATCCACCTTTAGGACTGAGGAGCAGAAATCCCCACTTCTGGCCAGGTGCGGTAGTTCACACCTACAATCCCAGTGCTTTGTGAGACCAAGATGGATGGATTGCTTGAGGCCAGGAGGTCAAGACCAGCCTGGGCAATATAGCAATACCTTCTCTCTATAAATAATAGAACAAATTAGTTGGACATGGTGGCATGCACCTGTAGTCCTAGCTACTGGAGAGGCTGAGGTGGGAGGATCATTTGGGCCCAGGAGTTTTGGACTGCAGTGAGCTATGATTGCACCACCGTACACTAGCCTGGGTGACAGAATGAGACTCTGTCTCTAAAAATCAGAAATCACCATTTCTGTTGAACTGAGTAAACCTAGAGCTTTTTTAAGGGAATTATTTCATGTACAGATTAAATATGTTAGCGGGAAGAGTCAACTGGGCTGTTATCTTCAAGGAGGGTGCACAAAAAAAGTTAATTTTTAAAGTCTGTGTAATCGTTTTTAGCTGGATTTTAATAAAGTCCAAAGTTCAGTCACATTACTACCAGCAAATTACGTCTATTTGAAGGGTTTTCTGACATTTGCTCTGTATTATTATTTTATTTAGAAACACACACACACACACACAAGCTTCGTCCTATCTCAAAACAAAAGTCTGACAACACACCAAGATTCAGAATTGGTGCCTCATAAAATAACGGGGTGATTTAAACCTTGGAGCAAAAGCAAGAGGCTGGGTCCAGGCTGGCTTTCCCAGTGGGAGGAGCCTAGGACTCATGCAAAAATGCCCCTTAGCCTCACTGGCCCTCCACATCCTCATCTGGAGCATGAGCAGCTTGGACCAGTGGAGCTTGTATAGATAAGCAGTTATGGTTTTTCTAATGATCTCAGCTGAGTGCTGCTTTTCCTCTGTGGGCTTTTCAAATGTAAAAGGCACTTGAAAAGTATGAGTCACCATTTTGTACTTGATGCAACCATTTGTATCCTTCTCCAGAAGGCCCTTAAGGGAAACAATGGCACTGAGTATATTTATGAGGGCAGGTGAGTGTGGTTGAGCAGGGTGGCAGGAGAAGGGAGGAGAAAATCTTTTGAAGGAGATGGTTTACCCCTGCGAGTGGAATCCACCCACACACAAGAGACAGGAGGAGAAAATGGGAATCCCGGTCTCACTATTCACTTGCTGGTGCTGACACAGGGGTACAGGGTGAGAGTATCTTTGGTTTCCTCTGATTCAACTAAGGGTACAATCCTCCCAGACAACTTACTATTAAATGCCTGAACATTCGATGGTGCCCTAACTTCATAATCCCTCAGCACAAAGGGTCCTCCTCATCACACTAATAGGGAAGGAAGAACGGGGCTCCTGTGAGTGGTGGTGGTCTCTTTTTCCTTCATGATGACAGTGGAAAGAGCAGCGCCACTGCCTTTACTTCTCAAATCTTGAAGGCACAAGTTTAAAAAGAATTCACACTAAGAGACCAGTTTATGCCTTGCTTGTTGTAGACTCAGTCATGTGGAAAGTGACGCTCCGTTGAATGTTTGCCACGGAAGGAGTTCAGGGCCCTGCCTCTGCAGTGGCGCCCTCTTTGGTCATGTGCTGATAGATACACTGAGAATAATACTGTTAACCTGATAACTCGTTTAGGTAGAGAAGAGCTGGAAATAAAAGAACATTTTGGAGTTTAGCCTCTTGATTGGGGAAGGGAGTCTTTTCCTTTAAAAAAAAATAAACGAAATGTTTAATTCCCTCCCATACACTAGAGTCTATTAAAGTCAACACTAACTTACTTCAAATTACTTTTGACCTGCTCTTTCAAGATAAAATACTTTGAAATGTTTAAACATGTTCCCTTAAAAACTGGTGGAATTGTATTGCAGAGAAATGGGAGCCATGCCTGTAGTCAAGTATCACGTGCCTGGGGGCTGCACCACCCCCTCTGCAAAGGCTGGGATGGAAACGGAAATAGCACATTCTCAGGGCTTTCGATTCCCCAGTCACCCTTTCCGTGTCTAACATACGGGGCAGTTCCCAGAGCTTTCCTACCCAGCTTTCCTTACGCATCAAGGGAAAGGTGTGCAAGGTGGCAGGAGGAGATGAAATCGGCCTGGACTTCTCACTGTTTCCCAGCTTCTCAAGCTCCCTCTGGCATTATTAAAATTCGTTCTTGTCAAAGGTCTGAAGCAGAAAAATCAGCCTGCATTGTCCTAAAAGTTTGTATTTCTTAAACAAAGTCAGCACGCAGTTGATCTTTTTGGATCTCTATCAGCGAAAACCAACACTGTAGGGAAAGGAGTGTGAAATCTCTTCACGCACTTTTCTGTGGGGTCGGGCAGGTCACAAAAAGGGGTGGTGCCGATCACGGTTAAGATGAAAACCGGAGATGTGTCCTAACCAACTGACACCAGCCTCTGAGTTGGGGAGAGGTGGTGGCTGGAGCAGAAGGGCAACCCCTTGTCCTAAATGGGAGCAGGAGCTACTTAGCAGGCAGTTCACTGCATCTCTGCAAGGAAAAGGCCAGAAATCTACATGTACTGCTCAACTGACAGATTTTCAGGTGTTGCCAATTAATACACATATTTTTAAAACGGGTGTATGACCACACTGTGACAGCCAAATAAAATACGTCTGTGGAGGGCCGGTTTGTCCTTTTCTATGGAAAAGCTCAGAATACGTGTCCAGCAGCAGTAAAGAGAGAGGACGATAGGAGAGGGCAGGGAACAGGGTAAGTAAAGCCTGCTGTACACAGCACACTAGCTCAGATGTCAAGCAGGAACCTAGCAGAGGGCTTTGTAGTGTCACTGTCACTTCCAGGAAAGAGAACAGAGCCAGCCCCTCTCCCCGGGAGTCTGATCCAGGGAGAAGAGGAAGCAGGGTGTTGGGGTGCTTTGCTGATCACATGATGTGTGACACCCAATGGGAGGGCTGTTGCTGGGGAGAGAATGGTTGTCTTGTACCACAGTGACCTTCTGCAGAGGAAGGAGGAGCAGGGAACGCTCTGCCTCCTTGTTACCAATAGCAACTCTCACTCCCCTCGCAGGGCCCGGCAGTTCTGAGGCTGCCATCCCTTTTCTGGCTGTTTCCCTCCCTCTTTCTGTGCAGCATGCCATTGCACCAGGGCGGCTGTCATTAGTAGATGACTGGTAGTAATTAAGGCTGCCCCCTGTATGTGGGTAGGTGGGTGGGTGGGTGGGAAACATGAGGGCCCAATGAAGCGCCTGATCATGAAGGGCTATGGAAGGGGGCAGAAGGATCCTGTCCCTTCAGGGTCTCACTGCCCAGAACTTATCTCTAGAAAAATGATAGGTGGTCACAAGTGGTGCAGGAATTGTCCTCAGTGCAAGAGTGATCAGAGATTCAAGAATGCATCAGGGAGAACACACCACTTCCATAGGAAGGAAGGAGGAAGCAGTGAATTTCGGTTCTGGAATGGTAAGATAAAAAGATCCAGACTATAGAATTATCTCAAAAAAGTCAAATGTCCAACATCTGGCTTAACCTGTAGAACTGTTTCCCAAATGTCAGTCACAGCTGATCAACGTAATTTTTGCCATACCTCACACCGCCCATACTAGTATTCATGTAGTAGTTTTCTTTAAAGTAAGTCACCATTTTATGTAAGTTTATTAATAGGAAAAGTTATAGCGCTGCCCCAAAGAAGAAGCCAGTATCACCTGCCACATGTGAAGACAGTAGTAACAACAAAAAACAGCAAATGCTCATACACGTGCCAGAGCAGTAATCTCAGACATTACCCGGTAGGCATATAAACTTAGGGAATTACTGTTGTAAGAAACAGAAGAGAAATCAGCCAATCTAACAGGCGGCCTCTAAATTATCACCCTCTCTGATGATCTGTTCGGTGCTGCCAGGAAAGACAGGACTTGGGGTTAAAATCAAAGAGCTTTCATGTTATTACTTGGGCTTCACTTATGCATTTTGGCTAATACTTTCTTACCTTGAAGGTGGGAGAATAAAGACTTGCTGCACAAATAGTAGCTACTCAATATGTACTATAAGATGAATGACAGTTCACCAAGTCATAAGATGTATTAGTCTCATTCTATTAGCAGGACCTAGAGATTAGAGCTAATCCAAAATCGAATCACAAGCAAACCTCACCCTCAGATCTGCAAAACACTGAAGACCAGACTCACCACTTCTTAGACTTCAGCCGGGGCGCTGGGTTCCGGGGGATGAGGAAGAGGGCTCTCATAGGGTGCATGTCACAGAGTGCTGCAAGAGACCAAAACAAGGGCCAGATACAGTTAGGAGGCCAAAGCCAGGCCAAGCCTGTCGTGGCTGTGCAGGTAATGCTGCCTGATGTCCCACTGAGTTTACACACGACCACTGAGTACAAAGTCAGAACGTCCAAATGCTTCCATGTGATGAGCATTTGAAGGATTCGATGTCCATTTAACGGGAGTCTCGTCAAATACAACACAGTTTATATAGCTACTGCCAACATCTCCAGTGAATCCACGTCTACTTCATGCTGAAGGAAACTATGTTAAGGGATCAACAACCAGCCCTCCTTGCTGTGAATGACCGCCTGGCATTTCAAGTAAATAACATCAGGTGACAACTACAATGGAGAGGGTAAGCTATTTACAATTAGTAAAAGCCAAAGCGGTAAATAAAAGACATTTGATTATCCAGGCTATTTCTTTTGCTTGACAGCTCATCCAAATGCAACTTTATCTACAGATTTTTGGAGTCCAAAACACCAGAGCCCGATTTTCTCTGCTTCCAGATATCCTGAATGGTTTTCAAGGTTTTGTAAAGGGTTTTGTTTCATTTTGTTTTTAAATTCACTGGCCCCAGGAAGCCCAGAGGATTAAGTCACACAGAGTCTGGCAGAAAAACAAAATTATAAAAAGATCTCTTCTTGTAAACATGACATTATCGTTTATAGTGAAAGCGCTCATATGTTCTTATTTTAATAAAAACATTTTATTAGTTTACTTTTCAAACATCTGGGAGAATTTCTACGTTGTAGCTAGAATAAGAATATGTGCTTCTGGAAAGCCAAAGGATTCTGTGGGCAGAAGTTTATTTTTAGCCCTGTCTACCACTCATCAAGAATGGTAATATGGTTTAAGACTGCAATATATTATTTTTCTGATTCACACACGCCTAGTAGCATTGTGAACGAGGTCAGTTTTGTCAGCCAGCACTCCAAGTCAATCATGCTACAGATGAGTTCTACCAATTCTAGACTGAAAGGTAAGAGAACGATGACAACCTGAAGGTAAAAGTCATAAGTATAACGACCTGTCGTGCAGATAAAGCTCCTATTTTTGTCCTGGTCCTCTGAGATGCAGACACCAGGGATATCACTGTGGAAATTACTATGTGAATGGAAATGGGAAGGAGACAGGCAGAACGGGAAGTCATCAGATTGCTATCCAAGTCTGACCCTCAGTGAAGGAGAGAGGGAGAAAAGGCAGGTGGATGGATCCCAAACTGTCCTGCGGGTCCTGCAGAGTCATAGGGGATTACTTGGGTGAAAGTTGCCTATAAAGGAATCTTGTATCTCCAGGAAAGGGCCTGCCTTAGTATCCCCACTGTGCTAGGTCACTGGTGGGGAGTGACCCTTGAAAGGTGTGGCCTGGTGCCATTGCAGCAGCTGGGGCTGACAACCAGTTACACTTCCTATATGGAAATCGTGAGGCACAGTCTCCTGACAGAGACTCTCTGCTGGGTCCAATACTCCAAATCTCAAGGAAATGAGATTCTCAAGACTGCTGGAGCCCTGGCCACTCTGCCCCAAGTAGAAAAGAAATCTAAAATTCTAAACATCAGTATTCTAAGAGGAGTGATAGAAATTGAGTGCAGTCTTTGTATAACCTGTGCACTGAAAATTAATTTTGAATTGTCATACATTGGAGTTTATAGTTTTGTGAGTTGGTCACAGTTTTATGTCAGATGAGGAGTCAAAGGACAGACAATGTACACAATCTGTAAAACATACAAGACTCTCCAAAGTATGCTTTCTTTTTCTTCCTTTTTTCTAATAAAAACAGGATTCTCCCACTGCTCTGAAATGAATGGATTCCTGGTTGGTTTAGGATGACTCTGCTTTCTAAATATGCCAGCTTGAATCCATGCAGGGCTAGGTGTAGTGGAAGTAAAGCAACTGCAGCTCCTGGCAAGGAAACTTCAGTACCTGCAGAGCAGACCAGCAACAGATTTCACCCCAGAGGAAGGTACTTACGGGGAGCACCTTCTGCCATTTCGATGGCGGTGATTCCCAAAGACCACAAGTCGCTCTGAAAAAGAAGAGGCAGACACACACATAAATTCAGTCAACAAAGGAAAACTTGGTTAAACCCGGTAATTACTTCAGAACTGCTGGTGGGAAAGGGATTCAGTTGTCTGTTTACAAACCGGTGTCTTCCACTAACCTTCGAAGCAGAAACAATCTTACTCACTTTTCTCTGATAATACCATTCACGGAGTTTGGCACATGGCAGCTCATCAATAAATGTATAAAAAAAATGAATATAAAAATGTTTAATTCACTACTGAAATTTATCTATAGATTGATGCATATGAAACTGCTGCCATCCGACTGTTTATCACACCATCACTGAGCTGTAATTGTCATATAAGAAACTACACATAAAGTGCACCAGTTGATAACGTATGACATAGGGACACCCCTGTGAGCCCATCACTACAATCAAGACAGTAATCATATCCATCATCCCCCAAACATCTCATTTGCCTTCTTCCTTTCCTGCCTGAACCCATCCCTACTCTTCTGCCCCCAGGCAACCAGTGATCTGCTTTGTATCACTATGAATTATTTTGTATCTTCCAAAGTTTTATGTAAGTGAAATAATATATGTGGTCTATTGTATTTGCTCTCTTTCACGTAGAATAATGTTTCTGAAGTCCATTTGTGTGGTAGCACATATCAGTACTTCACTCCTCATTGCTGTGTAGTATTCCATTCTGTGGACATCTCACTGTTTTCGCATTTGGACTGTTTCCCATCTGGGCTATTACAGATACAGCTTCTGCAAACATTGGTGTACAAATCTGAGGCTGTATGCTTTTATTTCTTTTAGGTAAAGACCTGGGAGTGGAATGACTGGATGATATGGTCAGTGTTATTTATATCCAGTTGCTTTTAACCAATGAAAACAGCAATTTCATATGGTTTTACCTAACAAGATGAGGACAGGGAGACTTTCTGATGATGATATTCACTGACATCTCTCTAGTGCTTAGATCAGAGTTGGGCATAGTAGGAGGTACTCAATATATTTGTTGAATAGATAAACTGTCTATTTGTAAGTAGACTAGTATGTAAAATAGAGACAGTATACATTTATATTATTCCTTATGCTCAGACTGACTTTTATTCTCAGAACAGAATTTTCTAGGCCAATGCCTCCACTTCTACCTCTCCATCTCTAACAATATTCTCCTCCCAAACTCTGTGTCTGTGGCTTAGCAGTCTCTAAATATTGCATGGGAGAGGGCAAATCAAGAGATAGGGAAAAACTTGGTTAGAAAACACCAAAGAGAGGCTGGCTGCCTCAGTTTTACAGCAGATTGGTAAGAAAATCTAATACCAAACTTGGTTCAATGGCCCACATCCTAATTTAGATATCTCATTTTAAATAATTCATGCATTTTGTACATTTTTCAAACTTCTCTCAGAATAGAGTGATAGAAGTTAAGTTTCCTCACTATTGCCATCAAAAAAGTGTCAAGGCCACGTGAAAAAGAGATGTCACTGGAAGAGAGCTTCATAAAATTCATAACATTCATGTTGAGTCAATCCCTAGAACTAAGTTTCTCAATATCCTGTGAGTGACACTCAGGGCTGTTCAGTAATTGGGCAGAGGACCATAAAATGTGGAAGGGGTGTTCTAGGGGGTCTAGGCTCTTGCCTAAAGTGCAGTCTACCTGCGAACAGGTGGCTGGAGCACATGGGTAACCTCACACTAGGAGCAAGGCGGATTCTTCAAATGTTACCAGTTCTCAGTTCAACTGGGAAAAGCAATGCACTTTCACAACACCAACATCTTAAAACTCCAAGGAACTCTCTGCACACAACACAACTCACAAAGGCAACCCTTGTCCCTTCTCTTTGTTATGTTTTAAGATGTACACAAAGATTTTCATTAAACACAATCTGCACCCCATATTTCTCTAGCCTAGCAAGTGACTGAGTTTCCCGGAGGCTCTTGGTCTCACTTAGTGAGATTATTTCCAGAGGCGATGGGGAAGGCTCAGCCCATCTATTACAAGTTGGCTCAGGAGCAATAACTGGTAAGGATGAAAACATGATTCTATTGCACCTGGGGTTTTATGGTTGATAGACAAAGATCATCATTTGGGAACATGACAGAAACACTGAGTCATTCACTGTTCAGGAGACTTTAAACAGAAAACACAGCAAGAATAGTCTGGAAATGGTAGGTTGGCTCTTTCGATAAGACTCTAGTATCTCCAGGCCTTGGTACTTCTACGCCCATATACCCCAAATCCCTAAGAATTGAGTGTTTCTATAGTGTGAAATAAGGCACGAGTAAGAAGGTGGCAGTAACTACAACAGAAGGTTCAAATTTAAATAGCTTTTAAGTCCAGGAAGCTTTGAGCTAGGTTGAAAACCAATATATGTGAAAGAAAATGATGGTTCTGGGGTAAGAAGAGCTCAAGGCCAGGCCTCAGGTGGTGGAGAAGGAAAATGCTCAGAAGGCCCAGACACATTTCTACCTTTGGATCTTGACTCAAGCTGTTCCCTCTGCCTGCAGCACCTCACCAGTGATGTGCTGGCTGATTTCCCTCCCCAAAGCCTGCTCAACCCCTGTGTTCTCAGTGAGGACCACTGGGACCTTCCCCCAGCACTGCTTGTTCCCATTCCCCTTCCCCATATTTGTCCCTCACAAAACTAACTCCTAACATATGACATGTTCATTCATCACTAATTTACCATGTTTTGTGTTCATTGTTCATGCCCTTTACCTCCAACACACATACAGAAGAGCATAAGGGCCACAGGGCAAGGATCTTTGTTCTGTTGTCTGATATATCCAAAGTACCTAGAACAGTCCCTGGTACAGAGTAGGCCCTTAAAAAATATTTATTGAATGAATGAACAAATGAAAGATACATGAGAGAAAGTAGCAAAACCTAAGGTTCTAGGGTTGGTAGACTCTTCATAGATATCTAGCCCAGCCTTTCATTTCACAAATGAGGGAAAGTGACTAACCCAAGACCAGAGAGCAACTTAGCAGCTGATTTTAAACCAAGCTAAGTCTTCTGCCTCCTAGGCCAGTTCTCTTTTAACTATCATCATAATGCAAGGACTTGAGCATTTACCATTTTTTCCCCTTATCATTTGTTTAATTCATAAAATAATTACTTCAGATTCCTACTTCGTCCACATGACTGAAGGTGCTAGTAATTCAATAAAGGTGCCGAGATTCAGTGAGTACTCCAGTTTCATACTATAAAACTGGCCTCAATTTTCCAATGGCAACATGAATGGCAGAAAGAAAGAAATAGACAGGTATTGACTGACTGATTGATTGAGAGGAAGTTTCACTGTGTTGCCCAGACTGGTCTTGAACTCCGGGGCTCAAGCAATTCTCCCACCTTGGCCTCTCAAATGTTGGGATTATGGGCATGACCACACCAGGCTGACAAGAGGCCTTTAAACCAGGCAGATCTGGATTCGAATCGAGGTTTCTAACTCAGCTACACGCAGAGGGTTGCTCAGAGCTTGGCTTTTCAATTGCACAATGGAAATAACCGTGGCAGGCATGCATTGATCAGGTATGCTGCTAGCACAAAGTGTGGCACAGAGTGGGGCTTAAGATGATTGATTTCCTTCCCCTCCACTGTCAAGTGACACTACCTTTGCTTGCCCGACTTAGTCTTCTATGATTTCCCTCCGTTTCGTTGTGGCAGAAATTATTTATTGGCTAACCCAATGGTCATTTTCAACCCTCATTTTTTCTTGCGGCTTCCATTTCAGAGTATAGCAAAGCCGCACTTGCCTCTGCTGACTCCCTTAAAGCTAAGGATGGCAGTTAGGGATGTGACATAGTTCTCACCAATGAGACATAAGCAAACATCTTCTGGGAGTTTCTGCTTTTCCTCAAATAAGGGACAAATATACCCGGTGCCTTGCTAACTTTTTCCCACTTGAACAAAGAGCTATAGTACCCATCTTGCAACCATGCGTCAACAAGCCAACAAATTAATGACGCCAAGACAGAAAGCTAGGAGTGGTTTCTGAAGACACCAATGAGCCATCACATCAGACTGGACTGCCCGCCTCTAGATTTCTGGTGGCATAAGGAACATACAGACATATACAGCAATAAATTGAAGAAACATATTTTGGCAGAAGGAAAATGCAGAGGTCTCCTTTGTTAGGTAATCCCGGATTTATCCCTCGGGAAGCAAGAAGGTTTAGGGAAAAGATATGTACTTTATTTGGTATGCATCATCTCAGGATCCCTCTTGGGCAGCCTTTCCCTAAGTCCCCAAACACCCCTTTCAAGCCAAGGGTCACATCACCGCAAATCCCTGTGCATACTCTGCTAAGTCACATGGCCTAGCAGAGTCTGCTGCTTCCTTAAGCCTTCATTTGATACCATTGTTAGGATCTTTTCTTTTTTTTTTTTCCTGGGGTTCTCTTGTTTTCTAAAAGGAACATTTATATTCCTGGCCATATACACCCAAAGCTGCTTGTAAGCTACACTTAAGTGCCCAGGCTAGAAAGCCATAAATGTCCTTGACAGGCCTTGTTTAAGCCTTTGGATACATTAGCGAGTCCCAAAGACACTTCAGAACTTAAATAAAGGAGAAAGTGCTCCAATTACGACTGGTAAGACAGATCACAGGAGACGAGAAAGAAAAGAGGGAAGAACAAGATGAGGAGAGTCAGGGAGAGATAAGCTTCGTTCATGGCCATGGTGTGACTCATTTTGGCAGGAGCCGGGGAATTCATTATTCCAGAGGTGCTATGCAGCCTAGCCTGTGTTGTGATTAATGGCCTAGCACTGTGTGCATTACAAACAGAAAAGAGACAAATTCTAGTGCCTTTGGGAAGTCAGAGGCAAGACAGAACTTCTGGCTGCTGGGAAGGGTGGAGTGAGGAACAGCTGATACACAAGCAACTTGAACAGAGCAAGAGAGCATTCCTTCTGGGGCTGGGCTGCTCAACACCATGAAGAAAAGCAATCCTGTTAGATGTCTGAACCAGCCACATAAGAGTGAGAGGCAGTGCGGCGCAAGACAAGAACCCCAGTGTGCACCGTGAGGTAGAAGCTATGCTTATGCTCTGCAGCAAGACCCACTCTGACACAACTAACAACTCTGAGCCCATTTTCTCAACTGCAACACGAAAAAAACACATACCTTGCAGGTTCGGTAAGAGAATTTAATAAGGAAAAATGTGCAAAGTGGCTAAGATACAATGCAGTACATGATGCATTTGGGTATTCAACAAATGTGGGTACAGATAGATCCTTAGGACCGGATATCACACAGTTCAACCAGAAAACTAGAATCAGGTAAGATGGCAGGGAGCTCTGGTACTCAGTGGTGCACAAAGAGGTCACAAGGACCATGCAGACATAAACAAGAAGCTTACAGGAAGCAAACAGGAAAATATGTGTCCTCCCTTCTCCTCCAGACCTGGCCTCCCGTTCTCTATTGCTCCCTGCTGACAGAGCCTGATAAGAGGTCAGATGGACAAACAGAAAGGAGGACAGCTGAGTCCTAGCCCCATTATCATAAAGCAGAGGGCAGCATGGCAGTCCAGAGTTGACAGACAATAGCTAAATAATGGGCACAGCCAGCATAGTGTATTCTATCAAGTTTCACAGAGCAGAAAATAGTCTTTTGTTGGGTAACTTACTTGTGGCTAGTTTATTCTCTTGAAATGTTCCAGGTGGGAAAAAGAAATTGACACATTGTATGTATGGTCACTAGGGATGACATCTTAATTGAGTGGTAAAAGTTTTAGAGAAGCAGATTCTGGCTCAATGCAAGCAGACAATTAGAGGTGTGTAACACAAATATGAGGTCGAAACGGTTGCCTTTTAAGGGTAAAAGATGGCCCCAAATAGCAATACTTCCATATGATAACATAAACACAAAACTATCATATATTGAGTACTTACCAAGTGGTGGGCACTGTATTAATCCCTTTATATAGATTCTCATTTTATTCTATTATAACTTCAGAATAAACAATTTATTATCCCCATTTTATACAGGTTTAGGAAAAGTTAAGTAACTCCCCCGAAGTAATTTGCAAGTAGGAGCCAAAGTCTAAACTGGTCCTATCTGACTCCAAAGGACTGACTCTTATTAATTATGTCATATATTTACATACTGTGATATCTAGACAGAATTCAGGTGGTGAGTTATGGTCACTGAAGTGGAGATAGTTATTAATAATTCCATTTCACACATAAACCACACTGACATCTTCAGCTCTTTGTCCATTTTTACTTGTTATGTGACCAAAGGAAAAATATTAGAATAGCTGACTTTCTTCCCCGGGGATCAGCATATTGCCTGGAGAAGGTACTGGCTGTGTTTGACTAAGGAATCCTTTATAGGTGGGTGTGAACAGGGAGCCACAGAAATATGTTGAATAGGGTTTCCAGTTTCCTGTGGGTGACACTATGTGATATCTGGGTCATCTTCCCTCTGACTGAATAGGGAGGACCTTTGTTTGAATCTCAGTAGACAGATGCCAGGACTTGTGTGAGAGTGTAAATGCATCATTCTGCAATCTGAATATTGTCCTCTCAGGTGACACCCTGCACGGAGGGAACTCTGCCACTAGTTAGGTTGCTCACTTTATTTCCAGCTGAACCTCTTACTTAGAAGAAGTATCTCCTCCCTGCCTGAATAATGCCAATTATCTGTGACACAGGGGAAAAGAGTACTTTCTCTACAGCGAGAGCACCATATTCATCCAAACCTTGGAGGAGACACCCCAGACGCCCATGTCTGCAAATAATCTGCAGCACCTGTGTGACAGTCTCATAAACAGAGTTTGGGCAGATAATAAACAACATTGGCACAGATCAGGCCTGAGGACAGGAATCTGGTGGAGAGTTGGATGAGGGGCATGCCATTTCACTGTACATCTCTTACTTCATTGGCCTAACATGAGAGCAAGGCCTGTTAATGGCCAAAAAAAAAAAGTAACAGGGCAGAAAGATATAGAAAATAAAAACTAAGTTTTCCATCCACTAAGTTGCCCTATCCAAAATAAATACTATTCAGTTTTCCAGGTTCTTTATAGATTTCCCGTGTGTGTGTGTGTGTGTGTGTCCGTCTGCCTGTCTCCATGGGGTAGGAGGGTGAATAAGACTACATTATGTGTACTATACCGTGGCATTCAGCCACAGAACTTTCTTAGTGGGTGGTTCTGGTAAAGCAGTAAAGACACAGGACTATAAAATGCTTGGCGGATCCCATCTAACCAAAATGAAATTCAAAGCAGGTTAAAAGAATTTAAACAGCCCAGGCTTTTGAACGCTTTTATTAATTTCAAATCTTTTGAATGCTTATTATTAAATGGGAAAGCTTTCATTATTGCCCCACATACTTATCAGGGAAATGAAACCTTTCCTTTCACTTGAAGTGTTTTGACAGAATTTCTGAAAACAAGAAAGGAAGGGCCTCCAGGGGAAAGCCAGCACACTAGGCAAACGAGATTCTGGCACTCCTCCTTAGGAGAGGGTCTATTTTCAGTGAGTTACTTCCTGTGCCCAGTAGATATCACACAAAACCAGACTGCGATAAAAAGCAGGAGCTCTTCAGACTACTCTGCTACAGAAGACTTTATACTGTAGGGTTACTTTAGGTTTTATAAAAAGTTATAGTAGTCTTTAAAGATATCTTAGACAAATCAAATAATAATAAATAATAAATCAAATAACAAAAGTAGGTTATACTCTTTTCTTTTGCCTCTTGTCTTTATTTCACAGGAAGGATTTTTGTGGTAAGAAATCTAATGAAGTCCAGTGGCCAAGTCATCCCTTATTCTAAATCCACACAATCAGCTGAAAATGGCTATGGCACATGAGGGCCCAAAGTGTTGACATCAAGTTTTTGGGGCTGGGATACACCACTGGGCCAAGCAGACCACCAAACACACCGTGCTGAGTCCTTGAGCTTTGAAGGGGTCTCAAATGAACCTTCTATCAGAAACTGCACACACAGATACAGCTTGACTAATTACTTATACACAGTGGATAGTCTCTAAACATGCACTGAGTGAATGAATACATAATTTTGAAAGTCAGCATTTTGTCAGGCTGTCCCCTGGTGACAGGTCACAATCTTAAGAATATTAAACAGAAAAGTGGATAATATACGGTGCCAAGAAAGAACAAGTAAGGTTATTTAAAGATCAGCATCTTCTCTGGCCCACAGTAAAACTGTCTAAGTGGATGAAATAAATCTGCAAACAATCCCCAAACCTCCCACTGTACCCCACAGGATATGGCATGGTTTTGTTATTTGATTTGTTATTTATTGATTATTTACTATTTGATTTGTCTAAGATGTCTTTGAAGCCACTATGAATGTTTTTAAATGTAAAATAATTCAATATGATAAATTCCTCTGTAGAAGAGTCTTCCTCACTCATCCTTTTGTCATCCTTCTCTTTACCCACACAAATAACCAATGAAGCTCATATTCCTGCCATGACATTTTCCTCCTCATGCACAACCTACATTTATGACAATCCTGTTAAATTAATTTGCACTAAGGTCTAAATGACTGATACAATTGAACCTATTCTATCAGGATCCTTTATGTTTTAATAAAACACACAGAAATTCATCTTCAATCTTTTTAATGTCTTGGGATACTTTTATAGCCAGGTGAACCTTCCAGTACCTCTGAAATCACCGTACAACATTACGACCTCTGTGGTTACTCATATACTGGGCTTTGCCCATATCTAGAGTTCTGTACTGGTCTCATACCTTTTACAATGATCTTAAACCATACTCCTTAACCATAATCTGAGGAAAGAGGACCCAAACATCTGTTTAACTCCAAGCTTTGGCGTGGCAGAAGGAAAGCCTCTTCTAGGAACCCCACTGAAAACAAGTCAGTTTGTAGGTACCTACTTTATTTACATAGCAAAAGCCCCATATATAATGGACTCAGTCATAATACTTAAAAGATTAAGCACAGGGGCTTGGCTAGGTGGCTCATGCCTGTAATCCCAGCTCTTTGAGAGGCTGAGTGGGTGGATCACCTGAGGTCAGAAGTTCAAGACCAGCCTGACCAACATGGAGAAACCCCATCTCTACTAAAAACACAAAATTAGCTCAGTGTGGTGATACATGCCTGTAATCCCAGCTACTTGGGAGGCTGAGGTAGGAGAATCGCTTGAACCCATGAGGCAGAGGTTGCAGCAAGCTGAGATTACGCTACTGCACTCCAGCCTGGGCAAAAAGAGTGAAACTCTGTCTCAAAAAAAAAAAAAAAAAAAAAAGATTAAGCCGAGGGTAAAAGCTGCAAACACTGATTCCCCATGGTATGTTACATAGTAGTCTAGAATATCTGTGGCCCAGATGTAGACCAGTTAGCACTTGTTAGGTATAACTGTGGCTTAAAGAATTGCTTGTAGCTAATCATGATACACATACATGGCCTGGGATATATATTTTGTAGTGTCTTCTCTGAAGGGATTTACAAATGGAATGATTTAAATATGCTTATCATTAGCAGTTTAAATAAATGACACTTATTTTGGCAGGAGATTAATTTTTGACTTGGCAGCTATTTTCAGACAGATTGTTGTCAGGTGATTACCGTGACTAACTTTGAAGGAAGGAGGAAAATTATGGGAGATTATTATGTTTTCAGATCTCCACACTTGCAATTCCCCAAAGAGGCAAATTTTCTGTCAACACTGAGATACGGGGCCTCAAAAACGCTGCAATGTTTGCATCTTTGAGACCTGATTTCAACAATAGCCCCACATGTCAAGAACTAAAAATATTCATTAAAAGTGAAATCCTTCAATCGGTAAATTGCAAATGTATATGGAAGTACATTACAGCGGAGCAAGGTGATATATTGGAAAAAGCTCTGATCAGAAAGTTTGGAGACCTGCATTCAGGTGCTACTTCTGAGAAGATCACTAACCGGCTGAACACCTGCAGACCTCTGCCTCAGTTTCTTCATCTGTAAGATGAGAGTACTTACAGGGGATCATTAAAGTGTTTTGGTATAAGGTTCATGCACCTCTGAATCCAGCCCGGGTAGATCAAGTTTTGCCCAAGCTGTCCTGTAATGTACACAAAGACCACAGGGTGTCTCTCTACCGAATGCACAGCCTGGAAACCCACACTCCGTTCTTAGTTCCCATTGCCCCCACTTTTATTGTCTTGACTTTCAGTCACAATTTATTAGAAAGCCATGCCACCTGACAGTCCAGACAATAAAACTGAAGGGTAATAACCCAAAATTATGTTTGATTATTAGCTAGCAGAATAGAAAAGGGAAGGGCTTCTTGGAGAAATCAACTTAACACAGCTTTGAATTTATTAGCAAATTTCTAGCTTGTAACATAAAGTAACAAGTCACAAGTCAAATATCTATGAAACATCAGGCCACACAACAGAAATACTATAAAATAGTCACCAATATTCCATTTGATTCCCTCTTATAAAAAAAGAAAGAAAAACCAGATAATTATACTTTGAGCATTATAGAAATGAGTAAGTCTGATTATTCTCAATCAGAAAAAGATGACTCAAGAAAACATCTTAGTTTAACATAAAAAGCTATCACAATAATCTTCCAAAAACCTAAACCATAACCAAAATGGAAATCTAATCTATTTTCCAATAATAATAAGAGTAAAATTTTAAAATATTTAGAAAATGATTTAAACTTTTTTTTTTCAAAAAGGCAATCAGATATGATAGGTGAATTCATTAAAAAGATCCTCACTTGAACACATGGGCACAGGGAGAGGAACATCACACACTCAGTGGAGGGGTGTGATGGGGAACTAGGGGAGGGATAGCATTAGGAGACATACCTATTCTGGATGACGGGGCGATGGGTGCGGCAAACCACCATGGCACGTGTATACTTATGTAACAAACCTGCACATGTATCCCAGAACTTAAAGTATAATAAAAAAGAAAAGAAAAAAGGATCCTCACTTGAATGTCTTATAAGTCGTAAACTCAAATAATGATTTTCAGTTTGCCCTTGGGATCACATAAATCATAAATATAAAGGCATGTGAGAATTCTCCAACTGCACGACCCAGGATAAGATGGCAGGCATAGTTTTGAAACATAACAGAGAAGTCATACCTTGAAGTCATATGTGGCATCTGGGTTTTCGTCACAGGCAATAACTTCTGGTGCCATCCAGTAGGGAGTTCCAATGAAAGTATTCCTCCTGCCCACTGTGCGATCAAGCTGGGCGCTGACTCCGAAGTCCACTATTTAAGAGAAGACAAGTAAGTCAAGTCTATGATCTTAGGTTTTATATGGCAATACAATGAATGTGAATTATTTTATTGTGGCAAAATATGCATAACATAAAGTTTACAATTTTACCATTTAAAATGTACATTTCTGGGGCACTAAGTACATCCACATGGTTGTACAACCATCACCACTATCCACCTCCAGAATTTCTCATCTTCCCCAACTGAAACTTTGTGCCTATTCAACAATAGCTCCCAATTCCCCCTTGCCCCAATCCCTGGCAATTATCATTCTACTTTCCATCTCTATAAATTTGCCTATCCTGACTACCCTGTATAAGTGGAATCACACAGTATTTGCCTTTTTGTGATCGGTTATTTCATTTAGCCTAATGTCCTCAAGGTTCATCCACATTGTAGCATGGGTTAGAATTTCCTTCCTTCTCAAGCTCAAATAATATTTCATTGTATGTATGGACCACATTTTTGTTTATCTATTCATCTGTTGATGGGCTCCTGGGTTGCTTCCACATTTTCTATGCTGTGAATATATGTTTTTAAACTGCATGTAAAAATGGATGAAGCGTACCAATGAGGAAGGCACAAAGAGTTATGTTTAGTTACACCAAGGCTCCACAGGAACCAAAAATAGGTGTTAAAAAAAAAAGTAAGCTTGGTTGTCATAAAGGGTAGTATTTTGGGGATACAAGAAAAATGATTAAAAGCAAAAGTCTGGAGTCAGACTGCCCATTTCTGCCACCTACTGGTGGTATGACCTAGGCTAGTAGATCAACCTCTTTGAGCTCCGGTGTCCTACTCTGTAAAATGAGGTTGATATCTACATAGAGTTGCTCTGATGTTTATGAGAGATAATCTATGGAAAATGGTCATGCACAGGGCCTGCCATATAATATACACTCAACAAGTAACTGTTAATTAGGGAGGCAAGAATGCTCTCAGGATAGCTTATCTAGTTGGTACATATATAACTGCTTAGCCTACATAATGTATACATTTGTTTTTAAAAGAGAATATTCATGAGATGAGAAAGTTTGGCCCCAAATGCTAACTAAGAAAAAAATGGAAGTCATATATTTCAACAAGAAGAAAGAGCAAATGTTTGGGACATAAACATAGAAGATGTTTAAATCTCTCTGAAAATATACAATCATGTGGACAGTGATCCTTTTCTAGATGACAAGTCAAATATCCTATTGGATATTTGTCAATTCGTGCTCTTACTCATACACACCAAGCAGGAAAATGCACGTGGTAACTCTCTAGTTTATTTGGACAGTCCCAGATTTGTTGCGGAAAAAACTCTAATGGAGATGCCAAAGAAAAGAACTCTCTGACTAATGGATGTGGGGATAATCAGTATGCACCTAAAGTCGAATATTGAGCATCCATTTTGCACAGGAGCCCAAGGTAATAACAAAATCAATGTAAATATAACTAAAACCTATGGGAATATAGCAGGAATTGATTATTCTGAATATGCCTGTATATATTTTAATGGAAAAACAATTGGGTCCTAGTGCTCTGTTGTAGTAGCAACAATATAAACAATATAGGAGCCCATTTAAAAGTTTGTCACTTCTAATCTCTACTGAAACAAAAAAGTCTTAATTATTTCTACATATTGATTAAGCAAATGGTTTGTTCCTACATTATATATATTCATTCCTCAGAATGCCTTAAGGAAATATTTTTTTAAATAGACAAAGAAATATTTTCCTTTCTATTTTTAGGGCAATGCCCTCCAAATCCACAGTGACAAATTAACATTAATTTTTTTAAGCTGTTAGCATAATCACATCACTTCCTGCAATACCAAAGCTCACAGGATTCTGCTCTTACCTAGTTTAACTTCTGCATTTTCAGTCAGCAAGACATTCTGCCCCTTAATATCTCGATGAATCACTTTATGCTGGTGGAGGTGACTCAGCCCCTGGAGTGATGGAGAGTTAAGAAGCGTTAATAGGAACATAAGCCAAGATGCGAATAAATTATTTCAAATGTTAATGATCCAAAAAATTTACACTCACACAGACATACTTTTCAGAATTATAATCACATCTTTCATGTGTTCATAGTGCTCTTCTAACTGTAGGTAATTGATCAGTATAAATTAAAATACACAGGCAGTCCTTGCAATGCATGGTGCTGTGTTTAATGAAGTGCTTGCATATCGGATCTGATTATCAGGTATCAGAAAACCATGCAAGTGACAATATGGTTCCAATATGAACATGTGTTTCAGTTAACACTACTGTGAAAAGCAAGGACTGCTTGTATTTGCTAGTTTGAAAAAGAACCATCTACACAGTCTCTGTGAAGAAAACTAACCTGATTTAACTGAATCCCTGCAGGATTTTTGGCAATATTTGAATTTAAAAGTTAAAATTTACTTTTTGTTATAAGATCGATTGATTGATTGATTGATTGATTGATTGAGATGGAGCCTTATTCTGTTGCCCAGGCTGGAGTGCAATGGCACGAACTTGGTTCACTGCAACCTCTGCCTCCCAGGTTCAAGCGACTGCCTCAGCCTCCAGAGTAGCTGGGATTACAGGTGCCCGCCACCATGACTGGTTAACTTATTTCCGTAGAGACGGGGTTTCACCATGTTGGCCAGGCTGGTCTTTAACTCCTGACCTTAGATGATAAAGTGCTGGGATTACAGGTGTGAGCCACAGTACCTGGCCTAGTTATACAATTTTAATTAAGCACAGTAAAATATTTCTCAGACCAGCCAAAACATTTCCCATCGGCTGCAGCCAGTATGCTTCACATTTAAGAAGGAATACAATTTCTATTTCCTTTGCTGGCATTTACCACTGTCATTTTTAGTTTATGCTAGTTTATTCTATTTGTGACTTTGTGCTCATTATGTGAGATGATTATTCAGTGACAACTAAACCTGTTTGTGTTCCACTTCTTCATGAATTACTCTGTTTTTGGCTTTTTTGTGGTGCGAATTCTTTAACCTACAGACTTACTCTAAAGTAGTCACATAGTTTTCAGATAAATTATAATCTAAAAGAACTAAAATTGGAGTGTTAAATTATTTTATGCTAACACTTGATAATTCAAGGCATTGGGTACCCAAGTGTTATTACTTTATTATTTATACTTCTTTGTTCTTTTAATTTTTCTCCACAACAACAAAATGATGGTATGAAAAATGAAGTTGACGCAAAAAGAAACCAAACTAGATATCTGAATTCTCTTGTCAAAGAAATTCAGCCTGAAAGTATAGATATCCAAAACGACCCATATATACATTTAGAAATATCAGGAAACAAAAACTATGTTATAGAAGGGTTAGAGGCTCTAGTTTAGGTCTTAAAAAATTGCCTTTCTTATCTGCTCAGTTTGTCACAAGGTAGGCATCTAGCAGATTTAAATGTGTGCTTTTCACAGTATTTACGCACCCCATAAATCCTTAAGAGAGGGACTGAAGATCCCTTTCCCTCTTTCACCACTGAAGTGGTTGAAAGCAGAAATTAGAGCATGGAAGTGAGCCAAAAGTTCTTTTAATTAGATCATACAATGCATGGAGGTCATCTCTAAAACCTCCTGTGGCCAGAGACCTTTGGGTGATCAAATGTCTCTTCCAGTGAGTCGTGTCTGGTTGCATCTGAAATGCTGATGTCATTCCAAAGGACGTATTGCAGAAAGGAGGAATACCACTGTTTTCACACACTGAAAGGTCCTGAAAGATGCTCATGTGATGAAACATCCCTGCTGCTTTTAGAACCATGAAGATTAGATCAAATGACTGCTCCCTTGTAGGGTTCCCCAGCAGCACAGAAAGGCACATTGGGCAGAACCAGCCCTAGAGACCTGACAGGTTCTTGGTACCCACTGAGTGGTTAGGATGATTAAATAATCCATCATGCTCGATCTGACTGAGCGAAATTTTAAGTCAGAAATTCAAAGTAAGTTTGCATAATGGCCCATCAAAACGTTGAGATAAACATCAGATGTGAAAGACCTTGTTTTTCCTCAAATTTTGTTTTGTGTTCTGTATAAGAACACGAAATACATAATTTATATTTTTGCCTCCTTGTTATTCCTCAAATTTTGTTTTGTGTTCTGTTTAAGAACACAAAATATGTAATTTACATTTTTGCCTACCCCAAGCCATGGAGGTCTGTGTTTTTTCTTAAGAGCTTTAATTTTTATATTTTTCCCGTTTACATCTATAACCCAGAATGAATTAATTTTTGAATACAGTATGTAGTTGTTGTCAAGTTTCATATTTTCTTATAGATAGTCAATTGATTAAGTACTACTTACTGATGAAAAGCACCCTTTCCTTTGTCACAGACCCCATATGATGTGGGTCTGTTTCTGAACCCTTGATTTTGTTCCTTTGACCATTGTCTAATTTTGTAACAATACTACTCTGTCTTAATTTATTGGTAGCTTTATAACAAATCCTGATAACTGGTAGCATACATCCTCCAGCTTTGTTCTTCTTCTTCAAGATTGCCTTGGTTATTCTTGGCCCTTTGCATTTCTATATAATTTTCTAAAAAATCAGCTTTATCAATTTCCACAAATATACCTATAGGAATTTAAACTGGAAGTTCAATGAAATCATGGATCAAAGTGGGTAGAAATGACATCTTTACAATATTGAGTATTCGAACCTGTGAAATCATAGCACCTCCATTTATTAAGGTCTTCTTTAATATTTCTCAGGAATATTTTGTCATTTTCAGGATAGAAGTCATTCACATCAATGCTATAATTTTAAAATTCCATTTCCTATTTGCCTTTTGCTTAATTTGGTTTGCATTTTGTGAACAGACACCATCTTCTTATGCCTTCCTTCCTTTTTAAGTTGTAGTCACTTTATCCATCCACCCAAAGCATATAATCTATCTTTCAAAGGCATATCTTGAACACACAGTTAAAAAGTTTTAACTTTTGCTCCCTTAAACTAACGATACAGAGCTTATAAACAAATATTAATGGCTAGGGAGATCCAGTAAGAATGCTCAGTAGACATATCATAACCTCCATATTAGTAGGAAGGGATGAGTAAGCTAGTCTGAATGAACTAAAATATGCTCAATTACTTTCTTTTTCCTGAACTCAGTTCAGCAAATATAAGACTATTGTCTAGATTTCCTGGTTGGGGCATTTGTGGGACAACTGGTCAAACAGGCAGTCTTGTTCTGCTATTTTGATTAGTTT
Source organism: Callithrix jacchus (assembly GCF_049354715.1). NCBI lineage: Eukaryota > Metazoa > Chordata > Mammalia > Primates > Cebidae > Callithrix > Callithrix jacchus. The sequence goes on along the minus strand of NC_133518.1, from coordinate 15,875,973 downwards.
AAGTGATTAGGTCTCAAAGATTTTTTTTTAAAGGTAAAATCAGTTAAACTAGTTTGTATGTATAGGAATGACTAAAGTCACACAATCCTTATAAACTTTATATGGTGGGAAGGTATTACCCTGTTAAGAATAATATATTAGTTATTAACTTTCACAAAGAGATAAATGAGTGATCAAAATTTCTCTTAAAATAATTCATTTCCTAAGTGGAACACTGTATTTATGATCTAAAATCAGGTTTCTGATTGGAAACTGCATTCAGAATGAATCCCTTTTTAAGCGAAATCACCCAATGTCAACCTAAATGAAAATATGCTCATCGCTTATCTCCAGGATGGCTCTCACATCCCTTAGAGCAGACCTTCACACCAAACTACGACGAAGACCACCACCACCACCACCACCACCACCACCACCACCACTGACAGGATAAACTGTTAAAGGGTTTTTGATATGCTTATGAATTTCATGAGAAAGTCAGAACAAAGTTCAGTCCCCCCTAAGAGATCATGTGTTGCTTGAAGAATCTGGGAGGTGGACCAGACCCCGCTTGTAACCTACCCGTAAGATTTCCCTGCAGATGTACGCAATCCACTCCTCTTTCAATGTGTTACCTTTCGTGTTCTTGATCAGGTCGGTGACAGAGCCAGCACCACAAAATTCCATCACCAACTGGCAAAGGAAGCAAACAAACCATGATTTTAATGATGCTTCACAGATTCCATCAAGTTGGGGTAAGAAAGCACAAGTAATCGGCTAGTTTGGAATGCTATTCCCGCAGTGAAAAAGTAATTATAAAACAACATATAAAACACGAGCTTTTCCCTTCATCTACTCCCAAAATGATAGAGAGGAAAGACTATTTTTAAATTTTCAACCTGTAAGTTATAGTTTGAAGTTGAGAAAACCCTTCATATTCTAAGTTTTTTTTTTTGTTTGTTTGTTTTTTGAGACAGATTTTTGCTCTGTTGCCAGGCTGGAGTGCAGTGGTGCAATCTTGGCTCACTGCGACCTCTGCCTCCCGAGTACAAGCAATTCTCTTGCCTAAGCCTCCCAAGTAGCTGGGACTACAGGGGCCCACCACATCCAGCTAAGTTTCGTATTTTTAGTAGAGACAGTATTTCACCATGTTGGCCAGGATAGTCTTGATCTCTTGGCCTTGTGATCCGCCTGCCTTGGCCTCCCAAAGTGCTGGGATTAGAGGTGTGAGCCACTGTACCCAGCCTCTAAGTATTTTTTTTCTAATGCGAGTAGGTAGGTGGCTCAGACAAAATTAATACTCTCTCTGTTTTGACTCAGCAGTCAAATTTTCACATAAATTCGGTTTATTCCCCTATCAGAAAGAACTATGGTTCTCTAGGTGTCCCAACCTAGGGTTACAGAAGTGCACACTGTTTATGTTATTGGTTTGTAAGTGGCACTGTAAGCTGTCAGTGTGGGGACTATCTGTTTTTAATTAACTTCAGCGAATATTCCCAGGAGGCTGGACACATCAAATAAATTCAATAAACAATAAACTCTAATTTAGCACCTTTCATCCAAAAGCTCCAAGCACTCTATAAATATAAACTCATTACAGTACTTAGCAACTTATAAAATAGGCAGAAAATAAACATCGTCCTTACTTATTCGGATGTAGAGACCATATGAAAAAAAAAGTCATCTATATACTTTTACATGCATTTTTGTAGGCTTAGGAAAACACATCCATTTCCAGACTTTCACCTTTAAAAATATCTTCAACAAAGGTCACCATATTAGGTACTCACATTTTTTTTATGATTATATAAAAGAATTCATAATAACTAGCAATCAATTCCTAACTTGGTAATAGAGACAGAACTAAATGGGTCCTCGATAAAATCACATTGATAGTTTTGGCTTTGTCCAAATCTACATTCCTGATATCAGCACTATGTTTCCATATCCTGAAAGATACTTCACCAGGCTGCAAAATCTTCACGCAGAAATTATTTTTTTCTTTTTCTCTGTATACCTAACAGAAATCCAATATAATTTCATAAAATGAGTTTCATGAATAAGTTTCCAAAGCCTGTTCTGACTTGTCTTCTTATGATTCCACAAAGGTTAGGGAAACCTTTCCACCTTCTCCAAGAAGCCAGGGACGTTGCAAGACCTATAAGTGTTAAAAGGAAATTTGGGAAGTTCCACGAGTAGACTACATTCCAACCAGATAAAACTTGGTAAATTACAACATGTAATAGCCCAGAAATTACCAAAGACCACAACATCATCTCAAAAGGATTCAATTTGAAGAGACTCCAAGTGGCGAAAGATGGGATAATTTGAGCATCTATAAGAACAATAGCTGTAATGTGAAGAAACACTTTAAATGTTCTTAATTAAATTTCTGAATAAAGTCACCCCCCTCCAAAGAATATGACTGGCACTGTTAGAAGAAAATAACGAACCAACTTATTTTGAGAGCTGACAAATAAAAGGAAAGAATGAAGAGTTTATACTGCCTTTTTAATACAAATCTTACCACTGGGTAGTTGAATAATAAAAGAGCGAAAGTTTCTCTTCAGAAAAAGTAGGTATTCTATGTAATAAATGAAGAAAATATGGTAGAAGTAGAATGCCACTATTGTGTGCCTCTTAATAAGCTAGCAGACTCAGGCAGTGATCATCAATGACTGTTAACATTTTTAAAAAGTAAATATAATTTGCCTCTTGATAAAAGAACACACATTACCTAGGAAGTAGTATTGCCAAAAATAAAAACAAAAATCTGAATCTGATCAAGCTTAGCTCCAACCACTGATTTACAGGAAATTCAGAGGGCTGAGGAACATGTAACCTCCTGGGGATACATTCAACAAAATCTAGACCAGGATATTAGTCAAGACAGAGAGTTTTTTCAACACATAGATGGCAAGGGAGGAAAAAAAAGAGATGGAAAGAAAACCTGTAGATTTAAAAACACTTAAAGAGATATACCAACAAATTGCAATGGGTGTACCTTGTTTAGACTTTTTTTTTTTTTTAAAAAGATGTTAAAATTTTTGAGATAATTACAGTTCTGAATACAGAGTTGGATATTGAGGATACTCAAGATATCTGGTTAATATTTTTAAAGTATAATAATGGCAAAAAAAGGACATACATGAGACCAACAAACATATGAAAAAATGCTCATCATCACTGGTCATCAGAGAAATGCAAATCAAAACTACATTGAGATACCATCTCACGCCAGTTAGAATGGTGATCATTAAAAATCTGGAAACAGCAGATGCTGGAGAGGATGTGGAGAAATAGGAACACTTTTACACTGTTGGTGGGAGTGTAAATTAGTTCAACCATTGTGGAAGACAGTGTGGCGATTCCTCAAGGACCTAGAAATAGAAATTCCATTTGACCCAGCAATCCCATTACTGGGTATATATCCAAAGGACTATAAATCGTTCTACTATAAGGACTGCACACGAATGTTCATTGCAGCACTGTTTACAATAGCAAAGACCTGGAACCAACCCAAATGCCCATCGATGATAGACTAGACTGGGAAAATGTGGCACATATAAACCGTGGAATATTATGCAGCTATCAAAAACGATGAGTTCGTGTTCTTTGTAAGGACATGGATGAATCTGGAGAATGTCATTCTCAGCAAACTGACACAAGAACAGAAAATGAAATACCGCATGTTCTCACTCATAGGAGGGTGATGAACAATGAGAACACATGGACACAGGGAGGGGAGCACTACACACTGGGGTCTATTGGGGGGAATAGGGGAGGGACAGCAGGGGGGGAGTTGGGGAGGGATAGCATGGGGAGAAATGCCAGATGTGGGTGAAGGGGAGGAAGGCAGTAAATCACACTGCCACGTGTGTACCTATGCAACTATCTTGCATGTTCTTCACATGTACCCCAAAACCTAAAATGCAATAAAAAAAAATGGTACTGTGGTTTTATAAAAAAAAGTTCTTATCTTTTAGAGAAAAATGCTGAAATACTTGTGGATAAAATTATATGACAGTTTCTCCTATAAATAATGCTGAGACAATTGGATATCCACATGTAAAAAGTGATGTTAAATCTTTACCTCATATGCTATACAAAAAAATTTACTCAAAATGGATCAAAGACCTAAATGTAAGAGCTAACCCTATAAAACTTTAAGGAGAAACCATAGGGGTAACTTTCTTCGACCTTAGATTTAATAATGGCTCCTGAGATATGACAACAAATCTACAAGCACCAAAGTAAAAATAGAGAAAATTAATTTTATCAAAATTATAAACATTTGTCAATGAAAGGATAGTATCAAGAGAGTGGGATAAGTATTTATCCCCACAGAATGGGAAAGTATTTGCAAATCATATATCTGATAAAGGTATACTATCCAGAATATATAAAGAACTCTTACCACTCAATAACAAAAAGACAAGCAACCCAATTTAAAAATGGGCAAAGGACTTGAACAGGCATTCCTCCAAAGAAGATATACAAATGGCTAACAATGACATGAAGAGGCACTTGATGTCATTGGTCATTAGGAAAATACAAACCAAAACCAGAATGAGATGCCACTTTATATCCACTAGGATGGATATTAACACAACAAGGGGAAAAAAAGTCAGAAAATTCCAGGTATTTGTGAGAATGTGGAGAAATTGGAAGCTCTATACACTGCTAATGGGAATGTAAAATGGTGCAGTCACTGGGGTGAACAGTTACTGGGTTCCTCAATAAATTATACACAGAATTGATACAAGACTCAACAATTCCACTTCCAGATGTATACTCAAAAGAATTGAAAACAGGTGTTCAAACAAAAACTTGTACATGAATGTTCAAAGTAGCACTATTCACCATAGACAAATAGCAGAAATATGTCCATCAACAGAAGAAGAGATAAACAAAATGTGGGATATCCATACAACAAAACATTATTCAGCCATGGAAAGGCATGAAATACTGAGGCATGATACGGGGATGAATCATGAAAACACTATGCTAAGTAAAAGAGAAGCCAGACAAAAAAAGGCCATGTATTGCATGATTTCATTTATATGAAATATCCAAAATAGGCAATCCATAGAGACAGAAGTAGACTAGTGGATGCCAGGGACAGCAGGAAGGGAGTAACAGGAATGACCTTAATGGGTACACAGTCTCCTTTTGGGGTAATGAAAATGTTCTGGCACTAGACAGTCATGATGGTTGCATAACATTGTGACTATACTTAATGGCAATGAGTTACACATTCTAAAGTAGTTAAAATTTAGGGAAATTGCTGGGTGCGGTGGCTCATGCCTGTAACCCCAGCACTTTGGGAGGCCGAGGCGGGTGGATCACAAGGTCAAAAGATCGAGACCATCCTGGTCAACATAGTGAAATCCCGTCTTTACTAAAAATACAAAAAATTAGCTGGGCATGGTGGCACATGCCTGTAATCCCAGCTACTCAGGAGGCTGAGGCAGGAGAATTGCCTGAACCCAGGAGGCAGAGGCTGCGGTGAGCTGAGATCACGCCATTGCACTCCAGCCTGGGTAACAAGAGTGAAACTCCGTCTCAAAAAAAAATAAAATTTAGGAAAATTTTATGTTATGTTTATGTTACCAGAATTTAAAAAAATGATATGTTTTGTTTCAAAATAACTAGAGGGGGCAAAGTAAATGGGCGTGTAGATTGGCATGTGGATGGGGTGGAATTGGCCACCGGATGAAGGCTGTTGGGGCTGGTTTGGGGCACATAGGTGTTCACTACACTGTTCTGCCTTTTTTGGTGTATTTTTAGGAGTCTCCACAATACTAAGTTAAAGAAATTCCCATATGTAGCAAATTGGGGTTCAAGGCCAGCAGGATGGACCAAAGAAACATCTTTGGTAGCAGGAAATGAATATTTTCCCAAGTGAGCAAAACATGTTTGTGTCCCTTCTCTAAGTCTCATTTTGAAAAGCACACTGACCAGGCCTCCTGTGAATACATCCATTGCTCCTGCATCAGCTAGAGAAAATGTCCCACCACTGAGCTCTATTAGGCCATGTAATTATAGTTCCAAGGAAAGCAATGGAAGCCCCGCGACTTGAGTCTTTCAAAATTAGATTGGACAAAATACTTTCAAATATTCAGTAGGAAACAATCCTACTCTAGCCAGGCACTACTGTCAGGGATTTCTATAATTTCCTTTTCCATTTAGCTCCAGCTGAAGGCAGCTAAATTCTTTTCATCTCACTATGGAACAAAATGATTGTTAAACTATATAATGGGATTTTTAAAAAAAAGAAAGAAAAAAACCTAGCACTTGGTAGCAATCAGTTCCTAGAGCCACACAGCAACGCTGATAATTACTGCCACCACACAGCAGGGACCCTCCCTCTCCATAAGTAACCTCATCACATTAATAAACAGAAACAGAGCTCAACATGCCAAGCTCAGCAGCGATAAGTCAATAACTTCGCATCTCACAAGAAATAACGGGTCGTTAACATTTTTCCCAAAAGAAAGTTCTCAAAGAGTTTATATTAGGATAATAATACTTGCTAACATTTACTGAGAATTCACTATGTGCCAGACACTGGGTGAAGTGATTTATGAACGCTTTGTTCATTCTCCTTCACCTAACTTTCTTTTTCTGTATTTGGAAATACAGCTCATTTAAGGTACAGCTCTGTACCTTATCCATAGTCTACACTCATACTCACTCATGAGCAGGATGAAAGGATATCGCTCTCTCAATCATTAGTTATGTGTCCTTGGGTATGTTCCCTAACCACCCTGGGCTTCACAGTGTCTCTCTCCCCACTACTACCACTATGATAAAATACAAATAAAAGCATCAACCTCACAGCTTTGATGTGAATATGAATTGTGTTTATGGATATAAAGCTCCTATCAGTCAAAAAAATCTCAAAATGTTTTTATGATGTTTCTATTCTTTGGTCTATTTTGTATTTATAAAAACACAGAAAGAGTTTCTGACATGGAAGATAGCATCAATACCTCCCTTATGTCCACTTGGCTTGGAGGGTGAAGAGACAGGGCTGAAAGATGTTTGTAAAAGGCACTGGGCACATTTTTCTAAAACCTCTATTAATGAAAGGGCACCAGCGACACTTGTCTTTTTTTTTTTTGAGACAGAGTCTCACTTTGTCACCAGGCATCAGGCTGGAGTGCAGTGACACAATCTTGGCTCACTGCAACCTCTGCCTCCCAGGTTCAAGTAATTCTCCTGCCTCAGCCTCCCCAGTAGCTGGGACTACAGGCGCATGCCACCACGCCCAGCTAATTTTTGTATTTTTAGTAGAGATGGGGTTTCACCATGTTGGCCAGGATGGTCTCGATCTCTTGACCTTGTGATCAGCTGGCCTCGGCCTCCCAAAGTGCTGGGATTACAGACTTGTCTCTTTTTCAAGTTTGTACCACATAGCAAGAAGACATGATGGTGCACTCCAGGGCAATGGATCTTTTTATTTGGAAGACAGTGGTAATGGGGGTGGGGGAATTTAAAAGAATCTTATATTTGAAATTTTAACTCAACACTGCCTAAATAAATAACTGGGTCAGAAACTGAAATAAACATGCATGCCACTAGAGAAGAAAGAAGGAAGGTCAAGTTCAAGGTGGTTGGGGGCAGGGTAGGGACGAGGCCTCGTCCTGGAGAAGGTGTCCAAAAAAAAGAATAGCATGAAGCAGCCAATTTATCAGAGAAAGGAATTGCTTGGGTTATTTAGACATGGGTAACTATTTTGTCTGAGTAACAAAGGTTGGTTTTTAAAAACCAAAGAGTTCTGACACTTCACAATTCTCATGGTTAATTGTCAGCTGTTTTTGTCAGTTGTCACATTTCTGCTAAGTAGGATGTTTTCTCTTAGAGGTTGGTAGGGGGCTACTTAGTATGCCTTCCTGTGCTTCTCCCCTCTCCAGGACAATATTTAAATAAAGAGTCTTCAGCCTTGGCTGATCCCAGAAGACATTTCAGAATCCTGAGTCAGCACTGAGGTTGTCTCTTCACAAGAGACAGGGGGCCTTCAGCATGGAATCACCAGATGTGATCCGCATCTAAACTTCCCTTTCTAGCCCTAATAGCCTCTAAAAGAATCTAAAAAGATTTATTCTCAAAGGCAGTCCAGGGTTTGGATGATTCCTGGGGCCCCTAAAGTATTCACTCACTTGCTGGCTTATTGGTTTTTAAGTTCCTGTAATGAGAAACAAAGTCTTAGGATGGTATTTTAAAACTGCAGATACTTACCCAGAATACCAAGAATTCCTTGACAGGAACTAATTCCTCCTAAATGTCACTAGTCGGTCACCCACAAAAATAAATGGCTACTAACAGATCGCTTCTCTTTTACAGTAAAAGGAGAGGTTGGAGGCAGGGGGCAGGAAGAGGAGCAAGCGGGAAGATAAAGGTCTCTCTAAAGTGAGAAGAGTTTGCACCAAACAGTTTAAAGGGCACCCTAAGAAACTAATAGGAAAGAGAAACTTCCAAGAACACAATTCTGCAAAGATTTAACCTGGAAACATCAATGAGGCAGAGAGTACTTTCACCATGTGTGGCTGAAAATAACCACAGATCTCGTCTGCATATTTACGATGGTGTAAACAGAGTCCAAGCTCAGTAACTTTGGTACAGAAGGCTGCTTTATTTGCAAAAGGTAGTTTAAGTCTCAAAATATAAAATGTCTGTAGAGAAATACAAAATACAAAAATTAGTATACATATGAATACATGTATCTTTCAATCAACTAAAATAAAGCAAATCTTGGGAACTTCATATTTGAAAAAGCAACTTCAATGGCCTTTTGCATTCATTTTTAAACTAGCATGTACAGTATGTGAAAAAAAAGCTCTTGGTTTCTAAATTATATTTTTAGACTGAAAAGAGAATGCTTAAACTGTAAATTTTAAGACTTCCAAAGATAAAAAGATGAGTCCCAAGGATGGGAAGTATCCTAGACTTTATAATAAAGCTCTGGATAGTGAACAACTCTATGCCTTGAAAATGACAAGGACAGTTTGAAAATACTGAGCCAACTAGTATCTTTAGCAACAAGAAGTCTGCCCAAAGGACAGGCCCACTCCAAATGCTCAAGTCGCCTATGTCTAAACAGACGGAAAACCCAGAGTCAGCATGAGAGCATTCAAGGAAATGTTAAGGACATTAGCTGCATCTTATATTTGGTGTCTGGACTCAAATTCCACAGTACGCATGCAAAATCTTCCGCAGATTTTTTCTTTGGGGGGCGGGTAGGACTAAGTCACTACATGTCAATTTTGTCCAAAGACCCAATCATAGAAGATAACTTTAAGGTTGAAGAAATTTGCAACTCTGCATGTCAGAATGTTACACCCAAATAGAAGAATGTGTGGTGAGGAATGGTGAACCAGTTTCTAGACAGGTTGATAATAGGAAAAGGGGGCCGGGAGCAGTGGCTCAAGCCTGTAATCCGAGCACTTTTGGAGGCCGAGGTGGGTGGATCGCGAGGTCAAGAGATCGAGACCATCCTGGTCAACATGGTGAAACCCCGTCTCTACTAAACATACAAAAAATTAGCTGGGCATGGTGGCACGTGCTTGTAATCCCAACTGCTCAGGAGGCTGAGGCAAGAGAATTGCCTGAACCCAGGAGGTGGAGGTTGCGGTGAGCCGAGATCGCACCATTGCACTCCAGCCTGGATAACAAGAGCGAAACTCCGTCTCAAAAAAAAAAAAAAAAAGAAAATAGGAAAAGAAAAGAAATTGCTAGCTTTAGAGCATTTAGGACTAATCCTTGATTGCTGAGGATTTTGAGAAATGCAACATGAAATAGGATCATAAACTTTGGCTCAAAATTTATCTGTGAAAAGGAATCAGAAGGGTTATATGGACCATTAGCAAAATAACTTTGGGTACATATAAAGTCTTCCTTTTGCTTAGATGAAAAGAAGTTTAAACAAAGTTCAAATGAAATTTTTGGGACAAAAGAAGGTATCAATTTCACATTCTTATCAAAGAATCCCCCATTAATTCATAAAATGGCTCTATTAAAGTTCAACTCAAACCATTTGCAACGTATTAAGTTCTGTGTAACTTTGGCTCTGTTTGCATCTGTGTAACTTACCTTGTGTCTCCATAGGTCTTGCAATGTGGCAGCTCTGAAGCTGGGAGACTGTTTACAATAATTTCTCTAACCGTGTTAGGCATATATATGGTATATGCCAAACTCGAATTCAATTTGTCAAATTCAACCTTTGAAAATTTCTGCTCACAAATAACAAGACTAAATAACTTCTCCAGAAAAGGGACCTCGACTCTGTATTTGAAGGAAAGGAGTTTTTATTTAAAAAAGTAACAAACACTAATCAAAACAAGTTTTAAAAGCCTCGTTTCTGATACCCAGCACTAACAAAAGATAGTTATTCAAAAGATTCAGCCATGAGTGGTTCATTTCTTTTTCCTACAGACTTCACACAAGGGTAGTTACATTTTTGAGGGCATTATCTGCAGTCCCTAACATTTCAATGTTAAGACAATGAAAATTGAAGTGGGGATGTATAGCCAAGATGCTATAGCAATGTGAATCCAAAACACAGCAGAATCAGGTTTAGGAGTTGTGGCCTACATCAGTGCAGATTCTGAAAAGGACCTTTCATGGGTAGTTAATGGGGGTGTTTCTTAGTTCATCTCAACATCTCTCTCTGAGATGATCTTACACAGGGCTGGGCAAGTAACGTGAATACATGAAATTGAGTATGTCTGGAAGACGACAGGGGATGTTGTGGTCTCTGGTACAAATTGCAATGACAGGTGCCCTCTAAACAGCTGGTACACTGCTCTAACATATTGCTGCTATTTGAAATTTCAGACCCAATATTTCTAGATCATTTGATTTTTTAAAACTTTTCAAGGAATCCAGACTTTTCTGTGAAACTGTTCAATTTTTCTAATGTTGGCATAATTAAACCACAACTACCTTATGTGAACCCAACTCAACATATTTATTGTGGCAGTATTTAGCCTCCAGGCTGACAGTTTGCCAACTAAGAGCTAGTCCAACATTACCATTTTTTAAGGTAGAACCCAAATGGCAGAGACACTGGCTTTACTGAGGCTCGACTCTGGGTCTCCAGATTACCAGGCTGTTCAGATCTTTTTCCTTAAAATGCACACAGTATAATTTCTTAACTCTTGGCTCTGCAAGTGTACGGTGTTAAAGCCTGATGAATAGCTAACTGAGCGATTACAGGGCAAAAATCTGTTATCTTACTTAACCATCCTACATATCAGAAGATGATTACAAATTTAATTCCTGTTATAAGATATTTTAGTCCTGTATTATGGTGATATCAAAAAAGACAGCAAAGTATGTGTGAGTTCACATTCTAATTTTTGAGAAATTAGTCCATTTAATAAACAGTACTTCTCACTCTCTCCCGGTATCTGAAAGGCATGCAGCAAAATGGAGAGCCTCTCATCACTGATAGGCCGCAGAATGAGATGCTGTGTGTCGGAGCTTGCCTTGTTTCCGAGAGATCGGAATCTTTATTGAAAGGGCTCTCCTTTTTGATATCCGGATTAGACCCTGAGCAGTTGATAAAGGAGAATTGCTTGGCCATTATCAGAAGTAGTTGTATTTCCACAAAGAGCTAGTGCTAAACAAGAGTTTATCTACAACAAGACTGATAGGATTGGAACAGATTATAATTCAATCAGACACCTGAAACAGCATATACACGGGCTAGTGGGATATATGCAAACCTGTCCTCAGGCCACAGCAAAGTAAATATCTGGGGGATATTTTATGTAGTACAAATATAGGGAATAAATATTAGAAAGTGCTGCTTTTGGTTTCTTTAGGCCATGCCTCTATATAATTCATAATATTTTTATATAAATGTAATCCTAACAAAATACCATTAGTACAAAGAATCAACTATCTATGACCTTTGCAATCATTTGATAAAACACTCCCAGAGCGCCTAATGCACTTTTCAAAATGGACTTCTTAGAGTGTACAGCACTCTTATTAGTAGCTAACAGGTCTTACTATCCTCTTTGGATATTGGGTAAACAGAGGAATACAGATTAAAGGTGAAGTCAAACTAAACTTATTTAAACATAAAGCTTCAGTCCTATTTAGAACATTAACTTCTGATACCACAACTATTTTTCATGAACAAAGGAGAAGAGTGTAGTTGTAGGGTTTAAGGGCTTGATTCTTTTTTTTTCTGAGACAGAGTCTTACTCTGTTGCCAGGCTGGAGTGCGGTGGCGCAGTCTCGGCTCACTGCAACCTCTGCCTGGGTTCAAGCGATTCTTCCGCCTCAGCTTCCCGAGTACCTCTGCCTGGGTTCAAGCGATTCTTCCGCCTCAGCCTCCCGAGTAGCTGGGACCACAGGCGCGTGCCACCACGCCTGGCTAATTTTTGTATTTTTAGTAGAGACAGGGTTTCACCATGGCCAGGATGGTCTCGATCTCTCGAACTCGTGGTCTGCCCGCCTCGGCCTCCCAAAGTGCTGGGATTACAGGTGTGAGCCACCGCGCTCCGCCCAGGGCTTGATTCTTAAATCGGACAGCTTGGGTTAGCTAACATACTGGCTTCATCACGGGCTTGTTATAAGGCCTTGGACAAACTTCTGAACTCTCTGAGCCTAGTTTCCTTCATCTGCAGAGTAGGGATAATAGTTAATTTGCAGAATGGCTGCAAAGATCTAATAAGATAATATGACAAGGTAAACAAGTATAGTCCTTGGCACATGATAAGCAGGTGATATTACCTACCACTGTTCTTATTAACACAGAATGCCCCAAATTTAGTGAGTCAGAGGCCTTGGAATAAGTATATACTGTTATTCTATGACCGTGTTTCCACCAACATTGTAATCTGATATTAATTTCCTAACTATTGTGTTTCTGTCTTTCCTTTTCCTAGTTCTTTCTTGATTTGTCATCCCTTAGAAGAAGAGCAGCTAGGAAAAGAAATGACGTTTTTGCCCTCATGATCTTCCATAGCTTTTATCTTCATCTTCGGTAACAAAGAAGCTACTGGACAATTGCCAGAGGGAATGGTCAGAGCAGCCCACTGCATAGACACAAGTCTGACAAGTGCTAGGCCCTTTGTCCTTCACACCTGGCAGAATATAGGGGCTGTAATGCCCACATTTTGTCAGCTGCAGTTAATTGCATTTAATCAAAGTGGAGTAAGCCGGCAAAATTCCTCCCCATGCGGTCCATTTTGGAACTGCTCACTACTTGTAGATCCAAGTTCAGAAAGGGGATTCACAAAAAAAAAAAAAAAAAAAAAAAAAAAGAAAGGGGATTCACTTACTGAAACAGTTTCCTAACTCCTGTCCTGTTTTTCTCCTTGACCCAGCTGGCCTATTCTCAATCCAGCAACCGAAGTAACCCCTTCAGTATGTGGGTCAGATCCCATTCCCCTCACTCCACCTTCACAATCCTGCATGGCTCTCCCACTTAATGCAGAGTAAAAGCCAAGGTCTTTCCAATGGTCTGCAAAGCCCTGCATGACCTGGCTCCAGGTTACAGAGGGCTAACTTCTCAGACACACAGCAACGGAGCTCTCTGCATTATTTTTATGAGGGCACTAATCCCATTTATAGGGGCTCCGTCTTTATCACCTGATCACCTCCTAAAGGCCCCACCTCCCAATACCATCACACTGAGGGTTAGGATTTCAATATATGAATTTTGGGGCACACAAATGTTTAGTCCATAATACACTGCAACCCTTACCCGCGTTCCCCATTAATACTCTAGCAGGCACTTACCAGCGTCTAGCTTCCTCTGTAATTGTCTTATTTATTATGTTTATTGTTCTTAGTCTACAGCAAGAATGTAAGCTGCATTAAAATAAGGACTTTGATAAATTTTGTTCACTGTCATATTCTGAGTGCTTGGAAGAGTGCCTTGTGTCTAGCTAGTGCTTGATATGTATACATATATGTGTATATATGTATATATATGATATGATAAATATACATATATAGATAAATGAGTGACTTTTCATTTATCCATAAATGCATATGGAAAATACATGTTCTCATGTGTGTGTGTGTGTGTGTATGTATATATATATATATATATATATATATATATATATATATATATGGAAGAATGAATTAATAATGACTGGCGAATAAATAAATGAACACAAACACATCAGGCTCCTGCTTCCCAGCGACAACAGCCATCTCCATGACAAGAGCAATTGGCCAGGGTGAGAACTACTGGGAAGTGACTCATTTCCAGAGTACAGTACCTCCCATTAACACCATTCAGATGCCAGCAGGCTTGCTGCTTTCTCCAAGTACCTACCTGAAAATGAACCAAAGATTCTGCTCATTTTTAAAAAAAACTTCCAGGGGCTTTCACAGAACTTCCCACCAAGCTGAAGTGTTACGTTTTAGGATGCCTGCATTCTGGTCCTGCATCATCCACTAATTCGTTTTGAGGCCCTGGGAAAGTCAATTAACTTCACTAGGACCCAGCAAAGTCTAAGGTGACTAATTCTCTTTCCAGCTTAAAACATCTCAGGATCTGGAAAAAGGTAAAAATGAGTCAAGTCCTGCTTGACCACCCCCACTCCTTCCCTCAACCTTTGATTTGTAAATAAACACCCTAATTTTAATAATTCAGCTTAACATGAAAACCAACTATCCTATCCGGCCCATATCACAAAATGAACGAAATTAATAGTCGGGTGTAGCTCATCTAGAAATAGCTGTCCTAACTCAGGTGGATAAGCTGAGAGGTGGTTCTAGAGCTATACTATTGCTTTAATTCAGGACCATAGACCTGACCAAAGAAAAAAACCTTTCTACAGACAACTTTAAAACAGCTATCATTCCTTGTATTATGAATAATCCTGCAATTAACACAGGAGCTCAGATGCCTCTTTCAGATACTGATTTTATTTCTTTTGGACATATACCCAGAAGTGGGATTTCTGGATCATAAGGTAGTTCTATTTCCAATTTTTTCAGAAACTTCTATAGTATTTTCCATATGGATGTACCAACTTACATTTCCACCAACAGTATACAAGGGTTTCCTTCTCTCTACATCCTCACCAACAATATACAATTTCTTTTTCTTAAAAAAATTTTTTTTTTAATTTTAATTTTTTTGGTAGAGATGAGGTCTCACTATGTTGCCCATGCTGGTCTTGGATTCTTGGGCTCAAGCAATCCTGCCAGCCTTGGTCTCTCAAAGTACTGGGATAATAGACATGAACCACCATGCCCGGCCAATATACAATTTTTATTTGTTGATTGTATTTTAATAGAACTGGGAGAAAAAAGTCAGGATAGTGGTTTTCCTTGGGGTGGCAGTGATTGAGAGGGAGCACAGGGGGACTTTCCAGGTTGCTGATAATAAACTGGGGGATAACAGGTATCATTCTCTATGCGTCATCTGCTGCAGCTTCTGGCAATTCAGGGTCATTGCTAAAATGCTAAATTGTTGACAATGTAGAAATCCTTTGGAAACACGAAGACAACTTAATTCATGCCACCTTGTCATAACCTGTTGAATCTTCAGGGCTTAGGGAAACTGAACTTTCAAAAGTACCTGCTGCAACCAGGTTTTGTTCTAACAATATAATTTTCATTCATAAACCAATGATTTTGTCAGCATCATATTACCCAGTACCTTCCAAATGCTGCAGAGAGAAGCAAAAGACACAATCCTTGCCCTCAGAGAGTGGATGGAGTTTATAAGGATCAAGGACAGCCCAGTGGCAGCAGTAACAAAAGCAGCAGAAAGGGTTCAGATGCTGAGCTTAAGAGAAATTTCAAGCCAGGTTCAGTGACTTGGAGGCCAGGAGTTTGAGATCAGCCTGGGCAAGAAAGTGAGACAAAAAATAAATAAATTAGCTGGGCATAGTGGCATGCACCTGTAGTCTGAGCTACTCAGAAGGCTGAGGCGGCAGGACCGCTTGAGCTCCAGTATTTAAGGCTTCGGTGAGTTATGACTGTGCCACTCACTGAACTCCAGCCTGGAGGACAGAGCAAGACCCTGTCTCTAAAAAAAATGTATTAAAGAGAAAGATTGGGGGGAAAAAGCAGGTATAAAAGAAACATGTTTTTTACAATTAAATTACTAAAATTACTACCTCAAAATAAATATTTTCAACACAATTAGTATGCATTATTTCAGATATTTTCAGCATGTCACTACATGTGTATCTTTTCCACAAAAATAAAAACATACAGTATTTAGTTATAACCTCTCCAAAAGATTTGTTAAAGTCCTTCTATAATTGCTTTTTTTTGTTTTTGTTTTTGAGACAGTCTTGCTCTGTCACACAGGCCGGAGTGCAGTGATGTGATCTCAGCTCACTGCACCCTCCACCTCCGGAGTTCAAGCAATTCTCCTGCCTCAGCCTCTGGAATAGTTGGAATTACAGGCATCCACCACCATGCCTGGCTAATTTTTTTGTATTTTTAGTAGACAGCGTTTCACCACGTTGGTCACACTGGTGGTCTCAAACTCCTGATCTCAAGTGATCCACCCACCTCGGACTCCCAAAGTTGGGATTACAGGCGTGAGCCACCATGTCCAGCCCTGACTACAATTGTCAATGCTTATCCATTTATAAATGTATAGCTACATCATTTTAATAATCTGAAGTATCCTTAAGTGATTCCCTATTGGTTAACTTCTAAATATATCTTTATGTAGTTACCTAAATAAGTGACCTTATTTAGGAGGCATTTCTGCCTGTGGAAATACTGAGTCAAAAGTAAGGGGCTTGCTCTGGAAGATTGTGTGTGTGTGTGTGTGTGTGTGTGTGTGCACGTGCGTGCACATGCCAATTGCCCTTGAGTTAAGTTGAACCAGTGTTCATTCCATGAGCAGTGGATATGAGTGTCCATTTTGGACATTATCATTAAAAAAAAAATCTTTACCAATCTACTAGACATGAAATGGTATTTATTGTTTTCTTGTGGATTTATACTGTTAGTAAGGATAACCTTTAAAAAATATCTTTATGGGTAATTGATATTTCTTACTTTTTCGGTTGTAACCTTTTCCTTAACTCAATCTTCCTATTAGTAATTCATGTTTTCCCTATTGATTTATAAAAATGCTTCATTTCTGAAGGTTATGAAATTTCTTTGCACATTATATATAAATGAATATTTTTACACAGTTATTTGCATTTTTACTTTTTTGTTAAGACATTTAAAAAATGTATATAGCCAAGTTCATAAAAATTCTATTTTATATCAAAATTCTATTTTATGATGGATTCTTTTGTTGTCATATATCTCTCTTTAGGACTAGTCATATTTATTTTCTCTCACTACTTTTATATGTTTAATCTTCATATTTACATGTGTTATACATTCAGAGGCCACAATTAAAACCTCACTGTAACTTTTTCAGAATCACATAAACTATATAAAATGCATTTACCCCCAAATTATTTTTCTTTTACATTTGGATGAGTCTTATGGAGAAAAAAAATTCCAACAGTTCTTTTCATTTCCAAAGATTGAGTATTCATATTAAATGACATGAAAATCTTGTTAGTTTTATAAGCTAACAATTTTATATCCTTTTTGGTCACTGATTGCATGACTGCATTCGGTGTCTATATTCTGTCTTCTCCACTGGATTGGAAATGTCTGATGCATTAAGAGAGTTACTTCTACCTAACACTGAGTACTTTGGGAATTCTCCATGAAATAGCTATTACTAGCTCTACAGAGTTCAGCACGGTACTTGGCATATAGTAAGCTCTTGCTAATGTGGTAAAATTTTTTTGTTAGGCACATACAAAACCTCTGGAAAATGAGCAAGATGGTAAGTAGTTAAAAAGATATTTTTAGGACTGGGCGTGGTGGCTCAAGCCTGTAATCCCAGCACTTTGGGAGGCCGAGGCAGGTGGATCACGAGGTCAAGAGATCGAGACCATCCTGGTCAACATGATGAAACCCCGTCTCTACTAAAAATACAAAAAATTAGCTGGGCATGGTGGCGCGTGCCTGTAATCCCAGCTACTCAGGAGGCTGAGGCAGGAGAATTGCCTGAACCCAGGAGGCGGAGGTTGCGGTGAGCCGAGATTGTGCCATTGCACTCCAGCCTGGGTAACAATAGCAAAACTCCGTCTCAAAAAAAAAAAAAAGGTATTTTTAGAAGCATTAATATAACAACAACAGGTGGGATGAACAGAAATTGAAAGAGAGGAAGAGGGGAAGGAGGGACAGAAGGATGGAGGGTAGAGGGAAGGAGAAAGTGTGAAAGAGAAGTAGATCAACAAGTAGGAAGCCACTGTAAGGTCCAGGCTTCCTCTGAATGGGCCTGTACTAGGGACGTGATTATAAAATTGGCAAGGGAAGGCCAAATCAACACAGCATTATAATCTTGCTGAAGGACTAAGTGAATAAAAGTTCCAAGGACAGAAACCAGCAAGGTGAGAAAAAAGCAATCTGGACTAGGCAGAGGCAGCGACAGGGTTTGGTATCAAACACAGTAAACTCAGGGTGGGACAGCCAATGAGAGCTGCCTCTTCGACTGTCAAAGATAAAGGATGGGGGCACATAGCTAAGTGGACCAGGGAAACACGAAAGGAGAACAGCCTATGCAGAGTCCCTACTTGGTACCAGACACTGTATTAGAGATTCTACTTACAGAGTTCACGTTCATGTTTCAGAGTCACCCACACATTAGTAATAGACAAGGAATCTCACAGAGCTTGGTTAGATCCTAGCTCCATCACCGATAGCTATGTTGACGTTGAAACAGTTTACTCATTTTTCTCTAAACCTTAATTTCATTATTCAAGACATTAGGAAAATAATAATACCTAACTCAAAGAAGCAAAATAAATGATACAGTTCATAAAATGTAAATAGCAGCTTGCCTAAAACAAAAACACAATAAAATTGTGTTTATTTTACAATTTTATTGTGTTTTTATTTTTGTCAGTTAGTGGGAAAAAGAAAACAAAACAGAGAACTTAACAATTGGCTTTGGGGATGATCCAGATTAAGGGATAGAAGGAATATTTAGAGATACTGAAAAGACAGGTATTTAAGGAAATGGGAGAAAACCCTGAAAACACTATGTTATGGACATTATGGTGGCGAAGGGTTAAAGAAGGAGTTAATCAAATCTAGTCCTGAGGACAGAAAAGAGAATCATTTGGCCCTGTTTGTTCTTCATTATATAAAGCCGTATGGACAGCACTACATACCCAAAGTTGGTCATCCATGCCTGGTGGGTTCTTTTTGATAAAAGCACCATAGTATGTAGCAATATTCCGGTGATGAGAATATTTCTTCAACATGTTAATTTCTTGTTTGATTTCTTCCTCTTCATCCTGTATGAGAACAACATGAAAATTCTCATGAACATCCATTGTTGTTTGTAACATTCTGTTCTTCAACACAATCTAAATGCTTAAGTTTTTTCTTCCTTGGTAAACAAATGAGCATAATTATTACATATGAATGCAAAGAACAATTCTAAAAGATAACATATTGACGGTCCAAGAGAGTCTTCTGTTTGCACAACAAAGAGGCATAGCACAATCTGTTGGAAAACAAAAACGCCCCAAACAACCCCTCATCTCTTCACCTGGAAGAGATGCTGTAGAAAGACTACTGAGATAAAATTCACTGCGGGCCTCTGGGAACTGCATTCATCACGTATGCATTACTGATTCTATCTGGTATGAGAAAGATTGAGGAAAGTGAAAAATATTAAAACCATAGGCTCTCAGAATTCAATTTTGTTAGGTTCATTTTCTTTGAAGCCTCCTTTCATTGAAGTACCTGACTGAAGACGATGAAAGTCAGATGGGAAAGGGGCAAAGCTAAGTTCTCTAGATCTAAGGAAGTTCACAAAGCAGGAGTCCCCACCTCACCTTCAGGAAACTCAGCGTAGAAAGAAAAGAAAGGGGGCAATGTGGTGGTGCTGAGGATGTAAAAAGAGACAACTCTCTTACAGAGTTAGTTTCTTAATATTCAGGTTTCATTCACTGTGAATTTGGACGTGGCGTCCACCAACCTGGACCCTTTTCAGAGGTCCTGGCAGTGCTGGTGGAGATGGTGTAACCTCCCATCATTTCATTTTCTTGATGCCTACACATGGGTTGGACTGCAGAGGAGCACTTTATTGTTGAGGTTGGGGAAAGAAGTTTCTACCCCAGGATAATTTTTTAGATGCAGCAGTAAGCTATGACTATCCCTGAGTGTAAGATGTGACATTACTATGACCTGAAGTGCCACCCACAGTGTCCCGTGTCCCTCTTCCCCTCCAGCTGCACTGCCTCCGGCCAGTGTTACTGGGACTTCACGCAGTCTCTCGTGTGCTGTCGTCTTTCCCCGCCTCTTGTTCACATAGTTTCTTCTCGCCATTTCTAATTGAGTTTAATCGACATTACCGGGGTCTCTTCCTTAATTCTCTCAGGCAATGTCAAGTCCCCCCACTGCATCTGGTCACGGCCCCTACACTCCTTCACATACTTGCTGTATTTGTTGACGTCGGTATGGAGGTATGTCCCATGATTGTCCCATGATTTGACTCTTTTCTCCATATATTGTAAGCTCTCCTCTTCAGATCTTCAGATCTCAGCTCTGTAGTTCCTTCCCCAGCAAAGCTCCCTGGTCTGCCCAATTTAGTTCTAGCTGTGAATCATCACGGATCTTTTCCTTTGTAGCACCTATCATAATTGCACCCACATCTATCACGTGATTAAGGTATCTTCTCCTTAACAGTCCGGAAGAACCGTAAACTCAGGAATCCTGCCTGCTTTGTTCTCTGTAACATGCCTAGCACCAAGCAAAGTGTCTGTGAATAAATGCGACTAAAAAAATGAATACCTGCAAAGACCCCAATGCCTAGAACAGCATTAGTGATGTTAGATGTTAGAAGGAACAGTAAGAATAGGGTGAGAATAGTGAAGTGCTGACATTTGCTGACCATGCTTATTTACTAAAATAAGCTTCAGGAAAAACAAAGGGGATTTGCAAACCGCAGAAAGTAAAGCATGTTACATATCACATGGCTTAACTAAGCTGAAGACTAGTAACCTCAAAATAGAAACTATGCTTGGGATGCTGAGCTTAGGAGAAGCACGTGGCCGGAACAGCGGGGAAGGGAGTCAAGGAGTGAGATGGGGAAGGCACGCTGCTGACCTATTCTTCTCCGCAGCCATCAGAAACTCCCGACGCCTTCACTGCAGGTCATGGAGAGAATGACCTTCACGGGCCTACAACTTGTTGAAGGGTCCGTACAGCACACCTCCAATGTCTTACTGTGGTGCATATTAGCTATTTCAACTTGCTGTGTGGGGTCAAATAACTGTGGATGTGAGTGGATGTACTTTGGGGAAGCCTCAATAGAAAGGGAGAAAACCGACCTGAGGGTTTCTGTGGGCAGCACAGCATCGACAGCTGCTTCCATTAAAAAGGCAACTACGTGAGGTAATAAGAGACTCGGATCACTTTCCAACCACAACCTGTCAGTCTTAGTGTCAGTCATTCTTAGTGAGAAATCAGGCTGCTTTTACAAGTATTTACCGCTGGCCTCCTGTGTTCTTAGCAGGATAGTGAGTGATGTGGGAAAGACAGGGGAGGGAGGCACTGCCTATAAAAAGCTCACCATGTCATTAAGAAACTAAGAACTCATAAAATAGGTTAAATAAAAGCAGAAGCCATTATGTAATTAAATCCAAAATAAATAGTACTGGAGGTCAGAATAAAGTCAGTACCTTCTCCATCATTTTGCAAAGGTAAACTGAGGCAATATGACCGTAAGGAAAGCATATACATTGAGTGTGGGATCAGAAAGATGAAGGTGGGCTGATGCTGAGTTTGGGCACCATTCCTTTCTGGCTGCAGGATCTCAAAAAAGTCGCCACTCTTTTTGGAGCTTAAGTTTTCTCATTTATAATGAGATAAAGATATTATAAGTCCCAGCATTTTGTGGTAATTAAAGCATATGAGTTACAAAGTGTACGACAAAGTAAATGTTATTACTAATCTAACGAAGCAAAAAATAAATAAATGGGTAAAGGGCAAAAATGTAAGTCACTTGAATTTTAGGTTTAAACTGCACCGTTTCCAAACACAGTTATGGAACCACTGTGGGTCATGGTTAGGTAGTTCTGAAATATAAATCCTTGATCTTAATCTTACACAACCTTGTAAGTGAGCATACAATTTAGCAGGCCTTCAGGGCTACTGTTTATCCAGATTTTTACTCTAGGGCACAGATGGCAGTAAGTTATTAGGGAAATAGAAAGGAAGGCTCTCACTAGTGAGAACAACTCATTTAACCATGCCATAGAGTTCAGCCTCTCACAATACGGCCCATCAACAGAGATGAGTTACAATGCTTTCCAAAGAGACAAAGAGAGTCATGGAGGCTAGAATTAAGCTAAAAGGTTGTAAAGGAGGAATATCCTCTATTTGGTAAATGTACTATTTCTAAATCTTAAGTATTAAGCAGAAGGATCAAACTCTCTGAGAAACTGGGCAATAGTGGAAAAATAAAGTCATGGTACCAAATTGTCACATACCTAAAGAAGTAACTTCAATAAGCCAAGTCTGGTGCTCTAGGAAGAAGCATTACTTAAAACAGAAGACTTCAAAATTCAGTCATATTCATTATGTTAACCTCAGCCATAGCATTTAAACTCTCCAAATGTCAGTCATTTTCAGCTATAAATAGGAATAAGAACACCTGTGTAAGCCACTTCTCAGGGCTTAGAAATGATTACGTGCTTATCTAAATGTAGCTTTAGTTTTAATATAAAGAAGATATTTTTTCTCAAGATCACAGGATCTACTTATTGCTTAGTATTTGTGGTAGAATGAAAAAGGAAATGGCCATGATATGTGGCCTACCTGCATCTCGAGGTAGAGTTCATTTCTCTTCTCCTTGAACCTGGCCTTGGCCACGTGACTTGCTTTGGCCAAGGGGACATTAGCAAATGTGATGGAGCAGAGGCCCAAAAAGCACTTGTGCTTTGAGACTGGCCCTCTCCTACTGCTTGTCAGAGAATACTTCGGCCCCCACGTGAGAAACCGGGATTGGCTTTCCAGAAGATGAGAAACCATGGGAAGATAGGCAGTTTTCAAACGCAAGGAAATAGATACTTCCAATGGGAATTATCTATTTCCTTGCATTTGAAACCACTTTTAAGCCACTGACCACCTCTGATAGCAACATGATTGTCACCATGTGGTCATACAATTTTACACTGTTGGTGGGAGTGTAAATTAGTTCAACCATTGTGGAAGACAGTGTGGCAATTCCTCAAAGACCTAGAAATAGAAATTCCATTTGATCCAGCAATCCCATTACTGGATATATACCCAAAGGCTTATAAATCATTCTATTATGAAGACATATGTACACGTATATTCATTGCGGCACTGTTTACAACAGCAAAGACCTGGAATCAACCCAAATGCCCATCAATGATAGACTGGATAAGGAAAATGTGGCACATATACACTATGGAATACTATGCAGCCATAAAAAATGATGAGTTTGTGTCCTTTGTAGGGACATGGATGAATCTGGAAATCATCATCCTCAGCAAACTGACACAAGAACAGAAAATCAAACACTGCATGTGATTACCCAATAGGTGGGTATTGAACAGTGAAAACACATGGGGAGCATCACACACTGGGGTCTGTTGGGGGGGACCAGGGGAGGGACAGCAGGGGCATGGGGAGGGTGCGGAAGGATAACATGGAGGAAAATGCCAGATATAGTTGACCGGAGGATGGAGGCAACAAACCACATTGCCATGTATGTACATATGCAACAATCCTGCATGATCTGCACATGTACCCCAGAATCTAAAGTACAATAAAAAATATACATAAATAGCCAAAGCCAAAACCTCATGTAATGTTTACTGTGTACCGGGGTCTACATATGAACTACCTTACTGAGCACTCAGAACTGCTCTATGAAGCTGGGTCCTACTTTATAAATGAGTAAAATGAGTCTCAGAGAAGTTAGTAACTTTCCCAAGTTCACTCATATTTTAAATGTTAAAGCTCAGATTCCAGCCCAGATTTGCCTGACTCCAAAGCCAGTATTCTTAATTCTAGAGATAAAACTACTAGTCAGATGATGGGCAATTATCCATGGTGACCAAAACCAAAGTTGTTAATCGGAAGAATTTAAGAGCATCTTAAGCCAGGGCGGAAGAGAACCCTGACTTCAGTCTTCCAATTAAAGGAGCTTGTTAGCATACAATGATATTTGCCTAGGATTGATTTGAAGAAATAAAGAAGGGATTTTAAGTTGTACATTTATTACACAGGGAATACACTTTAAGTGCCTATGACATGCTAGGATTTAAAAATGGAATAAAACATTTAATATTGGTTAATATGCTCTGTAATAAAGTCTGCCCAACATTTAACTCAATCTGTGGCACAGGAATAAAACCACGTAATTCCTACAGCAAGTCCAAGGGACTGGTCAGGATGAAGTCTAGAGAGAAGTAGAAGGTGTACAGATGCATAAATACCACTACTCCATAGACGTGTGGACACTGGCTAGAACCATCTCTGCTCCCGCCCACCTGCTCTGCTTTCACAGCAGCTGTTGCCATGAAGCAGGCGTTTGTGTTATCTATCATTCTTACCTTCAGCATTGACTGAATGTGGGAAAAAGTAGGAGACGAGTTATCATTAAAGAATCACAGCCTATGAGAATTTGAAGGGATCATCACTATGATCCAGGATCTAGTGGATCATAAAACTAGAAACTAGTTTTTAAAAAGTTTCTAAAATAATTTGGAATAGTGAAATCCCTCCCTGCAATAGGATTTTTTTTCAGGATGCTGATATATAGCTGACAGAAACCAAATTTTTTGAATCGGTAAACATTTATTTGTTTAACTATGCAGTATCTACTTATACAATTGTCCATGGCAACAAAAAAGTTGTTCTCGTGAATACAAAATTAGAAATTTAAAGTTACACATCAGCTCCAATATCTTATTAATTTTCTTTTTCTTTTTTTCCAGTTCGATAGGAGGGAGAAAAATCTGCGTTTCCTAAGATAAATAGTTGAAATAGTCAAGAGCATGTCTTGAAATTTTAGCAGGATCTTCACAGTCAATGATATTCTGCACACGAATAGGGTAACCTAGCAGCACGAATTAAGAGGCGGGCATTTTCCAGTGTGTTCTAACTTGGTCTATAACATACAGTTTGAGGTCTGCTTTTTAAATCAGTTTATTAAATGTCAAAATATATTTAAAATTAAATGAGAATTAATCATGTAAATCACCTAAAATTATCTCAGGGTCAAGTTATACACCTTTGGATCTGTTTCCTTAAATCTATTATATCTAATAGATTGTAATAGATAATTACAATAGACTGTACTGAATAATTAGATGTAATAAACCTATTACATCTAACAGATTTAAACAAACAGACTCAGAGTGGTTCAATGAGTCGTCTAAGTCTCTATCTATTCATCGCAGCATTGATAGGACTTTGCTAGGACATTCCGCGGGCAGCACTTGGATTTGCCATATATTTTAATTCTAAGTTAAATCAATTCATTCAAGAATGATTTACTCAATCCAGCAATTCCATTACTATGTACATATCTAAGAGAAAACAAATCATTCTGCCAAAAAAAATACATGCACTCTCACGTTCACCGCAGCACCATTCACGATTGCAAAGACGTGGACTCAACCTTGGCGCCTATCAATGGTGGAATGGATAAAGAAAATGTGGTATGCATACACCATGCAGTACTATGCAGCCATAAAAATAAATGGAATCATGTCCTTTGCAGCAACATGGTTGAGCTGGAGGCTATTATCCTAAGCAAATTAATGCGAAAACAGAAAACCAAATCCTGTATTTCTCACTTGCGAATGGGAGCTAAGCATTGGGTGCAGGTGAACACAAAGATGAATTACTACAGGGGGAGGGACGTGGACAAGAGTTGAAAACTGACTGTTGGGTACTATGGTCAGTACCTGGGTGATAGGATTATTTGTCATAAATCTCAACATCACACAACATACTGAAGTATCAAACCTGCAGAGGTACCCCCCAATCTAAAATAACAGTTGAAAAAAAGAGTAAAGAAGAAAGAAGAATTATTTACTAAGTGCCTACAATATCCTAATCATAATGCTAAACGCCAATAATATAATCATACTACCATAGGCATAACAGATTCAGGTACTGCCCCAATGAAGCTTACTGCAGTTTAGTGGAAGCCACAGATATGAATCGAAGAATCACAGATAAATGCAAAATTACTCTCATGAGAGGTATGTGGTTGCTGATCTAATTACCTTCAAGAAACGCAAGTTTGAGCTGAGTTCTTAAGGCGAGGTGAAAGTTACCCGGCTGGGAAGAAAAAAAGAGCATGTCTGGGAGGGAAATATTTTCCTGGCAGAAAAAGCGTTTGCCAAGGCTGTGTAGCATGTTGTCCACTTCGGAAGCTTTCGGTGTCATAAAGACAAAACCAAAAATTGTCTGCAAAAGACCTGGTAATAATAACAACAACAATATGTACTGAATACTATGTTCGACATGTTCTGAAACGCTCTTAAATAACTACTAACATATTTACTAACTTTGTGAGAGAAGTGGCATTATCCACATTTATGGATGAAGAATAGAGAAGGTTAAGCAATATGCCCAGGGTCAGAGGGCCAGGAAGTGTAGGGACATGGATGAACCTGGAAACCATCATTCTCAGCAAACTGACACAAGAACAGAAAATCAAACACTGCATGTTCTCACTCACCGGCGGGTGTTGAACAATGAGAACACACAGACACAGGGAGGGGAGAATCACACACTGGGGTCTGTTGGGGGGGACTAAGGGAGGGACAGCAGGGGGTAGAGAGTTGGGGAGGGACAACGTGGGGAGAAATGTCAGATATAGGTGATGGGTATGGAGGCGGCAAACCATTTTGCCATGTACCTATGCAACAATCCTACATGTTCTTCACATGTACCCCAGAACCTAAAGTGCAATAGAAAATATATATTAAATATATATATTTCTTATATATAATTATATATTATATATACATAATATATATAATTATAAATAATATATATTTTTATTTTATATGCATTATATATATTTTATTATGTATTATATATAATACATATCAAATATTTTATTATATATTATATATCTTACATAATATATATATTATATATTTTTTTCCTACTGCTCCAAAATGTCACCTTTATTAGTGTATAATATAAATATATATATATATATATTATTATATATATATAATAAAGGTGACATTTTGGATCAGTAAGAAATATATATATATATATATAATATTTATATATTTATCCACATTTTGGATCAGTAGGAAAAAAAAGAAAAAGAAAAGCTGAAACTCCCAAGTCATTAAATAGAAATCCAAAATATTGATGAGGAAGTCAAGTCACAGAAGAGCCACAGAGCTCAACAAGAGAGGGCATAGTAAAGTCAAAAGAGGGGAATAAATGTGAGGTGGGAAATGTTGGCAGCAGAAAGGAAGGGATGGACCTGCAAAAGGAGACCCTGTGTTCCACTACTGAGGAGCTTGGTTGGAATTCAGAATTTGAACAGTCCAGTCAGTGATTCCAAACACCTCCATTTCTGTGTGCCAGTTTTCTCATCTACAGGCACCTCCACCCCACTAGAGGGCGAAGGGAATTAATTATATTTTTGATCAAATGCTTTGAGGTACACACAAAAAAAAGTCACCAGTGAATACAAACTATTATGATATAAAAATATTTTTAACAACTACTTCTCACCTTCGTTCGTTTAGAAGTATAGACAGTAGCCCCCGGGCCTATTTTTTGCTCTTAAGCAACATCTCTAACATGTGAGAATACACATATGACAAGCCCAACATCCAGGACCTACACCCGGCATGCATGAACATGTGCAGAGACCTAGACACATATAAGCCACTAAAAGGGGTCTAATCTGTATGCAAGATGAGGACAGATGCTAAAGTGTGCCTGGAGTGGGCAGCTCAGTTTTCATTTTTAGAACCCTAGAAGCTTTCCAAGTTCTACATGCTGACAAAAAAGCCATTTGTTTATCTTTTCTCTGCTGAAAGTTTTGACCATGTGCTTGATCAGACTGTTCTGTCTGCTAAAGATATCCACATAAACAGCCCCAAAGTAAAAGTCCCGAAGAGCTGTCCAGAAGGGCCTCTGTGGCAGGGGAGCCTCAGGTGGGAATCCCCAAGCTTTATGGACCCTACCTGAAGGTCAAGCTCCCAAATCTGGAAGTGTACCTCTTCTATACCTTCACCTGGCTAACCATGGTCTGCTCATCCTGTAGATCTCACACAGCTGTCACTTTCTTAGAAATCATGTATTGGCCACCCTGCTAGGTCAGTTTCTTCTTAGATTCTCCCTTCATACTCTGCATACTCCTTCAAAGCTAATCAGAATTGTTACTGTGATTGTTTAACTGCTAAATGTCTTGCACTGAAATACAAGATTCCAAAAAATAGTGCCCATGTCTGCCTTGTTCGCTGGATGACTCCGTAGCACAGTGCATTCATTCATTCTTAAGTGAATGAATTAATAAAATCTTGTGATTCAGCTTCTAGAATCTAGCTTTACTTTCTTTCCTGGATCCTGCCCTAGTAAGCCATTTTTATAGCTACATACTATTCAGGGTAAGGCTAACAACTCTGTAACTAAGATGGTAAAGGCAGGATGAGTGCAGACTATTTACCCATATCAGCAATTAGCTAACACAGGTATGGCGTGTAGTTTACAGATCAGGTGTCATCAAAACATACAACTATAAGATTTTAATGCACACTCTAAAATCTTCTTTTCATTCCTATTGCCTGTCTTATTTAGTCATTCAATGTATCTATCTGGCACTAACCATTAAAATCATGTATTGAGGACCTATTATGTGTCAGGTACAAGACATACCTCCCATTTAAGCCTCAAAACAAGCTCACAATATTAACTGATAAAAAAACTGTGGCTCAGAAAAGTAAGGATTTGCCCAAGGTCAAAATCAGTAAGGAGACAGTAGAATATAAGCCCAGCTCTCTGAATCTGAAGGCCATGCTCTCACAATACTCTTCATTTCTCATCCAATAGTCGGATGTCTGTGAAGAGTGTGGGTATACCCTGACTGGCTGCATTTGAATTTCGACCCTGCCATTTATTATTGGTGGGGCATGGGCAAGTTTCTTGGGTTCTCTGTGCTGTCAATTCCTTTGTAAAACAGATGTAATAGGAGACATTGTTTTAAGGATTGAATTAATACATTTTAAGTACTAAGAACAATGCTTGGCACATAATAATCGGTATTAGCCCCTTTTTTGGCTGTGGCTATTGTTATTATTATTATATAACATTATTAGTATGTGTGTACTATTAAATTACGCCACTGAACTGCCTCCCTTTGGGATGAAAGAATCAAATATACTTGGGACAATGTGTCCCCCTCTTCCAAACGACCCAAGATGAAAAGACTTTTCTTTTCTTTTTGTCCAATTTCAGCAAACATTCACTGAGCCCTTTAATGATGAGCAGAACAGTCTGCTAGTGGGAGAAGACCACTTGCTTACTCTTCAGAAAGAGATGGAGGCTGGTTATAAGCTTCACCTACAGGAATTCAGTAAGACAGAAATAGGAATTCGGTGCAGCGGGGCTTAGCATGAATCCTCCAAGCAATCAATCCTACCATGCTACTCTCCCGTTCAGCTTCTGGCTCTTGAATTAGCTCTAGTAGTAGTTTGAGGAAAGGAGCCAGGACTTACAGTCTCCTACCCTTTGTTAAAAAAAAAGAAAAAGAAAAAAGCAAACCTCCTTACATCTCTTTTACATATTGGGGTTTTCCCTAAGACTATTTGATCAAAGTGTTCTCTGAGAAAATTAAAAATTAAAAAACCTTGTAAACTCCTTGTCACAGTATTCAATTTCTTTATGACCTGGCCTCCTCGAATGTGTCTAGATTTATCTTGTATCAATCCCTTCTTGGCACTTTGAACCTCGAAACCAAGCCATGTGCAGCTTCCAGAACATGCCCTCTCAGGCTCATGCCTTGGCACCAGCTTATTCTTGGCTGGGAACATCCTCACCTCAGTGTCCACCTGGGTTTCCTCATGAGGAATGTCTCCTCACAGTTCCACCAAACTTTCCAAGTAACATTATTTATACATTCTATAGCCTTGTTATCACGTGCATAAGCTTTATTTTAAAATATTTAGGGCAAGGTTGTGTTGCTGTGGGCAGGCAAAAGACCATTTTTTTTCATCTTTAAATTTCCAGTGCCTGTCATTAAGTAGATGTTTAGTTAATGTTTGTTGAATAAAATTAGTGAAAAAAGAACCACATGAAATTAAACAGTACATTAATTGAAGACTGATAATGTGGTTAAGAGGACAGAATTAAAGGATGGGGTTACATTGCTTAGGGTGAAATATTCACGCCTTCTTTTAACAGCCATGCTATATTGAGCAAGATACTTAAAATGCCTGGGTTTCACATCTCGAAAATGGGGCTAATTATGGAACCTGCTTGGTTAGTTGCTGAGAGAATCAAATGAATTAATATATAGAAAGTATTTTAAAGAGTTCTGGCACATAGTAATCATTCATTCAGTGTTAGCTACCATCATTATTATTTTTGATGGGAATATAAAAAGATGTAACTAGAGAAACCCATTACTGAAGGGCCAAATCAGTTTTGAACACACTCACTATAATATATGACATTATAGTCATAGCATCTTTCCCACCCTTTCTATAATAGCTCTCAGGTTTTCCTTTGACGAATCAACTCTCTGTCCCTGTGGTAGGTTCTGGAGCCAGGCATCCAGCCCAGACATGGACTGGAGAGTCAGAAATTGGCTCAGGGATGGGGACATGGCCCAAGCTGGACCACTGACATTTAGACTGGCACCTTTGCTGGGATGAGTGGCAATGAGGTAATGAAAACATGAGCCTGCAGCTGCTGCTGGGAGGAAAGCAGAGCCCACAGATGGAGAGAGACAAAATCCTGATCATGTTAGGTGATGCTCTGCATCCTGCTGAGGTTGTGCATTTTTTGTTTATTTTTTTTTGATTGTTTTAATTCATACAAGCCAGTAAATTCCCTTTCCAGCTTCATTCAGTTTGGATGGAGGTTTGTTACTACAACCCCAAACGTCCTGAGTAGTGTAATCACAACCAGTCATTGTAAGGGAAAAGCTTGCAACATTAGTATTTCATTCAGTCCTATATGCACTTCAGGGCATCATTGTAAAGGGCCTACTTTACACTAGAAATTTGTGTCCAAATGAAAATGGGGATTATTTACAAGGTTATCAAAGGAAAACAAAAAACCCCAAAAACAAAAACAAAAATAAAAAAAACCATAGCTCCTTCACACTTGGTGGCCCAAAAGAAGTAAATAAAAGACCCTAGAAAAATAGTACTCTCATTTTGATGTGCGTGACACTCCAAGAAGTTTATAGAAAAGGCAGGTTTTGAGGCTACTCCAGAAATCCTACATCAGGCCCAGGAATTTCTGTTTCTCATTAGTACCTCAGGGGTGCTTACTGCCCACTGATGCTGATGGTCCACTTTGAGAAACACTACCTGGGAGGGTCCAGCTCCTCCTAGATGCTATAGGTCATTCTAGAGTACAAAAATCCAGCTGAGGGGTAAACCCCAGACTCTGACAAAATAGAGAAATTCCATAATGATTTCATGAACCAGAAGATCTTCAAGGCCAACTCTGAGTTTAAGCATGAATTCTGAAGCAGATGTTGGCAAATTTGCTCTAAAAATGGAAAAATATAAGCATTATGTCCAGTTCTCTCAATGGTTATTTTATATAAAAAAGGAAGTGATATACAATAAAAACAATTTAAAAATTGATTACAAGCTTATGGCTTTATGAGTTTCATAACAGTAAACTATAGTAACTTTGCAGTAGGTCATATCTTACAATTAACAAAGATGACCTTTGAGAATTCATTTCAGTTTTTAACAGAGCAGCTATAAGTACAATTATAATAATTGGTAAGAAGCTTTTATAGCATTCTGTAATACACAAAAGACAACATGGCAAAATAGAATAGATTGTTTTCTAAAGGCACCACGTGAGTTTCACAAAGAAAATCTTATGTTGACTATGATGTGTACGGGGGCGATACAAGTCACTTGATGCCACATCAGACACCACAAAAATTAGAAAACCATTTCCTGATGTGCATCCATGTTTGCCTTTGTTAAGTCAGTAAATAATCATCAATGATGTGACTGAATCTCAGAAACTATCTAGCCCCCCTCAACAGGAGTTCCCTAAGAAAATTAAACCTAGATACTCTAAAGCATCCACTCTGTGTAATGGATTGACATTCTTATGCGTGTTAAATGGCCTCTGTACCCTCCTTGAGAGAATTAAGAAGACAGTCTTTCAAATTATCTTCTGTAGGGCTTAGATGCCTAATGACACCCAGTTTAGAAAGACTAACGGACACTCCTTAAATTGAAAATACATATTCTGGGACAAATAACCGTGTAACTTTCCATTCCAAGCAGGGAGTCTAGCAATAGAAACAGTAGTTCTCAAGTAGTTAGTGGTTCTACTTGTAAGGTTTTAATTGTTGAGAGTCATACTTTGAGCATCAATATACGTTTTTTGCACTGAGATTAATGACATCAGTGGAACTCTCAACTGTAGTTCTTCAGAACCACACAATAGAGTTTAATCTACAGCATGAATGTCTTGGACTCCTTCCACGACCATTAAGTGTTAAACTGCCAAGCTCATCTCATTATGCAGAGATCCTATTCAACCCAAGGGAAATACAGTAGTACGACTTCAGCTGAACTGCACAACAAATTCTAATTCGTTCTGTGGTTTGAGCTTTGTAAAATGTTTACACAGTTATAATGCATTTCTATGTGGAGACTGATAGTATCTGATTTTAATTTTTGTGTCAGAGCCGGCTAATCGACCATTCCAATATCCACTCCCCCTTCATTTCTGACTAATAGAATCTGGATTTGTAACTGGACACATTAGTAGAATAAATGACTACATTTTCTAGCTTCCCTTGCAGCTAGATATATGTAATGAAAGCAGAAGTAAGTAGCAATGTTGTATGGAAGTAGAAAATACTTCACTGGAAGGGGCTCTTTTGTACCCTTCTGCTCCCCCTTCTCTCCATTTTTTGCCTGCCATAACGTGTGATCAACAGAAATCCCATAACTACCTTGAAGCATAAAGCAACCTTAACTGTGGAGGCCATGCATTAGAATGATGGAGCAGAAAGATAAAAACATCCTTCACTCTACCACACCGCTGACATACATTCCTGGGCTGTCCACCTTTAGACTCCTTTAACGTGAGAGAGCAAGACACT
Source organism: Callithrix jacchus (assembly GCF_049354715.1). Lineage (NCBI taxonomy): Eukaryota > Metazoa > Chordata > Mammalia > Primates > Cebidae > Callithrix > Callithrix jacchus. The sequence continues at coordinate 15,842,627 of NC_133518.1, read as the reverse complement.
TCTATTACGCTTAATCCTCTGTTATTTAGAGTTTTCTTAAACCAAATTAACATAATACACATGTAATTTATTATTTAGTAAAGGCCAAATGAATTTAATAAACTAATTGGGACTAAATATTTGAATTTTATAATACCTGAAACTTAAATAATGTATTTAAGACAAAAAAAAAAAAAGATTTAGTACTTTATCTAATGGTAAACATACAGGAACAAAATTTTTTATTGATTAAAAATGTATATGAATTAAAGAGGAATTTAGATCAATGATAAGAAAAAGAAAGTCAGAAGTCAGTACAATGTGGTACAAACAATAATTAATGAAATGAGTATTACGGTAGATAACTGTCATATGACATACACTTATCAAAGGAAACAAACAGCCCGAAAAGTATGGGTTGAACTTTGACATACAGACATACTGTGTGTCCTTCTTATTTGAATATTGGTTCTTAATGCTTTTGTGTGACCCATTCATTCTATGTCTACTTATATTGAATAATCAACTTCCGGGCTGAATGGAAGACTTTGGTCTTTTAGCTTTCATGTACAGCAGACAGACATCTTAGAAAAATCCCCAGGACAACAGAAAATTATTAACATGCCTTTGATGTCCAGTGAATCCTTTCAAGTCTGGTTTTTGCTGTGCACTCTTGAAAAGGCATTAAAATATTTTAAACAGGCCTAGCAAAAGGATCAAAAACATTAGATTGCATTTAAAATAAAATCTATTCCTTAGATTGCTTTTGATTACCCAGGCAGAAATTTTGTTTCCGTGTTGCTCTGTAATGATAAGCATTTGTGTTTATCATGATTATTTGATCAGTAATATTTTGTTTTGGGAAATATTCATGTTAAATATCCTACCAAGATCTTAGAGCTCTCCAAGCTCCTGTCTGCTCCAGTGGTAGGCAGACCTTTGGGAAAACAGTTAAGACTCATTTCTTCTGTATAATCTCAGTGTTATTCATTTAATACCTTCAAATCCTTGTTCTGCATTCATATGCAAATATCTGTAGTTGTGTTTATGTAAATTATTGGCACACAGTACTCAACTCTAACTATATAAGGCAGTGTGTAGGTATCATATGTAATTAGAGTGATGCACCTATGGCCTCTTCAGTCAGCTACTGCATGCTCTTCCTTATGTTAACCACACGTAGGGAGAGATTATTTAGGAAGATGATTTTTCAGGCAAACAATTTTTTTAATCATTTAACTTCTCTATTACAAATATACAGATGGTCCCTGATTTACAATGGTTCAACTTACAATTTTTTTTTACTGACAGCGGTGTGAAATCGACATGCATTTGGTAGAAATCATACTTCAAGTACCTGTACAACCATTCTGTTTTTTACCTTCACTGTAGTGTTCAACAAATTACATGCGATATTCAACATTTTATTATGAACCAGGCTTTGTGACAGATGATGTTGCCCAATTGTAGGCTACCGTAAGTGTTCTGAGCACGTTTAAGGTAGGCTAGGCTAAGCTGTGATGTTCAATAGGTTATCTGTGTTAAATGCACTTTCAACCTACGATATTTTCTACTTATGATGAGTCTACCGGGATGTGACCCCACGGTAAGTCAAGGAGCATCTGCATGGCTGTTGAGATGGCAAGATAAAGATACTTACCCCTGTGACATCCATAACCTTAATGGCTGCAAGCTGGCCCGTTTTGACATGACGACCCTGTGAAGAAAAAAAATAACAAAAGATGAAGTTCTGATGACCAATAGTAGCATTCAATTCATACCATAAAGAAACACTGCTTGGATCAGAGCTGTGCTACGTCAAGGGGGGCAGACAGAAAGACAGTCATGCACAGAAACACCATGTTAAATAGGTATTTTTATTTGTAAAATATTTTGTGTTTATTTCATAAAACATCCCCAGTCCCTTTGTTTATTTTCACAGTGGGTGTCCAGTTAAATAAAAAAGGCAGTGTTGAACAATTTGGTTCTACCTCCTCTCCAAGGCATTTGACAAGAGCTTATGTGAGAGGAAGACTTACATGGAAGGGGAGCTAGGCCTGCGTGGAGAATACACAAATATCTCTGTTAGAAAACATGCAGTAGATGAAGAAACTTTGGTTTCCTTCATTCTTAAAATATCTTGTAATGGTTTTGGCTGGATATGATTCTGCTATCATTTATCTGAGATTGTTCACTTATCTTTATTTTAAAAGGGAGCCTAAAATAAGAGACAGCAATCAATCCAAATTTGCGATCAAGGAGACAGTGTTGAACGTTACAACTGCTTCCCCAAGGTGGGCACCTCTGGTCTTTAGAACCACAATGAAGCAGCAACCACACGGCAGAATCAGGAGTGAGTAGGGTGTGCCAATGGGCACTCTCAGAAGAGAACTATTTTCTCTTTGCTTGCTCCTCGAGAAAGTACAATGTCTACATGTGACTCTCAGATGACAGCAAAGATGGTCCTACTTATGATGACTTCTACGTGAATTTTATATATAGCTCCCAAAATACGTTTTACTTCTATTAGGCAATAAAATGTAGCTTCTAAGATCAGCTGGGTTCAGATCCTAGCTGCCTGACCTTAGGCAAGTCCCTTAACCTCCCAGGCCTCAGTTTCCTCATCTCAAAACTTGAAATAATAATACCTAATGCATAGAATTGCAGGGAGAATGATGTGAGATAATGTATGTAAAGTACTTGACAGTGACACAGGCTGTACTTATGTGTGCGCCCACCTTCCAATTAATTTTAAATGTTGTTTTCCCTACTAAACTATATGTTTCATAAGGGCAAGGACTGTGTCTTATCAACGTATTTCCAGTACCTGGAATAGTGAGTGCCTACCCTGTAGATGCTGTGGCAGGTGCACGAATTAACAACAGGTAAGGAGGCATGTGTAACTGTGGTGTGGAAAAAGTGTCTGGCCTGGTGCAATCCAGATTCAGTAGTTGAGGTTGGTGAAAATGTGCTAGTTTAGTTGGACCAAATTTTTAAAATTTTTTGGTAGAAAACATCATTGGGCCAATTTGGTGATTGAGAGCTCCTATATCCTCATGCTCTTGAAGCTTTTACCTTTTCCTGCTACTTCTCTCCCTTACCACCCCAATTTTCCCCACTCCTCTGACCCTTTAACTTCTGCCCATTCTGCCTGTCTTCTTTTCTTCTCCCATATCTCAGCTTGAAACATCTATTTACTCTGATTCTCATGGTGCTTCCTTCAGCTTTTGGCCCCCATTCTGCTGCCCTTTTTTTCCTCCTCGCTTAGGAAAGAACACAGAGGAGACAGTAGATCAGTAATCCAAATTGTCACTGACACAGCCCCTCACACTTATTTCAACTTTCCTGAAATCGAGGGAGGGGGTGGCGTGTTACCCTGTAAAGAGGCCTGGACCACAATCCCAGAGGCCCGATTCTTGTCCAGGCCCTGCCCAGGACCTCGGGACGTGTCTGAGTCCTCATTTTCCCATCTACAAAGTGTGGGGAGGCTGGGCTCAGTGGTTAGTGCAGAGGGCGGTATCAGCACTACCAACTCTTTCCATCCCAAGGAGCTTTTAGAAATTTAGTTTTCACAAGGTCGAGAAGCACCACTGCTACAGAACCAGGAACACAAACTTTCCTGCAGAGCAGCAGTGCTACCTTTCCTGCAAGCGTAAGTCAGTCTCGCACAAGGAAGAGGTAGCAACCGCCTCCTCTTTTGAGTCTGTGATGCCATAATCATGACCCCTGCAAAGGAATCCATAGCAGTACAACCGACAGTGGACTTTAAAGTAATGGCTATAAATCATACCTTAAATAATGGCCGTTTATCTAGTAAAGCACTGAAAGCAGGTAGGGGAAATGTAGGCAAATACAGAGGCTCTGTCTTATATTATTTAGCTAATTTACCTTGAAATTATTTTAATGGTGCCTGTAATAGGATACAGTCAACTGCTGGGCATGTTGCAGTGCCCTCCGGAGCTGACCCCTTTCTGCCACACCACCTTGGTAGGCTCCCACCTGCTCTTACTCTGTGGACCTTGAGAACAAACTCTGCACTTCCGGAAAGGTACCGTATTGTTTCTTGCCTCTCAGATGCTGCGTTTTCTTGTTGTGGGATGCCCTTTGCCTTCTTGACTCCTCAGAACGTACTCTCTCTTTCTAGATTCAATTAAAGTACTCTGTACCTCCCTGTCGATCTCTCGTCACCTCTACATGTCCCTGTGTGTATTATTGCAGGACCTCAAAGGATCAACGTCCCTCTCCCTCTCTGGTCTTCCTTCCTCTCTCCCTTCCTTCCCCTGTGGCTCCATTTGCAGCACTACTGTTTCCCAAATAAAACCTTAAGTGGAACTCCCCTGGTTCAAGCAGGGACTTGACCACCCAACTCTAGTCTGCTCTGCCTTGAAATTCCCCTCATTCCCGAGGGAGTCCCTGAGGCATGTCTGCCAGCAGGCAGTTTGAGAGAATTTGCACAGATTTTCAAGCCCTTGCCAAGCAGCAAATCCTCTTTGAGTGCATAATTTGTTGCAAGGACACCTCAATGCCCAGTCCTTTCCATTAGCAGCCTGGGGCTAAGGCAGCTCATGGTACTGGCCCAAGGCCAGAGAGGAAGTGGGGTAAAAGTGATCCGTGTTACAAATGCAGGCAGTGGGCAGTTCGAAATAAAATATCAGCTCTAAAAAAAACTTAGTATACACGGTTTTTGTTGTTGCTATTTTTTTTTTTTTTTTTTAAGGTAGCCACTAGGAAAATGACAGAAGTTAATACTGGAAAAGAAAACAACATTATGTTTCTTCCATTTTGACTTTAATTTCCAAGCTAAAACAGCAGCTCTCAATGGGTCTGACAGATGACTGAATACTACACCTTGGAACGGCAGTTTGGGCCTACATGAGATCCTGGAGGTGGAACAATGAGCGGCCTCAGATCACTCCCAGGCAAAGGGATCCCCGTGCTCTGGAGCATGAAGGATGCCACGCTGTCACACTTTGTTGATCAGGAAACGGCCATGAAGGAACATGCCCAGCATGCGCTGCCTGTCATATAGGGCCAAGTTACAGTCTAGATGAAGGCAGACGTGGAGGGAATGGCAGCGAGTCAGCCGACCCAAAGCTCACTAGGAACCTGAGGCACAGTCATGGTAAGACAGTTTATAAAGAGGCAACTTTACAAAATCAGAAATGAGTTGGGTAGGAAGACCCCCTAAGAGCCTAATCCAATCCTCTCCTTTTAGAGATGAGGCAAACTTTCACAGCTAAACTCAGGACACCTTCTCCTCTATCCTACTTCTTCCATCCAGCTCCTAAATCACAAATTTCTATCATCAAACTTTTAAAATAATTTTAAAACAAACTTTTAATATTTTACTTTACTTGAGTGGAATATCAAACTAGTCATCTCTGCGTGGCATAGGATTTTTAACTGTGTTTTAAATTTGGAGACAGTGCAACAAAGGGGATGTTATTACAATTGAATTTTAAAGAGAAAATGTAATATTACCCCCCAATGCCAATTTATTTTCTCTTATAAGAGAAATTTAAAATACAAATATAGACACCATGTAGACTTAGATCTAAAATACATGTTTCAAGCTGGTGCCGTGCTGCTTGTCTGTACTCCCAGCTACTTGGGAGGCTGAGGCAGAAGGATGGCTCAAGTCCAGGAGTTCGAGGCCCGCCTGAGAAACACAGCAAGATCCCATCTCTAAAATGAACAAATGGATGAACAACAACAAAAATACATGTGCAGCCAATAACTAAAAACTAAATTCTGAAAAGAAAAAACTAAAAGAAGACAAAAGAGTTTAAAAAAATTTCCATAAAAATTACAGAAAATGTCCTGTCAGATTGCAGTTGCTGAGTCATTTTTTTAATAAAAGGATGAAATGTTTTTTTCCTGCTGAAATAACCAATAATGGCAAAAGCTAGTGAACACACTAAATCTAGAAAAATAAAACTGATATCCTGGAAGGACCCCAAGCCTAATGTCAGATAATGTCCTAAAGCATACAAAGCCTGTCCACCAGAAAGGAATGAGGAAGGCATCAAAACAAGGGAGGCAGAGCCTTGGGGCCACTCAGTGCTGGGGGCATGGCTCAGCCTGGTCCTCTGACATACTTAGGAACCTACTCTGCTCCCCTCTTCCCTTCTTCTTTCTCACTTTTGAGGTAATGAACTATGTTGATCCTCGTTCTATGTAAAATAATTCAACATCCAGCTGAAATCTAAATCACTCAAGTACTATTAATATGTACCCTACCCTTTCCTTTAATTCCTCCCTAAAATGAATGCAAGAGAAGACAATAGTTGTGTTTTCATAGTCACATAAGCCTTACCTCTGTTACTGTTATTTTCTAAGGAAGAGCAAGAGGATTGCTCAGCTGCTAGCCTAAGGCTAGCCCGGAAGACAGAGTGCTTTCATTTCTAGGTCACCCACATGCATTTGTTTCTGGCAAAGCACACAAGCAAACCATCTTTGTTGAAAATGTAGACATTCTCCCCACCATCTTCATCCTCCTGCCCAGTGAGCCTCATACACAGGAAGAGAGTGGCTCATTCTCTTTCGTATTTACCTTAGATTTAATCTCCACTTTACTGAGGAAGTTTTCTTCAGTTTCCTAATTGCAAATGAGTACTCCACCTTTGTGTTCCCAGAGCATCTTAACTCAACCCCACTGATCACAGCCAGCACCGTGATTTTTTTAAAACATGCATCACCAGAACTATGAAAATAAATCAGATCAAAACGAAAAAAGCAGAATGTAGAATACGTAGTAAAGGCAGCTGTTTTATGTCTCACCTTTTCTGATTCATTCATTCATTCTATCTATCTATCATCTATCTATCTATCTATCTATCTATCTATCTATCTATCTATCTATCTATCTGTCATCTATCAATCATAGATGCTGCAGTATACCACCAAGATTCTCAAGTACAGGCTGAAGTACCTGACAACTCTCAGTTAGGTCTCTCTCTGGGAATGGCCCTTAGACAAAGAGCCACCTCACCCAAGGTCATGCTCCCTCCTGGAGACAGGTGAAGGACGATGGCAACTTGGATAGGATATCCTTGGAAGGGTAGAAGTGGTGGAGAATGTGGGAATGGACAGAATTCAGAGATATTTGAGAGGTCAAATGAAGAGGACTTGGGAATAGATTGGATATATATTTCCCTTGTGTCTTCCTAGTGCTTTGCACAGCAGGGACTCAGCAAATATTTGCTGAAAAACAGACTGAATGAAGGCATGAAATTTTAGAGCTGCGTTTGGGTTCCTGGTATCAGCCGCATGTCTACACCAGTCTCCCCTACCCCATTTCCCCAGCCACAAAGTACATAAGACCAGATAGGGTGAGGTTGTAAGCAGAATTATAATCATTTTGCTCATAACTATAAAGCTGGAAGATGAATGTAAGTGGATGAAGTTCTTTTAAACTCTACAAAGAGACCAACTCACTATCCCTTTCCATAGATCACAGAGAAAGCAGAAATTGGTTTTAGCTTTACTTCTGAGCTGTCATGATGAGAACAAACGTGAACTCTGGTTTTCCGCTCCCAGTTAAGACTAAAGCTCAGTTAAAATATCTATCTGGACATCTTTAGGAATGCTACCTTTTTTTGATACAATATGTCTTGAGGCAAAGAGACAGACAAGAGGACATTATGAAAAGACTCCAAAGATCCTTATGGTCAAGTAACACGAATGTTCACAAAGAATACTTGGCACGATGTCCATATTCCTGTTGTCCCCAGGTTAAATGGAGCCACTGTGTTTCCATGGCTTACATGTGTCATTCATTGGTGGCTTAAAAACCCTGCTCTCCATATCTGCAGAACTGTGATCCAGGCTTCATGGCTCCCAGACTTGCAGCAGAGGTAACACAAGGTACCTACTTAGGATGGTGCCCAAGCAATTGTTCTCCATCTCAACACCACTCACTGTGAATTCCTTTGCTTGGCACCTCTGAGTGACAGAAAATGGATTGTTTTCAAGATTGTTCTGGGGTGGGCCGACCAAAAGCTGAGACTTGCTCACAGACGTGAAGTGGGGAAGAAGAGACTGGGTTTCATTTTTCTTTGTTAGAAACTAGGATTCTTCAGTCTTCATGGCTGCCAGCTTGGCTCAGTTTATAAATCAAAATGGATGCTCAAAGGGAAAAAAAAATCAAATAGTCACAATTTTTAGCAGACAATAGTTAATGTATGCAGATTCCGTGGCAGGGAGCCTAATGCCTGTACCCAGGAAAGGCACGCACAGCTGAAGTGACAGCAGTGACGAGGCAGACAAGCTGAGGGGTGATGAGAGCTGAAAAGCAGACGAGCCAGCCTCTGGGCCAGGCCTTGTGCCAAGAACACACTTCCCAGTAACCTCCTCTCAACCCAGAAATTGAGCACAAAACCAAAGCTCTCACTGCTCTCATCTAATTTATAGCACAGGATTACCACTATCTGTGGCTTGCTTTTATTTTTTGAGACGGAATCTTACTCTGTTGTCAGATTGGAGTGCAGTGGTACCATCTTGGCTCACTGCAACCTCTGCCTCCTGAGTTCAAGCGATTCTCCTGCCTCAGTCTACCAAGTAGCTGGGATTACAGGTTCCCGCCATCACACCCAGCTAAGTTTTGTATTTTTAGTAGAGACGGGGTTTCATCATGTTGGTCGGGCTGGACTTGAACTCCCGACCTCAAGTGATCTGCCTACCTTGGCCTCCCAAAGTGCTGGGATTGCAGGCATGAGCCACCGTGCCCAGCCTCATCTGTGGCTTTCACACATTCATTTCTGGGAGGACTAACCCCCTTAGATGTGGGAACTCAAAAGATGGGGACAAATATGTACATTCAGCCAACTCTTCAGCCTCTCCAAATATCCCATACTCCTTCCCACCCAACAAATAGCCTCCTCTATCTCCTGAGCCAAAAATGGTACCTGGGGTGATAAACAGCATTCCAAACCCTGGTACCTGAACACCAGTCCAAGGTGAATTTTTCACACAACTCCAGTAAAAGATGAAAAATAAGTGATTTCTTTTAGAAAACAAGAGGTTTTCAACTTATGCAGGATTCTTATTTTTGGTGTTAAAATGCCCATTAATGAAATGTTTCTAACTTTTAATAACCCTATCTTGGTTCCCAATTTTTTTTCCCAAGGAGATTTTAGTAATCCATGAAATCTAAGAATCCAGAAAAAAGTATTTTTAAATACATGAACATAATAAAAAGGTTAATAACCCTCTGAAGACACAAAGAAGGTTCTTGATGCAATCTGTAAACCCACTTCTCTCTTCTCTGGGCCCCCTATGTTCCCAATGCCCTTACAATGCAGTCCCCTAGGTACATGGCTTCTACATACTAGAGCAGAAAGCCCCTCAAAGGCAGCAACTCCACGTTAAGCCTGTTCAATCCTCTGGTATTGTCTAGGACAGCATCTTGCAAAGGGTAGGTGCTAAATCACACAGGAAAACATCAAGTTTCTAGGCCTAGTGAACCTTGTAAATTGCCACAAATCACAATGAACAGAGATTCCTGTGATCCATCAGGGGCTACACCTGGGAGAATCTTGACAGAATTTGGGGAAATGTCTACTTACTAATGTCAGAAAGCTTAAGAGAAAAGAAGACTGTATGAATGGCTGACAGTATCATAACTGGAGGGGAAAGCCATGTGATTTGATGTGAGTGAATTGCTTAAGGAGTTCTGTTTTTGTTTTCTTTTCCAAGTGTTAACTAATAAAACTAGGTCACTGAAATAGGCCCTGGAGGCTTGCTAGAGACATTAGCATTCTGCATGTCTAATCGCAGCAGCTTACCAGAGGAAAGGGTCAGGGAGACAGAGATACATCAAGAGAAAAGCCAGGTCCAGACACTGCCCTGCCGCCATCCTTCCACGTCTGCCCCTCTTTTCCCGACATGGTACTGACTAGAGGCAGGATGCTGCAATGTTCTTGGAGAAAGAGGACTCATTTTTAAAGATTTCAGATCAATAGCACCCTCTCTAAGGACTACTGTATGAGGCAACTCTGTCTTCCCCTCAGGATGCCTATCAGACCCATTGGTCGCTATATCCCATCTCCCAGCTGTAGATTAAGAGGATATATTACATCCTCTCCCCTGGCCCTGCACAAGTTTGCCAAATGCACCTGAAGCTGGCCCCTATTGTTCGAGATTTACTACCAGGTGATTGCGAGTGGACAGGGTTGGCTTTGGACCACAGGCAACATGGGCTGGGGGTTGGGGAAAATAGATGACAATCATAAGAAAAAGGCAAAACTGCATTTCACTGTGACTTCGATAGGAAGCCAGTCCACCCACAGGGCTGTCTCAGTCACTTAATAGACTTCTGCAGCAGCAGCAGGAGCTGTCTCCTGTTCAGAAAGAAAAAGGACCACACTGGTGTCGTGAGAAAGAACAAAGGCAAAGGACCACAGTGTTCCCAGCTATCATTCTTGGGGCGGCAGGAACACAAATGGGGACCCATTTGGCTCTTTATTTGGGCTGTTGATGAATAAACCCTCTCCCACAGTGTCCTCAAACCTCCAGCAGTTTTAATTAAAACAAAAGAAATGTCAGCAGGAAAAGGACTGGAATATAATTAGGGCCCACCAAATCTAAAGTAATATGGGGGAAAAAGACTAGTAATGAAAGGGAAGCTTTCAGGTTCTTACTGAATCCCTGCTCTGTTGCCGACATAAAAATCAATTTCAATAGGCTTTAGTTGTATCTGAGCTGGAACACAGTGACAGATGAAATTTAGTGAGCAACTTATTGGAGTCATAATGATTCCCACAGAAGAAAAAAAAAAAGACTACAATGAGGACTCCCAACCGAATCTCTCCTCTGTAAGAATGTGTGTTTTTTATACATACATACAATGTATACATCATTATTAAAATTATATCTAAAATTTTTTATGCCTAAAACATATATAGGCTGAGTGTGGTGGCTCACGCCTATAATTCCACTGCTTTGGGAGGCCAAGGCAGGAGAATCACTTGCAGCCAGGAACTTGAGACCAGCCTGAGCATCATAGTGAGACACTGTCTCTACAAAAAAATTAAAAAATTAGCCAGACCTAGAGGCATGCACCTGTAGTCCCAGCTACTCAGCTGAGGTGGGAGGATCGCTTGAGCCCGAGGGTTCCAGGCTGTAGTGAGCTATGATTGTGCCACTGTACTCCAGCATGGGGGATGGAGTGAGATCCTATCTCTACAAAAAATTAATTAAAAATGATAATATTGTATATATAGAAATATACATTATAAATTTATACATATGGAGGAGAATTTAAAAAGTAAATTTTTATCCTGGAAAGTGTAAATTCTCTCTCTCACACCCTTTCAGTGGTTTTCAACGGGGCAGTTTTGTGTCCCGGGAGACATGTGATGCTGCCTGGAGACCCCTTTGCTTGTTATGACTGCAGCTACCGACCACCAGAGGGCGGAGGTCAGGGATGCTTCCAGATCTTCCACAATGCACAGGACGACACCCTTCCCCAACAAACAATCATTGGGCCCAAAATGTCAGTGGAGTCAAGGTTGAGAAACCATATTTTAAAGAATTTGACATTTAATACGTGCTCAGTGAATGCTGAAGTCTATGAAATGTCAGATTCCACAGAAGACACTAATATTACCAAGATCAGATAAGGTCTTGACCTCAGGGATCGGCCATGGGTTAAGGGAGCACAGCAGATGAACTATTCTTTCATTGCTTAATATATTCTTACAGGTGAAATCTTTTCTTAAATCCCAAAAATGCATGTTCTTTAGGAACACAGGCAATTCTATATCCGGTGACTTCCGAGACCACTTTTCAACCGGCTTGTGTGGCCAATTGTAAGACTTTCCCATTTAAGCAGCATAGTCTATTTTTTAAAAAACCTGAAGTATTATTAGGACTAAATGGAATTTGATTTATTATAACTGGACACAATTCTAGCTAATTATATTAATTTTAGAAAGAATACCCTATTTTCATTTTAAAACAATGTTTAGGTCTTGCTAACTCTTCACACTGTGTGTTCTTTTCTTCCTCTTAAAGATCTACTTATAGTTTTAAGTTATTGGCCACTCAATTCAGAAAAAATTGTTTGATTAAAACATAAATCATGTGAACTTTTTTTTTGTTTTTTTGAGACAGAGTCTCGTTTCGTCACCAGGTGCCAGGCTGGAGTGCAGTGGCGAGATCTCCGCTCACTGCAAACTCTGCCTCCCAGGTTCAAGCAATTCTCCTGCCTCAGCCTCCCGAGTAGCTGGGACTACAGGCTGCGCCACCATGCCCAGCTAAGTTTTGTATTTTTAGTAGAGATGGGGTTTCACCATGTTGGCCAGGATGGTCTCGATCTCTTGACCTCGTGATCCACCCGCCTTGGCCTCCCAAAGTGCTGGGATTACAGGCATGCCCAGCCAATCATGTGAACTTTCAAGCTCGAAATGTCATGGTCAATGACAAGAGGATAAAAGCATTTGCCTTTAGCCAACATCAGTTCTTCAAATGCAGAGATATAGGGATCTTGCAATTGCTGTAAGCGATCTGTTTCCAAGAAATAAGGAAAGCAAAATTCATTTTTTTAGAAAAAATAAATGAGCAGAATTATTTTATATCACTAGTACCATTCACCACCTTTTAGGTACTTAAGGATTAAAGAACTCAAGATGGTCAAAGAGTTCTATAATATCCAAATATAGATTCTCCACAGCATATGAAAGAAATAATTATGGCCTATTAATTGTTCCACCTGCAATAGCAAAAGACCCAGATCTCTGCAAAGGCTGAAAATATCTCTCCCCCTCCAACAGATGTCTTCTGTGTCAGCACAGACTGCATTCGCGATTGTGCTTTCTGAGCAAAGACCTGCATATTGTTCTTTGGGGAGGAGGGTGAGAGGACAAAAAGGACATTAGAAAACTGAAAGTTGTTTTATAAATGCAAGATGGCTCTTACGTATTCATAGCCTTTCAAAGTGATGGCCATCACAGACTATAGCAATTTGTCCGCAAACATATCCATCCCTGGGAAGCTCGTTGCTGGGAGTAAATAGTCAAGTGCCTTTCAGAAACCTGTACTCTCCTGTCAGGACAATAATGCTCAGAACACTTTTGTCTGAAATCTTGGGGGAGGGGAGAAGGTGAAATATGATGACACACTGAGAAAGAACAAGGGCTCTTTTAAGTAAATATGATATGCCCCAAGCTCTGGGTAGGCCTGTATGGGAGGGTAGCTGACTAGTTAGTAAATGCATTGATTTACAGCTAAATTTAGCTGCAATCCAACTGTGACCTGTCAGGTAGCTTCGTCTCAAGGAGGGTGAGTTTTCCCTGACTCCAGTGAAATTCTTATCTCCACCACATTTTCATGCCTCCAGTTTAGGTTGACTCATCAGAGATCGTGAGACAGGCAAGGAGAGCATCTTGCTGACTCTTGGCAATCTTCTCTTCTCCAGCAGGTATTTCACATAGTCTAGGAGAGAACTGCCTATCTGTAGCTAGAGCTTTGCAGGCTCTGTAGGGGATGTGGAGGTTAAGAGGAAAGGCTTTCGAAGAGTTACGAGGTTAGACCCACTAACTGTGTAGAACAGATAGAGAACTATTAGCTCACTAGTTTGCAGTAAGGATTAAATTACATATGTAGAAACACTTGGTAGAGTGCCTGGGTAAATGGTATGATCGCAGTGCTTTTAGTGTGATTATGAGGCTCCATTTCTGTTCTCTTCTTCTGCTATTCCTCCCACAGTCCCCCCACTCACCCACGCTGCAGGTTTAGTGTCCTTCTCCCTCTCCTCCAATGTACCATGGGGACTTTACATGTCTCTTTCTTCTGCCTCACTTGAATGGCCGCTGCCTTCAGGTCTTGACTCAGATGTGTCAAAGAATCTCAAATGACTCTTCTCCAATAGTCCTTTTCTGGCTGCCGTATCTAAAACTTCAACTCAACCTTAACTGTTATTATCCTCCTTCTGCTTTACAGATCATCTAACGAACTAGACGGTTTATTTGTTATCATGTGTACTGGGCGTTTCCTACTCTAGAAGGGAAGTGTCTTGAGGGCAGGAGCCTCTCTGTCTTGCTCACTACTCCATCTTCAGTAGCAGATCAGTGTCTGCATGGTGGGTACTCAATCAGTATGTGCTGTGTGAATGAATTCCCAACCTCTTTGTGGAAACACATTTCCAAGTCCTCCTTTTTTTTTTTTTTTTTTTTGAGACGGAGTTTCACTCTTGTTGCTCAGGCTGGAGTGAGTGTAATCTCAGCTCACCACAACCTCTGCCTCCTGGGTTCAAGTGATTCTCCTGTCTCAGCCTCCTGAGTAACTGAGATTATAGGCATGCTAATTTTGTACTTTTAGTAGAGACAGGATTTATCCATGTTGGCCAGGCTGGTCTTGAACTCCCAACCTCGGGTGATCCACCCACCTCAGCCTCCCAAAGTGCTGGGATTGCAGGCATGAGCCGTCGCACCTGGCCCCTCCTGTTCTCTTTAAAAAAATTCATAGCATTTCTTACTTGAAGGCATAACAACTCTGACAGAACAAGTACTGTTAACAGACTTTAACATGAAGGCTCAAAAAACCCCAAGATTTTTCCAAGTCGTATTTTACTTTCACACTGGCCTTGCATATAAGTCAAGGAAAGAATATGGTATTTTCTCTTTTTAAATTATATTTAATCTTTCTCTAAAACCTAACGGATAAAGAACAGAACTGTGAATTAAAATGTCTAATAATCAGAATATATTTTCTGCCCAGGAAAATGTATTTATGTCAATATATTGGTTTTACTTAAATATTAACAATATAAAGTAAAGAAGTAGAGGTAACTGGATCTCTAAGATACATTTCTGCTAGAGGCAGCCAATAGATCAACCTTACAGGGAGCAGTTAAGAATGAGGCTGTGCTTTTTGAACCAAAGGGAACATCGGATCATCTTTCCCTGACATAACGTGGAAAGATAGAAACTTTGTCTAAACTGTTCAGACCTCAATCAGCTAAGGTCACCTGCACAAAAACATGAAAATTGCCTTTCCTGCCTCCTTTTCCCCATTTTCAATTGTGAAATAGGTGGAGGCATATGGTCAAAGATCCACAAGCAGAATCTCTTTTAACAGCACCTTATCTGAAAATTTCAAGTCTCATTTCAATGTAGTTGCCGGTACCTGATTTCAATCACATTGGGTGGGCCTTAGGTACTTGCCTAGGATCCAAAAGATCAGTATCAATCTGCATTTTTTTTAGCATTTAACTCAGTGTCTTGTGTTCGCAACATAAATGGTTTATTTCATTGGTGGCTTCTGTCTGCATGAGGGACATTAAAAAAATAAAACTGGTGCTCATTTATGAGCTGCTGACCTTTAATCATTAAAATATACCTTATGATATCCCGGGAATTCCTAACCAGAAAATGTGTCTTAGATTTAATAAACCACTAAGTGACAGTAATTCAATACCAATAATAACATAATATTTATTAACCACTGATGAACATTCAACGGCTATGAACTTAAATGTTGAAAAGTATGTAGCAGTCATACATATGATGCTTTAAAAGATTGAATTATACTTCTTAAACACATATTTCTGTTTTCACATTTTTAAACATAAAAAATCATTTTGAGAAAAATACATTTTAGGAAACAAATTCAGAAGCCATAAAAAAAATCTTTGGAAATAATCAATGCATTGGCTCTAAAGGAGTAAAAATACATAGTTTCTATTTAGAATTTGATCAGTTTTCAATTTTTCAATAAGGTTCTAGGCAAATCTTTTTAGCTCTCATGGATTTTATGAAGAAGAGAAATAGAAATACTTGTTATGCCTCTTTTCCTTTCCAGAACTAAAATGCAAACAGGAGCGTCCAGATAAGATAAGTTCTTATGAACTCCACTTTCAGTAGAGTTGTCTAACCTTGACAACTCCTGCCCAGGGATTCACACATCATAAACGCATACAGTATTCCACTTTTTTTTTTTTTTTTTTTTAAGACAGAGTTTTGCTCTTGTTACCCAGGCTGGAGTGCAATGGTGCGATCTCGGCTCACCGCAAACTCCGCCCACTGGGTTCAGGCAATTCTCCTGCCTCAGCCTCCTGAGTAGCTGGGATTACAGGCACATGCCACCATGCCCAGCTAATTTTTTGTAATTTTTAGTAGAGATGGGGTTTCACCATGTTGACCAGGATGGTCTCGATCTCTTGACCTCGTGATCCACCCGCCTCAGCCTCCCAAAGTGCTGGGATTACAGGCTTGAGCCACCACGCCCGGCCCAGTATTCCATTATTAAGGAAAAGGCAGCCAATAAAAATTTACTGAAAGTGCATAATTTCTGTAAATTGAAATGGATTCCAGTGCCCTTTGGAATGTAGTCAAGTTTTTACAAAGAAAGGCCTTATGAAGAAAATCTTCTAATTTCACATAAAATGAACATAATATTTATAGTAAGTTAAAAAAAACACACTACCTTCTTACCCAACTCACAAGCTTCATTGTTACACAACTCCAAACAGCACCCTTTCCCTTGTTTTCTATATAAATGGCATCCTTCTGGGGTTGAACACGTTGGTAGCCCTGTTAATTAAAAGTTAAATTCACAGACTACTTGCTGAGCAGCTATTATATATATAGAAAGCACTGTATTCATTTCTGAGGGACCTAAGTCTTAAGTCAATTTTATTACTAAGTTATTAAAATTTCTTGCACAGAAAATTTAGCTTCATTTTTACAGATTTTACTCTTAAACAAAGGTTTATTAAAAAATATGTTTTTATTTTTCCCTGTTTGTTCCATTTTCAGAGGCTGTCCCAAAATCAGTTATGACCAACATCAACTCATGGCATCTTATTTGGAGGAAGACACCAGTAAAAAACACAAAAAATCTCTACTATATGGTCTTTAGGAAATACAATAATTACCTTAAAGAAAAACTGTGAGAAAAGAAATCCACCTTATTAACTCATTGAGAGAGAACCACTGATGTTAGATACAGAGTACTCATCCCTAATTTATTTTGTAAGGTCTTTTGAGAAAAGTGCAGGAAACAATTGAAGAAGATTGCAATTTTGTTTTTTTTAGAGCCAGAAATAAAATTTTAACTTTGTACTTCTCGCTATACTATTCTCAGGAGAGAACTCATTTACTCCAAAAATCAGGATTCTAATACTTCTGAAAATACTTATTCTGGGGAAAAACACTTTTCTCAAAGAGCTTAATAAATGATAGCAAAAAAGGGACTTCCTGCCTTCCAATTTATTTTGTACTGGCTAATGTATTAGCCACAAAGTCACCATCCATCTAGTCACATACTATTTCTACCATGGCTTTCAGTAAACATACTATTAAGAAAATTGTTTTTGAACTCAAAATTTAATCTATTGGCCTCTATGTTACAAAGGTGAGATAGAAATGAACTTTATTATTGTATTTCATTAATTGAAACACCCATATTTGATATATTTCACTTACTAGAAAAATCAACTCAATAGTGATAGGAGGATAACTGCTTCTCTTTAAATATTTTATATTTATTATTAAAAGTATTTAAATTTAATCATTTTAACAAGGAATAGGATATCATAGGGGCTTTTCTAGATTTCAACAAAAGACCTGAAATTACTATAAGATTATGAAAAGGGAGCAATCCATGAGAGGTAAACTATTTGAAATATTTCAAATACTGAGAAATATTTGTATAAACTTCATAACTGCTATTTTGCATTTAACTATACCAATAATGATTCATGAGCAGTTTCTTCCTGGTTTCCAATACTCTTAGAGACTCTTAATAAATGCAGTATTAAAGCAAATGATTGGCAAAAAGAGGCCTGAATAAAGATGCAGTAGTTCAGACACGTTGTACTCCTACTTCCACTATGTATAAAGGTGCCAGCTCTGTAGGGACTTGGGCCCTATACAACAAAAACCTTCAACTTTCACTCTTCAACACTCAGCTTAGGTAAGGAGGTAATTGAAACAAATGCCACCACCTAAATCAAAGTGAGAGAATCTAGAGGATCCTTTGAGCATGATCTGGAATGTTCTGGTAAACAGCACAACTAGGGAAAATTGTCAAGACATTCACAATATCATAGGCTCAGGAATGGGCTGATTAAAAAAAACCTAATAACATACAAATACATGAATGTCACCAGAACAGCTGATCACTTTATCCTAATAAAAATTAAAGAAGCAATATTTAAACCATCATTCAAATTTTCAAAGTTTTCTTATGAAGTAGATTTGTGAAGGTGATAAAAGGGCCAGAGTTATCCAAGAAGGTTGGGACATCGTTTTAAGATACTTTTACAAAAAAAAAAAAAAAATTAGATTCTCAAACTTTTGGTATAATCAAAGTGTTATGGTTATTCAAATCGAAGAGGGGAAGAATAGATGGATTTTTAAAATGTGTGTACTAATTTTTAGTTCTGTATTTCTTTTCTGTTGATCATCTCATTCGCTTCTGTGAACTTTCCTCTGTCCAAGGATTCACTCACTACTGAATGCCTAATACAGGTCTGAATGAAATGCTACTTCTTGCCTTCATGGAACTTATAGTCATGGCTTTCTTTCATTACACATTTTAAGTATTATGACGATTTTGATTTAAGTAAATCAACAACAAATCCCATTAGAAATAGTAAAAAAAGAAAAAAGAGAGAGAGAGAGAGAGACTTGGGGAAGGGAGCAGACAAAGAATGGAGTAGATTCCTGTGTAGGGCAGCCTTGAAAACACACAGAAAGGAAAGCAAAGAAGGCCTAGAGGGTGCCACTTCACATAGAGGAAAAGGAGCTCTGTGTGAGTGACTGCAGAAGAGAGAGTGCTGCAGGAGGGGGAGATAAAGGTTGTTCTGCCATATTCCCCGAGCCTAATTTGCATAGATAGACACCATCCCAAAGCTATTTTCAAGTCAAAGATACACCCGTGAGACAACAGTGGAAACTAAGATGGCTCCACAACCAGGAGTGATAAATTAGATCCCATTGACATGTGGGTAGAGAACCAGACCTCCCCAAAAACAAGGCTTTATATTCATACTGCCAAACAAAACAGATTCTAATCACCTCAGCAAAAATAGGGGGCTGAAAATAATAAATAGTGCATAAGATTCATAGGTGGTAAATAAAAATTAATAGCTAATATCTACTGTATTACTTTCCATTATAAGCATTTTACATACATTAACTCATTACAGCCCACTATGCTGTTACCCTCATCTTACAGATAAGTAAGCTAATGCACAAAGAAGTTAAATGACCTGTTAAAAATATCTATCATTTAACATAGGCAGCATCTCATTTGACTTACTGCGTTTTCTTTGTTGCTTCCCTTTAGTAAATAAAAAAATATTTCTAGGAGATTTCACTAGATTGAAAATATTTTCAGGCGCTCACTTACAATCTTAGTCTTTCTAGCACTAGGTTTTCCCTCAATATCTTGAGTTTTCAGCTATGAGTTCTCAAAATGGGGTTTTCAGAAGTCAGGAGGTGACTTCAGTCTAGGAAATACAAGGTTTTCAGGGGCCTCGCAGCTTGAGAAGTTGATATTATGATGAACAGATGCCCAAAAGTTCCACAGAGCAACCAACTCAGTCTGGGCTGAACAGAAATGGCAGAAAAGGCATGACTTTAATTCAGTCCTAAAAGATCAGAAGAATAAGATCAGGGGGGAAGACAAGGAAGGGTATTTAAAACACCACTGGCCAATGTATGAGAAAGGGCTTGAGTCTGTATATGGGTATGACATCACATATGTGTAGAAAATAGCAGGATATGCAATTAGAGAAGACAACAAAGTCCCAATCAAGAACAGCCTCCCATGTCACACTAAGGAGCATGATGTTAAAGAGTTTACAGGCTGAGCGCGGTGGCTCAAGCCTGTAATCCCAGCACTTTGGGAGGCCAAGGTGGGTGGATCACGAGGTCAAGAGATCGAGACCATCCTGGTCAACATGGTGAAACCCTGTCTCTACTAAAGATACAAAAATTAGCTGGGCATGGTGGCGCGTGCCTGTAGTCCCAGCTACTCAGGAGGCTGAGGCAGGAGAATTGCTTGAACCCAGGAGGCGGAGGCTGCAGTGAGCCGAGATCACACTATTGCACTCCAGCCTGGGTGAAAAAATAAAAAAAAAAGAATTTGCACTGGGAGTCACAGGATCAGACTAGATTCCAGAAAGGTCACCCTGTCACCATCTTCTCCACTCCTTCCCCACCTCCCTATCCACTATCTTCCAGCTCCAGGATGCAGTTCATCTAACGTCTACCGAGATTTGGAGACTATTAATCTAGTAAGGATCTGAAACAAAGACTGGCAGAGAAAAGATAATAGATCCAAAGAATAAAATGAAGTAGAATCAACAGGACTTGTAGATAGGGTTTTGGAGAATTGAAAGAAAAGACCTCTAGGAAAATAACATCTCTGGTGTGTACAGTCTAGGTGGGCAAGGGTATCATTCTTTGAGACAGAGGACTCGGGAAAACATAAAGAAGGCATGACTTCAGTTGAGGACATACAAGGTTTGCAGGGGCCTGGCAGACATCCAGACAGATGTGTTCATTAGACAGTCCAGTAGAGAAGGCTAAGCTTCAGGAGGTCAAGCCAGTCTGTGGAGACAGGACTCTCAATGAATACCAAGCAAAAACAACCAGGAGACGGGAAAAGAGAAAGTAGCAATATGACTGCAAATCAAGGAAAGAGAAAGTTTCAGAAAGGAGGATGTGATGAGTTTAAAAAAGGAGGGTATGGTCAGATCCAGTGCGATAGAAGACCAAGTAAAATAAAGACTAAAAAGAGCTCATTCGATCTGGCAACTATGAGGCCCCTGGGACCTTAGACAGCAATGCAGGGACAGACATCAGTTTGCATAGAGTGAAGGAAAAAATGGGAGGAGACTACGTGGAGGCAAAGAGGGTAGAAAAAGTTGCTTGGTCTGAAAAGAGATGAAACTATTTCTGAGGTCTTGCTGAAGAAGTCTTCATGCTGGGAGGAAAGAGGCAATTCCGGGCAAGGGAGGAGACAACAGAAACAGCAGGAGAAGCCCTGTCACACAGAGGAAAAGGTGTTATATTGAGGTAGGATGGAAGAAGGCAGAATGCAGGAAGAAAATGAGTTTGGTAAGAGAGACAGAGGGAGACCTGTGGGATAGCTACTCAGTGAGGGATCCCTCTCCAATGGCTCTACTTTTTCTAAAAGGCATGGAAGAAGGCCACCCGTGGAGAACAATGAAGGCAGGGGCTGTGGAAGGGAGGAGAGGAGAGGGGTGGAGATTGGGAGTAACTATTCCAGAGAACGGGAGAAGGAACTGAGCAGGTACATATATTTGATTATTAAGCAGTGCTGAGTTGAGCTGTGCAGCCCAAATACAGAAAAATAAATCAAACAGCTAGACTGACCTTAGGGAAGGGTCTGCAAGGTGGCTGTTCTGGAAGAACAAAGGATAAAGGAGATACTGTATGTTGGCTAAAAATGATTAAACTAAGGAGTCATGAGTCCCAAGGCTGGAGATACAAGTTGTTAAAGTTTCATGGGGACTGAGAGACTGATAAAAGACCTGAGGGTTTAGTCAACATCAAAGAACAGGTGTGCAGGGTGTGAGGGAGTACAAGCCGGAAGCATCAGAAGCTGTGGTCTGAGACTGGGACGCTGTAAACTTGAGATTTTAAAAGCAAAACAGACATGGGTCATGAAAAGTCCAGGTTGTAAATCCTAAGAGTGGGGTGTCACTCCAGGTAATAGCGATACAACGATAGTATCAACATTATACCATTTTACAAATGAGCCAAAGGCTAGACGACTTAGCCAGCATCGCAGCTGGTTAACGGCAAGGCTAAAGTTTCAATCCAAGTCTTTGCTGCCAAGTCCTATGATCTATCTTGTCATACAAAATCATTTTACTTGGTACCTTTTTCTTTCAACCTTTGAATAAGAAATAATAAAATTGTGATTCTGTTTTCAGACTAGGACCAAAAAATGAAAGAAGGCTATAAATCTGACTTAAAATTCAAGTGAAAGTAACAATTTTATTTTCAGGGCAATGGTTATTACCTATAGTGTAGAAGCTTATGAAATCCTGTTAAAGTGTATCTTTGCATAGTGTTTTCTCATTATAGAAACATTAAAAGTAACTAGCTATTGAACATGGCAACAAAAATAGTAAAGAACCACTTTATCGTATAAAACATAAATCCAGCCTCTAGTGGCATGTCTTCTACTATTTCATGATTCTGGTTCCCACTCCCTATTAAGTCCAAGGCTGTGTCAGTATGATTTAGGAAGATAAAGCAAGGTTATAGCACATATAACCCAGGTACCTTTAGGCATACATCCAAATGTGAATATCAGATCTGTACAAAGGTAAATAGAGCTGTCATTTTCTTTGATTAAGAATCACTAAAGCTCTTCATCACCATTACTAGGCAAGACCGAGTGGCCTGCTGCCAACTTGAGGGTGCTGGAGGGATGGGGCAGTGGTGTGGAAATGGCAAATTAGGCACCTCCTGCAGTGAGTTACTGCTCGCCAGTCCTGGGCAGCCCTTAGGACATTATACATTAAGATACATATTCAAACGGAGTGACGGTGGTACACATCAGCATAATTCACCTTGAATAATTCATTACAAAAAGACAAATGAACAAATGTCAAATTTGCTACCTATGATATTAGCTATTACTGTCTTTTACGATATATATTAAGTGAGGAGCCTGTAGGAAACCATATACTTTGCACATCCTCACATAGAGTTACTCCATAGCTATTTATTTCATCTACTCTTGAAGCCAGTAGGGTCTTCCCTTATCTATTGGAACCAATCCAACCCATCCAACCCAAACTACCAAGCCTCTCTAACTGTTCCTAGCTATCCTGGTTTCTCACTGAGCTAGTAGCTAATAGTGAGCTTTTACTGTGTATTAACTTGTCAAGCTAAGGTATTACATGATTACCACATTGGCCATGTGAAGTAGGTGCTATTCCCACCCCCATTATGCTAAGGAAGAGAGCAAGGCACAGTCCCAAAGTCAGCCAGCTGGTGAGGTCAGGCTGTTAGCCATGACCGCATGCTTCTTTCTGCCTTTGTTACTCTGCCATTCAAATTTCATGCAACCTCTGCTCTATAGCTTGATGGCACATGTTTAGGAAGAATTCCCATGTGCTTCATTCCATACTGATCACTCCCTCCTCAGCAGTAGCTCATCCATACCTGGTTGGAAGCTTTGCTTTCAGGTAATGCCAGCACCCTCTAAAATTCACAGGGCAGGCGTTGGAGAGACTGACCAGTCTTGTTTGCCTGGGAAACCGGAGTTGATGGATGGGACAGCCTCTTTGCCGTAGAGAGATTTGGGTTGAAGAGCTTCAGCACTTTCAACATTCTAAGATGTAATCTAAGCCCTAGTCCCCCAGTGTCCAGAAATGGATTTTTAGAATTCTAAATTGTGCCTTTCAAAAATCTCATGGCCAAACCTGATGGAATTGAAAAATTAGAAATAAAGAATATTAGAGACATTCATGTCCACTGATATTAACCCCTTCCATCCTACTCAGAGGAGAGTAGGAATTCTAACACCTTCAGATGTGGGAGGTGGAATCAACTCTAGCCCCTGTGGTCAGAGACCCTCAGTTCTGTCACTCACTGGCTGTGTGACTATGGGAAAAATCACTGAGATCTCTTTAGTTTCCACACTAAAACCAGAGAAATGCTACTTAAGGCCATTATAAGAACTAAAATAGCGAATGAGAAAGTTTTATCAACTGTATAGTGTGCTAAAAATGCTACGAATTTCCATTTTTATTCTACATTTGGGATTCTGACTTTCATGACGGAGACTCGTTTCTAACTTGCAATCCTCTGCCGCAACAATTACCAAATGATGGTGTCCAAGACCACTGTCAAATATAGTACATATTATTCAAAGACCCCATACCAAATGGTCACAAGCCTAGTGTGTTATTGTGTCTGAAAGTGAGTGATCAAAGAATGACTGAAGCTCTCATCTAAACAACAGAAGGAAAACCAGAATAACCCAACAAAAGGTATCATGGACACACATCAACCGCCAGACAGGTTAAAGGTGGGCAACATCCTATGAGAGATGAGACTAAACTCAAGCACATGTTGGAACCTGCCTTTGGTCTTGAAAGAAGAGCAGAGACAGACAGCAGAGACCAGCAGGGACAGACAGCAGAAACGGGACACAGACATGAGAACTTCCTAAAAGATGACAATTTAGGATGTCAGGAGTTCTCTGGTCTGTCCTAAAATGAGGCTGGTTACTTGTGTTGTTAGAGGCCTGAGATGATGTCTGACCATGTCTGGATAGTAATTGGGATGATATGAACGGATAGCTAGGCCCAGAAGTGAGAAATAGGTACTGCCATGATAGTTATCAACCCTCCTCCATGGTCAGGATGAATTCCTCTGTCATGGGCAGGTTGGCTGGGGCTGAAGCACACAGCGAGTGCCATTGCAAGGGGCTCATTATTAGGATATTTTTAAAATCTAACTCAGACCCACAGACTATATTCACTTAATTGGGGCCTAAATTATCAAGAACCTGTATCCCACACGTACACTATTTGACACTTAATATAAATAATGTAGCCAATTTTATTTAGCAAGACTAGCAAAACTTGTACTCAAAATTAATGTTGTCTCTAGGCACTAATACCACTGATGTTTCAATTATTCTGAAATTACCTACATCACATCCCTCTGAATATTGAAAAAGGATATGTCCCATCTTTGTTAAAGAGTATATTTAATTTTTTACATTTAATACCATTCTAAATTGGTAAGGAAGGCAGAAGACTGAGTTGGATAAAACTGTTAGAAAGTTAAAGTAACAGACCAAAGAGAAATTCTGTGGTTTGTGCGTTTCATCACCAAAAGAAGTGTCTCCCAAATATGTAGGGCAATTGCAACATTTTTGAAGGAAATAGGTACAATTCTTTACTTTAAGGGAAAGGCCATTTATTTGCATAGATAAAATCTGAGGGGGGTGTGTGTGCACGTGCGCATGTGCATGTGTGTTATGTCTCTTTACTTAGCAACCAAAAAAATCTCCTATGTTACCTTCAGTCACTGTCTCCCCTTCCCTATGTATTACAACTTCACTGCAAGCAGTTTGTGGGAGAGAAAATGCCTCTGTTTCCCCAATGTTCACCAGTTGGTTACAGCCTAGTGTTGGGCATGCAGTAGGTACTAAATAATTGTGACTTTTAAGCCTCAAAACTTAACTATAGATAAAGTGTGCTGAACACATGAACTAGAAAGCTCAAGAGCTGTGGGCAGCTGGTGGAAAATTAACATGTTCACTTTATAGGCAGATGTAATTAAAAATTAGGGGAGGAGAAGAGAGGAATAAACAAATCCATCCAAAAACACATCTTGTACATGACATTATATCTGGAAGTGTCATACATTTCCATTTTATAGCATTAGGAACCTGCCTCATGGTAATTGAATGTGGCCAACATGCATATTAAAATACAAATGTGCTATCTGTGCATTGTTCTCCCCACTTAGAAGGCAAGAAACAGAAGCAAACCTGTGGCCTGCCGATGGGAATTAAATTAGAGCAATATTTGCTGTCACCGCATGGCACTGGTTCTTTGACATTCACAGAGTTAGCTTTGATGTAAGAAATCAACTAGGTTAGTTTTATCTGTTTATCTGGGAAAAAACTAATCTGGGCTTCATAAGAAAAATAATGGGCTAGTGTGATGGGGAGAGCATTTGGTTCCCGATGACACCATCTAAAGCCGGAAGAACGTAAAAATAAACAGCTAGGATTTCACCACATAAGATAGAAATAATGGGCACTTCAGAACATTTAAATGGAGTGGGGGCGTAGAGAAGCATTTCATATTTTAGAATGCATAGGCTTCTTGAGGCGAAGGAAGCCCCTCTTGGTCAACTTTACGAAATAACTAAAGCATCTGGGAATATTTAACCATGACTTCAAAGCCGTCCCTCTGCGGCCTCAGTGAGGTGGGAAAGGTCTCTGATTTCAGAAGGTACATCTCACTCTGGCTGACTTCTTTCACTCTCCCATTTGGTTGTCTGATAAATACAGCTAAAAGCAAAATCTGTGATGGGACCTCAACTTGCTCCTCTGTATCCCAACACTCACTTTAAGCTTGCTGAGTTAACCTCCTTTCTCATAGATGTGACTGAAGAAAAAAACCAAGAAATCAGAAGGCAGGGCTCCCCCTATGAATCATCTCAAATGTCACACCTAGGAAGTTTAGGCTGGATAGACCATCAGGACCCCAGGATAAACTGAAGTAACAAGCTTATCACCTTCTTCCAAATCCTCTCTGAACAAATCACCCTTTCACCATCCTCCCAAGGGGAACTCTGATCAACCAAATCTAGACACTCTTTCCCTTAAAGAACAAAACTCACAAAATTAAGTTAAAAATTCATTCTTGAAGGTTGGAAAATATCAGGAAATATCTTTATCCTACACATTAAAACTTCCCAAAAAATCAATAAAACAAAGAATGTAACTAGCCGGCCTTCAAGAATTTAAATAAAACACACAACTAGCAAAATTATGAAGTATGTCTTTCAGCATCCATTTTCCTGGACAGGACTCAGACAACCGGCCATTTAAATCCCGCTTTGCATTTAGTGTTTTTAATATCTGCTTAGATCCTTTATTCATACCAAAGTGCAAATGATTAATTACTACATTAAATTTTCTTTTTCTTAAGGATGTTTATTTTAGCAAGAAGATAATAGTAACTTCCAGCACTTGTAGAACAACAAAACAAAGACTTTCCATAGCTCATTTATATTGATCTTAATGCAGCCTGTCTGTTACTTAAGACAGTCTACAGAAGACCCCAAATAGTCTTAAAAAGATGATTTGACTTTCTTAAGGACCATTCTCCAAATTCTTCTGACCTCAAAGACCACACCACACTCTTCCTCTATCAGGCTGCCACAAGATGAAGGAATGATGAACTAATCTATAGAATTTCAGCCTTTACCTAGACCAGTGGAGAATGTAGTTCTTAGGGTTTTAATATTTGCTCACCCTTCCCCATATAAAGCAGAGTCTCAAATATAAACCCAGATTTCCTGCCTGTTACTGTAAATTCAGTTTCTGGATATACGTCACCAAAATGAACTGTTAGATAGAAGCATCACCCAGATGTTTTGTAGTATTCATATTAATAATCCGATAAGCCTCTTATGAGTAGAAAACAATGATATTATTACTGATCAAATTTCCATTACTGGATCAAGACTCTCAGCTACTGAGTAATACAGATACATATGCCTATCCATCCCTTTACAGCTAACATGTCAGGGCTAAATGGAAATCCTGGTGGTATAGCATTTATCCATCATTTTGTGATAATTTGTGGGCAGATAACACAACAATACTCATTCTTTTAATTCAATTTCACAATCAGAAATAAGTGATATGCAAAATATAAGTACAGAAAAGCTATTTTCAGAAAATGTGATCTGATTTTTCAGTTTTTGAACAGGCAAGATAAATATGTTATAATTCAGAGGATGGTAATGGCTTCGGGAATTGTGTTGAGAAGTAAAATAAAAAGGGATTTATGTGTAGATTAATCATATGCCTTTTCCAAAGCCTCAACATTTTGAGAAAGCCATTTTTAACTCTCTGAAAATCACTTAGAATTTTCAGCGCCATCCTAGCCTCTTCCCCTAATTTTGCTTCCTAACCACATCTTATTTTGCCGGATTGCAACTGACTTTGAGGTTGCACTATGTCTTATCTGATGCTGACTCAATTTAGACAATAAAGGAGTGAAGTTCCTGAAAGAGACATCTGGCCAACAAAACCTGATATGGGCAGAGACACTATTAATCATTACTTTGCGTTATGGAAAATCCCTCATTCAAATAAACCAAAAAAATTTCTTCAAAATCTATCCCTCTACTCCCCATGAGGAAGCAGTCGATTTTTCTAAAGCTCTCTGGGCGACAAATTCTGTCTGGTTACAAGCAATACTCCATCTTAGCCAAGGCTAAGATGGTTTCAGAATCAAACTACAAATCATTTTGAACGTTTCCTGTTTTGCAAACTCCGGATACAAGCTAAACCAATTTTTCTCTTCACTACCTAGACATCACCTGCTCATCAACAGATTTTAAAAGATCTTGCAGAGGCAAATTTCCAAAAAAGGTAGCCTAAGTAGTTATCCACTATACCACCTCTTCAAAAGCAGCAGAGAATAAATACAAAGTAGTCTGATCAGTCCAAAGACAAAATGAATTCAAGCTGAGGTACCTGAACATGGGCAAACGAATGTTTTGTGCCACAGGCCCAAAGGAACATAGCTCATTTTGCTGCACATTCTCAGGTGTCATGGTTCATATCCTGAAGTGCCTTTAGAGACCCCAGGTGTGGCTGCTGCTCAGTGTTGCAGAAACGTTCTTCTATTTGGAAGGACACCGAAGAGCCACAAACACCACCAACAGTTTCTCTACTTTCTCAGCCCTCTATAGTTTTGAAATTCATCCCGTCTCTTTGGATTTACGTTCATCATGGATACGGCTTAGACAGTTCTATAGAACCACAGAAAGATAGGGAATTATAGAATAAAATATTCTGAGCGGCCAATCAGACTACCATTTGCTACTTTGCCACACAGAGGAAAAAGAAGGAAAACAGCTCCCAACAAGGCAACAGAGAGAAGTGCCCAGTGGTCCACCCTCTTGCCCATTTTCAGCATGGCTGTTGTTTTGGCATTTTTCCAAGCCTTATTTTGTTTCCTCAATTATTTTCTTTGATTCTGATGCCTACTTCACTATGCATGGGAACAGAAAGCAAACTATTAGAAATTTTCACACTGCCAGAAATTCAACAAGTGAGTCTACAATTCCCAAGGCCCAGGGCCCAGAGAAATACTAGCTGAGAATTAAAATAAGGAAAAAGACAATCTATAAAGAGGTTAATTAGCTTATGTGGTACAGTCAAGAGAGGCAGAACATTTTGCTGGGAAATAGCCAAGATGTCCCAGTGGGGAGATGCAATCTTCTTAACCAAACAAGATGCTTGGGGAACTCTTTTCTGCAATACTTTGTGAACACTGAAAAACAAAAGCCACAGACATCAAGGACAGAGGGCTGGCCATGAAGAATCATGGGGAGCTACTTCATAAACACTTTAGGAAATACTATTTTGTTCTCTGGCCCAATTTCCTCTAAGCTTTAAGGTCAGAAAGAACTTTATAAAAGGTGACTAGCTGAGGAGTCATCCGATTTACTTCCTACTGACCCAAAAGAGAAGCCATTGATTACCACTGGCGGGAATGGATGAATTCTGATCATCCCCATTTTGACTTTGGAGCTTCTTTGTGGCTGCAGTAAGGCATCTGAGTTTGAGGCCAGGGATCAAAATAAACTGAATGCTCACTATAGAATAGTACGCTGGCTTCCCCATGAAGAGAGAGTCCTCTGCACTTCCTCACGGGCGACTGTCTGACTGTGTTTTCAGTTTGGTATGAAAACATCAGGAGCAGAATAACTCTGCTGCTAAGAGACAGTTCTATTTCCCAAGGTCTGAACACCCTTTCCATCTTTCTTTAGACTTAAAAGGCACCCACTAGGAACTGTTTACTCTGGTTTTAAAGAGGAACTGACATGACAAGTGGCTACACAGAAACAGGCGGGGAGAGGAGCTATGAAGTCATGAAGGAGGCAGCCCTGGGCCTATTTCGTATTAAAAGAACACGCTCACCAGTGTATAGGACTCTGCCAAGGCCCTAGAGAGTTAGAAGAGGAACTGTGCTGTAGAACCAAGGAAGGTGGTGCTCTAGGACTGGGAGTTCATTTGCCACAGGCTTAATGTAAAAAGAGGTTCAAATGATTACATGTAACTGGCCATTATGGCGGCATGCAAATTTAGTTAGCATTACAGAAGTCCAAATTTCAGCTCTAACTCTACCAGCCACATGACCAGGACACTTTAATCACTCGCAGCCTCGGTCTCCTCATCTGAGAATGATAACACCTCCCATCTCAGATAGGAGCTGGGGCAGAACCTATGTAAATACAAAGCAGGTGCTCACAACATAGTAACTATTGTTGCTGTACATCTTGTTTGATTGTATTTGTGCTGATCACAGCACTCTGTCCTTGTGACCTGGCTTCTCAGAATGGAAAACAGCACTCTGATGCAATAAAAGCAGGCAGAACATGTCAGGTACTTGAGAACCCATGCCGCTTTCAAAGCCCAGCTAGGGTTCCCACCGGCAACGAAGAGCCAAGGACGTTGTCCGCAAGCGCCCCTTCTCTTGGGACATGAACACCCCATTCATCTTCGCCATAAACTAAGCCACACTTGATGTGACATTCTGGAGAGCAGGCTACTCTTTCATCCCCGCTCAGACTCTGATGCATTACACTGCCCATGGGGATGGAATTCCACATATGCAGACAGAGACACAGGTTCTTGAAACGCCTCCTCAGTAACGAACCGCTGTTGGGGTTCTGGTTTCATGGCCGATGAATCTCATTCCTGAGTACAAGTCACAGAGCCTTTTATGGTTCCTGCATTCAGAGACTGTCCCTAGCCACTACAGACAAACACATCATCTTGTGCTTAGAGACCGGTGCCATTGTCGCTCATCTTCATTTTTTCACCACGGTGATGACTGATGCCCTGCGATTGCATGAAGAATAATGGCAGCAAAATGAAAAGCATATGTGTCATCTCTGGGAAGACACGTGGGGAGTAAAATATAGCTGCACCAAGGCTTTGTGGCCATAACTCTTAATATCTCTGCACAACTGGAAATGATTTTTAAAAACCTTCATGATTAATATTTTATCTAGAACTCCTACCTCTGTGGAGGAATAGAACAAAGAAAAGGTACACCACAAAGAGCCTTCAGCATCAATAAATAAGAAATCTTTAAAGAGCTACACTATCTCACTAATGATTTCCCCACTGACCCGAATCAACTTTCAGAGAGAAAATGCAGGTAATAAAAGCCTAGGAGATGGGAGGATGACTCACTTGTTTCTCCTTCTAGCTGTTTTCTAATTCCCTTCACCTTTTCCCAATGCCCTGTGTCAGTCAAAGAAAGGAAAGCCAACAGGCTCTCCTCAGAACTGCCCGTAGAAATTACGTAAGCCTCCCATGAGACCGGTAAAGAAAAGCCGAGTCGGGCTCCTTTTGATCAGGGTCAGCCAAGCTGCAACTTACAATAGATAAAAAGGAAGCTCCTCCAAGTCAGGCCCAATTTAGGACTTTTCTCCATTTCTTCCAGGGACACCATGCCTGCACTTGCCCTCCTGCCCACTCCTCGTGGTTCCCATAATTTTTCTTCCTGTTCACTTGACCCTCTAAGAAACTCTAGGAGTGAGGCTTATCTTACTGGTGAAGTATCAGCTAAAACAATTCAATGATGATCAACTCATTATAATCTCAGTAACCAATTTAATCAATTTACTCCTTGGACTGCTCAGAAGCGCACTCACTCTCATGCACACACACAAAATAATGAGACACACAAGTGCATACCCACACACAAACGCACCACTGAAACCTGACTTCTTCTTATAAACGTTCATGGGTCTTTCAACCTTATAGTGCGCTGTAATGATCTATGTTTCATGGTTTTCCTGTGCACAGCTTACATCCCACAAAGTCAAGGACAGTGTGTTTTATATAAGGGTGTGTGTGCATGTGTGTGTGTCTGGCACATAATGTGTGCTTCATAAATGTTGGAGGAATAAATCTGAAACCTGGACCTTACATTCAGGCAGGGTGTTGATAAAAAGTTGACAGAATAGTCCCAATATTTAAACATAACCTTTAACCAGAAGGCAGCCATATGAGTCTTTCAAGAGCCATCATTAGGAATCTATCCACTGCTGATGGGATAAGATTCAAGTTTTAGGGTTAAGCGTCAGCATTTGTCACTTGGCAATTGGTAACCATTCCTCAACACTCTGCCTGGTGGCCTAGAAGCTGAGCCCTCACAGGAGTCCAATCAGGACCACTGAAGATGTGATGAACCTCTAACACTAAATCCTTGAAAAAAGCAGATGGAAAGGATTCCAATGCCTTACGCTTTGCTTCAGCTCATGTTGGAAAGATCTTAACACTCATAAATGGAAAGAAAGAACCCAGAAGGTTACTATACAAAAAGAGGGAAGAGAGAACAAATTGCGTGGCTAACCTCATGGCCAATGAGAGAGAATTAATGAAAATCAAGGCAAAAACTGGGAAGTGGTATCCACCACTGAAAAGCACAATCTCTTATTAAGCCAGGCACACTCTATAATATCATGGAATCCTAATTCTGACCGTTGTCGTTGTCGGTTTCATTGTCCTTGTCCCTACACAGTGCTCTTCAAGACATCCATTACATCTCCCTCCTCGCCTTCATTCACTAAAGACCTCAAGGTGTTAATCTGCAGTGTGGAGCTTGGCTGCCTCATGCCATATCAGAGGATGTGACGATTCTTTGCTTGTCCAACCTTTAGTTGGCTTTCTGAATCTCCTCCTAGGCCTACCTGTGCACTTCCTTGTAATACTCAGTTTTAGCAAAAGAACCCTGCTAGATCAATTTAGCCAGAACCCTCTCTCCTCAATAGCTGATCATCTGATTATCCCCCTCATCCTCCACCATGCCCAGGTGATGTCTGATCACCCGGGCTTGTTTCCAGTAAGAATCCTGTTAGGTTACTTAGCCAGAATCCCCCGTACTCCTGAAGTTGTCTCTTAGTAGTTTTCCAGCTGCTAACCACCACACAGCACTTTGGCTATAAATTCCCATTTGTCCAACCTGCATTCAAAGTTGGGGCCATTATCTCTCTCCCACTGCAAGAAGCTGTTGCAGTGGTTCCTATACCTTCCCAATGGCCTTGAATAAAGTCTGCCTTACTGTGCTTTGCCCAGTATCACTGAATAACTTTTTTCCCTAACAGATGAAAACCTGGGGAAATGGCATCCCTTCTTATCCCCACCTCCTCCTCCTCCTCAAGACACACACACATTTTAATGAAAGCATTAATTTCCAAGAGGGGAAGGATGTGTTGATTTGGCCGGGATGGATGGAGAGAGTGACTAGGGTACAGAGGCTCCCATAATTAATAGCATCTTTGTACTATGAGTTCTCTGGAGCTAAATTGACATGCACTTGAGAAAACACGAGGGTTGAGCTCAGCTCACAATGGTGGCTGCACCATCTGGTTTCCAATGAGTTGTTTTTAGCTAAATTTTCAGTTAGGCTCATTAAAACCTAAGACACTTCAGTGTTTAGTTAACAAATGGGCTCAAACAGCCCATTTTAAAAACTCAATAGAACCTTCCTTTCCTCTAGTGGCTAAAATGCTTTACAAAATTCCTTTGGGTCAAATGGGATGTTTCTCCAAAGCTAGTTGTTTAAAACTATTCCTTACACAAATGTTCATTGCAGCACTATTTACAATAGCAAAGACCTGGAATCAACCCAAATACCCATTGATAATAGACTGGATTGGAAAAATGTGGCACATATACACCATGGAATATTATGCAGCAATCAGAAATGATGAGTTCGTGTCGTTTGTAGGGACATGGATGAATCTGGAGAACATCATCCTCAGCAAACTGACACAAGAACAGAAAATGAAACACTGCATATTCTCACTCATAGGCGAGTGATGAAAAATGAGAACACATGGACACAGGGAGGGGAGTACTAAACACTGGGGTCTATTGGGGGGAAAAGGGGAGGGCCAGTGGGAGGGGAGGTGGAGAGGGATAGCCTGGGGAGAAATTCCAAATGTGGGTGAAGGGGAGAAAGGAAGCAAAGCACACTGCCATGTGTGTACCTACGCAACTGTCTTGCATGTTCTGCTCATGTACCCCAAAACCTAAAATCCAATAAAAAAAAAAAAACTATTCCCAAATAACGTCTCATCAGATAATGAGGGATATTACTGAAATGTTACAAATTTTATTTTCAAATATTTTCCTAGACTCAAGGTGTATCTTACATCAGGTATTTAATAAAAACCTAAGACTACTAGCAATAGACTACTTAAAAGCTTAGGAGTCACATTTCGAAGATGTTTTGTCTGCTTTCCTTTCTTCCTCCAGCAGAAGCCTACTGTGTGCAAGGAATGAGGACCTCTGCCTGGTCTCCAGCCTCAGCTGCGCGGCCATGCCTCTCCCACCTTCACTTATACAAGGCTACTCTCTTGCATTTATGGCTATGGCATTTCTCCTCCCCTTCCATACTATGGCACATCTTCACACATTTGCTCATACTAACCACCTTCCCTATTCTTCTTAGTAAACAGACATACTTATTTTATGATCCAGCCCAAGCATTACTTTCTGTGTTCAAGTCATCCTGATATTTCTTCCCAGGCAGAATCAATTGTTTCCTCTTTTCCTTATACATAATTTTAATCACAGCTTCCCACTTACTTATTTGCATGCCTGTCTCCCCTACTAAATGTCACCCTACTTTCAAACAGGAATTCCAGCATCA
Source organism: Callithrix jacchus (assembly GCF_049354715.1). NCBI lineage: Eukaryota > Metazoa > Chordata > Mammalia > Primates > Cebidae > Callithrix > Callithrix jacchus. The sequence goes on along the minus strand of NC_133518.1, from coordinate 15,808,213 downwards.
ATGCTAGTTCCTGATAGATAAGTAATCAAGAAACGTTTGTTGGTTGGATGGATGGGTAAATAAATATGATTTTTGCTAAAATCAAGGCAAATAGCCATGTCATCATTCCGAGTGTAAAGAAATCTATTTTAATTTCCTGTCTTCCTGCACTAAGTATGACTTCCTTGTATAAACATGACTCATTCATTCAACAATTGAGCACCCAATTCTACAGGTCATTGCTTCATGTGGTGGGGCTTCAGCAATGGGTGAGGCAGACAAAGTCCCTCTTCTAATGAAGTTTTAACAAGTAAATGAATAAATGCAGACCATTTCAGATAATGGTGTGTGCTATTCAGAAATAAAACAGGAGTCAAAACACAAGGACGGGATAGTTTGCGGGGAGGAGACACAAAACCTTGTTTTGGGTAGAAAAAGCATCCGCGTTTTTTTTTTGGCGGGGGGTGGCAAAGGATATGAACAGACACTTTACAAAAGAAGACATACATGAGGCCAAAAACACATGAAAAAATGCTCATCATCACTGGTCATTAGAGAAATGCAAATCAAAACTACATTGAGATACCATCTCACGCCAGTTAGAATGGTGATCATTAAAAAATCTGGAGACAACAGATGCTGGAGAGGATGTGGAGAAATAGGAACACTTTTACACTGCCGGTGGGAGTGTAAATTAGTTCAACCATTGTGGAAGACAGTGTGGTGATTCCTCAAGGACCTAGAAATAGAATTTCCATTTGACCCAGCAATCCCATTACTGGGTATATATCCTAAGGACTATAAATCGTTCTACTATAAGGACACATGTACACGAATGTTCATTGCAGCACTGTTTACAATAGCAAAGACCTGGAACCAACCCGAATGCCCATCGATGATAGACTGGATTGGGAAAATGTGGCACATATACACCATGGATTATGCAGCAATCAAAAACGATGAGTTCGTGTCCTTTGTAGGGACATGGATGAATCTGGAGATCATTCTCAGCAAACTGACATAAGAACAGAAAATGAAATACCACATGTTCTCACTCATAGGCGGGTGATGAACAATGAGAACACATGGACACAGGGAGGAGAGCACTACACACTGGGGTCTATTGGGGGGAATAGGGGAGGGACAGTGGGGGGAGATCTGGGGAGAGATAGCATGGGGAGAAATGCCACATGTGGGTGAAGGAGAGGAAGGCAGCAAATCACACTGCCACATGTGTACCTATGCAACTATCTTGCATGCTCTTCACATGTACCCCAAAACCTAAAATGCAATTAAAAAAAAGAAAAAGAAAAAGCTTCCATGAAGTGGTGGCATTTGAGCTTTTTCCTGGATAACAAGATGCCAGTGATATGAACAGCTAGGATCAAATATGAATACTATTATTTATAACCTTTTCTATCCTAACCCAGCAGTGGGGTCAGTGGTCAGCCACTCTGGGGTCACTGGGAGCAAGATGATGATAGTGGTCTTACTCTGCTCACCTCTCCAAGGGACCTTTCATGACTGTGCTGATGAACCATCCTATAATGAAGGCAGACTGACCTAGAGGCTTACCTTCCCTTAGTTCTGTTTAAAAAAACTGTCTGCTCAGTTTGATTTCATTGACCTTTTTAATAAAACAATCAGATTTAGTGTTTGCCTGTCCTCCTCACGTACCTCTCCCATCACATTCCACCCTGCTCTACCTCCTCTATGGTATCAGCCTGAATGTCATTCTTCATCACTTTCATCTGAATATTGACAGAAAGAACAAAAGCTAGTGTTTCACATCTCAATTTATCTTTTCCCCCAGAGCCCATAAATCAAACAAAAATTCTACACAACTCCTCAAAATACTCTGAAAGATAAAAGATCAATGTCTGGAAGCATTCAGAACAGAAGCAACAAGTGAGAAATGAAGCTGCCCACTTCTGACCTTGGAGCAATTTCACCTGGCTTCCCAAGAGAAGTAGCATTTGCAAAGCTCTGTGGTTAAAGCACTATGGAAAGCAGTTACATTCATATACTTATGGAGAACGGCCAAAAAAAAAAAGTAATTTTTTACAAAGCAGTCAGTTGCCTACCAAAAATCATTCTTCTCTTCTTCCTTGATGAGGGAATCTCTATTTCTGGTTCTTGTATAAATCCTGGTCCATCTCAATAATCCCAGCCCTCTTGTAAGTGACTGGGTTCAGGGTGGTTGTGACCTGGATGGGTCAATGAAGCAGGAGACCTCTGGAAAAATCTACTGAGGGCTCTGGAAAAATTTCCCTGCAGATGAAACACTCATAGAAAGAGTCAGCTCTTTTCATGGTGTTGGACATTAATTATCATGGCTGCATCTGACACATAAAAGCCATAGTGACTGTCCAGGTGAGCGAACCTAAGGACAAGCTGAAAGTCTTCCAACTGATAACTGCTGTCATCTTGAAAAGTCACGAGGCTATATCATCAGCTTTAAAAACAAGTGAGTTGGGCTACATAAACTTTAAGGTCTATTCCAGCTCCAAAAGTGTGGGATTCTCACCAATGCACATTTTAGTGCTATTTTAGTTAGCAGAGCCAGTGTGGACATATGTGATACTACCTGTAAAAAACTCTGCCAGGTGACCAGAGACTCATAGGGAGTTTTATTCATAGGAGGATATGAATTGGGATTTGCATGCCCAAGGGCTTTCAAATTTAACTTTTGGAATGAATCGAGAATCACAGCAGGTTAAGGAAGGGCATTAGGAGAAATAGGAAGTTTACACCGACTGTGCTGGACTGCAACTGTGCCAACAGAGAGGAACAATTTTGAGAGGAAAAAAAGGGAGGGGTTTTAAAAATTCCAATGATGTTACCTTTTAAAAAATCTCCATTCATTCATTTATCCATTTGACAAATTTATGGAACACCTACAATTTGGTAAGCAATGTCTATATGCAATTATGTACAAAACATACAATTCCTTTCCTAAAGGAGTGAACAGTAAGTTCAGTGAAGATCACAGAAAAGTAAAGGATATTCCAGTATTTCTGACAAGAGCCAGTTTTAGAAGAAAGCCCAAAGGAGTATGGGAGGCCAGCCAGGTAAGGAGTGCTTACCCTAGGATGGAGGAAGTGGTGGAGAAAAGGCTTCCTATGGAAGCAACCATTAAACTGAGACTTGGAGGAGGTGGTTACGGAGGGCAGGGTAGGAAGAGGTGTGGCACACTGACCTGAACACAAATGTTTTAATAAAGCTGGAGTACTGGGTGTGAGGCAGGGAGCTATAAAGCTAGAGAGATAAAAGCTGGGACCAGGTCACATGAGACTTGCTCAACAGTTTGTAAGCTTTTATGGGCACTTGAGAACACCGTGAAACAGAAAGAAATTTGTCTGCAGTAGCTTTCTAAGGCCCCCATCCTGGGTTCCCTCACACTCTCCAGAGGCTCTCAAATTAGAAGAAATCCCTTAAGTTTGCTTCTGCTGTGGAATGAGTGAATGACATGGCTTAAAGTACAATTTTGTGTTTTAAAGGGGGATAATCTCCTAACACAGAAGAAGGAAGCTCTACCCCTGCAATGGTAAGTGGATTCTGGAGATAAATTTAGATCAGCTAAATTTATAGGTAAGGAAACCAGACCTAGAAACACTGTGGATTGTTCTTTGAGTTCACCCATGGCATTTCAGACCTCTGCCATGACAGCGGTGGTGGGTGGTGGGGCTCCCTTCAGAGGCTGCTAAATCAGGCCCAGTAGGCTGCCCACTGCTGAGAACAGTCACCCTTTCCTTACCGAACACCCTGACCGGAAGTTCCACGTGGCATGGCATGGCATGGCACACAGAATGGGTGCTAATTAGGCATCTACTAGGCGAAGGGAAGATCCTGCTATTTCTCATGCAATTTGAGAACGTGAAAATGAACCCAGGTACTCCCCAAATGTAGGCACCAAGAAGCAGAATATGGTGCATGAGTGTGTTTTCAAAGGAAAAAGCTGGCAAGCAATAAAACCCAAGAAAATTGGCACAGCCGCTTGCCATTTGAAGAATCAAAAACTGAAAATATTTCAAATAATAGAAGAAAATCTAGAGAAACTGTGACTTAGGACAAATTTGGATAGGATTTCTAGGCAAATAATGTTCAGGTTTACAGATGTGTGGTTGCTCCTTTTCAAAACCTACACTGACTTCTTTTCAGAAAGGCCACAGGCTAGGAAGCCTTCTCCGTGGAACCGAATTCTTTCGTCTTTAATGACACAACATGTCATTACATGAACTGTGTGGTCTCAGACCTGCGTTAATTTTGGAAGACACAGATTTCAAAACTGGTGAAAAAAAATTGGAAGAAGGCCACTGTTAAAGTGTCTAATTCCTTTGCATTTGCATTTCAAGCAGATGCTACCGACAAAATACATATGCAAGAATGGCTAAAGGTTGCAAGGGAATGGTAATTAAAATCATCTTTATTAGGTGATTCATTTTGTGAAAGCTACCAGGGATATGATAAGCCAATATTAATGTAAATTAATCAGGGTTTCCGGAAAAACAGAGGGAAACGGAAATTTTAAAAAGAGACTAGACAGTGGTTGAGTCCTAAGGAGAATTGATCTGAGTCACTAGAGATTGGCTTTAAATAAATATTATTTTTTTTTCTTTTTAAAATCATGAGAAGGGCTAGAATTATCAAATACGAATCTGCAGTTGGCTGTTCAGCTATCCCGTGGCTCCTGTGGCCCCCAGACGCAGTTGGCCAGGCTGTCACGCGCCTCCGATTCAGACATGACATGGCCCAGCACACTTCCAAATGCAATCTAGAATCAAGAGGTGGCAGAGGCAAATGGGGCTCGGGCCCAGGAAGCTGTCGGGGTTGAAAAAGGAAAAAAAAGGAGGAAAAGAAGAAAAGGAAGAAAAGATGGAGAGAAGTTAGGTGACAAGAGAAGAGAAAAAGGAAGAAAATACCAGGAAAGGAAAGACTTCTCTTCCACAGTCGAGATCGCTGTTGACAAAGGGCTGTGGACTGGAATTTTAGAAAATGAAAAGAAAGTAGGGTAACCTGCTAACATTTCCAGAAATTAAAGTGTCATTCACCACCCTTCCCAGGAGGTAACTGCTAAGGAGATAAAGGATTCCAGTATTTTTTTGAACTAATAAAAAGCCCACTTCAGGGTCTAATACATAGGAGTGGGAAAACAAAGCAAACAGCTCTGGAGGCATCTTTCCCTCTCAGTTTCCCTTCAACTTTTCTCAAAGTAGAGAAGAATGAGTCTTCCTTAGTTGCTCCCCGCCCAGGCTGTCACCTGGGCACACAGAGAAGGATTGGGCTCCTCTTTATATATTTGAAATGCTTACTTAGGGTCGTCAGACCTCATTATGTCACCCTGCTCCACTGCACGTCTGTGAGATTTGCCAAGTTATCGCATTCAGCAGAGTTGTGAAATCTGCGTGCTTCCATGGGAAAACCTGAGCCTTTGCAAGAATAGAGTACGTTTTACACAAAAGGAACCAAGCACAAATTTGGTAAAACAATCTGAAAAAATTATAGAGTGCCTTGAAAACACTTCCTTCCTTTGGCCTTTCTTGAGAAACCAGAAGTCAGTGTCTTCCAAGTTGAAAAATCAGTCCAGCTTAAGTTAAACTGGCTTCCTTCTGTTCTCCTAAGCAGACGATTATCATATTTGACTATTTTCACTGAGAGTCTGTTCAGAACAGCCTGGCCAGTGTAAAATCCAAAAACATTTCATTCTCAGATTGCCATGTAAAATGCCTCTCATAATGAGAAGCCTAGACAAGGCAAATGGCATTTTCAGCATTATAAATTGTTTTCTAGTGATAAGAAACTAGTACAGATAAATCCATGTTCTATTTCTTAGGATGCATTTAACTTTTTAAAGGATTAATTTATAAATTATTACTCAGAATGTAAATTACAGGAGAGTTTTTGATCTAACTATCTTAGTGTTAGAGTAATATTCACTCCATGTGAGTCATGGTAGAAGAACCAGTAAATACAGAATTGACATCTTGCTAAGAGGAGCCAAGAGGTTCTCAGAAATCTAGCCAAGGCTGCTGGTGCGAGGGCTGCTCTCTTCACCTGGCTTTGTTCAATTCAGTACCAAAGAATTCCTGGCTCAGCAGGTTCTGAGAGAAAGTGAAGGACCAACCTCTTCCAACATTAAATAAGAGCCAGCAAAGAGAGTATACTTAATTCAGAAAAGCAGCATGGCAAGATTGAATGGAGCCTGAAATCAGAACTCAGATACTCCCAGGTCTGATTTATCCCTCTCTCCATTGGCTACATGTACATAAACTGAAAGTTCTGGTTACGGGGAATGGACGTGAGTTCAAAAATGTGCTAGTGTCTTCTGCTGTGCACAGTGGCTCACGCCTGTAATTCCAGCACTTTGGGAGGCTAAGGCAAGCAGATCACGAGGTCAGGAGTTCGAGACCAGCTCGGCCAACATGGTGAAACCTGTCTCTACTAAAAATATAAAAAATTAGCTGGGTGTGATCTCGGGCACCTGTAATCCCAGCTACTCAAGAGGCAGAGGCAGGAGACTCAAGTGAACCCAGGAGGCAGAGGTTGCGGTGAGCCAAGATCGTACCATTGCACTCCAGCCTGGGTGACAAGGTGAGATTCTGTCTCAAAAAAAAAAAAAAAAAAAAAAAAGCTTTATCTTCATCTTTCTGACTTCAGAGACTAAATACTTACATGGAAATCAGCCTACTAATAACATCTCATCCTATGGATAAATGACAGTGCCATCCATGAGCAAAGGACTGGCAATTATCTAGTGACTATAGCCTTTACATAGGGCAGGAGAAATAAAGGTAATTTTTTACCTAACTGATATGTGAAAGGGAACACAGCAAAGTTCTCCAAGTTTCAGTTTCCTCATCTGTGAAATTCGTTCATTTATTCAACAGGTTTACTGAGCTCCCACTATTTATGCCAGGTTCTGCACTAGGACCTACGGAGTCAGCAGTATTCAGGAAAGCCCTCTTATCCCTCCCTGCCAATTCCAAACCTTGTCGGTGGCCCCAGACCCTCTGTAACCCTTTCGTTGTTCATCAGGAGAAATTCAGCATGGCCTTTCCATTTCACCACATCAAGACAACACTCTGAGGAGTGCTTCCGGGAGAGTGTCTCAAAACTGAAGCCTGATTGGGAGTTGATTTGTTCATCATTCAAAATACATTTGCTCCTAATTTACCTCCTCTTAGAATATTATGCTTCCCAGTGATACAGTCTTTCATTGACCAAACTTTTGGCCGGGCTCTTCTAAATCCTCTTCCCAACCAGGCCTCGACTTTTCCATTTCCGTGTGTGTCTTTGTGTTGCCTAAGTTTAGTAAGAGTCCTGACAAGTTGGTTTAGCCGGAATCCCTTGCCTCTGATAACTGATCATCCTGCTCAGTCCCCATCATTCCCCAGGTAATATCTGCTCATCCTAGCCTGCCTTCAGCCAGAACCTATGAGGCCAGTAAGCAAGAACTACCCTACTCCCTTCGTAATTTTCTATCCCTCCATTGACCTCCCCATCCTGCTACTTGGCTTTAAATCTCCACCCTGCTACTTGGTGTATTCAGCATTGAGCCCTGTTCTATGCTAAGGTCTCTTTCCCTCTATTGCAAAGGTCCTGAGTAAAATCTCTTTGTACTGCTTTAACTGATGTCCAGCTCTGGTTTTCTTTGATACCAGTCATCCAAACCTGAGCATGAATTACTTCAATCACCCCATGAAATCTAACCTCAAGCAGAGACTAGCTGTAGGAAGGAAATGGAGTGTTCTTTTGGGAGAAAGAGAGAGGGAAAGGTAATCAAAGAAAAAAGGTCTCGGTGATGTGCTGCAAAGGAAGGCATTGGACAGGTCGAAGAGCCAGACTCTAGGAAGTAGGAAAGAGAACTGGAAGGGGGACAAAATAGACAATGCCAGTGAAGTTACAGTTGGCAGCTCTCGCTAGTACTTCCATAGCCAAAACAACGGCTGCTACATGGAGAGATGCAAATTGAAAGGTATGGCTCTGTCACAAGAATTTATACTTTCCAGAAGTATATTCACTCCACGGTAGAAAATCTATCTTACATTCTTTTTTGGAGTCATTCAATTCTCACTTGATATAGCCCATTCAAGTTACCAAAGTTTTCCTATTGACATCTCAATACAAAAATATTCAGGATTATTCAAAGCTCATTTGAAAAGCCTCAAAAATTTGTGATTAAAAGTACAAAATGGCAGCATTTTGGCTACTTGGGAAAAAATCAAACTATCATTTTTCTTACAATAAAGGGACTAATACTGTCTGTAATTTATTTAGAGAGTAGCTAGTATAATGCAGGCATGCATATTAAACACTCTCTATTTCATTTCATCTGACTAAATGAATAAATACATTATACCATCCAGACACGCAGTTGAAACATTTCCCCGAGTATTCTTTAAACACAATGTGCAAGATTGCAATGGCATCATGACTGATAAAAAGGACAAAGACACTGTTAATCAAGTAAATACAAAGCAGCAGCATGAATTATTTATGCCAATAATATTTGTAACCATACAAATTATATATTGATGTTATACTGGAGTGTTCAGTATCTCAGCCAACATACATCACACAATGTTCCCCCAACCTCGCTGTTCCTTTTCCTCGGATAGCTTTAATTCAGCGGCAGCACTCAAAACAGAACCACAGACACAATACCAGCTTTTTGTTGTTGTCTCAAAATACGATTTCTTTCTTATTATGCAATAGTTATCCCACAAAGCACAGCTGGGGCTGGTGTTGCTTCAGAACTGCCTACTCGAAAGACCACTGAAACAGCCTATGCTAGAGAGATTGTAGTTCCACTTTCCTTCATGTTTAGGGAGGTGATATGTGACAATCACTGCGGAAATGGTCTTCACTGACTCTCGCATCAAGGTCAAAATAAATACATTTTAGGGGAGGGGCTGCTAAGGCAATTCTACTAAGTCAAGGACCACAAAGATTTTTCTTCATTAACCTAAAATAAGTTTCAGAGAACCTTAAGCATACTGAATAACTAACAAGCTGTTTACTTCATCTGTGAGATTGGTCATACTCATCTGCACTGATTGCTCCATCTCAATAGAAAATACATTCACACAACCACACACATATTCACACATGCATACACACCCACATTTACATGCTCACTTTGAGCAGTTCAATTTCTACTTGGAAACTGTGACGATAATTACTTTTCCTTAGCTAACCCCATCTTTCTAAGTTTAAAAGGAGCTACTCAGATACTGCCAGAGTTGGGCAGGTCACCCACTAAATTTTAAGTTCCTCAAGGGTTGGGAGCAAGTGGGTCATGGGAATACCCTCATAGCATCAATATTTAAAATACTGTTTGGTTATTAAGTTGGAGTGGATCCTTAATGAGTAATTGGACCACTTAGGAAAGGCGAGAAGATAGTACTACATCTTCCTCCCTGACAGCTACTTCTCTGTTCACACAGAGATGGAACATACATGGAGCACCTCTATAGAGCAACTCTCAACATGGAGAGGAAAGAGGCCAGATAGAAAATGCCTGGTGACTTCTCCAAAAAGACCCATATCCTTAGTGGGGCATTCCCACCTAAATATCACACCAGCAACTGAAATCAGACCCAAAGTAAAACTCATCTCTAATCTCCAACTATTTACCTCAGATCCTTCTTATGCCTTTACATGTGTTAATTTCATTTCCTGAAATACCTGTTGCCACCGTTTCTCACTCCCCTCTCACCCCTGCCCACTGCCCAAGCTCTTTCCTTACAGGTATAGTTGTTAGCAGCATAAAATCGGGGTTGAATCCTGCACCTCTACCACTGTCTAGTTGGATGATTTTGGGAAAATTACTTCACACTCAGTGCCTCAGCTTTTTAATCTACATAATTGGGATAATAAAGGTTCCTGCTTCATAGAGGTTAAATGAGTTAACATACGTAAGATGGTTACAATAGGGTCTGGCATGTAACAAGTGGATTTTAAATGATAGTCTTTATTGTTCCTGTTATTTCATTTCACAATGGTACTTTGCAAGTGCATTTAAAGCAATGTTCATTTGTTTACCTTTCTGTCTCGGGTACTAAGCTGAATTCAGGGATATTTCTCATGCACTCTGCATCCTCTGAGTACAATGCCTGATACATGGTAGAGACTCACTACATCTCAGCGGGAGGGATTGGGTTCTAGCTTACCCTAAGGAAAAGCTTATCCTTACTATGCCTGGGTTCAAAACCATCGTCTTCAAGCTCTAACAATTCTCTTCTAATTGTGCACATTTCCTACCTGTGTTGCCAACTCTAATAGTTCTGGCATTTACTTGCACTTCTGCATTATTCTTAGAATTTTCTAAGAACGAGATACTCTTTTAAAAGAAAATAATAATTATTGACTTTACTCCAAGATCGTAAACATCAAGTTCAAGCTCCCTTGCCTGCTACTGAGACTCATTTACAAGAAGATCCAGACACCTTTCAAACATCATTTTCATGACTATCCAATACACACCCTCTAAATCACCTTATATGTCCTGTCTCCAAGCCTGTGCTAAAGATGGGCCTTCATCCTGGAAACACTTAAGTCCATCTGCTAAAATCTTATTTGTTCTTCAAGATTAAAACCAAATGCCATTTCCTCCATAAAAACTCTTCTCAAAATTAGTCTCTACCTTTCATATATTCCCAGAGCTCTTTTTACAGGAAAGCTACTTTATTAAAATATTTATGACTTTTGACTTTTGTTATTTACATAGATTACATTCTTAAAGGAAAGGGACCATGTCTTAATCATGTCTAAATCCAGAAATGTGCCTAGAGGAGTGTTCTATGATATATAATATTCAAACCTGAATTTAAAAGGAAAAATTAATTGACATGAAAGATGCCAGGACTCACATCTGTTTACAGGAAAAATTAGATTTTAAATAATTAAGTTCCAATTATGTTTCATTCTCATAATTACCTTTGAGCATTAGATTCTTGCCTGAACCCTTTAAAGCCTTAAAGTCTCCTTTACATGCTCTCCTTGCACACAACAGGCACTCAAAACATTTGTTAAACTTGATTGTTGAATTGTTTCGTTCTGGGAAGTTTAAGAAATGGTCCAAGGGAGTCCATATGATTATAGCCACCACCTGGAGATGGCAAAAACACTGCATGATGATACTGAGAGAAAAGAATAGACAAACTAGCTTCCTCTGCTGATCCCTGGCCACCATGCAAACACATGCATCACTTACAGACTGTCTTTGACTTTCCCCCATCCCACCCAACTGGAGCCATGACTGGGGTTGGGACTAGCAAAGTCCTCCTGTTGAGATCTGCAAGGTGTGGGTACCAAGGGCTTCACTGACAGAGAAGGCAATTGCAGTATCAATCTCTGGAGAAGTCCAAGATCCAGTAGCCAGGCCTGAGAAAGAAATGTTCACATTTAAATTATGAGCTAGAGCTCTTCGGCTATGAATTGCTAAGGGGTCTGTCATAAGACAGCACCCTACAAATCAAGCCAGCTGGGAAGCCATGAAGGAAAATCCCTGAAGTGTCTGTTTCATCTTTTGATGGTGTCCTATAAATCATCCATGTTTTTTTCATTTCCTTCATTTTTTTTCTTTTCTCTCCTCTGACTGTACATTTTTAAATAACCTGTCTTCACGTTTACAAATTTTTTCTTCTACTTGATCGATTCTGCTGTTGCTATTTTCTCTTGCATTTTCATTTCCTTCATTGTATTTCTCAGTGCCAGAATTTGATTTTTTTCCCATTATTTGAATCTCTGTTAAATTTCTCATTCTAGTTACTTAGTTTTTCTAATTTCACTGAATTGTTTCTCTGTGTTTTCTTGAGGTGCTCTGAGTTTCCTTGAAACAGTTATTTTGAATTGTTTGTCAGGCTACTCACATATCTCAATTTCTTTAGTGTCAGTCACTGGCACTTTATTTTGTCTGTTGGGTGAAATCAGGTTTCCCTGATTGTACTCTTATAGCCATGTACTGATATTTGTGCATTTGAAGAAGTAAGCCTATACTCCAGTCTTCACAGATTTGCTTTGTTTGGGAACACCTTCAACAGTCAGTGCAACCAGAGATTCTGGTCAGGATATCTGATGTATGGCTCAGAAGCCCATGGCTGCTAGGGCCAGCGTGGCACTAGCACAAGTTAGAAGGTCAGGGGAGCACCAGGGCAAGCTGAAAGCCCTAAGCCATTGAGACCTACCTGCTGCTGACAACTGTCTAAATTCCAGAGCTGCTGGAGTCAGCCCACTAGAGATGCAGACCGCAGATCAAGTCTGCCTCAAAAGTCTAAAGCCTGGAGCTACAGGGAGCCACCTGATGCCAGGGTGAGTGTGGAGGGCTATGGAGGCCTTCCTGGTTCTGGGCTTCACTCTAGCAGGCCTGGTGTTGGGGTCCAAGGCAAAGTCCTGTGCTCACTTTCCTCTCTTTTCCCAAAGTGGACATTATCTCTCTGTGTTGTGCTGCCTGGGGCTGGGATAGGGGTGATGCAAGTGAATAACACAGAACTCCCCTCCTACCCTCTTCAATGCATCTTTTCATATTACTGTGCTACAACCAGGTACTATGATTTCTCACTTAGTTTCCTCAGCTCTTCAGAAGATATTTTCATGCATGGATAGTTGTTCAAATTAATGTTTCTGTGGAGAGATGATCGCTGGTGAGTCCTATTCTGCCATCTGCCCCTCTCCTCAGCCTACAGCTTTTTAATAACTTTTTAACCTTGAGAGTCTCAAAACTTACAACGTGGGTATATGTTGCTCAAAAAAACCCTACGTTGGTAAAAACTAAAAATATGAATAGAGCCTAAAGAACGTGGTATAGGAATGATAAAGAGACGTTATGACAACTGATAATGAACCCTGCAAATTATTTTTTCTGTTTTGGTTTCCCAGGAGGGATAGTAGAGTGAAAATACCTGTGAATTAACAGTCTAATTTACTTTAAATTTTCATGAAGAAGGCTGAAACAACAATTAAGGCACAAGTCTTCCTAAGAGGCTAAGCACAGTGACCCCAATCACCTAATTTCTCTACTTCATCTTACAGAATATAGACATATATCCAAAAGGAACAATATGAAGTTGGGGTGAGAAAGTGAGTTAGCTACCATTTTCAAAAAGGTTTATTTCTGTGTTTAAGGTGAAACAAGAGCTCCAGGGCCCTATGTCCCAGAGGAAAACTAGCCTATGAGCATTCTTTAAGATACAAGGAAAATCCTTAGCAAAGAGAAAGGCACACAAGAAACATGAAGATCCCAATCCCAATTTTCTGTAATTCTCAAGAGTTAATCCGAGACGTTTGGATTTTTCAGAGTGAAAAGTAAGGAACATCACATGAAGCCTACTCCAACTTATCAAAATACAATTTACTGCCAGAGTTATGGATAAACTGAGTCTCTCCCTCTGTCTCTCAGGTTGCTTCTAGAGACTGAGCCCAGGAAGAACTGGAAACCACCTCAGAAGCAACACACAGCTGCTGGCTGCATACTGAATGAGAAGATGTCCTCTACAGCCCCCTGAGTCTCAGCCAAGCATCACGTAAGTCAGGAGGGGGAAGTTAAGAAAAGTAACATAATATCAAAAATGTTATAATATAGGATAGAAATATGGCCCTAGCATCCTGAGTTTCAAGTAATTCTCACATGGATGAAGGTTAAATTGGCAGGTAAACATATATACAGCTATGAAATGGACAGCAGAATAAAATATTGTCTAATAATTCAAAATAGAGATATAGAAAAGTATTGTGACCACCATTTGATGCACAAGTTGATCTTGATCTTTTCTTTAATCAACTTCACTAAATTGAGATCAGAGAAAGTGAAAATGGCATAATAGCCCAAGGAGGTCCAAATAAGTCTGTTTCTCTAAAAGAAAGTGAAAATGGCATAATAGCCCAAGGAGGTCCAAATAAGTCTGTTTCTCTAAAAGCCATAGAGAAAATGAAAGGGTGATAATTAATGGAACAGGGCAGAAGAATCTACAATGTAGAAATTTATGGGCAGGACCCAATTAATCTTGCAAAACTGACTGACACTTGAGATTCTTAGAAGGACAGAGAATGAGCATGAGATGCTAGGCAGGAAAAACAAATCATCTGAAATCATGTATGTGAAGCAACCAATCATTACCTCTACCATATGCCCCAGTCTATTCTGCCAATTAATAATCTCTCTTTTTCTCATCCTTCCTCTCCTCCTCTCCATCAACCCAGGCACCACCTACCCCCACCCACCCATGCACACCCACACATACAAAAAGATATTTGGAGTAGTCTTTTAAAAAGAAACTGGAAGGCTTCAGAGAAAAAGACTACATTCAGACACCAACTCATTCAAATATCATAAAACAAAGCCCTCATTGAGAGTCACAAGGCAGCTGTTGAATGGCTTTACTCTTAGTTATGAACAGACAATCATGGTTACCAGGTATATGAAGAAAGATCACAAACAAGATTAATAAATGGAAGAAACAGTTCTGGAGGAAACCGTCAATAAGATTGGCAGTAGAAAAGAACTTCAAAAATATGAAAGAGCCAAAAAACTATTATAACCATAAAACAAGAAGAGACTGCTATGAAAATGGAGGAAGTAAACTAGAAAAAAAAATCTTGCTAATGGAAAATTATTTTTAAAATTAAACAAAAGGATGAATCAAAAGATTCTAATTTCTCACAAATGTATGACTTGATTTCCAAATTTGAAGCTATCATAAAATATGTTTCCATATAAAAAGAGAAAAGTAAAAAAACTGGCCCTCATTTCCAGAGTGCTTAGAAAATGTCAGGACCTGTGTGGAGTGCTTTATCTATTTGCCCCAGGGTCAGGGGGTGGGTGTGGGTTCCAAGATGGCTGAATAGGAAAAGCTGTGGAGTGTAGTTCCCAGCAAGAACACCGCAGAGGCTGCCACATGTGATCCCCAGGCAAGCAGAGTCTGGAGTGGACCTCCAGTAGTCCTACAGTAGAGTAGTCTGACTGTTAGAAGGAAAACTAAAAACAAGAGATAACTTCAACAGCAACAAAAAGGACGTCCATTCTCAGAGACCCCATCGAAAAGTCACCAACTACAAAGACCACAGATATATAAATTCATGAAGATGGAATGAAAACACCAAAAACCAGAATGCCTCTCCTCCTCCAAGGGATCACAGCTCCTGACCAGCAAGGGAACAAACCTGGATGGAGAATGAGTCTGATGAATTGACAGAAATAGACTTCAGAAGGTGGGTAATAACAAACTTCTCTGAGCTAAAAGAACATGTGCTAACCCAATGCAAAGAAACTACAAACCTTGAAAAAAAGAGTTGACAAAATGCTAATGAGAATAAACAGCTTAGAGAAGGATATAAATAACTTGACGGAGCTGAAAAATACAACGTGAGAACTTCACAAAGTATATACAAGTTTCAATAGCTGAATTGACCAAGCAGAAGAAAGGATATCAGAGATTGAAGACCAACTCAATGAAATAAAATGAGAAGGCAAGATTAGAGAAAAAAAGAGTAAAAAGAAATAAACAAAGCCTCCAAGAAATATGGAATTCTGTGAAAAGACCTAATCTACATTTGATAGGTGTACCTGAATGGGACAGAGAGAATGAATCCAAGCTGGAAAATACTCTTCAGAATACTTTACAGGAGAACTTCTCCAACCTAGCAAGGCAGGCCAGCATTCAAGTCCAGGAAATACAGAGATTGCCACAAAGATATTCCTCAAGAAGAGCAACCCCAAGGCACATAATCATCAAATTCACCAGGGTCGAAATGAAGGAAAAAATGCTAAGGGCAACCAGGGAGAAAGGTCGGATTATCCACAAAGGGAAGCTCAACAGACTCACAGTTGATCTCTCTGCAGAAACCCTACAAGCTAGAATAGAGTGGGGGCCAATATTCAACATCGTAAAGAAAAGAACTTTCAACCTAGAATTTCATATCCAGCCACACTAAGCTTCATAAGCAAGGGAGAAATAAAATCATTTATAAACAAGCAATGTTGAGATATTTTGTTACCACCAGGCCTGCCTTACAAGAGCTCCTTAAAGATGCACTAAACATAGAAGGGAACAACCAGTACCAGCCACTCCACAAATGTACCAAAAGCTAAAGACCAACAACACAATGAAGAAACTGTGTCAACTAAGGGGCAAAACGGCCAGCTAGCATTAAAATGGGAGGATCAAATCACACATAATAATATTAATCTTAAATGTAAATGGGCTAAATGCCCCAATCAAAAGACACAGATTGGTAAATTGGATAAACAGTCAAAACCCATTGGTGTGCTGTTTTCAGGAAACCTATCTCACATGCAAGGACACACATAAGCTTAAAATAAAGGGATGGAGGAAGATTTACCAAGCAAATAAAGAGCAAAAAATGCAGGAGTTGCAATCCTTGTCTCTGATAAAACAGACTTTAAACTAACAAAGATCAAAAGAGCCAAGGGCATTACATAATGGTAAAAGGATCAATGCAACAAGAAGAGCTAAGGATCCTAAATATATATGTAATACAGGAACACCCAGATAAAGCAAGTTCTTAATGACCTACAAAGAGACTTAGACTCCTATACAATAATAGTGGGAGACTTTTAACACTCCACTGTCAATATTAGATCAACGAGACAGAAAATTAACAAGAATATCCAGGACTTGAACTCAGACCTGGACCAAGCAAACCTAATAGACATCTATAGAACTCTCCACCACAAAGCCACAGAATATACATTCATCTCAGCACCACATCATACCTACTCTAAAATTGACCACATAATTAGAAGTAAATCACTCCTCAGCAAATGCAAAAGAACAGAAATCATAACAGTCTTTCAGACCACAGTATAATCAAATTAAAACTCAGGATTAAGAAATTAACTCAGAACCACACAACTTCATGGAAACTGAACAACTGGATCTGGAATGTTGACTGGATAAACAATGAAATGAAGGCAGAAATAAAGATGTTCTTTGAAACCAATGAGAATGAAGACACAACATACCAGACTCTCTGGGACAAATTAAAAGCAGTGTCTAGAGGGAAATTTATACCAATAAATGCCCACATGAGAAGCAAGAAAAGATCTAAAACCAACACCTATTGTCAAAATTGAAAGACCTAGAGGAGCAAGATAAAAAAAAAAAAAACTCAAAAGCTAGCAGAAGACAAGAAATAACTAAGATCAGAGCAGACCTGAAGGAGACAGAGACACAAAAAAGCCCTTCAAAAAATAAATAAATAAATCCAGGAGCTGGTTTTTTGAAAAGATCAACAAAATAGACAGACTACTAGCCAGATGAATAGAAAAAGAAAAGAGAGAATAATCAAATAGATGCAATAAAAAATGATAAAGGGGGATGTCACCACTGATTCCACAGAAATACAAACTACCCTCAGAGATTACTACAAACAACTCTATGCACATAAACCAGTAAACCTGGAAGAAATGCATAAATTCCTGGACACTTGTACCATCCCAAGTCTAAACCAGAAAGAAGTTGAAACCCTGAATAGACCAATAACAAGGGCTGAAGTTGAGGAAGCAATTAATAGCAACCAAAAAAAATCCAGGTCCAGATGGGTTTCATAGCCAAATTCTACCAGACATACAAAGATGAGCTGGTACCACTCCTTCTGAAACTATTCCAAATGATCCAAAAGGAGGAAATCCTTCCCAAATCATTTTATGAGACCAACATCATTCTGATACCAAAACCCAGCAGAGACTGAACAAAAACAAAAACAAAAAACTTCAGGCCAATATCCATGATGAACATAGATGCAAAAATCTTCAATCAAATACTGGCAAACTGATTGCAACAGCACATCAAAAAAGCTTATCCATTATGATCAAGTAGGCTTCATCCCAGGGATGTAAGGCTGGTTCAACATATGCAAGTCTATAAATGTAATCCACCACATAAACCAAACCAAAGACAAAAACCACGATTATCTCAGTAGATGCAGAGAAGGCCTATGACAAAATTCAACAGCTCTTTATGCTAAAAACTCTCAATCAACTAGGTATCAATGGAACATATCTCAAAATAATAAAAGCTATTTATGACAAACCCACAGCCAATATACTAAATGGGCAAAAACTGGAAGCATTCCCTTTGAAATCTGGCACTAAACAAGGATGCCCTCTCACCACTCCTATTCAATATAGTACTGGAAGTTCTAGCCACAGCAATCAGGCAAGAAAAGAAATAAAGGGTATTCAATCAGGAAAGGAGGAAGTCAAATTATCTCTATTTACAGACAACATGACATGATTGTATATTTACAAGATCCCATTGTCTCAGCCCAAAACCTCCTTAAACTGATAAGCAACTTCAGCAAACTCTCAGGATACAAAGCCAATGTGCAGAAATCGCAAGCATTTCTATACACCAATAACAGACTAACAGAGAGCCAAATCATGAGGGAACTCCCATTCACAATACAAAAAGAATAAAATACCTAGGAATACAACTAACAAAGGATGTAAAGGACCTCTTCAAGGAGAACTACAAACCACTGCTCAAGGAAATAAGAAAAAGAGAAACAGATGGAAAGACATTCCATGCTCATGCTTAGGAAGAATCAATATTGTGAAAACGGCAATACTGTACAATGTAATCTATAGATTCAACACTATCCCCATCAAGCTACCTATGACCCTCTTCACAGAACTGGAATAGACCACCTTAAACTTCATATGGAACCAAAAGAGAGCCCACATAGCCAAGACAATCCTTAGCAAAAAGAACAAAGCTGGATGCACCATGCTACTGGACTTCAAACTATACTACAAGGCTACAGTAATCAAAACAGCATGGTACTGGTACCAAAACAGAGATATAGACCAATGGAACAGAACAGAGGCCTCAGAGGCAATGCCACGCATCTACAACCATCTGATCTTTGACAAACCTGACAAAAACAAGCAATGGGGAAAGGATTCCCTTTTTAATAAATGGTTTTGGGAAAATTGCCTAGCCATGTGCAGGCAACAGAAACTGGACCCCTTCCTTACACCTTATACAAAAATTAACTCCAGAAGGCTTAAATTCTTAAACATAAGACCTAACACCATAAAAACCTTACAAGAAAACCTAGGCAAAACCATTCAGGACATAGGCATAGGCAAGGACTTCATGACCAAAATGCCAAAAGCATTAGCAACAAAAGCCAAAATAGACAATGGGATCTAATTAAGCTCCAGAGCTTCTGCCAATCATTAGAGTGAACTGGCAACCAACAGAAAGGGAAAAAAAATTTGTATTCTACCCATATGACAAAGGGCTAATATCCAGAATTTACAAAGAACTAAAACAGATTTAAAGAAAAAAAAAACCCATTCAAAAGTGAGTGAAGGACATGAACAGACACTTTTTGAAAGAAGACATTATGATACCAACAAACACATGAAAACATGCTCATTATCACTGGTCATTAGAGAAACGCAAATCAAAACCACATTGAGATACCATCTCACACCAGTAAGACTGGTGATCATTAAAAATCTGGAGACAACAGATGCTGGAGAGGATGTGGAGAAATAGGAATGCTTTTACACTGTTAGTGGGAGTGTAAATTAGTTCAACCATTGTGGAAGACAGTGTGGCAATTCCTCAAGGACCTAGAAATAGAAATTCCACTTGACCCAGCAATCCCATTACTGGGTATATATCTAAAGAAGTATAAATCGTTGTATTATAAACACACATGCACACGTATGTTCATTGCAGCACTGTTTACAATAGCAAAGACCTGGAGCCAATCCAAATGCCCATCAATAATAGACTGGACAAGGAAAATGTGGCACATAAACACCATGGAATACTATGCAGCCATAAAAAATGATGAGTTCATGTCCTTTGTAGGGACATGAATAAATCTGGAAACAATCATTCTGAGCAAACTGACACAAAAACAGAAAACCAAACACTGCATGTTCTCACTCATAGGTGGGTGTTGAACAATGAGAACAACTGGACACAGGGAGGGGAGCATCACACACTGGGTCTGTTGGGGGGAACTAGAGGAGGAACAGTAGGGGGATGGGGAGGTTAGGGAGGGATAACATGGGGAGAAATGCCAGATATAGGTGACAGGGGGATGGAGGCAGCAAAGCACATTGCCATGTATGTACCTATGCAGCAATCCTACATGATCTGCACATGTGCTCCAGAACCTAAAGTAACTGGCTCTCTACAAAGGAATAGGAATGAGAATGACATTAGACTCTTCAAGAGCAAGCCTCAAGACTAAAGACAAATGTCACTACAACTGAGAAGTTACTCTTCCCTCCACTCCATTCTCATCACCCACTCTCCAAATGCTTAACAATGGAGCTGGAAGAAAATAATTTTCATCCTAGAATTCTATGTTCATCCTAATCTCAATCCAAGATGAAAAAAAACAAAACATTTTTAAACATTCGAAGTCTCAAGAAAAGTTAGCCCTTCTACACCTTTTTATAGGAAGGTAATTGAAGATATGTACAACCAAAATGAAGGAGTGAACCTAAAGTGAAGACAGGATCGTTTTCAGGAACCAGTGGATCTAAAGGAGGAAATTTCGAGTGGCAGGTGAGCAGCAGGCCTAGGTAGCAGAAAGATCGAGGAACCTGGGGAGGAGGCCTCGGGAAAAACTGCATCAAAGTGAATGCAGATGTGGGAAAACGTCAAAATGGAAGTTGTGATTAAAGGGTCAAAAGGGGAGGGGGAGAACGGCATTTGAAAATTCCATAAAAACAGATAGTTATACACCCAAGAAAATTAAACTGTAGTGATCATTAGTTCCACCATAAATAAGTCACAGATCATATTCATTGATTTTCAACTTTTAGGATTAAGCTTTTGATAAAACTTAAAGACTTAAATGTGCTTATAAAACAAAATATCATGATCCATATTATATAAAAGTAAAAAGAAGCACAGAGTGCAGGGGTGCCAAGAGCCTAATTTTTTACAAACTAGGGAATCTAAAAGATAGTGTCTGGTAATAGAAATTTCATCAAGATGCATATTTAAGTAGTCAACTTTTTATTATGAATGGTTTTCTTTTCAGTAAAAAGTAGAGAAACAAAAAACAAAATATTTTATCATGAGTTTGGAGAAATGGGTATGTCAGAGTATTGGGAAACTAAACTCCATCTATTTTAGCAGAAAGTCTATGCTTTAAATGTGTCCTTCCAAGTTCATGTGTTGGAAACTTAATCTCCAATGCAACACTGTTGAGAGGTGGAAGCTTTAAGAAGTGATGAGGTCACTAATCATTAGGGCTCTGCCCTCACGAATAAATTAAAGTGATTATTTCAGGAGTCGGTGACAGAATAAATGTGGCCTCCTTCCCTGCTTTCTCCTGTGTAGACTCTTACCCCACGTGATGCCTGCAGCCATGTTATGATGCAGGAAGAAGGCCCTCATCAGATACAGTCCTTTGACCCTCAGACCCTAAACTTCCCAGCCTCCAAAACTGTATGCCCAAAATCTATTGTTTGTAAGTTACTCTCATTTCTCTATAAATTATGGTATTCTGTTACAGCAGAAGAGAGACTAAGACACTAATAAATTGGGAAACAACAATAAAAAGCCTATTTCATTGAGATTTGAAGATAATGTTCATAATAGCTAAAAGAGAAACAAGTAATTGCTTTTAGGGAACAGGTTTGGGAAGTATTAATTAGAAATGTGTTACTTTTAGACAAGTCTTAGCACTATTTTGATTAAAAAAAAAAACAAATTTCAGAAAAAAGAATATTGTAAATATACAATGTATCAGCAAATTACCACATGAGTTTCTGTGGGCTGGTTTAGGAAATGAATAATTGTTTATAGCAGGGGTTAGCAAATTAAACCCTACTCAGTGCCTTTTTTTTTTTTTTTTTTTTTTTTTGAGATAGAGTTTCACTCTTGTTACCCAGGCTGGAGTGCAATGGCGTGATCTCGGCTCATCGCAACCTCCACCTGCTGGATTCAGGCAATTCTCCTGCCTCAGTCTCCTGAGTAGCTGGGATTACAGGCATGCACCACCATGCCCAGCTAATTTTTTGTATTTTTAGTAGAGATGGGGTTTCACCATGTTGACCAGGATGGTCTTGATCTCTTGACCTCGTGATCCACTCGCCTCGGCCTCCCAAAGTGCTGGGATTACAGGCTTGAGCCACCGCGCGCAGCCTCAGTGCCTGTTTTTTAAAATAAAGTTTTAATGGAACACAGTCACACCCATTTGTTCACATATTGTCTGTCTGCTTTCTGCTACAACAGTAGAGTTAAGTGGTTGCAAAGATTTACAGACCACAAATCCTGAAATATTTACCATGTGGCCCTTTACAGAAAAGGTTTACAGATCTCTGATTTGAAACACTGATTTTCTGGAAAAATGTTATCCAGAGCCAAGCTGATTCTTTAAAGAGTCAAGCCAGATGCAGTGGTGTGCACCTGTGCCTACTCAGCTCAGGAGGCTGAGTTGGCAGGATCACTTGAGCCCAGGATTGGAGGCTGCAGGGAGCCATGATCATGCCACTGCAGTCCAGCAGGGGTGATAGAAAAAGACCCTGTCTCAGACAAACAAACAAACAACAAAACAGGTTCTAAGTTGGGGGCTGCCTCTCTCATGAGCATAGCTCACCTGATGGGGACGGACATGACATGCCTCAAGACCACATGTCTAATGATCTCTGACTGGAGCATGTAAAAGCGGATTTGCAGGCCCCAGTTGGAGATATGCATGAGATCCCTCTCTCCATTTTACAATAATGAGAAAAGTCTGTCATGACACTAGAATTCTTCTAACCTTTCAGATGACGGTAAGAACCTCACCCTTGTCTCTTTATTGCTACATGCTGAATGTTACCTGTCCAAAAAAGAGCAGCCTTCACATAACAATGAATTTTTGTCTGTTTCTCAATGTGGATATTACAATGAAGCTTATCAATATCAACTAACGTAAGTATTCATCTTTCTAGACCAAAGACTAAGCAGCTGGGCATTCAAAGATATCCTGTAGATATTTTTTTAAAGATAAAAAATTTAAAAAAACATAAACCAAAAAAAGACACACTAGTCTGAATGCCACAACCTTGGCCCTTCCCATCACAATCCTTTAAACTACCATATAACCTGGAGGTAAATCCAACTTATGGGAAGACCAAATAGAAAAGTAAATGATAGTCTGCTAAGGAAACCATTAAAAAATAGGAGTATTCCTCCTAAATACCAAGGGCTGACTTTGCCTAAATTATGTATTCAGAATGAATAACAATCATACCTCTTAGCATTAGCTAGTTCATAGGTCTTTCCACACAGAAGCTACTTGACCATCAAAAGAGCTTATGCTTGTGACAAAAAATTTTATTTCGTATCTGTGATTCTCAGTGAATATGAGAGGTTAGAGGGTATAGAATTATATCAAAATTTCAGGGTGGAGGGAGCTTTTTTTAAAGATAGTGATTATACTTTTATTTCATTTTTTAATTGTAATTTGGGCTCTGGGGCACATGTGCACATTCTGCATTCTGCAGGATTGTTGCATAGGTACATACATGCCATGGTGGCTTGCTGTCTCCATTCCCCGCCAACCTGTCACCTACATCAGGCATTTCTCCCAGTGTTATCCCTCCCCATCCTCCCTGCCCCCTTTGCTGTCCCTCCCTCCCCTCCCCTCCATCCCCCCACCTAGTCTAGTGAGTGTTGTTCTCTTCCCCGTGCCCAAGTGTTCTCATTGTTCATCACCTGCCTATGAGTGAAAACATGCAGTGTTTGGTTTTCTGTTCTTGTATCCGTTTGCTGAGAATGATGGTTTCTACATTCATCCATGTCTCTACAAAAGACATGAACTCATCATTTTTTCTGGCTGCATAGTATTCCATGGTGTATGTGTGCCACATTTTCTTTGTCCAGTTTATCATTGATGGGCATTTGGGTTGGTTCCAGGTCTTTGCTATTGTAAACAGCACTGCAACGAACATATATGTGCATGTGTCTTTATAACACAACGATTTTTTTAAGTGATACTGTCCCAAGTTGGTGAGAAATTTGACAGTACTAAGCACTATTATTGATTGGAGCCTGTTACATACCTCAGGTATGCCAGTGAGGAAGAATTACACAATTCTCCTCTTTAGGGGAGAAAAAGTCTTCTAGTAGGATTTCCTAATTCTTGGTATTTGGATGAAGAGTTTATATGTAGACATTATTGGACAGAATCATGTCTAACTAGCCAAAAGAAAAAAAAATCCTAAAGGGTAAACAAATTTTCAAAGTGGGATGTTAATCTATCACCTCTACCTTTAAAATAAACTAAAAACAAAAGTCATCTCCAGGTATCTACCAAGACATGTTTTCAATGAGATCCTCCTACAGTGTTTACAGTTTGCTTTTTCATTTATTGTTTTCAACTATCTTCATGCCCATAAACATAAAGTTCTGTATATTTTTAACATCTTCATTTCATCCTTGTAGACAGTTTAGGCATTTATCAAATTGTTTTTGGACACAGAATTCCTAGGTCAAAGGACTTACACTTTTTTAGGGTATTTGATAACAGCTCTCCTAACTGATCTTCCAAGAATTATACCCACGTGCCCTCCCACTACAAGAACATGATTGTACTACATGGCCAACCCCTTGCCAACTCTGGCTATTAGCATCCAATTACAATACTGCTAATTTAATGACTCTCAAAATGGTTCATAATTTGGTCAGGGCTTTGAGCTGCTCTATCCAAGGGAACAGTTAAGTGCACTTGGATAATTTGGACAATAGCACTGATGACGACAACTGCCTTTGTTCTAACCATTTCACCTCTATAATATTATTTAATCGATACAACAACCCTATACGGGGGTATTATGATCATCTCTATTTTGCAGATGAGATGAAGTGAATTACATAGAGATTATTATAATTGCCCAAACGTACAAAGCTTATAGGAGGTAACACTGGGATTCAGACACATGTATTCTGGTTCTAGAGCCCTTTAGAATCTATCTTAGTTCCCCAGATCAGTACCTACTAATAGTTCATGTGCCATGAAGAAAAAGATCCATTGACTCCTGCCCTCAGGAAATGTTACAGTTCTACAGATCTACAAATGTGAGCTAACTTGAATACAATCAGCCAAGTACTTTCCCATCTGGAATCTGCTCCCTTTTAAATTAGAATCTATGTCCCGCACATTCCCTCCCGGCTACCTGGCACTCATGAGTGAATGGGCACCATCTTCCCATATCACACCAGTCAATCTGTCACATCCTTCTGCCTAACATCTCTTGGCATGGCCTTACCCCTTGCCCAGTAACCAGATAATCATGTGAGTCTTGACTGAAGCTCAACAGTTCTCACAGCTGCTAATTACTGTGGATGAGAACTTAGAAACAGGGTGAGAAAAATCTTGGGTTCTAAGAGGCAACAGAACACTTATACAAGGCTCTGGCTTCCCAGGGCCACCACTTACAAGTTATGTGTCTTTGGATCAGGCATTTAAACTCTGTGGACCTCAGTTTTTAAAAGCTGTGAAGTGGAGACAGTATTTACAGCTCATAGTGCTCATGTAAGTAAATGCGCTAAATGTGCTTAGCCCTGTGCCCGGCACATATGAAATTCTCAGTAAACAAAAGTTATTGTTATTTATAGATGTTTCAAGTCTTAGCTCCTTTTGTTATTCCTGTTGATACCAACTTGAGAATTATCATGACTCTATGTAGTCCAAACTGTCTCTAAATAAACTGTATCCAAAAGAATAATCTTTCAGAGATAAACCAAGAGATAAAAAGCATCCATCACTTTAAAAGACAACAATGTTAATATATGTTACATAAAATTTTCTTAATATCAGATCTATAAGCTTTAAGACTATGCCATTACCATTAATCAGAGCTAACCCTTTATTACTTATAAAGTAAAAGTAGATATTTCTCTATTACTATATGTTGCTATATATGCTGTTA
Organism: Callithrix jacchus; assembly: GCF_049354715.1. NCBI lineage: Eukaryota > Metazoa > Chordata > Mammalia > Primates > Cebidae > Callithrix > Callithrix jacchus. Next base: position 15,782,316 of record NC_133518.1, on the reverse strand, counting down.
AGTTACTACAATGCTGACCATGGCTCTACAGGAGATAAAATCTAGAACACTCAGTAAAGCAGATGGTGCTTAGGAACCTACTGAATGAGCAATCTCGGCTACACTTTCAGAAAGTATCCCTTTAAAGAAGCTAGGGAATAATCATGGCTTCATGGAATGCCATAGTATTAAAGAAAAATAGATTCTACCTATTAGTGGGAAACATCTGGTTAAATAGAGATAGACTAGATCTACAGCCCCAGGTTTCGGTGAAGTAGGAGCTACTTTCTATTTCCCTTTGGCCTTAAAAAGAAAAAAGCCATCTGAAGGTGAAGCGTTAGAGTAGAAGAGAAGAAGGGTCAGTGACAGCCTCTCATGCCCTTTCTCATATAAAAAGTTGTAAGTTGGTAAGGAGAGAAATGGCATTACACAGTCAACAGGCGTTGACCATATTAGATCACAATTTTTCAACTAGAAGTTTCCTCACGGTAGCACAGTGCATAAGAACTTGCTTTCAAGACAAATAGAGAGGAGTTCAATTCTGCTGCTGAAATTTATCAGCTAAGAAATAATGATCAAGCTATTTATCTTATTTAAGTCTCAGTTTCTCAATCTGCAAATGGGGACAGTAATAAAATTTACCACATAGGACTTTTGTGAGGATTAAATAAGGGAATACACAGTACATAGAGTGCTTACAGGTGCCTCTTCCAAAAGGAACAGATAATGCATTCTAAACATTATTTAAATTTCTGATACCCCAATAGTGAACACTAAAACTGTACCAAGTATACATTATTTTGCTCTCTCTCAAATGTACATATAAATAAACAACTCACACAGTCCCATACCAGAAGGTCAACAAGGATAGTGTTTGCTACCCTTGTAGGGCACAGTCTATAAACTGTATGACAATACATTTTCCCAGCCATCTCAATGAGCTTTGGAAGTGGATTTTTCCCTTAAGCTTCCAGAAAAAAGCCCAGTCTGGCCAATGTCTTGAGGTAGCCTTATGAGCACTGAAGCACAGAACCCAGTTGAGCCTGGCTGAATTAATAACCTACAGAAATGTATACTAAGAAATGAAGGTTGACTTTGGCCAAAAAAAAAAAATGTAATAACTGATAACATGAACTGGCACACTCTGCCCCACTCACAGCAGACTTGAAGTTAACCTAGAGAATGAATTTTGGCTAGAAAAAATCATCCAGTCCACAATCAGTGTCTTCAGTTCTAGAATCAATTAAAATATTTGGTTATCATCAAAATAACATTTTCCTGAAGGCATTAGTCCAAGATCTCTATCCTAGTGAATCACAAAGAGGAGAAAGAAAAGCCAGAACAGAGTATTTATAGGTCACTGACTTGGTGCACAGCCAAAGGATTCTTTTCAACCAACATCTCTGCCAAAGGAACTATCAGTAGATTCTCTTAATGCTATCTATTTTTTTTCTTTTTTGAGATGGAGTTTTGCTCTTATTGCCCAGGCTGGAGTGCAATGGCACGACTGCAGCCTCCACCTCCTGGGTTCAAGTGATTCTCCTGCCTTAGCCTCCCAAGGAGCTAGGATTGCAGGTGCCTGCCACCACACCTGGCTAATTTTTTTTATTTTTTATTTTTCATTTTTAGTAGAGACAGGGTTTCGCCATGTCAGCCAGGCTGGTCTCAAACTCCTGGGTTCAGGTGACCTGCCTGCCTCCGCTTCCCAAAGTGCTGGGATTATAGGCATGAGCCACCATGTGCAGCCTCTTAGTGGTATCTTAGAGCACTTTTAAAATAACGAACGAAACTGAAAAAGATAAATTGAGGTATAAAAAACAGTTACACTGAACTCTTTCTCATGAACAAACTATGCAAAATCTCAAGAGATTGAAAACTATTTTCTATTTTCAAGATTCAAAGTAAAAAGAATTTTCTCTAAAGATAAATTATCTTCTTCTCTAAGAAAGAGAAGACAGAGGGAGGCCGAGGAGGGTGGATCACGAGGTCAAGAGATCGAGACCATCCTGGCCAACATGGTGAAACCCCGTCTCCACTAAAAATACAAAAAATTAGCTGGGCATGGTGGCACATGCCTGTAGTCCCAGCTACTCAGGAGGCTGAGGCAGGAGAATTGCCTGAACCCAGGAGGCGGAGGTTCTGGTGAGCCGAGATTGCACCATTGCACTCCAGCCTGGGTAACAAGAGCGAAACTCTGTCTCAAAAAAAAAAAAAAAAAAAGAAGATGATGACAGAATGGTGGCACCTTCGGGGGTTGGGCAGAGCCCTAATCTTACAACAGACTTGGGCAATTGCTGCTGATAAATCTGCCGGCAGAAAGATATAGGTGGGTTCCTTCCAAGCTGACAATGAAAGTGGAACCTGGGCACATGTCAGTTCCTTTCCATGCTATCTCCCTGTGAAAATTCTTATGAATAAGAAAACGTGAACTTTATAGAGGAATAATTTTATTTAAATTGTGTAAACTGGATATTTTTCACAGTTTCTTGTCAGGAGGTGGGCAGAGAAGCTAAATTTTATACCAACTTTTTTTTTAAATCTTCATGTAATGTTAGCAACTGACCAAATACTCCTTGGATTTTGTGTCTCAGGAGAAGGAACTAAGAACACATACAGTTCTCTGAAATGTTTCCTGGATTCTTTCCTCTTTTTCCACTGAAATAGAAATATTCTTTTTTTACTTTTTCTTTTTTGATGGGGGATGAGGATTATACAGGAGATTTGGCAACCTAAATGAACATAAGAGAAAGCCAATAGTATAACTAAAGGAAGGGGATCGCCAAAACCATTCACTTAGGAGAATTTCAAACTTTGGTGCTAAAACTTCCAAAAATCAGCATCACCATCACCAAGGAACAGAGGAATTCATTCTTGCTGACTGCCAGCTAAGGTGTCTGAAAAAGAAAGCCTCCTTGGCAGCCATTATAAGCTCGCTCATGCCCCCTACAAACCAAGGAAAAGTAGAAATCTAATTCCATATAGCCTGGAGGAAACCTTAGAGACCCAGGGCTGTGGAGAAGGCAGGTGAGAAACAGGAGTTCCCACCATGTCATCAGGGTTCTGGAAGCCCTGGCAAGCTGCCAGTGGCACTGGAGCACCAGCAACTGTTTCCTGGAGAACTTCCTCAAATCAGAGACACACGAGGAAGCCAGTCAGGGATGGCACTGCATGGGAATACCAGCAGAACCATCTTCTCAGAACTACTTTGAGGGTACTCTCTCTCAGCCATCTTCCAGGTTTTCCACAACCCACAAAAGGTCTCTCATGTGGGTATAATTTGGGGCTACTTGTAAGATGGAGTTATAACACAACTTCATTGGCAGAGACAATAGGACCTCATATCTAGAACCAAAACTTTCTGGGTTTCACCGTCATTTGCCCATTATCCCATGAAAAACATCAGCATCACCTGTTAACTTGTTCATGAATGTAAATTCTCAGATCCAACCCAGACCTATGAAACTGAAACTCTGTGGGGCAGGGGGAGGCAGGAATTTGTGCCTTAGCTCCCCCTTGTCATGATTCTGATGCACACTAAAATTTGAGAACCATTGAGCATTCTAGAGCAAAGCAATCTCATGAAAAAAATCGCCTTGAAAACAGCATCTGGATATTAGGCAAAAGATACGTGCCTGAATAGAAGACACTCACTCTGTTCACAGTAAGTTTATATTCCCAAATTTTTAAATTTGGTAGTTCTTTGCCAAAAATGTCCTCTCACATGTACCATTTTAAAATGAGCAATCCGGGACCTTCTCAACCAACTTCACACCCACTTTCCAGGGCAGCTCAAAACAAATGACTTATAGACCAACACGGAGCACTCTGAATCATCCACCCATCTTTAGAACTCCTCGCACTGTCAGTTAAGGCATTCCATTGAGAACGCATCATGTCTTGACTCCTCCCTGGCCAATCCTGCCTTCATTGCATTTCTTAATAAACCTCCTGCATGCTAAAAAATAAAATAATAAAATAAAATAAGCAATCTATTGCAAATAGCCAGTCCCAAAGAAATTCTTTTGCCTTTGTTGTTTCTCTCAAAATTGCACATTATTTAAGAAGCCTGTCTTTTATACATTTTTATGAATACCTAGAGCAATACAAATCCTCCACAAACTCTAACAAATAGGTATTAATACAATAATAAGTAATTCTAAGAGCAAGCACTCAAATTAGTAAGGTCTGGTTTCCTGCAGATTTCTAAAGCGGGGAAGGAGTAAGGGGGAGAACTCAGAGAAAGCGTGCATTGACTAAAGACATAAAGGAAGCAGAAAATTTATTCTGAGCAGATGCCAAGACTTTGCCACATGCTTACAGTAAGAGAAATGGAGAGCAGAGAAAATTATTTTTAAAACCATCTTTCCTTGAGAACTAAGTTAATCATAGTCCTGCTTTAAGATATTAGGTAAATACTTTTTCAATGAAAGACATAGGTGGACACAGAATATTAGCATGAAATGTGCCTTAGATTATTTAAAGGATACAATTAATTTTCCATGGATAGGAGTCACTTGTCTTCATTCATAAAATTCAGGCTGTTAATTTTTTGATAAAACTGTTTTCTTTATAAATTATTGATAATGTATCATTTCTACCCAAGGCTGGGACAAACACATCAGCCATTTAAATTCCTCAGTAATACTTAGGCTGCTGAATTTGTTAGCTGTGGTAATATATGTTAGCTTGCCTGATTTTAACTGCATCTCCTCAAAGAAAACAGTAGATGAGAAGGTAACAGCGTAGAGGTGGTGTAATAGAGTAGAAAGTGATGAGTTTTGAAGTAGAGCTGGATCCTAAGATCAGCAGCTATATTGTTGCGACTAAGTTAACTGACACTCACTCACAGCTGTTCTCTCACCTATACAGTGAAGGCCGTGGCACAGTTTAAATGTGTGCATGTGTGTGCGGTGCCTGGCAGATGATAAACACTAAATCAGTATCATTATCATTAAGAGGCACCCATTTTCATTTAAAATAAATTAATGAGATGCTATTAAAATTCACCTCTATTTTTCCATCCTGCCTTCCATTATTTGCACATAAGGTGGCTCTGACCCAGTCGTTCTCAACTCTGGCTGTGTATTACAATCACTTGAAAGTTCTTGTGTGTTTTTAACTGCCATTTCACCACAGAACAACTGGATCAGTGTCTGAGGCAGGCCCCAGGCATTGGTGATTCTGATGTAGGAGGGTTGAAAAACACTTTCAAGTGGATTCTTTACAAAAATCACTTTGGGGCAAATTGGCTATTCTGCCATTTCATTATTTGGTGGTTTGGTCAACTCATCCTGAAGGATCAGGAGGAGGACACAGCTTTATCCTATCTTAGCCTTCCTGGGAGATGTCTAGTACACCTTAAGGTAAAATCAATACTATTCAATATTTTTTGGTTACCCTTTGCTGGGGAGAGAGGGGTATATGTCTGATGATGACCCACTGAAGGAGCACATCTGAGTTAACTAAAGACAGTGGAAGAGACGAAAGATTAGGTTAACTATTATTCTTTAAAAATTGGCCGGGCATGGTGGCTCAAGCCTGTAATCCCAGCACTTTGGGAGGCCGAGGCGGGTGGATCACGAGGTCAAGAGATCGAGACCATCCTGGTCAACGTGGTGAAACCCCGTCTCTACTAAAATTACAAAAAATTAGCTGGGCATGGTGGCGTGTGCCTGTAATCCCAGCTACTCAGGAGGCTGAGGCAGGAGAATTGCCTGAACCCAGGAAGCGGAGGTTGCAGTGAGCCGAGATCACGCCATTGCACTCCAGCCTGGACAAGAGCGAAACTCCGTCTCAAAAAAAAAAAAAAAAAAAACCTTCTCCTCCTCCTTCATCCAACACTGTAAGAGATACCTGAGGAGCCCTTACTATAGTACTTAGAACACCCACTGAAAATAGGACAATTCATGAATGCCTTGACTCATTACATTAAAATTCAAGAGGGGAGGATCTGTCTAGCTATCTCTACAAGAAGAAGGTCTTCCCATACTTCTCCACAGTTTAAATGATTTTTCATAGTCTAAGAATATACATTGTACAGTCTGGCCAACATGGTGAAACCCCATCTCTACTAAAAATACAAAAATTAGCTGGGTGTGGTGGCGCACGCCTGTAATCCCAGCTACTGGAGAGGCTGAGGCAAAAGAATCGCTTGAACCCAGGAGGCAGAGGTTGCAGTGAGCTGAGATCACACTACTGTACTCCAGCCTGGGCAAAAGAGACTCTGTCTAAAAATAAAAAAAAATTAGACGTTGTAAATTGAAACATAAAACTTTAGAGGTAGAAATATCACCTTGGAGACAAAATAGATGTTTAATATTTGTTCTGAGTCAATCAACATTACCTGATGCCAATTAAAAGCCAGGGTTATGCAAGTTACTTCCATTTACACAATCTCATTTATGAAACAATGTTGTAGTTGGAAGAACTCTGTGTGCTATGTTATAGTCATGGAGACTTCTTGTAATATGCAATTGCTACAGCAATTTAAACCTTTAACTTAGGAGGTTTATGATGCTAAAATTATACTTTGTGTATTCATATCTGTTTTTATGGCACATTGTGGGTAAGACAGTTTATATGATGCCAAGTCTTTGGTCAGAAAAGATGCTGCTTTCACAATGTTGTTCTCATAGAAAAACATAAATCACATTGTGGTATTGTTTCCAAGAATATGCTGAGGCAAGTAGGGGTTCTCCCTATGGTCCTCAAGGCAAGTTCAAGATTATTCTGGGTATTATATGCTGTTGCAAATATTTCTCCCCACAGGCCAGTTCCAAAACTCAAAACAGAAACAGGAACAATAAAAAAACCCCAAAACTGAACAAAAATTTTCATTTTCATTAAGAAAATTTTCAACTATTATCTTAGTTATGTTGTCAAATCCTATTTTTAACGTTGATTCTTTTCAAATTCAATATATCTAAAATGTAGCCTCAGATAAATCTAATCAACTATTTTTGTAGCTTTTCCTTTGGTTTTAATGCAAACTCTAGAATAAGAGCTTTTAAGAAGCTCACCCCAGCTGTACAGAACCTGAATCCAACAGGATTCCAAAGGGATAATTGGCTTTAACGTAGGTTGTTGCTTTAACTTGGAGTGATGTCTTTGTTGTCTCCTAAAATTTTCCATTATGTTTTTTTATTGCATTTTAGGTTTTGGGGTACATGTGAAGAACATGTAAGATTGTTGCATAGGTACACACATGGCAGTGTGATTTCCTGCCTTCCTCCCCATCATGAATAATCCAGAACTTTACTCAAGATTTCACTCTATTTTACAGTGATACGGCTTTAAAAGCATAAGTTTTGATTCCAAACAAAACTAGTGCAACAGCAGGTCAAATAAGGTCCTGAATGTTGTTTAATATTTTATTCAAGATCAGCATTTACAGTACCAACAAAACTATTTAAGATTATCAAAGTCAGTAAACTCCTTCCTTTACGTTTCTTTCATATGTACAGGATCAAATTGTTCAAATGATGCTTGAAGTGAATGGTAGAACCAGGCTAAAGCAGTCACTTCAAAATAGGCAACCAAGTTTGGGTGGAATGATCAATTGAACAATCAATTAAAAGTCTGATCCAGAGGAACAAACTTTTCAGGTGATCCCAGATTTCTAAGAATACATCGGTGCTGTACTATCCACCATAAGGGCTTGGTGGCATGAGGAACACTGAGGAGCCACAGACAGCAAATTACGCTACTTCAAGAAGTCAATGGCTGGCAGATTTGAAGCACTGACATAGTTGGCAGTGTTTCTTGAAGTAAACGTTTATCCATTTGGAGAAGTAGAATGAAATGAAATCTTTTTGAAAAACAAAACCATTTTAAAAATTAAATTTGGATTTCATCCACAGAGATGGATCACAATTGAAGAATTTGACCTGCAGGGACAAATCGTTCAACTGATCCAATAATTTAAACTATAATGTATATGTTTTCATTCTGAGCACACTTTCGAGAGCAGCAGTAGCGGTTCAAGAGGAATAAGGAAAGCTTCATAAATAGCTCATTAGCTCAAGAAGTAGGTGAATGGGGAGTAAGAAGTAAAACAAGGCGAATATCCCAAATTGGGAGTTAGAACACCTGGTTCTGCAAAGAGACTAATTTTATGTCCCTGCCTCTAAATATGCAACCTCTCTTGGCCTTTGAAAGCACCTGTAGAAGAGAATATGAGAATGATGTCTAAGATTCTATGATACCTTTAAAAGGCAATGGTTCTAAGTTTACTTGGAGTTTGGTTTTAATAAGGTCTTAAAAACTCTTCATCTTTGCAGTTAAAAATGTTCAGTCTCCTGTAAATGTCACTACTGATCTGATATCCTGCCATGACATTCCAGAGATGAGACAGGAAAAAATGTGACTGGCTCATGTAGATTCTATTCCTATCCTCTCACTATCCTGACTTTGCCAGGAGCAGTTCAGTTCTGGAACACTTCAAAAAACATGTCTTTACCACTAAATTTTTAGAACAGGGATTCAAATTTAAAGTGTAAGGGAAGGATGGTCGGGCTCGGTATCTCACGCTAATCTCAGCACTTTGGGAGGCCAATGCGGGTGGATCACTTGAGGCCAGGAGTTTGATACCAGCCTGGCCAACGTGGCAAAATCCCGTCACTACTAACAATACAAAAATTAGCTGGGAATGGTGACACACAGCTGTAATCCCAGTTACTCGGGAGGGTGAGGCAGGAGAATCGCTTGAACCCAGGAGGCAGACATTGCAGTGAGCTGACAGGGCACCACTGCAGTCCAGCGTGGGTGACAGAGCCAGGCTCCATCTCAACAAAAACAACAACAAAGTGTAAAGGAAAGCCTTGGTTTAGGTTTGAGCGTAGACGTATGGTTTCCCACTTCGCCCTTTTAATACCATTCATTTGGGCCTCAGCTTATTCCTCTACACAGTGGAAAAAACAAATCATTTTGATGAATACTACTAGATTTTAGAAGGGTAATGTTTTTAGGCTAGAAGTAGGAAAGGAAGGGAAAAACAGCTTGTAGCATTTTGGGCTCTTGGAAAGGCATGGAGTACCCTTACCATCAACAGTGGATCATGCATCTTGCTGCAACTTATTATTCCCAGGTGCTCAAAAATCTCTATGGTTGAATGATGATGACAAAGCAGATGTCAACATTTACATTTGGTAAACTTCTAACGGGAAGAAGTGTGATGCATGGGAAAAGGTTCAAATCCAAGCAGCCTAGATTTAAATCCTACCACCATCATTAACTACAGGGTGGGGAGAAGTTATTTGATCTAAGACAAAATTTTTTTTTTTTTTTGAGACGGAGTTTCGCTCTTGTTACCCAAGCTGGAGTGCAACGGCGCAATCTTGGCTCACCGCAACCTCCGCCTCCTGGGTTCAGGCAATTCTCCTGCCTCAGCCTCCTGAGTAGCTGGGATTACAGGCACGTGCCACCATGCCCAGCTAATTTTTTGTATTTTTAGTAGAGACAGGATTTCACCATGTTGACCAGGATGGTCTTGATCGCTTGACCTCGTGATCCACCTGCCTCGGCCTCCCAAAGTGCTGGGATTACAGGCTTGAGCCACCACACCCAGCCTGATCTAAGACAAATTACTTGACCAACTGTAAAACAGGGAAATACTTCTTTCTCATTGATGCTATTTTGAGTATTGAATGATATATCATATGTTAAGGTCGCAGTATAGTGCGTGGCACACAATAGGTATGGAGGAAACAGCAATGATTATTACTTGTAAAAATGGATTTTGTTAAGAAAAATCAAATATGTTGAACAACGGATTCCATGTATCCACTACTAACAATATTATGGGCTACCGTTAAGCCTCCCACAGTAATCTTTGTAGTTTGCCAGAATTTTACCTTTAAGAAGTGACAATCTCTGCAGAAGACAGGTATTAAGTATTTTCCTCTCCATCTGAAACTTCCAAATCCTCATCTCCATAAAGATTGAACATATAGCACCATAAGCATGAAGCTCACACATTTATGGAGATAAGAAAACAAGTGTGACAAATTATAGCAGACTTTATGGAAAGTCAGTTCAATGAAAACAGCCAGGTAAGTAGGAAGAAAGGCTAAATCAGATATGATGAATTGCATGACAAGTCCGTAGTAGTAAAATGATCGACTCTCTCAGTAGGTTAGTTTACCCATACCACACACACTCCAATTACTTGTTTAGAATTCCATTTCCATTTACCCATTGTCTGTTTAGCTATGGCTTTTAGCATTGGTTTAGTGTTGTTGAAGATAATCTAATATACACCCTTAACTTCTCACAATCTAGAGATCATATTGCACCACTTCACAGAAAATGTGCAAACCGTAACCATATATGCCATTAACACATCCTCCCACCACCATAGTACTGTATGCTGTGGCCGTCACATGCATTACGGCAATGTACATAATAAACCCTATAAGATAATGTTATAGTTTTTGCTATTAATCATTATATGTATCGTAAATAAACTGAGAGGAAACATAATACTTTTTATTTACACAGCTATCTACCATTACTCCTTGAAATAGTCAGGCTTCCTTCTCATATTATTTCCCTACAGCTTAAAAATTTTCTTCATTATTTCTTATAACATAGAACTGCTGGTGGTGAGTTTTCTTTTTATTTAAAAATGTTTTTGCCTCTATTCTCAAAGGCCATTTTCATCGGATACAGATTTCTTGTTTGACAGGGTTGCACTCCCCACAACCTTCTAGAACTTTAAAGAGACTGTTAAACTCTCTTCTGGCCTTCATAGTTCCAGATGGGTGTCCGTGATCATTTAAATCCGTTACCTTCTACGCTGTGTGCCAGTCTCCTCTGACTGCTTTCAAGATTTTCTCTTTAATTTTTAGCAATTTGACTATGATATGTTTTGGTGTCATGTGTTTGTATTTCTCTTATCTGGGTTTCACTGAACTTTCTGAATTTGTAAATTTATGATTTTCATTAAATTTTGGAAAAATTTGGTCATTTTCTCATTTTTTTTCTGTTCCATTCTTTCTCTTTTCTTTCTGAAACCTTAAACACATACTATACTTTAATTCTGTCCCACAGGTCTAGAAGCCTGTTTACTTTTTAAAATCCTTTATTCATCAAGGATACTTTCTATTCACTTATCTTTAGGTTTACTGAATCTCTCCCCATTACTTCTACTCTATTAATTAAATCCATACAGAAGATTTTTTAAATTTCAGTATTATTTTTAGATCTAATATTTCTCTTTTGTTTTTTTTTTGTATATTTTATATTTTCCTGCTGTTTAGAATCATTGCCTAATAATTTCAATATTTGGATCATCTCAAGGTTGGCTTCCATCCATTTTCGCTTGAGAATGGGTCACATTTTCCAGGTGCTTTGTAGCTAAAGTAATTTTGGATTGTATCTTTTTTGTTTGTTTTTGTTTTGTTTTTTGAGACAGAGTTTCACTCTTGTTACCCAAGCTGGAGTGCAATGGCGCGATCTCGGTTCACCGCAACCTCTACCTCCTGGGTTCAGGCAATTCTCCTGCCTCTGCCTCCTGAGTAGCTGGGATTACAGGCACGCACCACCATGCCCAGCTAATTTTTGTATTTTTAGTAGGGATGGGGTTTTATCATGTTGACCAGGATGGTCTCAATCTCTTGACCTCGTGATCCACCTGCCTCGGCCTCCCAAAGTGCTGGGATTACAGGCGTGAGCCACTGTGCCCGGCCGGATTGTATCTTAAACTTTATGACTATTGTTGTGGAGACTCTGGATTCTGTTATGCTCCTTTGAACAGTGTTAATGTTTATTTTAACAAGCAATTAGTTTTGTTAAACTGCAAATCCTGTCTCGTGTGCAGCAGGCAACAAATCAAATGTCGGTCCAGCACTGTTATCATTAACTGTGCTGCTCTGACTTTGTCCAACGCATGCCCGATTCAAGAGTCGGCCAGAGACTCGGGGAGACTTTATACTCACAATCTTGGGCTCTCCTCCTCTCTCTCCTTTCTGATTTCCCCCCTCACTCTCCAAGGGCCATAAGCTCCCTAGACTCCTTCTTCTTGCTACTCAGACAAAAGCTAGGAGTTTTTAATCACAACTTCAGCTGCCCTGTGTCATTCTGCGAAAACAGACAACTTACCCCTCTAAAGTCCTTTCTTCCAGGTGCCCACTGCTCTACAAAATTCTCTGGACTTTTTTTTTCCACTTTCAAAAACCTTCAAGTAGTTGCTTTTTTGCATTTTGTCCCAAGCTTATCATTATCTGTGGAAAGGTTAGTGTGTTCAAGGCTTATTCCAACACACTAGAAGAAGAAACCACAAATAGCCTGATTTAAAAAAATCTATCTATATATCAAGAATCACACTTGAAACAAACCATAGGTTGAGGAGTCTTCCTATGTCTACAGAAGTCTCATTTTACGCCATCACTACAAGATTCACACTGGATCTTCTATTACGCATTTCAGCTCGTCCTCAAGCCTCCAGTCAAACCTGGTCTCCATACAGTAAGTCTTTGCTCCCAAGGGTAGGATGTGTACCACTGGTAAATCAGATGACTTCAGTTGCCTGAGACAGAACACTAAATGGCAGAGAATCACATAACAATGGGAAAGTTATTTTCAGTTTTTCGAACTCTTCTGATTCTGCCAAGGAATACATCTCAGTTTTGTGCCCGTATGTCTTGAACACCTTTCTAATAGTGGCTAGTTTCCCCCTTTCAACATAGAGACAGCAGGTGTCATGCAAAGAACTTTCTCCAGGAAATAACATGTAGCTAGAAATGAATAATAATATTTTTTCCACGCAATGTATTTTTAGTTCCCTTCTATTTGTAGTGATACTGTTTTTCATTTGTGATAATGACATAAAGTTTACTTTTATAAAACCAAACTTCATAAAAAGCAACTTGACTTAAAGAAAAATAATAGGCCAGGTGCAGTGGCTCACACCTGTAATCCTAGCATTTTAGGAGATCAAGGTGGGAGGACTGCTTGAGACCAAGAATTCCAGACCAGCCTGAGCAACATAAGCAAGAGCTTGTCTCTACAAAAAATAAAAAATATAAAGATTAGCCAGGCATGATGGCATGTGCCTGTAATCCCAGACACTTCAGGAAGCTGAGGCCAGAGGATCACCTGAGGTGAGGAGATCAAGGCTGCAGTGAGCTATGATCATGCCACTGCACTGCAGCCTATATTATTACTACTTGGAGACAGAGTCTCCAAATAATAATAATAATAATAATAATGATAATAATGATAATCCAGACACAGTGGCTCACACCTATAATCCCAGCACTTTGAGAGTCAAGGTGGGTAGATCTCTTAAGGCCAGGTGTTCTAGATGAGCCTGGCCAATATGGTGAAACCCCATCTCTACTAAACACAAAAATTAGCCGGGTGTGGTAGTGCACACCTGTAATCCCAGCAACTCTGGAGACTGAGGCAGTCTTGCTTGAACCTGGGAAGTGGAGGTTGCAGTGAGCCAAGATTGCACCATTGCACTCCAGCCTGGGCCACAAGAATGAAACTCCATCTCAAAATAATAGTAATAATGAATTTACAGTATAAGTCATAATACAGGTAAGAATGGGGAAACGAATATGGTAGAGCAAGTAGTTCTAACTGGTATAACAGGTGTATCCCCATCCCAAGTCTCAGGAGCCTGCATACAGAATTTATTTCTTACTCATGAAAATGCTAATAATGCTACTTGGGTGTTTCTAGTTTGTGGTAGTTATCCATGTGTTCACTCAGGGATTAAGGATGACAAAGTCTCTGCCTTCTTCAACAGAAATCTCATGATCACTTTGAGTAGGTCTCGCCAAGGAAGAGAGAGAAAAAAAATAATGGCAGACAGCATGGGCAGTGTGATGGGCCAGGCTTAAAAGAGATGTACATCCTTCTGTTCATATACTACTGGCTGGAACTCAGTCTATGGCCTTCATTGTGAGGCAGGCCAGGAAATGGGTCTGGCCTAGGAGAAAGTGTTTTGGGTTTCCATGAGCATAAAGTTTGGGTAACTGCCCTAAGGTCTGGCAAACTATGCACTAGGTTATGTTTCTTCAAAGCAGAGGGGAAGAAGGAGTTATCATTTCTCAGAAAACTCCCTTTGTTTCATAAGGTTGACAGGATATTAGCATCTCTCCTTCCTGTCTGCCTTCCAGATCCCAGGGTCTGGAAGAAATGCAAGACAGGCAGTACCTCCAAAGTGTTCTATCCATTTTAGTAGACCTCCACCACTGGTATCTGGGGTGCCCACTGCAGCTCCAAGCTGCCACATCTCCTGTTCCCTGGCTGCCCTTTCCTTCCCAGCAGCTTTGTAATCACAATTTACCAATCCTGCCTCTTACCCACTCCACAAAATCTTCGCTCTCTGACAGTTCAATTAGGTAACTTGAAAAAGTAGCCAGTGTTCATGTTAATTGAAAGCTCTTCCTTCTTCTCTCCAGGGAAATTAAGAACATTTTACACTGTGGCTGCCTGGCGGTCACGGTATTGTTTTGCGTGTGTCCTAGCAAGAAGCAGCCACCACAGACCAGGGAGGGAGCCCCATCGGGTGGGGGTTCAACTTCACCAGCCCCACTTCTTGAATATCTGGCCTGTTTCTCTGTGGCCACCCCTCACCCAAGATAGAGTGCCTGCTCTTTAAAAGCAGGACACGCCCCTTCCAGGATCTTTCTTTGATGCCCACAGATCACAGAGGACCTAAGGCAAGGTCGAGTGCTAGGCTCAGGCTTAGCAAATCTAACTGAATTCAAATGATTGATTGGTGCCACTGAGATATTAGCGGTCGTTTAACTTGTGGTCTACGTACTCCAAAAACAGCATATTTTTAAACAATAGAGAACAGTAAGTGTCAAACCTTTGGTTACTCCTCAAATGCTATAATTAAAGAGTCAACTCCTCAAACTTTGTCAGAGCACAGTAGAACCCATGGACTTCCAGTCTTCTCTCAGCCATGACCTGTGCTTGACCCCCCCTATTTTAAATTCCTGAACTGTTGGCAGAAGTGCCTGAGTAGATATTAATTTCTATAAATATGTTTTGGAGAGAGGCAGCCCCTGCAAACCAACTGGCGTTTCATGAGTACACCCCTAAAATGCTACTCTAGCAAAAAGGCTACCTGATACTAAGTCCTGAACCTAGCCTTCCCCACAGCATGCCCTTTTTAAAAATGGAGCTCCTAGATTCAAAGACAGTTTGGAGTGGAGGTTCCCTGGAAAATGTTTGCTAGCTTTTTTTTTTTTTTTTTGAGACGGAGTCTCGCTCTTGTTACCCAGGCTGGAGTAACTTCGGCTCACCGCAACCTCCACCTCCTGGGTTCAGGCAATTCTCCTGCCTCAGCCTCCTGAGTAGCTGGGACTACAGGCACGTGCCACCATGCCCAGCTAATTTTTTGTATTTTTAGTAGAGACGGGGTTTCACCATGTTGACCAGGATGGTCTCCATCGCTTGACCTCGTGATCCACCCGCTTCAGGCTCCCAAAGTGCTGGGATTACAGGCTTGAGCCACCGCGCCTGGCCTGCTTGCTTGTTAGTTACACTGATTTTAAGAACAACTCCATTTAAGCGATCTTCACACCTGACTTGTCCTCTTCCCACGGACTATGGGTTCTAGAGCCAGACTGCCGAGGTTTCGGTCCTGATTAACCACTTTCCCATTATGAGATTTGGAGCAAGTTACCTCACAGGATGCTTTGGACATGCTTTAAAATTCTCCAACCAAAAACTAAGAGGGGTGGTGACAGAGTTACTAAAATAAGATGGGCAAAATATTGATAATTATTGAAGGTAAGTAAGGCACAAGTCAATTCATTCTATTCACTGTTTCGTTTGAAATTTTCCATAATAAATTCTTAAATGACACTTTTATCTAGAAAATAAGTAATTTTCTAGGCCTTCCCAAGGCCTTCCGTCACAAAACAACTGTCCCCTCTATCAGAGAGATGAATGGTAGAAACATACTGAGAATTCTATCTTTTCTTTCAACTCTGCAGAACAATTTCTTCTAGATCTCGCTGTTCTCATATGTTAATAATATAACAGGAAGAACTTAATTTTTTTCTTTCTACCTTCAGCTGTTTAAATCTAGCAAGAAATCAAGTACCCTGATGTGTATTTCACTGCAGTTCCTGCCTCTTATAATAAGGCCAGTCAGGATCCTAGGTATCTGGACACAGCTATAATTTGGTGTCATTTTCAATGTTGGCTCCAAGATCTCAGTCTCTCGATACCTCCCCTTTCCAAAAGGGGAAAGACCGGGGGCGGAAGGAAGAGAAGACAAGAAGAGAGAATGTACTGCATCCTATTTCAAGCACTAACACAACTGTTTTCTCCCCCATTGACTCTTCAAAACACAGATGCCAGGCCCATAGAGAGGGGAGACAAAAAAGGCAATATGCTGGGCTCAGTATATACTTTCTCTTGCACCCCCACCCCAACTTTCACATGTAAGTAATGCGCTGAGAAAAAGAGATGGCTTCCTGCTGGAGCTCAAACTGTGCCAGTAGAAACTGCTGGTTTCCCTTAAGTGATATTAATAAAACTAACTTACTGGAAATTCCTGTCAGGGCTGCACATGCTAACATCAAAATTGCACAGATTGGGGAAAGGCTGTTTAAGAGCTTTCCCCCAAATTATCAGTTTTTAATGATATCCCAACAAAATATCTATGTCTCTTTTATCACTGACAGGTCATATAAAATTTGGAGACCGTTTTCCTCTGTCTCTCTGAGAAAAATCCAACTCTCAATATAAATTTATTACTTCTTTCACATATATTCATCAGCTAACTTAACATGGATCTGTTAAAGCATTTTAAGTGTAAAAAATGAAATTGGTTTAAGTTTTATGTTAAAAATTGAATAATTATACCAACATAAAGGTTAGAAATATATTTTAAACCAGTTCATATCAGCATCAAAGAAAGAAAAATTATATAATGCCAGTTCAAATTATTACATTCTCTTGTTTTGCACTTCTAAAGACTGGCAACTAAATCTCTGCTTTGGCTTATGTGAAAAGTAAAGCCCGCAGCTGTAAAACTCACACCACTTCATTTCCTCCAATGCAAAGGGATTTAGCTCCTTACAATATAGACCTCGGAGTGGAATAGCAGATGCCAACTGTTTCAAGAATAGCACAATGTCTCTAATGATTTAAGATAGCGTTCCAAATACCACTTGGTTTCCATTCAATATGAACAGGTAAAAATTATCCTTCTAGTCCCCACCAAAATCAATACAGGCGAAAGTGTGTGTTGGTTTCTTTCTGAGTACTGTAGCTGGACCAACTGTAGTTTCTGAGGTCTGGAATGGTACCACTCATGGTCTTAGCCTTAGGTATGTCCCTTCCCTCGAAACTTTTTCTAAGGGCAATTACTGTGAAAGCATTTTGTCAAACGTTGAGCATTCACAAATGGAACTTCTTTTTTATCAATACTCACTTGTAAAAATACTTAGCCAGACTGATAGTTTGTCTTTGGGGAAACACATGTCTGTGGCAGAAACCAAGATGCTTACTAAATATTCCATCTGTTCCCTCCCATGTCCCAGCCCCTTGAAGTTATATCAGATAATGTGAAATAGTTCTGACCAGTAACTTGTGGGCAGAAGTGATTTATGTCCCTTTAAGGCCAAAGTATAAAAGAGCTGGCACAGGATCTTCTGACAGTGTCCTTTCTTATCATGGTGAACTCAGGGGGACATGAAATGCAGATGTTGCGGCTACAGGATAGTAACTGTTGCCATGGGCCTGAGTCCCTGAATGACTGTGTGGAAATGAACACTACTACCAACACTTGCTGGTATGTACAATATACAAAATACAAACCTTTGTGTGTAAATCCACCAGAAATAGGATTATCTATTCCTGCAGTACATCTATCCTATCCTGAAAACAAAAATAATGCATAGTCCTGGCACTGTGGCTCATACATGTAATCCCAGCACTTTGGGAGGATGAGGCAGGCAGATCACCTGAGGTCAGGAGTTCGAGACCAGCCTGACCAACATGGAGAAATCCTGTCTCTACTAAAAATACAAAAATTAGCTGGGCGTGGTGGTGTATGCCTATAATTCCAGATACTTGGGAGGCTGAGGCAGGAGAAGCACTTAAACCCAGGAGGTGGAGACTGCGGTAAGCCAAGATGGTGCCACTGTACTCAGCCTGGGCAATGAGAGCAAAAAAACTCCTTCTCATAATAATAATAATAATAATGTATAAAGTCCAAAAGCCTTGATTTTTCTTTTCTTTTTTTTTTTTTTTGAGATGGAGTTTTGCTGTGTCACCGAGGCTGGAGTGCAGTGGCATGATCTCAGTTCACTGCAAACTCTACCTCCTGGATTCAAGCAGTTCTCCTGTCTCAGCCTCCCTAGTAGCTGGGATTACAGGCATTGCCATCACACCCGGCTAATTTTTGTATTTTTAGTAGAGACAGGGTTTCACCATGTTGGCCAGGCTGGTCTCAAACTCCTGATCTCAAGTGATCTACCCGCCTTGGCCTCCCAAAGTGCTGGGAGTACAGACGTGAGCCACCACGCTGGGCCAGTCTTAATTTTTCACCTAACCAGCTTCACAAAACTCTGGATGCTTCATTTCTGCAAACTTCTTCCCATGCTGATAGATGAGAAGGGCAATATGCAAGGAATGGCACCATCATGGCACTGTGGTGACCTTGCACGTCTCCTCATAGGCCATGGAGGCAAAGCTTAGCCACAGTCTGACCCAAGTCTTGGCGGGATGCTCTGAAATTCCTCTTGAAATGAAGGGAGACAAGCAGCCTCCGGGGAGCTCCCATGGGATGGTTTCTCATCTACATCCAGATTTTGTGGGAGACTGCACAAGACCTTTCCCATCCATCTTCCCTGTTTCGGTTGTGCACAGGACTTTCCATCTTGCAGACCTCCTTCCCCTTAGGGCACAGCCACAGGCTTCTGTGCCAATATGACTACTTGGCTCTAATTTAGAGGTGGCACCTCTAGGGCAAAGAGACCCACCTCTCATGCCACCTGTCTTCTGGCCTCTCCAGTTTGGTGTCATCCTGTGCGTGGGACTAGGGAGGCAAGGAGCTGATGGTGTGCTGATCTTGATTTTGCTGTCTGTGTAAGCGGAAAGCTCTGAATTCATTTGGGCTTGCTGTCGCATTACCAGCCGAATCTATGGAAGTGTGGAGAGCCGACCTGGTAGCTGCCCTGTCAGCAACAACCCTGCAGCTTGGGCATTGCTTGACTACTTGACACAATTAAAGATGACTTTTATGATAACTCTTTATTGCTCAGCCTCAGATTAGATGGTTTTATGACAGCATATCTTTCTTTTGCTTGAAATAACAAAATGGGGCCAAGCAGAACTGTAGCTTTCTGATTTGAAGTTGGAGAAAAAAACAAGCCAGATAGGTTTCCCACTGCTTCAGCTTCACCAACATTGTAATAAAGCTAGCATTTACAAACTGGGTTGTTAGGCTCCAATAACCCAGGCCCCAGTGAATATATTTGGTGGCATCTCTTGGTGACAGTCTTCAGTGGGCTGAGTGGCAGCCAAAGCCCTTGGAAGAACCCATGAGAGAAAGTCAATACCTAACGCACAAGGAGACGATTTACGGCATTTTGTATTTTTGACACTCCAGGGAACCAGAAACACCTATCACAGGGATGAATGATATCTTTCAAATTAAATAACCATTGGGAAGGCTAACACTAAGTTTCCTGGGTATTAATAAACATGAATGGTACACAAATGCATTTACAAACTACTTAACATCAGGAATTTTGTGAGAAAGAAGGCCCACAAAGATAAATGCGGTTCCATCTTGGGATGTAAACCCTAAGTTTTCCAAGATGGGTAATATTTCTGACTTGGCAGTGAGGTCCAGAAAAATAGACCCTGGGTAATTAGTCTTAGATATGAGCACACTGATAAGTAACTTTGTGCCTGGCAAACCTATGTACCTATCAAAACGGTGAAACCAAGCAGCATTCTCCGTTGGCAGTCACGCAACACGGCTGTACCCTATGAGGCCCTGAAGAACAGGAGCATGGTTTTGCTTCTTGCAAGTTTACAGATATCCTACTGAGAGTGGGAATCACCATGGCATATCTTGAAGGTTGTAAGGGAGAACTTTTCTCAGAAAGAGAAAGGGGAAAATGTATGCTTCTGACATTATTTCTGGAAAGGAGAGCATCCTTTCCTTATAAGACCTAGAAATATGCTGTTTTAAAGATGATTCTGGACAGAGAATTGTGAGTAAAATAAAATATCTGTGCTTTCAATATAAATGATGGTGACAGAAGAAATGCTGCCTGCCGATGAAAAACCACAGTGCATACTGATGAAATATTCAAATATCCATCATATTCAGAAGGAAATATCCCAATGTTCTAGGCAGAAATCATTAGACCTCGTTAAAAAGAAATTGTCAAGTACTGTTCTCTTCATGATTTTCTCAACCAAAATGTTTTCCTTGGCCTTCCTTTGCCAGTCTGATGTTAGGCAGCAAGAGTACAAAGAATAGGACACATGTCTGGTCGGTTGGCTCCATGATGCAGTTTCTGCCTTGAAGCTCCATTTCCACTCTTTCTTCATTCCTACAGTAACCATCAGTGTTCAATTAAAAGGCTCTGGTCTTCAGCAAAATAAAAATGATTCAGGCAAGAATTCTCAATGGATATCAGAAACTTTGGGAATAACTTTGGGTAAAAATTTGGATCAGGAGAGTCACAGGGTTCTCAAAATACCACCCCGTGGGTTACTTGCTAATTACAAAAAAGTGAATGAGAAATCTCTGCAATAGAGAAATCTAGTGGGCACCAGTTTAACCAAGGGATTAAATTTAGTATCACCAACAATGGGAGGAGCAAACATGATGTGGCTCCTGATGCGATGGAACAGGAAGGATGAGCGCTGCCTGCATGGTGCTCTGGCAGTAGTAATTAACTGGAATCTAACTGTGCAAAAGAAAGTCGATCCAGAATGTAAAACACTGTATCAAACCACTAGCCTGGACTTTTTTTTTTTTTGAGACAGAGTCCTGCTCTGTCATTCAGGCCAGAGTGCAGTGGCACAATCTCAGCTCACTGCAACCTCCATTTCCCAGGTTCAAGTGATTCTCTTGCCTCAGCCTCCTGAGTAGCTGTGATGACCAGTGCACACCACCATGCCCAGCTAATTTTTGTATTTTTAGTAGAGATGAGGTTTCACCATGTTGACCAGGCTGGTCTCAAACTCCTGACCTGAAGTAATCCACTGGCCTCCACCTCTCAAAGTGCTGGGATAATAGGTATGAGCCCCTGTGCCTGGGCTTAGCCTGGACTTTTCAACACCACTCCGCGTTGTTAGATGAGACAAAAACGTAGGGAACTACTCTAGACTGAAGAAGACTAAGGAGAGACACTACGACTGAAGAGACACTGCAACTAAAGGCAGTGTATGGTGCTGGATCAAAAGCAGCAGCTGTACAGCTAATCATTTGAACTAATGGGGAAATCTTAACAGGGACTGTGTTTAAATGGCCTATTGTATTGGTGTCAATTCCTTTGTATTTAATGGTTTTGTGACATGTTCTTGTTCTAAAGCGATAATGCTGAAGTACATTAGGGTGAAATAGCATGGCGTCTGCACCTTACTTTCAAATGGTGCAGGGGAAAAACATGTGTATACACATACATATACATATATAGGGGAGGAGACACAAAGCAAAAAAGTGGTGAAGTGTTCACATTGGCAAATTTAGATGAAAAGAATACCAGTGTACATTGTATCGCTCTCCCAATTCTTCTGCTTAATTTCAAATGTTCTATTTTAAAAGGGGTGGAGGGGACTGGGGGGAAAAACAGCAGCTGACTGGGCTTGGGTTACAGTTGTGGGTCATGGAAAATGGCAATGCTAAGGGGCCACTTGGATGAAGCCTGTGTTCTTGACCTCATAGGCCTGTCTCTGACAGGGATCAGGCCTCATCTTAATGACAGGATAGTCCAGGAAGTGCATTCCTAGTTTGGAATGAATCAAGACACTTCAACTGCCACACTCAAAGACGTTTGTGTGTTTTAGTGTATCTACAGACTCAGAATAAATATGCTTTAGAAAGTGAACAATTTCTCAGTTGTCATACAGACCAAAGAAAAATAGCACAAAATCTACAATGGAAGTATCATGAAATGCTCAGTAATCAACTTCAGGGGCAATGTCAGTGCAGCATTGGGTCAATGTGGGTAAGTGTATTTGCATCCTTGCACACGGTCATAACCAAACCTTGGCTCCAGTGGGAACCTGAACATTAACATTTTCTTTTGAATTATAAATTCGCTGCTGAATAGTCAAGAGCATAGGCCTTAATTCTAGCAGAAGTCCACATATGAAGGAATTCATTATCCATTTTAAAGGAAAGTCATTAATTCTTTGTAAATAACGTTTTGATATCTAAAGAGAAAAATCAGAAGGTGTTAAGTGTTGATAAAGGAATGAGAACTCAAGGTCTAACCTTCTACCCTGCCTTAGTGCCCTTTTATAAAGCCATTTGCATCTGCAGGAAACATAGAACTACTTCCATTTGAGGGTCTCCATCTCCTCCACCATCTGCTCCATATCCAGCTCAAGTCTCTCCTGCTCACATCATTCGGTTTCCTTATCATAAACAAGCAGCCTTTCCAGTTATGTCTATGCAATACAAAATCAGATCCATACTACAATGTGCTTATTTTTCTTTATAGGTGGTCTAGTAATGACATTATAGAATAACAACATTCCTTACAACAAAGGTGGTGAAGCTAACACCAACCTACTCAACATTTATAAAGTTAAGCAAAATAAAGATTTTGTTCATCACACACCTAAAAAAATAATACTCCTCCTAAAGTTAAATGGGATCAAAACAACCCTTCCCTTATCTTTTATTGTTCAATTATAATGTAGAGGAAATAGACAATTACTACTAGAAAAAAAATTGAAGTTGGAGACAGTCGATCCTGCCTCTTTCTATGCTTCAGAGAATCTGAATATCCATTTCCATCCTTCCCCAAATTCCAGACTCGAAATGGCCTAATACATAACATTAGTATTATTTTACTTAATAATCTATCATATTTTCATTTCATAACTTTCATTGGAAAATGTGAAACACATATTTCAGGTATCAAAGTATCTGACCCTGGTCTAGAACTGATTAACATAATTAAAAAATATTTTCTGGGCTGGGCTCAGTGGCTCATGCCTATAATCCCAGCACTTTGGGAGGCCAAGGTGGGTGGATCATCTGAGGTCAGGAATTCAAGACCAGCCTGGCCAACATGGTGAAACCCCATCTCTACTAAAAATACAAAAAATTAGCCAGGCATGGTGGCATGTGCCTGTAATCCCAGCTACTCAGGAGGCTGAGGCAGGAGAATCACTTGAACCCAGGAGGCAGAGGTTGCAGTGAGCTGAGATCGTGCCATTGCACTACACCTTGGGCAACAAGAGTGAAACTCCATCTCAAAAAAAAAATTTCTGCAGCCTATCACACATAATATATGTAAACATACACATATAGAATATGTAACACTTCAAAACATTCCAATTATATTACTAAATGCTTGCCCCTCCATCAAGAGTTTGGGGCCTTTTATGGCGTAGCCTTCACATAAAAAACTTAGAACTAAGCATCCCAAGGTTCAACTCACACTTTTTTCCTTTGCATCTCCAGTCTGTCAAACATGTACATTTCACTGCGACCAACTCTTCAAAAGCTAGTATGTATAAGCAAACACGCTACGCATGGCCCCTTGGCTCCACCTGTTTTCTGGTGGTGTTAAGAAAATCATCATTGCTAACTTATGATCCTGTCCTCAGAGGAAGGCAACATGAGGACCTATGTTGTGACTGTGAGTCAGGTGAGATAATCTGTGGCAAAGAACAGCTTCACAGCGTGTAAACTAGATATGTTCAGAGGCGCTGGAGAAGAAGCCAGCCAACATGGATTCACTTCTATTGAAGAAGGCTCTGGGGAGGAAGGGTGACCTGAGTTGAACCATGCAAGGAGGTAGGGGTGGGAGAAATCTATGAAGGAATGGAAGTGAGAGGAATTACATAAAAAGAGAGCCAGGAAAAGTATACATGGATGTCTGCAGGAAAATGAGGTGACCCCAGTCAGATGAAAGTTGACAAGTGGTAGAAAAATGCTAGCTGCTAGGTCAGCAGGTGCCAAGAATGTGAAAGCCCCATGGGAAAGCAGAGGAGGCGCCATGGTGATGGGGGCAAAATGGGGCTATAGACAAGCTTTAAGTGAGAAAGGGGCTTGAAAACAGTGCTAACAAACACTAGATTAATACCACCAGTCACTTAGAGAGCTAAAGTATAACCTGACTTTAATGCAGCCAGTACATAGCACATATTCTTTATTTGTTTCCTTCCTGTTCTTCAACCAGACCACTAAGGAAAAGGCTACAACAAGCACAGGAACATTTGAAGACCTAAAGCATTCTTTACTCATTAAAGAAAATATTTCATCTGGGCCAACAGCAATTGCAACAAAAGCAAAACTTGACAAGTAGGACCTAATTAAAGAGTTTCTGCATAGCAAAAGAAACGATATCAACAGAGTAAACAGAAAATCTACAGAATGGGAGAAAATATTTCCAAACTGTACATCTAACAAAGTCTAATATCCCGAATGCATAAGGAACGGAAATAAACCTACAAGCAAAACACAGACAATCCCATTAAAAAGTGGGCAAAGGACATGAACACTTTTCAAAAGAAGACATACATGTGGCCAGCAAATATGTGAAAAAATGCTCAGTATCACTAACAATTAGAGAAATGCAAATCAGAACTACGATGAGATATAATCTTACGTCAGTCAGAATGGCTACTATTAAAAAGTCAAAAAATAACAGATGCTGGTGAGGTTGCATAGAAAAGGGAATGCTTATACTCTGCTGGTGGGAATGTAAATTACTTCAGCCATTGTACAAAGCCATGTGGAGATTCCTCAAAGAACTGAAAACAGAACTACCATTACAACCCAGCAAACCCACTACTGGGAATATATCCAAATGAATATAAATCATTCTACCATAAAGACACATGCACGCTTATGTTCACCGCAGCAGTATTCACAATAGCAAAGACGTGAAATCAATCTAAATGCCCATCAATGAGAGAATGGACAAATAAAATGTAGTACATATATACCATGGACTACTATGCAGCCATAAGAAAGAACTAGATCATGCCCTTTTGCAGGAACATGGATGGAGCTAGAGGCCATTATCCTTAGGAAACTAACACAGGAACAGAAAATAAAATACCACATGTTCTCACTTGTAAGTGGGAGCTAAGTAATGAGAACACATAGATGGAAAGAGAGAAACAACACACACTAGGGCCTGCTTAAAGGAGGAGCGGGGGAAGAGGGAGAAGTTTGGAAAAAAACAAAACAAACCTGTCAGTTACCATGCTCAGTACTCGAGTGATGAAAAAAATCTGTACATACAGCCCAAGTAATGAGTTTGCCTATATAACAAACCTGCACATGTACCCCTGAACCTAAAGTAAAAGTTAAAATTTAAATGAAAAAAAAAATTTCATATGGAAATTCATTCGGGACTCTTTCACCAACTTTGCATCACAGATCTGAAAGTGCGGAGTACAAAGTTACGTTTCATAAAGTAGGAAGGCAGGTTATAGACACCAGCTGTGCTTCTTGGGCATGCAAAATGACTTTGCACCAAATTTAAAGAAGAAAAACTCAGCAAATGAAATTTTTTAATCTTTCCATTTCAGCGACCAATGATGAGACTATTAAACATTTGGATTCCTTTTGAACAACAACAACAAAATTATATTTGGATTCCAAGAGCCTCATTCAAATGGGTTTTCATGAAAGAGCGAAATGACAGGCCCTAAATGTAAATACCACTAAAGCCCCGGGCAGCTGGAAAGAAAAACAACCAGTAGGGAAAATGTGTTCTCGGGGGTCAGAAGCAGCAATGATTCCCAGCGATTCCATGCTTGGCTTTTCTTGAAATAACAAACCATCTAAAGAGAGAAGGCAAGTGTGTTCTGCTGCCGTGGTGATGGGAAAGATCTCAGCCAGCAGTGATGGGAACTGACTAGTCAGACTTGGCAGACACAATCCCTGGGAACAAAGTCAACAGCATGCTTCATGTTTTAGGGAGGCTTGTCTACTGTGCATCTTCAGAAAAAAAGATTTAGACAGAGAAATTCATGGCCACAGCCAGAGGTTGATAGTAAAAGGGTAGTCTAAAAACACTCAGCCCTAATACCAAACCATCCTTCACATATGTTTCCAAAACCTTTTTTCTATTTATTTCTTTTCTATTAAATTTTATGGGTGGTGGTGAGATGAGGGAGTAGTAAAAACAGGCTGGTTATGGCAAAAATTGCCATTCTGTGCTATCACTCTGGGCAGAATCTCAAAAGGTAAAAGACATGCCAGACCCAGAATCATCAAATTCAAACCCTGTATCCAGCCTCATCCATGTCGACTAGGACTTTAAGGGAAGGCTTTTTCTTACCTACTTCCAAGTTTAGAAACTACACACACATTCCATCTTCGCTTACTCTAAGGGGTCAAGAAGTTTCTTGTGATATATGATTAATATGCATTCTCGCTCATTTGACTCAGAAGTCTAACCTAATCTGTGCAAAATAGTTACTGTAGAAACTGTTGAATTTTGTTCTTTGTCGCTGTTTTGAGTTTTCTTACTTTTTCACCACTAGTAGTACCAATTTCAGACCACAAGTGATTTGTTAAATTCAGCCTTTTTTATATTCAAAATTGCATATAAGCCTATTTGTCCTGGAAAAAAGAACTGACAGTTGACTAAATAAAAGAATCAGCACAATCATCCCCAATCTTGAGTATAAACAGCTCTCCTTTCAATGATGGTCCGGGATGGTTCCCAAAATGGTTTGGGGACCCCTGATGATCTGAGGCCCTTTCAGAGGTCCATGAGGTTAAGACATCTTTAAAATAATGCTATAAAGTCATAAGCCTTTTTCATTCTCACTCTTGAGAATTATAAAGTGAAATTTTCCAGAGGCTACAATGCCATGAGATGACGTTATCACTCTGCAGTTAATGAAATGTTTGAATATTCTTGTACTTCAAAAAATCCATCATTGGAAGAATTGATATTGTTAAATTGGCCATCCTACCCAAAGCAATTTACAGATTAAATGCTATTCCTATCAAACTGCCAATGACATTATTCACAGAATTAGAAAAAAATCTATTATAAAATTCATACGGAACCACAAAAAAGCCTGAGTAGTGAAAACAATCCTAGGCAAAAACAAGAATGCAAGAAGCATCACATTACCAGACCTCAAACTATACTACAGTGCTATAGTAACCAAAACAGCATGGTACTAGTACAAAAACAGACACATGGACCAATGGAACAGAACAGAGAACCCAGAAATAAAGCCACGTACCTACAATCATCTTATCTTCAACAAAGTTGACGAAAACAAGTAATGGGAAAATGATTCCCTATTCAATAAATGGTGCTGGGATAACTGGCTAGCCATATGCAAAAAAAAAAAATTGAAACTGAACCCCTTCCTTACACCATACATGAAAATCAACTCAAAATGGATTAAAAACTTCGATGTAAAACCTAAAATTATAAAAATCCTTGAAGAAAAGCTAAGAAATACCATTCTAGACATGGGCTCTGGCAAAGGTTTTATGACAAAGATGCCAAAAGCGGCTGGGTGCTGTGGTTCATGCCTGTAATCCCAGCA
Organism: Callithrix jacchus; assembly: GCF_049354715.1. Lineage (NCBI taxonomy): Eukaryota > Metazoa > Chordata > Mammalia > Primates > Cebidae > Callithrix > Callithrix jacchus. Next base: position 15,754,629 of record NC_133518.1, on the reverse strand, counting down.
TTTTGGGAGGCAGAGGCAGGCAGATTACCTGAGGTCCAGAGTTCGAGACCAGCCTGGCTAACATGATGAAACCCTGTCTTTACAAAAAATACAAAAATTAGACAGGTATGGAGGCAGGTGCCTGTAATCCCAGCTACTCGGGAGGCTGAGGCAGGAGAATCACTTGAACCTGGGAGGCAGAGGTAGCAGTGAGCCAAGATCTTGCCATTGCACTCCAGCCTCGGTGACAAGAGCGAGACTTTGTCTCAATAAATAATGAATGAACGAATGACAAAAGCAATTCCAACAAAAACAAAAATTGACAAATAGGACCTAATTAAAGAGCTTCTACACAGCAAAAGAAACTATCAGGAAGGCGAACAACCTATGGAATGGGACAAAATATTTGCAAACTACACATCTAACAAAGGCCTAATCTCCAGAATCCATAGGGAGCTTAATTAAACAAGCAAAAAACGAACAACCTCATTTAAAAAGCAGGCGAAGGACATGAACACTTTTCAAAAGAAGACATACATGCATCCAACAAGCATATGAAAAAATGCTCAACATCACTAATTATTAGAGAAATGCAAACCAAAACCACAATGAAATACCACCTCAGACCAGTTAGAATGGTTATTATTAAAAAGTCAGAAAACAACAGATGCTGGCAAGGCGGTAAAGAAAAGCGCATGTTTATACACTGCTGGTAGGAATGTAAATTAGTTTAGCCACTATGAAAAGCAGTTTGGTGATTTCTCAAAGCACTTAAAAACAGAATTACCATTTTGACCCAGCAATCCCATTACTGTGTATATACCCAAAGGAATATAAATCGTTCTACCATAAAGACGCATGCACATGTTAATGTTATGTTCATTGTAGCACTATTCACAATAGCAGAAACGTGGAATCAACCTAAATGCCCATTAATGATAGACTGGAAAAGAAAAATGTGTTACACATATATCATGGAATACTATGCAGCCATGAAAAAGAATGAGAACATGTCTTCTGCAGCAACGTGGCTGGAGCTAGAGGCCATCATCCTAAGTAAAATAACACAGGAAAAGAAAGACAAATACTTTATGTTCTTGCTTGTACGTCAGCACTAAACACTGAGTACACCTGGACACAAAGAAGGGCACAGCAGACACCAAGTTCTTCTAGAAAGTGGAGCATGGGAGAAGGGTGAGGATCAAATGACTATCATGTACTGTGCTTACTATTTGGGTAAGGAAATAATATATACGCCAAACCCCTGAAGCATGCAGTTTATCTATAGAACAAACTTCCACATGCACCCCTAAAACAAAATTAAAGTTTTTTAAAAAAAGCTTCATTGTATTTAATAAACTCCCACTTACTGATCTTACAATATACATTGATAGATATAACTGACCTAAACAAAAGCTTCTTGAAGTCCTCAGTAACTTTTAAGAATGTAAAGAGTTTGTGAGACTAATACTTTGTAAAGGCTGGGGGTTTATGAAGAGAGATCTTTCATTCAAAATATTACTAAATAATAACTTTGCAATGTGGTATCACACAAGCAGCTGGATGTCTAAAAACTAAACTATTTAAACATCCTTAAACTATTTTCCTTGAAGTCTGGCTTTCACCAGTAGCCCTGCCTTTTTCTTTCTCTGGAATTTTGTTCCCCAACTCTTCTCTTAGGCAGAAAACCTGTATCTCATTCACTATCTGCTATTCTTCCTCTCTGCTTTTGCAAAGAAATCCTCTTTCTGAAATCCCATCATCACAGCCACTCACTGGGGCTCTTCATCACATACTTCCTTTCCTATTACTTAACTTCTTCCCGTTTTAGTTGTCATCCTTACTTCTTTACTCATTTTTCACTATTATTTACAACATATCTACTTTTTAAAAAAATTGAAGTGATCCATCATAAAAGACACATGCTGCTGCCTCTTCGGTAATATTTCCCATAGCTCTCTGCTTGGCAAACTATGACTCACAGTTGAAGCTACAGACTTGTCTGGACTGTATCTTCTCCCTCCACAGACAGTGGGACTGGGCTCACACAGGATCTAATACAGCCTCTTATGGAGTGGCTGAGCTATCATCTTTGTTTACAGGATTGCAACCCACGAAGACAATTTACAGTCATAATTGTAAATCAAAATTTATAATTTTAGAGGAAATTTTTCTTTCCCCTAAAACTTGCAGAGAAAAGATGTTTGATGATCAAATCAATTAATGAATGTAGGACTATAGATTTAGAAATTAAAATGTAAGAGCGATAATAAGGTAAACAAATGAACAAGACAGCAAAGCTACAATATACTTCTTACAGAACATTACATCTCATTTTGCTCTTCCTGAAGGTTAACGGAGAAAAGAAAGTGAGAATTTGAGTTCATTTGTTCCCCTCACCTGAATATCTTTTATTTTTGCATGAAAATGTTCTCAATTCTTTCTCCTATCCTACACAATTGTTAAGCAATCTCTTGTTGCATGCTCACATTTGATATTTAAATAAAGTTTTTCTTTTCAAGCATTATATTACGATCTACTAATCTCTCACCTTACATGTTGATAAGCAGAGTCAAAAAAAAAAAAGCTGATAGGTTTTTTTGAATGAAGAATGGCTGCAGTGAGCAAAAATATTTACCTTTTAACTTTCTTTCAGGAATGTATCAAGCATTTATGAAACACGTGCTTCCCAGCTAATTCAGATCATGTTCTGTTTCCCCAAATGTGTATAACTTGTCAGCTCAAACACAAGTGACCCCTGAATCTCAATTTCCACTCACCACTCCCACTCATTAAAATTCTGGTGGGACTGTGAGAATGTAACAAAAAGATATATTTTGAGCGTTACTTGCAAATATAAAAGCATGTTCCCACAGCAGAGCAGAGATAGAAAAAAATTTTCAATTCAGTAGGTTTTTCATTCAAAGCTTGTTAGCAGACTGGAAAGAAAATTCAACTCATATAACATGATGAATCTTTTTCACTGATTAACATTATACAAATAGTTTTGTGCAAAGTGTTTGGGTAAATATTAGCATACCATTATCATTATTCACTGACTCACTGATGAACTGTATTTCTTCAGCACACTTTCCAGAAACAGCTGGGAAATGTAGAAGGAACAAATTCAAGAGTGAGCACCTACTGTGTGCTAGGAATTCCATGTGTATTTCCATTTAAGGTCCCCAAACATTTGAGAAGTATGCATCCACCACTTGTTGTACATAGACAAAGAAACTGAGGCTCACAGAAATTAGATAAATTGTTCAAGATGACACAAAGAAAGGAAGGAAAACCAGAATTCACATCTGGGTTTGTCTGATTCCAGAGCACATGCTGATTTTTCTATACTAGGCTGCCATCCGGAAGTACCTCTTAATATGGAGAACCTTCCCCCAAAACAAGCATGTCACCTGAGCGCAGCTAGCCCCAAAATACTCACTGTCATTCTCCAAACACTTTTCTCCTGGCTTCCCTATTATTTTCGCAAGATATGTTAGTGGAACAATAGAACAAATCACACCCTTTCTTTCCAAAGGAATTTAGAGAACAAAACCCATCATTAATATTTCTCTCTTTCAACATCAACTTTTCTGGAATTCAGATAAGCAAAAGCTCAGCCACCTAGATTTTTATAGCTGCACTGGCAAGAGTGGGAAGGGTTTCAGCAGAGAACATACATGCAAGGTCAGAAAGTCCCAAAGTCGCCAAGAGTACAAGTGACTTCGGGGGTAGGGGGTTGCATCCGTCCACCACAAATCTTAGCCATCTGGGCTGTGTAGAAAAAGAGGGAGGGGAGACGTTTTGTGGCACTGCTCTGCACTCCCTCTGCTGTCCCTAACAGCAGGTCCAGATTACATTTTGTTTGAAAAAAGGCTAGAATGGCATATCTGATTTTAAAAATATGTGCACCAATGAATATATAGTAAGTTTAAAATATGGGGTAGGGGGCGACTGGAAGGAAATGCCCCAAAAGATTAATAAAAGTTATCTTTGGATAGTGAGATTATCCATTGTGAGCTCTGTGTTTTTCTACTTCTTCCAAATTATCAGAAAAATATTATTTTTACATGAAAAAAGTTCTATGTAACTATATGTAGTATATTATTTTAAATATTTCCATTTTCAAATTTTAAAAAACAGTTGTAACTAGAGGGTGGTAGCCTATTTAGAACAACTGCCCTCTGCTGGGTCTCAGATAATTAAAGTAATATTCAGGGGTTTTAATGACTACCCACACAAACCATTTCGGATGTGTTTGCTGAATTGCCTTGTTCTTGGTGGGTACCCAATGGGTCAGAAGATCTATTTAACTGAGTACTTTCAATCTTTTGGACCAGAAGTTTTCTTTTAACTGGGATCTCTTTCCTGTTTCATCATGTTTTCAAGTTTCTCAAATATATTCAGTAAATTTACCCATTTCCTTCATCTATGGTGCTGAAACTTAATAAATCGCTCCCCTTTTTTCAGCAGGAATGTCCTAACGTCCAGTTTGTTCATTCATTGCCTTACGTGTGTCTCTGACAACACTGATCCTTTGACATTCACAAAATACATATTCTTGAACTGTGGCCTCTGGTTCGAATCCAGCAACTCTCACACAGAGCGCCTCCTCGAGTATCATGGCAAGCACCGATGCTTAAAGATGAAAGTCTTGGACTGCAGCATGCCATTTAATGTACTTCTGATCTTGCAGATCTGTGTGTGCTTAACTTCTCCATGTGGATCTTGCATCCTCCCAGCGTGCTTCGTCGAATAAGAGATTACATGTCTGGGGAATTGCTTTGCAATCACCGAGACAGTGTTTTGAAAATGAAGGAAGTAAGAATAGAAATGTGTAGAAACCACTGAAGACATTTGAACAGCAAGTCGTTTATAAGCTCCAAACCAAGAATACTGCTTCTAAGGATCCCAGCTTGACCGATTTTTTAAAATGTATCTTTGTTATTTTTTGTGGTACTCTTAACCAACTTTTAGCTTTTTTTTTTTTTTTTCCATTTTCAAAGTTTAAAAAAAACAGTTGTAACTAGAGGGTGGTAGCCTGACTATGAAACTGATGAAAAATTAAAAAAAAAAAAAAAAAGCTAGGTTACACATAGCTAGAATCATAGAACAGTGGATCTAGAAGGGAATTCAGGATTCCTTAACTTCAACCTGCTCATTTTAAAGATTAGGAAAGTTGTGGATGTGAAAGGTCAGGTGATGTGATGGAGGACTCACAGAATGAGTGGCAGAGAGGGACCCAGAAATAGCTGACTGTTTTCCTATCATTCCTAGGTAGCAAAGTATATAATGACTCCTTTTGTCATTAGGCAGTTGTTACATAAAAGACTAGTCTTGCAAGTACAAATAATTCTGATAAGAAATTCACTTACGGTGAACTAATTCTAACAGTATGAAGTTCACTTATGATTTTTTTTAAATTAAAGTATTGTGAAATAACAAACATGTACCATGTTGAGGTGGGAGAAGAGGGGTCCTTACATCTAAACAGCAAGGAAAGAAACACACAAGAAGAGCCAATCTGTCACCACGAGAGCTACACTCTGAGTCCTTCGATCTTGAGAATGAACACAGAAGTTTCCTCTGAAAATGCAGGTATTGTGCTAAATGAATGACTTCAAGACACATCTTTCCTCCGTTCTGTGCCATGATCTGAGTGCCTTGAAAACTAGCTCTCATCCAGGGATGGTATGAGTGACATCATCTGCTAAGTGTGAGGCTCAACAGTTGTTGCCAGAATGGGCTAGGGCACAAAACAGAGAAACACACAGGCAGGAAGGAATGCAGAGACCAGCGCTAATGTAAACATTCTACCCTCAAAATTTCAGTTGCTCCATAAATGTTGAATGCTTGGTGCCATATCACAGGATGTTCATAAACATGCAGATATACAGATGAAAAGTTAAAAAAAAAAAAAAAGCAAAACGAAGCTTATTCGTGTTCGAGGTGATGATGGCTATACTTTCTGTGGCTGGAGTCACTTTACAACCACATTTCCTAGTGCAACTGAAGACTTCTAGCAACAGTGATTTCTGGATTATGAGAGCCCCTTCTTTAGCCTTATCCGTCTATGCTCAGAGCCACAGAGGCCAATCTGATCTGACCCTCTGCCTATGACCCTGGGACCTTTGACTGGCATCTCTGAGCAGTGGTCTCAAAAGGATAGCCTTGAAAATATGACTCAATTCTCCATGACAGCAAGCCCAGGAGACCCGTGTGGCACCCACAGCTGATCCAGAAGTTCTCCAAGTTGGTGCTGCCATCCTATTCCTGCCTCTCTGTAATTTGCCTAGAGACTCACAGAGTTTCATGGATATGATCTTGGATGTATAAAACGGGAAGTCACTGCTCAAAGATGAGGAATTCCTGGCCTAAGTCACTTCGAGGAATTCCATTCACTCGTTATTTCACTTCTTCATCCAAGACACAGTTCCTGCATCCCTGATGGGTGAGTGTGGTTATCTGTCCTCCAAAAACTCATAATCTACTAGGGAAAACCCACACAAACAAAATTTCATATAATAAAACAATAGAGATTTGTGAGGCTTGAGGGGATCATAGAGGCTTATAGAGGTAGCACCGTCCTGAATCTAGAGTGAGGAGAAGGATTCAGGAGGCAGAAGGAGGCCAGGCCGCACCTCATACTTATAAATGTCTGATTAGTGTAGCTTCCAATGATCACTAAACATCTTGTTCTTCTGCAAACAAAAAGCATTTTAATATCACAAATTCTTGAGTGCTTAGTAACACAATCAACAACTGTAAAATGTGCTGAAAATATAAAATACAGCACAAAATCTAACAATCATCAACAACAGCAACCATAAACCATAACTCCTGCTTTATCCTAAGTGAGCCTTTCACCCAGAGGGACAAACAAACTGCCGGAGGAAGTAGGGTGGGAGATGCGAGGACTGAGATTCTGCTTCGAAAGCACAAAGGGAAGAGATGCTACCATTTTAACATTTAGTGACGAGCTTATTTATACCCCTCGGCCACAGTGACAAAAACACAGCTTTATTTCGAAAGACAACCACATGGGCCATTATTCAGTCAGTCTTCTCAACTGATGATGATGTGAACTGTGAATCCACTTTTTTTTCCTGTTAATAGGCAACTGAAATGGAACAAATATCCTGAACTCACCCCGATCTCTTACCACTGAAGAGAGCAAACACAATAGTCTATTCATTCATTCTTTCATCCAAACTCATTCATTGACCCACACATTAGTGCGCTGTGGTGCTGTGCGTTAAATTAGTTCTCATGAACATCCCTCTAGAAGAGTGTATTAGTTGCCCAGAGCTGCCATAATAAACTACCACAAACTGGGTGGCCTAAAATGACAGAAATGTATTCTCCCACAGTTCTGGAAGTGAGAAGTCTGGAATCCAGGTGTTAAGGTGTCATTGGGGGTTTGGTTCTTTCTGGAAGTTCTAAAGAAGAAACAGTCCCTTGCCTCCGAACTAGCTTCTTGTGGTTACTGCCACTTCTTGAAATTCCCTGGCTTAAAAACTCATCCCTCCCATCTCGGCTCTTATCTTAATATGGCATTCCCCACTATGTCTGTGTATGTCTTTTCTCCTCTCTTTACTGAACACCAGTCAAATTGGATTAGGACCTATTCTAATCAATTATGATCCCATCTTAACTTCATCACATCTGCAAAGACCCTCTTTCCAAATAAAGTCATATTCACAAGTACTGGGTATTAGGACTTCCTCATATATCTGAGGAGAAACGATATATGAGGAATTTCATAGGGCATTTCACAGTTGTTTTATACTACTGCCTTCCCTGCCAAGCAAGAGGCTCTCACTGGCATCAAGGAGCTTATAATCTAGAGACAGAGACCCATAAATCTCTGTCTTCCCTGCTCTTCCCATAGCTGCAGTTTTAGCTTTGTGGATTTGGTGCTTTAAACCTTATCACCCCTCTCTGCCAGAAGACTGGAAGCTCCCAGAACACAGACAGCATCCATTTTGTGCTTCCCATTACATTCCCATCTTCTTGCACAGTACAAAGAATAAAGCTTTCAAGAAATAATTGTTGAATGAATGTATGGATAGATGAGTGAATTAATTAGATACAAGCAGAAATGAGAAATGCCTATACACTTAATAAAGGTACATACAATAGGCCAACAAGGAGGAATGGAGAGAAATAAATAATTGACTCTGATTAGTAGGGCTATAGAAGGTTTCATGAAAGAGGAGGCATTTGAGCTCAGTCTTGGAGGATCCGTAGGATTTTATAAATGAATAAGGAGTAAAATGTATTCCCTGCTGACAACAGTATGAGCAAAGGCCTGCAGACATAAAGTATGGTCTTCAGGAGAACCGTTAATAGCCCAGGCAGGCTGGAGCAAAGAGTATCTAAAGGGATTTAAAAACACTTTGGATGAAAAGGGGAAGAAAGGCAGCTCACAGAGGCCTATGAACCAGGCTATTCTGAGTGCAGGAAGAAGCCACTGAGCTTTGTGGAGAAGGGAAATGACTTGCTCCTACCTGTGCTTCAAAAGCAAAAATATATAGGAATGGTTCATACATTGATCTTTTTTGTCCTCCTGTCTGAATGATAGTTCTTATATTACTATAAGGAGTATTTGAGTATTTTACATGTACCCATGCAACTACTACTTACTTGATTTGCCCGAGGAACTAAGAACTATATACAAGTGATTATAGTTCATAATTACATGATCATATTAGATACTATGCATGATATAGATAATTCATTGTACACCTTTTATAATTAAAAGATCATATCTAAAATGTACTTAAACAGGATAATGTCACAGGTCCTAAATTTCTTCTCCAGAGAATGACCTGGATTTTAAGGCCCAGGGAAAGATGATTAAGTACAAAAGTAATAAGAAGGACTTTCACCTGCAACAAAGTCATTGTTCTGGGTCAGGCCAGGGTCTTTGGTTTAGATTTGAGCATGGAAAGTCCACAGACCGAGTATACTCACAATCAAGGTGGTGCGAGATTACCATTTGTTGTTCTCTCCCGGAAGCACCAGGGACTCACTCCATCACTTGTCACAGGCATCTGAATAGCAGCCAAGCACCATGATAGTGGGATTTGGGAGAGACACTCCAGCTATCCATGGAAGTCTGCTCAATGGCTGAAACGCTGCCAAATGGGGAGACATGTACTGTGGTCTTGGTGCCACCAAAAGTCTTTGGTAATGCAACTATTCTTAGGAAGAAGTATTCAGTCACTCATCTGTACAGGGATTCGTTATGTGGAACTGTTAACCAAGAGAAATAACTACCTCATTGCCCACTTAGGCGAATGGGAGACTGGGAATCTGGACAGAGTGTGAGTGAACAGGATGAAGATGGCATGAAAGGGAAAGCAAGCTCCTTTCACCCTTACAAACCCTCTAAGGTAGGCACCTGACTTTCCAGCTTATAGCTATCACTTTGTTCTTTCAGTTATGAGACAATAGAGGCTTAGGATTGTGTTTTTCTGTTCACACTGGTATCCAAGTCCTAGCACGTAGTTGTGTCAGACAAATGTGTGCCCAAAAGGAGTGAGCTGCTAGGCAGAGTGTTTCCATTCCACGGCACTTTGAGCATGCTTCTTGGAACTTGAAAATACATTGAAATTGTGCCCATGAGTCTGCCTTTCCCCATGGGACAGTAACCATCCTAGGGAAAAAAAAAAAGGTGTGTGTTTATTACTACTATAGTGCCTGATATTTAGAAAGCATCTTTTATTTATTTATTTTTTTTTTTTGAGGTGGAGTTTCACTCTTGTTGCCCAAGCTGGAGTGCAATGGTGTGATCTCGGCTCAATGCAACCTTCACCTCTGGAGTTCAAGTGATTCTCCTGCCTCAGCCTCTCAAGTAGCTAGGATTACAGGCACCTGCCACCATACCTGGCTAATTTTTTGTATTTTTAGTGGAGACGGAGTTTCGCAGTATTGGCCAGGCTGGTCTCAAACGCCTGACTTCAGGTGATCCGCCTCCCTGGGCAGAGATTACAGGTGGGATTACAGGTACTGGAATTACAGGTACTGGAATTACAGGTATGAGGCACTGCATCCAAAGCCATCTAATTCTTTTTGATACGGAATATCGCTCTGTTGCCAGGCTGGAATGCAGTGGCGCTATCTCGGCTCACTGCAACCTCCGCCTCCCTGGTTCAAGTGATTCTCCTGCCTCAGCCTCCCAAGTAGCTGGGACTACAGGCACACGCCACCACGCCCAGCTAATTTTTGTATTTTTAGTAGAGACGGGGTTTCACCATGTTAGCCAGGATAAGCTCGATCTCTTGACCTTGTCATCTGCCCGCCTCGGCCTCTCAAGGCTGAGATTTCAGGCATGAGCCACCGTGCCCAGCCTGGAAAGCCATCTAATTCTTAAAGCTCAGGGGGCTCAAATAACTTACACAAAGTTAAATAGCTCATAAACAAGAGGCTTAGATTTGAACCAGGTCTGTCTCCATCCCAATCCTATGCTTCTTTTATACCTCACTGTAGAAAGAAAGAGGGTTCTCCCATGTAGTTCAGCCTGAACCTGGCTTGTAGGTTGAAATGTCTCTGGAAACAGGTTTGAGGCTGCCCTCCAGCCTTCTAAAGCAGACAACTGTATAATTATTTAAGATGAGTGTTTCGATTATTTAATGCCTGATCAAAATACAGGCATAACATAAACACATGCAGAAGCATATATAGCACAAATACTCCAAGTAATCATTCTCCAAAACATATTAAGGCTTTTTACTAATGGTCCTAAATTTCTATTTAAAGAGAATTCGTTTGGGTGGCCATGGAAAATTCTGGAGAAATTCAAAGCAAAATTTTTTTAAGTTAGTTCTTATTTTATACATAATCTAGCTTTCTTAAGGAAATATTGTAAACCTGTTTAAACCTATTCTCCTAGACATGTTCTTACTCGTCAAAGACAGAATAAAATAAATCTTAAAAACGTAATTATTTTAAAACTGAATGCAGTTCTTTACATGGTGTGTGGACTTTATCCTTTTGCTAAGAGATTAAAAAAAAACATTTTAAATTGAAAAAAATCAACTTTGAAAATGCACTAGGCTTAAATCTTCTTTCATAAATTCTCAAATTAACACATCTCAGTTCAAGCACTAATGAAACACATTTCACTCCAGTGGGATTCCAAAGATTAACAATGCATCTCAACATATCCCAGTGATTTTAAAAAAAAATGTATCCTAGACTCAGTATTAAAAATGACATGCTGCCCAGCATGGTGGCTCATGGCTGTAATCCTAGTGCTTTGGGAGGCTAAGGTGGGAGGATCACTTGAAGCCAGAAGTTCCAAACCAGCCTGGTCAACATAGTGAGACCCTGTCTACATAAAACTTAAAAATATATATACAACTTATTTTTATATTTATAGCTGGGCATGATGGTGTGTACCTGTAATCCTATTTACTTGGGAGGCTAAACTGGGAAGATTTCTGAGATAGCAGACTCTTGCTCTGCCTGAGTGACAGAGCAAGACTGTCTCAAAATAAAATAAAATTTAAAATTACATGCAAAACACCAGAAATGACATTCTATCTTGAGAAATGCTTTATCCTTTTTACTTTAGATTTTTTCAAGAATAGATAACTTTCCATAGTTTAATAGAAAATGTTGTGGGGTTTTTTTTTTTTTTTTTTGAGACCTAGTTTCACTCTTGTTACCCAGGCTGGAGTGCAATGGCACAATCTCGGCTCACCTCAACCTCCGCCTCCTGGGTTCAGGCAATTCTCCTGCCTCAGCTTCCCAAGTAGCTGGGACTACAGGCACGCGCCACCATGCCCAGCTAATTTTTTGTATTTTTAGTAAAGACAGGGTTTCACCATGTTGACCAGGATGGTCTCGATCTCTTGACCTAGTGATCCACCCGCCTCAGCCTCCCAAAGTGCTGGGATTACAGGCGTGAGCCACCGTGCCTGGCCAATAGAAAATGGTTTTATCGTTGGGCAAAAGTTCTGCAGTTAAGTTCTAACCAGAGTCTGGAAGGGGTTTAGCAATGAAGACAGTGAAAATCACAAAGAGGGTTGTTTTCCCCTTACCGATAAATTAACAGGTTAACTACTAAGGTTAGTAAAACATGCATTTACCATCCTTGCTTGGTGTTATTTAAAAGCTTTGGGAAGATTTTCGGAAGAAGGGGTTTCAGAGCAAGACATTCATTGAGGGTAGCAGGTTGGCTACGTGGTTAGTTGACTGGGTAACTGGTTGACTGGACAGACAGATTTTAAACATCTATCTTGCATAACTGAAGAAATAAAATGGATTTATGAGCAGTTGATTAGAGAATCAAGTTTGTTAAAATTACTTTATAGCTTTACATTTCTCAAGGCATTCAACCAAAAGGAATGACACCTTTTAAAGGTATGAGAAATTAAAAAGAAAAATGCCCTGAAAAGATGATTAAGGTATTCTCCAAAAGGTCATAACCTTGTTTTGTATCAAACTATTCTAGTAGGTATTCCAGTGTCACCTTCCAAAAGCATTCATCTGAGAAGACAGCATGCCCTAACTACCTCCTTACCAAAAGGATCAGTCTCCAAATACTGAAATTTAGAACATCAGCCCTCACCTAATCTTAGAGGGAAGCTAAAAGCTTACCGAAGGATGACCCCAAAAGCGTAGGAGAGGACAGTTCACTCTGTGGCTTTTCAATACCCACCTGACTGCTAGTGCCTGCAAAAGAGCCCATTCCTAAAGAAAGTTGTACAGCGTCTTCCTTTTGCTCTCTTATAATTGATCAAGCCAGAGGGAAGGGGGTCCTCCTGGGCCCTCTAGACCCTTCCCACATTGGCCCATTATATTTCAGGAGCTTACCTCCCCTTTAATTAGCAGGCATAGCTTATAGGATATAGATGTTTTAACTTGAATTTTCTAATTTAGTAACCATCATGATATTATAATATGTCTTGCCCTCTGCCCATAAATTGACTAATAAAAGTAAGTAAGTTGTTACTAGGGGCTTCACTATAATTGTCTACAAATAAAAGATTACATCCAGAAGATAAAAAGAAAATGCACAGTAAAATGACTCAGGAAAAAAGCTGATCTGGTCTGTCAATTTGCTCAGATTGAAAATTTGTGGAAAGAAATGTAATTGTGTTTTATAACAATTAAATGGAGAACGTATTTCTGATTTCAGCACTATCTAGAGGATAAAGTCACTACTTAATTCTTTGTTTCTCCAAAGTAAGAGTTTATCATCATCAAGACTCTTTTTGAATACATGATTTACCTAAAAAAAATGTTTAATGAGTATCTATGGCTTTTGACTCAGAAACAAACAAATGTGCTAAATGGTCTTCTAACAAAATAATAGCAATCCCATGTGGGCATACATCATGCAGAGTAATTTCACTTGGCCCTCATATTTCTTAGAAAGTTTTTGCTGCGTTCACAGAACTTTCCAAAAGATAGGCAAGCAAAGAGCATTGTAAAGAGGCTGTGTCAGAGAGAAAACAGAGTTGGTTATTAATAGTCCCACTCCTGCCAGCTTGCCTACACACAGGACTAGCTGTATTTCCCCATCCCAGCACAGAGGAACAATGTTACCCTGCAAATCGAATGCAGCATACTGCAACCTTAGGCCTTTGCAATGAAGCAGGCTGTGACATCTGTAACTAGGGTAACTCCAATTAAAAGTAGGGAAAAAATAATAACTTTTTAAAACCCGTACATAATAATGAACTGGAAGGAGGGAGAACAATGATTTCTCTAGCAACAGCTGTGCAGACTGGTTTCCTTTAAAATCATGTATATACTTTCAAAAGCGCTCAATCACAACTGCTGCCTTTACACTGGCAAATCCAAGAAATTCAAGACGTGTAAACAAGAACAGATTTGCCCTCAAATCCCAAGGTCAAAGGCAGCATCTGTTGTTTCAGAAAACAAAAAGGACTTTCTTCTTGCCAATTAACTTACTCTGTTTTTTTAGCAGAAACATATAAGTAAACCAGAATTGTCTAGATGTTTCTTCATCATCTTAGGTCTTAGGTAGTACAAAACAGAAAATGGTTTAAAGAGCATAAACATCCATTGTTCTGATATTTGAGTTGCACAGAAAAAAGGCAGGCCATGCTGTGATTTTTACAGCTGACAGGAAAACTCATTTTTATACCAAGTCTCCCCCATGCCATTTGGCTATTAAATTATTCAAGGAATTCTCTGCTTATAAAGATTAATAATATCAACCCAAGCCACTTCTGAAAAGTACTTTCACCTCCTGTAGGAGACAGATGAACCACAGGAAAACAGCCTATTATGTTACAGGCAGACAAAAAGATTTCAGATTACCAGATTAACACACCAGGTGGGAAAGGAATATTAGAAAGTAGCAAGATATAAAATAACTGACAAACAGAACCAAAGATCCTTCAGAGCCACTGTTTTAAAAATAAATATGTTTTAGAGCCCACTGTAATTCAATTTTACCTGTTTCACTCCCAGACCCAGCTAATTAGCATAAATGTCAGTTCTGATTTAACCAAAGACTTTGAAAATCTAGTGGAAACTTATTAAAACACATTGGTATCAGGGGACAAAGACAGCACCTGCTTTCAAGGTCTTTTGTGTTTTAGTCAGAAATGTATTCTAAACTTCTGGGTATGCAGGCTGAATCTACAGCTCAGTTAGATTGCGGGATTTTATTGTACATTTGCATTATTTAAAATATCAACATCCCTGGAGAAGCTATTATTACTCCTACAAAACCCAAACACTTCCTATTTATCAGTGCTTTCACAGAGAAGGAATTTTCCAAAAGCTGTATTTCACTAAGGGGTCAATATGCAAAAAGCACAATGTCATTGAAATCAGATGTTCCTGTAGACTTGCAGAAGCAGGCTCAGTGCTTCCTTTCAATGAATAACTTAGTTCAATGCATTACTAATTAATTTTAATTTCACAAATAGTGCAAGAATCATTCTCATTTAAAATCATCAAATAAGTCAGAAAAAGATCAGTATCTCCCCCACTTCAAAAATGCCACTCCCAATTTTCACAGGTAACCACCATTACCATTTAGTAAATACATTTCAGAACACATCTCTTTTTCTGTGTTTTCTTTTGAAAATAGCTGTGACCATACTGTATTTTCTACAATTTCCTTTGATCATTCCAAATCGCTAAGAAAATATACTACATGTAACCTGAAAACTTGGTTCTACTTCTACCATATATGCACATATGCGTGGAGGCAAACATACAGCAAAACACAAAATGGTGTCAAAATAAGCCACTAAGAAAAGACCCCTATGTCCCTCATTCAGTGCTCAGGAAAGCTATAACGCTGATAAAACAAAAATGCCCCCTTTCCTCACCAAAGCTTTGGCTGTGGTATTAGTAGGGGTTTTTTGGTTTTTGTTTTTAGTGGACAGGGTTTGTGAAACTCTGGCCAGTGGTCCAATGAGATCCATTACCTGCTTTCGTATAGCCAGCGAGTTAAGAATGTTTTTAAAAGAACAAAATCTCATGATATGGGAAAGTTGTACGAAATTCACATTTCAGTGTCCACAAATGAAGTTTGATTGGAACACAGCCATAATCATTCCTTTGTGTATTGTCTGTGGCACTACAAGGACAGTAGTTGGTTAGTTGTGACAAAGACTGTATTTCTAGAAAGACTGAGATATCTACTCTCTAGGCCTTTATCAAAAATGTTTGCCAATGTCTGTTTTAGCACATGAAATTTATTTTCCTAATATCTTACTTGTAAAGTGTTTCTTCATATTCCATGTGTACACTGAATGGGTAAAGATGACGGAGGTATGCTGGGAGGTCAGGAGTAGAAAATGTTCCCTTCACATAACCCAACACATCAGTAACTTACATATGACAAAGTTCCAGTTGCCCCTCTAGACCTTCAGAAAACTATTAGGTTTAAAGATTACTTGTCATGTATTGACATAAGGGTGATTTGTGGATTACACTCCATGGATTATGTTGCCCTAGAATCTAATTCATTCATCTACCTGCTAAGCACCTACTGCATCCCAAGTCAATGTTGGGCACTGACCATTTCTGGATCAAGAAGATGGACATCATCTCTGCCCTTCAGAACTCCCAGCCCAGTATGTTCACTACAGTTTTGAGAATCTATGAAAGTACATATCAGGGGAATTAAACACAGTCTGAAGGGTGGATGAGATTAAAGATCCATAGTAATTTCAATATCGTCAGATGGAAAATTCTTTAAACATAAACAGTATGAAGATACTGCAAAGGAAATGAAGAGAGAATGACAGAAACTGACACCACCTCACCGTCTTTGTGTCTTCAAACCCTGTTCCACACAAGCTATGCTCTAGAGCAAAGGAAACATTTTCACCTCTGATTAACATGGTATCTCCATCCAGTTAATGTCAAATCGTTAGTGCTTGACACCATCAACAGATTGCATTTAAATTTGATTTTCTTAGTGTTTCTAATTCAACATTGTACCCAAAACCCCTCCACGGAAAACAGAAATGAGACTGCCAATCCCTACAGTAGCTCCAGTAAATATCCATTAACATTTTTAAAAACAGAACAAAAACACCCTGCCCATTCTGCAATGCAATCCCTGTGGCTACTGGCAGTGACAGCTGGTCATTCCCAAGCAGAACTTCACCCAAACAAAATTTGAAGGGGAGGAGAGAGGAAGAAGAGGAAAACGAAAATTTCAGCAGTCTTCTGCAATCTGGGAACGTATGGGGCATTTGGATAAAGCTCTAGTAACTTCAAGGCTCTGTGCTTTTTTTTTTTAATTTTTTATTGCATTTTAGGTTTTGGGGTACATGTGCAGAACATGCAAGACAGTTGCATAGGTACACACATGGCAGTGTGTTTTGCTTCCTTTCTCCCCTTCACCCACATTTGGCATTTCTCCCCAGGCTATCCCTCCCCAGCTCCCCCTCCTGCTGGCCCTCCCCTTTTCCCCCCAATAGACCCCAGTGTTTAGTACGCCCCTCCCTGTGTCCATGTGTTCTCATTTTTCATCATCCACCTATGAGTGAGAATATGCGGTATTTCATTTTCTGTTCTTGTGTCAGTTTGCTGAGAATGATGTTCTCCAGATTCATCCATGTCCCTACAAACGACACGAACTCATCATTTCTGATTGCTGCATAATATTCCATGGTGTATATGTGCCACATTTTCCCAATCCTGTGCTTTTAAGGCTTGAATTCTTTTGAGTAACTGAACTCTATGAGGACATTTAAATTGGGTCAGAGCCTCACTCGTACAGGCTGCCTTGGTGTCCTATGTTCCTGTTGACTTCATAGAGAACTAAACAAGCATAAAAGGTCTCTAGAGAGAAGCAGCAACCGGAATCTAGGACAGAGAGAACAAAATGACTTTACATTGCTGCTACTAGGTTTCTGTTATTTTCATACAAACGACTGAGAGAGCCCTGTTGTAGCTGACACTATCTGCACCGGTTTCTCATTAGAACCTGGGTGGGTAAGGGTCAGGTGTTCTTGTTCATCTAATTGTTGGTAATTAGATGGGCCACCATTGCCTACACAAAGAACTCTGAGAATTAAAGAGGTTCTGTAATTCACCAAATACAAAAAAACCATAGAAGAGGACTGCAGGTAGCTAAGCTTTCAAAAATGCCAGTTTTGTTGCTGTTTTACCCACACACATCCAAATATCATCTAGCTCAAAAAGGAAAGATGTACCTAGTCATAGGGAGAAACCGGTTTGTTAAGGAGAAGAACTCAGATTGGCTGGTGCTGTTTCTAATAGGAAAGCCCTTCTCTCTGCAAACAGGACAGAGACTAGGAAAATAAACACCAACAGAGGAGAAAGGGGAGGACATCCAAAAGTAGAGTGGCAATTATAAAGCAACAATGGCTTAATAAACAGATACCAAAGGCAAAATGCCTTTGCTGACTAGTGGCTACGTCTAGGGATTAAGAAGCTCTGGACATCTTAGTAGCCTCCAAGAATCCTTTTGCCATAGTCGCATGAGTTGTGGCTAATGAGAACTAATTAACAAGTAAAACTTCAGAAAACACAGTTAAATTTCACATAAAGTCAGTATGTCCTGTAACCATTATGTAATATGCAACATAGTTATGCTAAACATAATTACCTGTTATCTGAAATTGAAATGTTCATTCTTAATTCTAAATTCAACTTAATAAAATATTGCATGCCTATAGTTATGGGACATACTTATCCTAAAATGTTATTGTTTATCTGAAATTTAAATTTCACTGAGTGTCTTGTATTTTATCTGGCAACTTTAGTTGTGGCCAGGATAAAGAGCCAAGGTTGGTAAAATATCAAGAATTTCAGGGAGCCAATAACAGTTCTCTGATGTGCCAGAGGACCACTTTGGAAGGGGTTTACTTGGGAATTTGATTCATTAATTGATGTTTGCACAAGGGCTAGGAGGTCTAGCACTCAGGGGAACCCCCTTCCACCTCTTGAATGAAAAAGAGGCAAATCATGCTGACATCAGGGACTTTGGCCAGAAAACAAGTACCAGACCCTTGTAGGACTGAGCCCACTCCTCTCAAGCCTCAGCTGTTCTATCCGGACTTCATAACAACTGAAGTTTGTAATGATGCCCTTGGGTCTTTGTGGGTTCAAACTTGTTTAGAAGTGTTCACTAAGACAGCATGTTATGAGGCAGGGAAAAGGAGAATTGAAAATGTTTCCAATATTAAGATTATATATTTCAAGCCCTTAAAAATTATCTGCCCAGGCCAGGCACGGTGGCTCAAGCCTGTAATCCCAGCCCTTTGGGAGGCCGAGGCAGGTGGATCACGAGGTCAAGAGATCGAGACCATCCTGGTCAACGTGGTGAAACCTTGTCTCTACTAAAAATACAAAAAATTAGCTGAGCATGGTGGCATGTGCCTGTAATCCCAGCTACTTGGGAAGCTGAGGCAGGAGAATTGCCTGAACCCAGGAGGCGGAGGTTGCGGTGAGCCGAGATTGCGCCATTGCACTCCAGCCTGGGTAACGAGTGAAACTCCGTCTCAAAAAAAAAAAAAAAAAAAAAATTATCCGCCCAGAACACTGAATGGAAAAAGAGGAGAGTTACCAAAGTGATCGGTAAAACCAAGAGGAAAATTACAAAGGCATTTGAATTAACTGTTGATTTTAAATGTTTTTAAATATTGTTAGCATATTTCTTTGGCTTTATTATGTAGTATATATGAAAAATAATTTTTAATCTTAGAACTGCCTTTGTCTTTCAAGATATTGATTCTCACTACAGAGTGTTATAGACAGACACACAAAAGAAGCAGGCGCTTAACCTAAAACAGCAACTTCCCTAACAAGTGTCCCGAAAGGCTTATGTGCATCTTTCTCCCACAAGAAAAAAATAAAATCTCCCACTGAGTTTCCCTAATTACTTAGATTTAGATAAAATTATAATCAGCAGGTAAAATCTATTCCAGTGATTCTTAAACATTGGTAAGCATCAAAGTCACCTGGTGGGCTGCACAGTTGTACGTCAAATTTCAACTTAACTGTGTCCTGAAACAGATTGCTGCACCACATCCCCAGAATTTCTCATTCTGTAGGTCTGGGATATGGTCTAACAATTCACTTTTTTCTTTTTTTTTTTTTTTGTAATTTCCAGATAATGCAAATGCTTCTCATCTGGAAACCATCCTTTGAGAAACACCAGCATGTGCAATTACAGATAATAATATTGTTTAATTATTTGTTCACATTGAGTATTTAGAATTTGTACTATCATAGAGGCAAACCATCTGTGCCCTTGATGGTGCTCTTCTTAGGATTCATATCTAGTCTGCGTATGTTTTTAGACTATCCAGAAAGTTCCCAACTCACAAGCACCCCATACTGAGAATCATCTACTCCTACAGGATGCTACCTACTCTGGCCCTTAAAAACCCCTGCTGCTGGCTGGGTGAGGTGGCTCAAGCCTGTAATCCAAGCACTTTGGGAGGCCAAGGCGGGTGGATCACGAGGTCAAGAGATCGAGATCATCCTGGCCAACATGGTGAAACCCTGTCTCTACTAAAAATACAAAAAAAAAATTAGTTGGGTGTGGTGGCATGCCCCTGTAGTCCCAGCTACCCGGGAGGCTGAGGCAGGAGAATTCCTTGAACCCGGGAGGCAGAGGTTGCAGTGAGCGAAGATCCCACCACTGTACTCCAGCCTGGTGCCTGGCAACAGAACAAGACACTGTCTAAAACAAAAACAAAAACAAAAAACAAAAAAACCCTGCTGCCAATAACACAAGAAGCATTGTAAAAATATTAAATTTTTAGAGAATCTATGGTAAAGAAAATACAAAAGCTATGCTATCCCTGAGATGAGACTCCTACTTCAAGATAAAAATGATTTCTGGGATAATTTGGGGGGTCTGTTATGCCATTATACCTCAGTGTGATTTAGTTCAACCAAACTGGTTCTTCCTCATGCTAAGTTGAACCAGGGTTGAGGAGAGGTTAAGTGATCCTGAGTATGAAGGTACCTTGTAGTATCAGGCAGACCCAGGTGGAAAAACACTGGGAACCTGCAAAAAATTTCATCAGGCAGTGCACTGTGGCTAACAACTGTAGAGCTGATGCCATGTGGGTGCTCACCAAGTCTGTCTCTTGCCTCCTGAGCACACAGGAGAGCTAGCTACCTTTTCCTGGCCCCTCACATCTAGAAGAGACCAAGGGACTGGCTCTACCCAATAGAATATGGGCAGAAGCGCTAGACAGTGCTATGCCTGGCCACTAAAACACCCCACAAAGGCGGATACTCTCTCCAGCTGACTCTGCAGGCAACTCTGAGGAGGTCCTAGGGGACATAGCATGACTGGACAAAAGCTACCAGGATGCCTGAAGGAAAGCTGCCCATCCAGAACACTGGCCCCAAACTCTGCAGGAGAAAGCCACAGACCATGGAATATTAAGCTACTGAGCTTTGGTGGGTGAGGTGGGGCTCAGAGCGGGGCATGCAATGTGTTCACTGCAGCATAGCCTAACCTTCCCAGACTAATAGAGCTGCATAAAGGCAGGTGTAACGATTGCCCCTTCACCATCTTAGCCAAACCAAACTGTTGCTCCACTTCATTCTCCTGTATTACATAGAACCGGTATCACCTTTATACCCAATCTGTGGCTCCCAAACCTGGCTCATTTAAAAAAAAAAAAAAAATCACTTGTTTGGAAAAAGAATCCTGAACCTCATTTCAGACTTACCCAATCAGAATCTCCAAGACTCAGGCCAGGCCACTTCTTAGACAAACTGCATGTTATAAACTAAATGTCTGTGTCTACACCCCAAAATTCATCCATTGAAATCCTGATCCCCAACCTGTTGGTATTAGGATATGGGGTCTTTGGAAGATGATTAGGTCACGAAGGCTCTGCCTTTATAGGTCCCAGAGAGGCTGTCCCCTTGTGAGGACACAGTGAGAAGAATATGAACCGGATCATCTATGAACCAGGAGGCAGGCCCTCACCAGACACTGAATCTGCCGGAACCTTGATCGGGGACTTGGACTCCCAGGCTCCAGAACTGGGAGAAGTAAGGCTTTGTTATTTAAAGCACCCGGTTTATGGTATTTTTGTCATAGCAGCCCAAATGACTGGGACACTGCAGATTCGCCTGCATGGGGCCACAGTGGAAAATCTCTTCCAAAGGACCAGTTTGTCCTTATCCAGAGACTGGGTGATATTTCTCCAGACACACAATTTAGGTTATTTTGGTAGGTTTACTAATCCTTACCAAATTATTTTAAAGTGAGGATTTTAAATTATGTTTTGGCAGGAATCAAATATTCAAGTATAATGGGTTTAATAAATTTAAAAGCTTCTCTTAAGATGATGCAATAATTGGCATAAAGCCCAATGCCTGAAATACCTACCAGTGAGGATTTAAATGTTCAATTAAAATGATTTGAGTTTTATTGCTTGTGAGGGAGGTATTTAAATATGTAAATGAAACTGGCTCCCCACCCTCTCCAGCATGGGGGTGGCTTCTGCCTGCCTTTCCTCACACCCTCTAAGGGAG
Source organism: Callithrix jacchus (assembly GCF_049354715.1). Taxonomy (NCBI): domain Eukaryota; kingdom Metazoa; phylum Chordata; class Mammalia; order Primates; family Cebidae; genus Callithrix; species Callithrix jacchus. The sequence goes on along the minus strand of NC_133518.1, from coordinate 15,732,663 downwards.
TCTCTCTGCCCCACGAGGACAAAAGCATTCACACGACAGACCTGGCTGTGGCAAGTCACAAAAGCATCAGTGGAGGGCCCTGGAGAGACCGCCACTCCCTTCTTCCTCAAACACGGCACCACCACGTCACCTCAGGACCTTTGCACTTGCTATTTCTGTTATCTTCATCCAGATGCCCAAGAGTCTTGCTCCTGCACTTTCCTTATGAAATTTCTGCTCAAATTTTACACTATTCTTGATGCCTTCTCTGACGCCAGAATCCCTTGCTATACACACACACACTCCACTCATTACACTCTATTTTTCTCTATAGTAGCTTCACTATCTGACGTGTTAACTATTACTTATGTATTTTCTGTTTCCTGTATTCATAATGCCTGGTCCCTACTATGCGCTCAATCCAAACAAATGTCAGTTTTAAAAAGTATTGAATACCATGGGAAGTATTTTTCATTGTCTCATGAGGCAATTAAGATTTGGCAATATTACTTCAGTTTAATTATTTCCCACTAATATATTTCAAAAGTATATTTTTTTTCATTGAAAGAATGTAATTGAAAACAGCAGGACTTCCAGACAGAGAAATATGTCCAAACTGTAGATCTTTTACTAACAAGTGTGTGTCCCTTGGGTCATTTACCTTAAACTCTGTGAGCTTCAGTTCCCTCATATATAAAATGAGCCTAAAAATTTCAACTTTCATGGTTATTGTGAAAATGATAAGTGAAAAAATGAAATCCCTAAGCACATAGTGGGCCCCACTGATATTCTAAAGAAGTAGATGGGAAAATAAGAAAATAAATGGCTCTTTATTTATGCCAGTCATTAGCTAACGATCAGCCACTGTGAATGAAAAAAGCCTAGTAAAGTCAACAAAATGTGAAGCGAAGCCCAATTCATTTTTACAATATGACCTATTTCCTGCTATTTTTGATTCCCATGAACAACTGAAGTTACAAGGGGCTGATTCTGCAAAGACTTCATTAAAAGCATATTCTTTTCTTTGCTTTATGGCTTCCAGCTTTGAGGGATGAGAAAACAGATTTTTCAGTTACAAGCCTCCTTTGAAAGAACCCTGGCACTAATCTTACAGTGCGACTTTGAAAATCTGTGCAATGTCAAAGGTTGTCACAGATGGGGGAAAGGAGGGGGACCTGAAGGAAAGCGGTTTTTAATTCCACTCAATTATGCAACTTCCATTAGGCGGCTCCGACTGCCCTAAATAGATTATTCAGATCTTAACAGTTGAAGGTTTGCAAAAATAAAATTCCGAATGATCTTCCTCTGATAGACGTAGGTATAGGCTCTGTGGAGAAGGCCTAGCTGTGCTGGTTTTCCATTTGGGAAATGTGCTCTTAGATACTGACCCCAAATCAGTCAAGTGTCTTTGAATCTTAGACAGCAAAATAGCTGACAGGAAAAAAAAAATACATTTTTTCCACTGCTTTGGAATATCTTTGTAAAGACCATTGTCTTTTTCTTTCATGGACTACAGCATTCTTTGACCAACTTAATCTACCTGCTAACAAAGATAGAAGGAGAAAGGCTTATTTTCCCATAAGGCTAAACAAAGATTAATGATAGCCAAGCAAATTGTGCCTTAATTTTCTTTTCTTCTCCCTTTCCAGCTGGCCTTCTAGAGATATATAGATTTTTCTCTTAGATAAGAACGTTAACTCAGGAAGCAGCAGAATACTAATAACAAAAGGATAGCAGGTTTTTTCTCCTTACACATCCCAGGAATCCTGTCTTACAAACTGGAGGAGGTACAGGGACATTTTATTGTATGGGGATTCTTGATGAGGCAGATGGGGACTCCGGGGGCCAGAAACATTTTTGGGTGAATCTTATACATGAGCCTTCTGTTCCCACTATATCCTCTAAACCCAACCCCAGTGAGAACCACTATTCTGCCTTCAGACCTACCTTTCAAATTATGATTGTAGCAAACCAATTTGTCATGCCATGTTATTCTATTCTTACCCTACAGACCCCTGAATTAAAACACTCCCAGGGTCCCCACCCAAAGAAGAGTAAATGCCAAGTGAGTGGAAGGAACAGGTCCATTTGACCTCATTTCAAAATATAGGAAGGAAAGACATAAATGGTCCTCATAACACCACCACCACAATTTATGGAGGCACCAGTTTCGTTTCTGTGACAAAATTTCCAAAGTGAACAATATAAGCCTTTGAAATCTTGACATGAAAACAAGATTTTGTGACGCTCTGAAACGGCTTCACATGTTCTGATCCGTTGCTGGGTGGGAAGCACCGGGGGTGGTTAATGAGTTCTCACACCCTCTGATGAACCCACGCCTTTCATTTCTGAGTGAAGAAAGGGGCCCTGACAGTGCCCTACTCCATAAATTCAAATACAGGCCCCTTTCTACCCCACATCCACAGCCACTCCCTGGACTTTTCCTAAAGGGCTCCCATTTAGGGATATGGCAAAGAGAGCCCCGTAAATACCAGTTGCTGTCATCTCTTAATATTTTCTGTGGTGGCTTGACTTGCTAAAATGACAAGGTTTATTATTTTTAGCTTCCAGCTTTGGTGAGTTGATCAGTCAAAACAAAGTATTAAAATAGCATCTACTTGGTAAATTCAATTTCAGATGACTGCATCTTAAACTCATATCCATTACAGACTCATAAAACTGACTTATATGGCTAAGGAAGTCTGAGAAGGAATAATTAAATATATCGCTCAAGGAGGAAGGATGAATAACTTCTTTTGTCTCAAATACAAGTCTATTTTGGAATCAAATCCAAAAGCAAGCCTAGGATAAGCAATGGATTAATTTAAATCATTTTGGGACGAATGATTTAAAGAGGGTTTTCCAGTGTTACAGTGTTCCATCCAGGATGCGTGAAATGCATGAGATCTCAGTTAAATGTAGTATTTTTAATAAATAAAATGATAGTCTAAGTTGCACGTGCCTTTTTGACAAAGAACATAGTTTTTTCTTTGTATGCCTCTTTTACGATAAACCTAAATGACTCTGAAAAGCTATCTCATGATAATATAAGCGATGGAACCCCATTTAAATTATTTTTAAAGTAACTTATTCTAATTTTTAAAAGTAGTACAAGTATAGGGGAATTTGGATGAGGTATACTGCAACTTGCTACTATCTCTGCCACGTTTGTTTTTAATCTAATGTAAATTAATCTAAAATAAAAAGTTATTTTTTAAAAAGCGATATTTGTTTTTACTGTAGAATATTTGGAAAAGTATAGAGAAGTATAAGAAGGAAAAACACCTATAAAAATAGGCATACATATAACTATATCTAACTGTATATATATATCAGTTATACATCATATAATCTTTCGATTATATGCTTTTCTCCCTACCATTAAAAATTCTTCATAAACTTTGTTTTAAAAGGCCACTTATCATAATATCATACAGCTAGCCTGAAATTTGTTAAACCGTTTTCCTACTGTGGAATATTTAACTTGTTTACTGATTTTGGCTATTGGAATTAGTTTTATAAACAATGCGATTGTGCCGAAAGCCTTTTCATATTTCTAATTATTTCCTCAGAGATGGATGAATATTTTTAGACATAGCCAAACTTCTTTCCAGAAAATTACCCTTTTCTTGAAGAGCACGCATCACCCAACCTCAGCTCGCTGCACCACCATTTATGACAACCTTCCAAAATGGTGGGAACACTGCCAGTTTCACACACCACGCCACTTCCTGGGAAGAGCCTCAGGACAGAATATCTGGTGTGAGTCAGGGCTGGTATAACCAAAGAAAGGTGTGACATGTGTGACTGTCTGCAGGTAATCCTTTTGCCAGCCAACCACCTCCTGATTCAGCTAAAACCTGAAGGCCAGGTGCATTCACTCAAAGAAAACCCACAGAAATCAGAGGAAGGGTGACTGAGGATAAGGAAGGATAGACACATAAAAGAATGATGTGAAATTTAACTTTTACCAGGAACTGAAGTGTCATATTCAGCATGAGAGTATTCCCAGGAAAGGAAACACAGAGATGCTTGGGTATTGTCTATACAAAGACTGGGAAAACCTCAGCTGACCCTAGGAGTTACTTGAAGACTTGGGGGCATTTTTGTCAGAATGACAGAACAACAGTATCAGATGGGACTAGGGAGTGGCAATGCTAGAAATCTGTGATATAAACTGGGTGCCATAAAAAGAAAACTCATTCTGCCCCAAATGCTGAAAACACAGTGATGTTCCTTGATGTTGCACCCACAACTTTTAGGGAGGAGGCCCCAGCTGATGGCCTTCGAACTATATTCTGCTTGAAAATATTTTGTTGGATCCTATGGGTGTTGGAGGTGGGAGGGAAAGCCTGTATGTCTTTTTAATTTTAAATATGAATTTAGTATTTTGTACATTTTACATAAACTCTTAACTTTTCTTAAAAAAAAAATCCTAAGAACTGAGAACAGGCTGGGCACAGTCGCTCACACCTGTAATCCCACTTTGGGAGGCTGAAGCGGGCAGATCACCTGAGATCAGGAGTTCAAGAACAGCCTAGCCAACATGACAAAACCTCATCTTCACTAAAAAATACAAAAGATAGCCAGACACGGTGGCAGGCGCCTGTAATCCCAGCTACTCAGGAGGCTAAGGCAGGAGAATCACTTGAACCCAGGAGGCAGAGGTTGCAGTGGTTGCAGTGAGCTGAGATCGTGCCACTGCACTCCAACTCGGGCGAGACAGAGTGACTCTGTCTAAAAACAAAAAACACAGCACAACACAACACACCCGACAACACTGGATCCCAATTCCCAAGGCAACAGTTGATAGAAAATGAAGAGTGGCTGTTCCCTTTGGGCTGAGCAAACTGGCCATTTCACTCATGAGAATTACATGCCTGGCCTTCTGGCCATCAGAGTTTGCAACCCCCATCCTACTACAAGGCCTTTAAAGATTTCCCCAATTCTCTAAATTCAAGAAATTCCAGCAAAGCCCCAAGTAATAACCTTCCCTTTTCCTGTCATGCTAAGTAAGCACTCAGTTACTCAACAGATACAGCTCAGGTAGCACCTCCCGCCAAAGGCGGTTTTTTTTTCCTTCAACAGCCTATTCATCTTTGAGTCATCATTGCCTCTCCTTCCCTGGCCAACTACACTGGACAACCCAGGAGTCCTGTTCCAGGAGCCTAAGAGCAATTGTTCAAGTGCCAGTGCTTTGTTTCTTCCCCAGCTCTCCCACCACTGTTATCACCATCCCCCACCAACAAAAGTATCTAACTGAAGAGTGGGGAGTGTCAAGTACAGCACTGGTGGGTGGGGCTGATCACAATGACCGTGCACCACATATCAGGGTGCTTGTCCTAGAACAAATTAAAATGGAAAGAAGGGTTTTAAGAACTGGAAGAATGATGTGAAATTTGACTTTTAGAAAAATTACCCAGGTAGCCTGCCTGTTTGCACTTGCTCTCACTCTTTATTCCCGGCCACCCACCCCACCCCCACCCCCCCATCCACATACACACACACCCACAATCCTCTGCACTGTGACTGTAGAAACTGGAAGGCCCCTTCCTGAGGATATGGAGTGAGTGGGATAGAATGTGGGAAAAGATGCCTGGGAGATGGAGAATGATGGAGAAGAGAGGGCAGCACAGAAAGCAGCTTCTGGGAGGACGAGTGGGCATCAGAGACTTGTGAGGACCTAGAGCTGATTCATGGCCACACTAAGGCATCCAGCAATGGCTTGCCCTGCCAGGCTCTCAAAAACCTGGCACTCAGGAGCAGTGTGGAGGCGCCTTCTAAAAATAGTCTAGAATCAAGCTACCTTCTGGTTCATTCTGTTTTCTTTCTTTTAAAGATTAACCTCAGGCTGTGCCAAAAAAGACTAGAGGGGGAAAAAAAGACTCATGAAGTCTTGAACAGGTTCTACTGTTTATTCACCCGACTCTGACATGACCACATTGTTTCTAGGGACTACAGCAAGTTTCTGGGCTTCAAACACTCCAATAATTTCCTCAGAGAGAAGTAGGGTATGAAAGAAAGGTAGCTTGTATTAAATTTAAAAACCTGAATCTGTATAGTTGATCTTTATAAGCTAATTTACCATAAACTATGTCCATCTCTTGAACGACAGAATCTATCATTCTACTAGAGCTCACTACAGATCACTGTCGCTTGAAATGATGTTCAGAGTCTTCGGAGATACAGATAATCGACAATGCACCCTTCCCTCCCCAACTGCCAAAAACAATTTGTCTCCTCCTAAAAACCAGTCACTAGCAACCTTCTAGTACTTGGAGCTTCCAGACAAGAGTCTGGAACTAAAAGTGGTCAGGGCAAGGATCTCATTGTATTCCTATTTCCATCCCCAGGGACAAGCACAGTGCCTTGTAGACTGCTGGCATGCAATAAAATTTTGTTGAAAGGCTAGACAAAAGAAAATGCATAGGTTGTTATTAATTTAGTAATATAATTTCCAAATTTTGTTTTTTCATGTTGAGGTATAATTTATATTAAAATTCATCCACCTTAAATGTACAGTTTGATACGTTTTTACAAATCTACATAGTCATGTAGGCACTACCCCAATCAGTCCTAAAATGTTCCCTCATGCCGCTGTGTAGTCACGTCTCCTCCCCACAATCCTAGTTCACTGATCCCTCCTCATCCCTATAGTTTTGCCTTTCCTGAAATGTGATACTAATGTGATCACAGTACACAGCCTTTTGAGGTGAGCTTCTCTCACTTAGCCCAACAATTTTGGGATTCATTCATGCCGTTGTATGTGTCAGTAGTTCATTCCTTTTTACTTCTTAGTAGTATTCTGTTGTGTGCATGTGGTAAGATTTGTTTTCCCAGTTTCCATTTGATAAGTATGTAGATCATTTCCCACTTTTGGCTATTATGACTAACGCTCCTACGAACATTCAATACAGAGCTTGGTGCTAGCATGTGTTTTATTTTTCCTGGGTAAATATCTACAAGTAGATTTGCTAGCTCATCTGGTAAGTATATGAATAACTCTAAGAAACTATGAAAGTGCTTTTTTTTTGCATTTTAGGTTTTGGGGTACATGTGAAGAACAGGCAAGATTGTTACATAGGTACACACATGGCAGTGTGATTGGCTGCCTTCCTCTCCATCACCCATATCTGACATTTCTCCCCATGCTATCTCTTCCCAACTCCCCACCCCCTGCTGACCCTTCCCTATTTCCTCCCAACAGACCCCACTGTGTGATGCTCCCATCCCTATGTCCAGGTGTTCTCATTGTTCAACACCTGCCCAGGAGTGAGAACATGTGGTGTTTGATTTTCTGTTCTTGTGTCAGTTTGCTGAGAATGACGGTTTCCAGGTTCATCCATGTCCCTACAAAAGACATGAATTCATTGTTTTTTATGGCTGCATAGTATTCCATGGTGTACATGTGCCACACTTTCCCTGTCCAGTCTATCATCGATGGGCATTGGGTTGGTTCCAAGTCTTTGCTATTGTAAACAGTGCTGCAATGAACATTCGTGTGCATGTGTCCTTATAGTAAAATGATTCATAATCCTTTGGGAAGTAAATAACTCCTCAGCAAATGCAAAAGAACATAAATCATAACAAACAGTCTCTCAGACCACAGTGCAATCAAGTTAGAACTCAGAATTCAGAAATAACTCAGAACTTCATGGAAACTGAACAACTGGCTCTTGAATGTTGACTGGATAAACAATGAAATGAAGGCAGATATAAAGTGGTCTCTTCAAAACCAACGAGAACGAAGACAAAACATACAAAAATGAATCTCTGGGACACATTTAAAGCAGTGTCTGGAGGAAAATATATAGCAATAAGTGCCCATATGAGAAGCAAGGAAAGATCTAAAATCAACACCCTATCATCAAAATTGAAAGAGCTAGAGGAGCAAGATCAAAAAAACTCAAAAGCTAGCAAAAGACAAGAAATTACTAAGATCAAAGCAGAACTGAAGGAGACAGAGACACAAAAAAACCCTTCAAAAAAAAAAATCAATAAATCCAGGAGCTGGTTTTTCAAAAAGATCAACAAAATAGACCACTAGCCAGATTAATAAAAAAGAAGAGAGAATAATCAAATAGATGCAATAAAAAATGAAAAAGGGGATATCACCACTGATTCCACAGAAATTCAAACCATCATCAGAGATTATTACAAACAGCTCTATGCACATAAACCAGTAAACCTGGAAGAAATAGATAAATTCCTGAACGCTTGCACCCTCCCAAGCCTAAACCAGGAAGAAGTCGAAACCATGAATAGACTAATAACAAGGGCTAAAGTTGAGGCAGCAATTAAGAGCCTACTAACAAAAAAAAGCCCAGGTTCAGATGGGTTCACAGCTGAATCCTACCAGACATACAAAGAGGAACTGTTACCATTCCTTCTGAAACTATTCCAAACAATCCAAAAAGAGGGAATCCTTCCCAAATCATTTTATGAGACCAACATCATCCTGATGCCAAAACCCGTCAGAGACTCAACAAGAAAAGAAAACTTTAGGCCAGTATCCATGATGAACATAGCTGCAAAAATCTTCAATAAAATACTGACAAACTAATTGCAACAGCACATCAAAAAGCTTATCCACCGTGATCAAGTAGGCTTCATCCCGGGGATGCAAGGCTGGTTCAACATACGCAAGTCTATAAATGTAATTCACCACATAAACAGAACCAAAGACAAACGTGCTTTCTAAAGTGGCAGTATCATTTTACATTCCTACCAGCAATGTATGAAAGTTCCAGTTGCTTCATAACGTTAGCCACAACTGATATTGTCAGTCTGTTTAATTTTGGCCACACAGTGCATAGTGTATCTCACTGCAATTTTGATTTGCATTTGCCTGATGACTGATAATGAATAGTTTTACATATTCATACAGTCCCTTTATGTAGCTTCTTTGGTGAACTGAGTATCTATTAATGGAAATAAAATCTATATTACTCATTTAAATTTCTCAATGTATTTTGACTGATACCCATTAATAATCTTGTCAAGACTAACAAAATGGGTTTTTGTTCTCCTGTACCATGGCAAATTTCCTAAGATGAATTACACACTTCTTTTACTCCTTAAAGCTAACCATTTCACACTGACTTTAGGCCTTTTGCTCCAAATATCCTTGATACTGTGCTGTTACAACTGAGCACACTATTCACCTCCTATCAGTTGACTGCATGCCTTTCTTTTACAAAGTAGGTCTGTGTTTCATTTTCAGAGTTTTTCTGTCTCCCTCCTCTCTCAGGGTCTACTACATGCAGTTGTCTCTGTGCCATTGCTGTACAACCACAGAAGTCAAGCTTCTGTGACCGTTTAAAAAAAAATAGGCATTAACAACTCTGAGGAAAGGCCTAAAAGTCTAAGAACCAAGCCCACAGCTCCCTCTGAGGGACCTGATGACATACAGTTTACAGCTTATGTCCAGGTCATGGCTCTGCTTGAGAGAGAGGTGAAGTCCATAATAAGTGTCCTTGGGATCAGTGAAAAGAATCTCCGTCAGCATTTCCAGGCACACTACAAAGTTTTGTGGGTACTTACCAAGCAACGCCGACGGATCCCTGGAGGGGCCAATTTTTTTCAGTTCCAATTGTGATACCAAGCAAATACGATCATGTTTAAGGTCAGCAAAGTGAGGCAGCACTTTAGGGTTAGTGCTCTAATGCAATGCTCTAAAGTAAGAACTCAACTTTCCTTTTTGTTCATTTCAACAGCACAACTCCCTTTGGCAGGGAGCTTCATGCTCCCTGGAATCCTAGTGGGGATGAGAAACACAAGGGCTCCTTTCCCTGTGGAATCCTCTGGAATCCGGCATAGTCTCACCTCTCTAAGCCAGTTTCCTGACTATAAAATAAGGATAATAAAGTATGTACTGCCTACCCCAGAGCACTTTGTGCCAACCAAACATGAAAGAGAATGTAAACGTGTGCTGTAGTCTAACAGGACTCCAGGAGACCAGCATTATCACAGCGCAAAGGGAAGCCTGGCCACGGGGCACCCATGACGATCTCATGCCAGGCAGGAAGTCCCTATGATGAAAAACAAAGACACAAATACCCCTTAGCCAGAAGGAGAGAAGGATAAGAGCCTCCAAATGAGAATGGAGTGGCAGTCTGTGCTGCCTGGACAGAGAAAGTCATAAGAAGAACAGAAAACAGGTTTTGAACAGGGAGAAAGCAAAAGACCTCAGATAAGTAACGGAAAGGACATGAGGTCCAAATGTTGAATAAAGAAACAGTAATATTGGGCGAGGTGGGACACCTGTCTATGTAAGTACGGTTTAAACCTGGGCATCCTATTTGGGCAGATATGGTTACAATGCCATATTTCATTCTTGAGGTTGGTCAGCTAGACTTTCCATGAGACTTCTGCTCCCTTATTCCCACTTGATGTTCCTTATCCATGAGAAGATGTGTGTTACATACACGTCTTACCTGTTGACTGCATCTTCTGTGCTTACACCGTTCCTATAGAACATTCATCCAGGCCTGAGTTCCATAGTCCAAGAAGGTAGAAGACAATCTGCTCAATCGAAACGGCTGGCCATTTCACTCACTTCTAGAAATATTTTCTCAGGATTACTGTGCAAGCCACAGATATTCAGGAGGCAGAAAAGATTTCCAGACTTTGCCCAAAGGGAGAACTACAAATGCCCTCAGTATATAGTGTTTCAATGAGCAGAAGCCCAAACAAAATGGAAACTGATAGTGAGTCCTAGCTCTAGATCTTTTTGTCTCATACTATCCTAGCATGAGCAGAAGGGAGAGAAGCTGCTGTAGCCAAGATTGAAGAATGAAGCTATTGGCCAGGTGCAGTGGTGCACGCCTGTAATCCCAGCACTTTTGGGAGGCTGAAGGCAGTGAATCACCTGAGGTAAGGAGTTGGAGACCAGCCTGGCCAACACGGTGAAACCCTGTCTCTACTAAAACAAAAAATTGGCCAGGCATGGTGGTGTGCATCCAGCTACTCAGGAGGCTGAAGAAGAATCGCTTGAACCCAGGAAGCAGCAGTTGCAATAAGCCAAGACTGCACCACTGCACTCCAGCCCAGGTGACAGAATGGGACTCGGTGTCAGAAAAAAGGGTGAAGCTCTTTAGCAGCTTAATCTAAACTATGTAGCTATGAGTCTCTAATTTATCAGGTTCTTCTACATGGTCCCGCATTTCAGTCATTATAATGCTAATGTGGATTGCAGAATGATATCTCCCTCTTGTGGGTCCCCCCTCCAAGTCTTTGACTCCCAATCAACCAAGAATTATTTGTAAGATTACATATGTTAATCCTTCTCTTCATTGCCTCATTTCTAAACTCGAAAATCCCTCATTTCCGTAACAAAAAAAAAAGTGACATATATAGGGGTGTGTGTGTATATAAAATCCCATCTTTACGAAAGTAATAATTTTTCTCAATATTCTAGGGTCACAATATTTATTTTAAAAAGCTAAACCTCATCAAAGAATGTGTAATGTTAATATCCCCCCAAAGCCATATATTAAACATAGTTTTTATTAGCTAAATTTATTGAATGCTTGCTATGTGTACCAAGAAATGTGCTTAACTCTTTATTATCTTTTCTTTTAGAGACAGTGTCTTGCTGTTGCCCAGGCTGGAGTGCAGTGGCACAATCTCAGTTCACTGTAACCTCTGCCTTCCTGGTTCAAGCAATTCTCCTGCCTCAGCCTCGCCTCCCAGGTCGCTGGGACTACAGGTATGCACCACCATGCCAGCTATTGTGTGTGTGTGTGTGTGTGTGTGTGTGTGTGTGTGTGTGTGTGTGTGTTTGGAGAAATGGGATTTCGCCAAGGGTCTCAAACTCCTGAGCTCAGATAATCCACTTGCCTTGGCCTCCCAAAGTACCACCCTACATTGCAGGAGGTACTATCATTAGCCCAATTTACAGGTGAGGAGACTGAGGACAGAGAATGGAAGTGCTAACATTTGAATCTAGGACCGTCTAACTCTTCCTAAGCTCATAATGACTATGCTACATCAGTTAATACTATTTTCTCTCTCCCATGCCTTCCCCATCATTTTTATCTTTCTTTTCTCCTAAATTCTTGCATTCTTTCACAAATCTTTATTAACAACCTAATGTAATACATGCTAGTCAGGGACTACATACACATTTCTGGTTTCTCCATTTCACTCATTGGCACCAAGTTACCTCCCATCTCCTGCAACCAGGTTTAAGAATTCAGGTTTCAGCCGTGAACCTACTATGTGTGGGCTAAGGCAAATCTTTACTGTTTGGACTAATATGACCTTAGACTAGAAGGATGCACTTGTAGGCTCTGAATCTGAGACTTGATAAGTCATCCTCGCCGTGAGTTTGGCTCAGCTCATTAGAGATGCCTTGTTTCCTTTACCTGAGTCTATCTTGAATATACTCAATATCCAGTTCTTCGAGAGCCCGAAGGCCATCTTGCTTTTGTCAGTCCCCATCCACGGAAGCTTTTCCTCATCAGAATGTACATTCCATGAGGGCAGAGATCTGCGTCTGTTTATGGAAGTATCCCAAGCTCCTAGCACAGTGCTGGCTCACAGTAGGCCCTCGATAATGTTAGTGGGTTGAACAGACTAAGGCTCTTCAGCTGAATCCCAGGCTGGCTGATGGCCATGATGCTTCTTGCTAGACTTCCTCTTACTTCCTCCCTCTTTTCTCAGTCTTAACACACCTAAGCAGGCTTCCTGGGAAACTCCACAAGCTCTCTGGATCTCCTGATGCCAAGTGCTACCAGAATCCGGTCTGTTGCTGTAATTTTCAGATTGTGTGCCTTGGTCGCCTGACTAGGCCTTCTGGTAGCACCTGCAAGGTGTGTTTGTTGGCATACACCACCTCACGGGCCAGCTTCCAGCCCCTCCCAGCCTGCATCTGCCTTATTAGGCTATGTTAATTGGTCTAAGCCTAGTTAGATCTAGAAATTGTGTCTATATTAATTATATACACACATTATGAAAAATTCAGAGATGTTCAAAGATGTTAACAGTGAGAAATCGGAATGCATAATAAAGCTGTTACGTAAAGGACAGTAGATACATACAATCTAATTTTACCATTAAAATATTCTAAAGAATACTTGACATGAGGAAATGCTTATAATATTTTTAAAGTTACAATAGTTTACATGAAGTATAATCCTGATTATGAGAAAATGTATTTTTAAGAAAAAGGCCAGCAGTAGTCTCTAGGTAGTTGGATTATGAGTGATTAAGGTTTTTCATTTTCATATTTCTGTATATTTCTACATTTCCACAAGCATTCATTACTTTTATAATGTAAATAAAATGAGTGTAATATTGTAAACCAGTTCTAAAGCAGATATGACAGTGCCTTGAAAATACTTAGCCCAAACATCTCAGCCATTGGGATCTGAATTACCAACCTGTGATTATCAGCAAACTGAATACATAAACAGAATGAGTACAATCTGAATTTTTATTTACTCTCATTTCACTTCAAGCTAGTGAACAGATCTACAGATCGAAGTAGGGTACTGCCTGATCCCACGGCACAGATCTCAAGTCTTCTGAAGTGCCCTGCATCATGCCTTGTTAATTACACGTACTCGTGGGCTCTACTCATTTATCCCGCAAGGCTACATATCAGCTAGCTTTCTAAGGACATTCTTTTAGTGCCTAACACAGAACTCTATGTTTAACTGGTGTACCACAAATGCCTATAAAGCAAGTTAATTTTTGGAGTGTACCAAATTGACTTCAAAGCTGTCAGCTTCTTCCAAAGTTGTTCTGGATTAAAAAACAACAACAAAAACAAAAGCAGACAGTCCAACTGAAACAATCTCTCAATCTCTTTGGTCCAAAAGTCACTCCTCTGTCTGTTTCGACACAATGACCTGAAGACTACTGGTATTTGGGAGGAAATTTTAAAAGCCTACAAATTTGGACATTAAGTAAGCTGTTCTCTAAGACAGAACAAAATTCTGAGGGGATGGAAAAAGAGATCTATTGGAGAGGCAGCTAGGGGTAACTGAAGTATTTCAGTAGTTCAGTTTATCAAGTTACTCAGAGAATAGGCTCAGACACTTAATGCTGGCGATGCCACAGTGATTGCAGTAGACTGCCTTCATTATAATCTCACCCCTGACTTCCACAACCCCAGACCCCAGACATTCCCTTTCCACTAACTAGTGACTGATGTTCCACAATGCAGTGGACAGCCCTTTTTGAATGTTTCTCAAAATAGGTTAGGTGAGTGAATATTTTAGTAGCTATTTGGATTAACATTTCTATTTTATAAATATGTATTGACTTTAATATTCATTAGAAAATATATTATATAATGGTGGGGAGGGGCACCAAGATGGCAGAAAGAAGCCAGCACCGGAATGCAGCTCCCAGCCAATGAGATGCAGAGGGCTGGAGGACTTCACGATTCCAAAAGAGGTATTGAGTTCATTTCTGTGGGACTGATAGGGCACTGAAATTAGGCCCAGGGAAGGAGATACAGGGCAAGAGCCGCCCAAGGGGACAAATCAAGCGGGGTGGGGGGGCACGGCCCCACCTGAAACGGGCGCAGCCGGCTCAGAAGGTCAGCGGACTTAATCCCCTTGGTGCTCCAATTCGGATCCTGTGCTTACCTCATCCCCCGTGCAACCCACGGTCTACGAGAGCCCTGCCAGCGGGTGGGGCGCTGTGGGTAGTCAGTGCAAATCTGCAGCGGCTACCGCTGGGCATGGCAAGTTGTCGCAGGGACCTGGGTGGGAGTTTGGACTAACGCCAGAGGGACGGACCATCCCACAGGAGGCAGAGTTAAAAGCAGAGAAACAGACCATAAGGCAGGCCCCACCTCCACACAACTCAAAATGAAACCCTCACTAGAGAGCTTGGCAGCAAATACCCCAGCTTGACCCCAACCAGGAAGATCCAGCTGGGGAAGGAGAGGTGCCATTGGGAAGGTGGGGCCAACCTCACCTGCAAACTTCAGGGAAAGACCACCCACCCCACAACCTGACTGAACCCCAGACAGTTCAGCAACGCCCTCTAAAGGCCCAACAAGATACAGCTCCAAACTCAACAGAAAAAAACAGCTCAGAGACTGCTCCTGAAATTATCAACTTCAAAGGGAGATAAATCCACGAAGATGGGAAAAACCAGCACAAAAAGGATGAAACCACCAAAGAACAGAACACTTCTTCTCCCAGGGATCACAAATCCTCACCATCAAGGTAACAAATAAAGACAGAGAATGAATAACGAATTGACAGAAGCAGGCTTTAGAAGGTGGGTAATAACAAACTTCTGAGTTAAAAGACCATGTTCTAACGCAATGCAAAGAAACTAAGAATCTTGAAAAAAGGTTAGACAAAATGCTAACTAGAATAACCAGCTTAGAGAAGAACATAAACGACTTAATGGAGCTGAAAAACACAGCACGAGAATTTCACAAGGCATACACAAGTTTCAACAGCTGAACTGATCAAGCAGAAGAAAGGATATCAGAGATAGAAGATCAAATCAATGAAGTAAAATGAGAAGGCAAGATTAGAGGGAAAAAGTGAAGAAAAAAAAAAGAACAAAGCCTCCAAGAACTACGGGATTATGTGAAAAAAACCTGATCGAAGTTTTATCGGCATACCTGAATGTGATGGGGAGAATGAATCCAAGTTGGAAAACACTCTTCAAGATATTATCCAAGAGAATGTTCCCAACCTAACAAGGCAGGCCAACATTCAACTCCAGGAAATAGAGAACACCACAAAGATATTACTCAAGAAGAGCGACCCCAAGGCACATGGTTGTCAGATTCACCAGGGTTGAAATGAAGGCAAAAATGCTAAGGGCAGCCAGTGTGAAAGGTCGAGTCACCCACAAAGGACAGACCATCAGACTTACAGTGGATCTCTCAGCAGAAACCCTGCAAGATAGAAGGGAGTGGGAGCCAATACTCAACATCATTAAAGAAAAGAACTTTCAACCCAGAATTTCATATCCAGCCAAACTAAGCTTCATAAATGAAGGAGAAATAAAATCCTTTATAGAGAAGCAATTGCTGAGAGATTTCATCACTATAAGACCTGCCTTGCAGGAGCTACTGAAGGAAGTACTAAACAGGGAAAGGAACAACCAGTACCAGCCACAGAAAAAACGTACCAAATGGTAAAGAATAATGATGCAAGGAAGGAGCCACATAAATTAACAGGCAAAACAACCAGCCAGAAACAAAATGGCAGGATCAAATTCAAACATAACAATATTAACATTGAATGTAAATGGCCTAAACACCCCAATCAAAAGACACAGACTGGCAAACTGGATAAAGTCAAGACCCATCTGTGTGCTGTATTCAGGAGACCCATCTCACATGCAGAGACTCACATAGACATCCTTAAAGAAAGGAACTTTCAACCCAGAATTTCATATCCAGCCAAACTAAGCTTCATAAGTGAAGGAGAAATAAAATCCTTTATAGAGAAGCAATTGCTGAGAGATTTCATCACTATATGGATGAAAGGTATGGAAGAAGATTTACCAAGCAAATGGAGAGCAAAAAAACAGGGGTAGCAATCCTAGTCTCTGATAAAACGAACAAAGATCAAAAGAGACAAAGAAGGGCATTACATAATGGTAAAAGGATCAATGCAGCAAGAAGAGCTAACTATCCTAAATATTTACGCACCCATTGCAGGAGCACCCAGATACATAAAGCAAGTTCTTAAAAACCTACAAAGAGACTTAGACCCCCGCACAATAACAGTGGGAGACTTTAACACTCCACTGACAATATTGGACAGATCAACGAGACAGAAAGTCAACAAGGATATCCTGGACTTGAACGCAGGTTTGGACCAAGCAGACCTAATAGACGTTTACAGGACACTCTGCCCAAATCCACAGAATTTGGTGAGAACATTCTTCTCAGCACCACATTGCACTTACTCCAAAATTGACCACATAATTGGAAGTAAATCACTCCTCAGCAAATGCAAAAGAATGGATCATAACAGTATCTCAGACCACAGCGCAATCAAATTAGAACTCAGGATTAAGAAAAGCACTCAAAACTTCACAATCACATGGAAACTCTACAACTTGCTCCTGAATGACAAATGGACAAACAATGAAATGAAGGCAGAAACAAAAATGTTCTGTGAAACCAATGAGAATGAAGACACAATGTACTAGATCCTATGGGACATATTTAAAGCAGTGTCTAGAGGGAAATTTATAGCAATAAATGCCGCATGAGAAGAAAGGAAAGATCTAAAATCGATACCCTATCATCAAAATTGAAAAAGCTAGAGGAGCAAGATTAAAAAAACTCAAAAGCTAACAGAAGACAAGAAATGACTAAGATCAGATCAGATCAGAACTGAAGGAGATAGAGACACAAAAATCCCTTAAAAAAAAAATCAATAAATCCAGGAGCTGTTTTTTGTAAGATCAACAAAATAGATTGCCAACTAGACTAATAAAACAGAAAAGAGAAGAATCGGATAGATGCAATAAAAAACAATAAAGGGGGGATCACCACTGATTCCTCGGAAATACAAATGACCATCAGAGATTACTACAAACAACTTTATGCACACAAACCAGTAAATGTGGAAGAAATGGATAAATTCCTGGATACTTGCACACTCCAAGACTAAGCCAAGAAGGAGTTGAAACCCTGAATAGCCCAATAACAAGGTCTGAAGTCGAGGCAGCAACTAACAGCCTCCAACCAAAAAAAGTCCAAGTCCAGATGGGTTCACAGCTGAATTTTACCAGACATACAAAGAGGAGCTGGTACCATTCCTGTTGAAACTATTCCAAACAATACAAAAAGAGGGAATCCTCCCTAACTCCCTGAGACCAATATCATCCTGATACCAAAACCTGGCAGAGACTCAACTAAAAAAGAAAACTACAGGCAAATATCCATGATGAACACTGATGCGAAAATCTTCAATAAAATACCGGCAAACTGAATCCAACAGCACATCAAAAAGCTTATCCACCACAATCAAGTAGGCTTCATCCAGGGGATGCAAGGCTGGTTCAGCATACACAAATCTGTAAAAGTAACCACATAAACAGAGCCAAAGACAAAAACCACGATTATCTCAATAGATGCAGAGAAGGCCTTTGACAAAATTCAACAGCACTTTATGCTAAAAACTCTCAATAAACTAGGTATCCATGAAATGTATCTGAAGACAATAAAAGCTATTTATGACAAACCCACAGCCAGTATCATACTGAATGGGCAAAAGTTAGCATTCCCTTTAAAAACTGGCACTAGACAAGACTGCCTTCTCTCACCACTCCTATTCAATACAGTATTGGAAGTTATAGCCAGAGCAATTAGGCAAGAAAAAGAAATAAAGGGCATTCAATTAGGAAAAGAAGAAGTTAAATTGTCCCTATTTGCAGATGACTTGATTGTATATTTAGAAGACCCCATCATCTCAGCCCAAAACCTCCTTAAGGATCAGGATACAAATTCAATGTGCAGAAATCACAAGCATTCCTATACACCAATAACAGATAAACAGAGAGCCAAATCATGAGCTAACTCCCATTCACAATTGCTACAAAGAGAATAAAATACTTAGGAATATAACTAACAAAGGATGTAAAGGACCTCTTCAAGGAGAACTACAAACCACTGATCAAGGAAATAAGAGAGGATACAAACAGATGGAAAAACATTCCATGCTCATGGTTAGGAAGAATCAATATTGTGAAAATGGCCATACTGCCCAAAGTAATTTATAGATTCAATGCTATCCCCATCAAGCTACCATTGACCTTCTTCACAGAATTGGAAAAAACCACTTTAAACTTCATATGGAACCAAAAGAGAGCCCACAAAGCCAAGACCATCCTAAGCAAAAAGAACAAAGCTGGAGGCATCATGCTACCTGACCTCAAACTATACTACAAGGCGAGAGTAATCAAAACAGCATGGTACTGGTACCAAAACAGAGATATAGACCAATGGTGGAACAGAACAGAGGTCTCAAAAGCAACGCCACGCATCTACAACAATCTAACCTTTGACAAACTGGACAAAAGGAAGTAACAGGAAAAGGATTCCCTTTTTAATAAATGGTGTTGAGAAAATTGGCCAGCCATGTGCTGACAAAAGAAACTGGACCCCTTCCTTACACCTTATACAAAAAATAACTCCAGATGGATTAAAGACTTAAACATAAGAACTAACACCATAAAAACTCTAGAAGAAAACCTAGGCAAAACCATTCAGGACATAGGTACAGGCAAGGACTTCATGACTAAAACACCAAAAGCAATGGCAACAAAAGCCAAAATAGACAAATGGGACCTAATTAAACTTAAGAGCTTCTGCACAGCAAAAGAAACAATCAGAGTAAACCGGCAACCAACAGAATGAGAAAAATTTTTCACAATCTATCTATCAGACAAAGAGCTAATATCCAGAATCTACAGGAAACTAAAGCAGATTTACAAGAAACAAAAAAAAAAAACCATTCAAAAGTGAGTGAAGGACATGAACAGGCACTTTTCAAAAGAAAACAAATATGCGGCCAACAAACATATAAAAAACTGCTCATCATCATTGGTCATTAGAGAAATGCAAATCAAAACCATATTGGGATACTATCTGATGCCAGTTAGAATGGCAATCATTAAAAAATCTGGAGACAACAGATGTTGGAGAGGATGTGGAGAAAAAGGAACACTTTTACACTGTTGGTGGGAGTGTAAATTAGTTCAACCATTGTGGAAGACAGTGTGGCGATTCCTCAAGGATCTACAAATAGAAATTCCATTTGACCCAGCAATCTCATTACTGGGTATATACCCAAAGGATTATAAATCGTTCTGTTATAAAGACACATGTACACATATGTTCATTGCAACACTGTTCAGGATAGCAAAGACCTGGAACTAACCCAAATGCCCATTGATGATAGACTGGACAAAAAAAATGTGGCACATATACACCATGGAATACTCTGCAGCCATAAAAAACAATGAGTTCATGTCCTTTGTAGAGACAGGGATGAACCTAGAAACCCTCATTCTCAGCAAACCAACACAAGAACAGAAAACCAAACACTGCATGTTTTCACTCATAGGCAGGTGATGAACAATGAGAACACTTGGGCACAGGGAAGGGAACAACATTCACAGGGCTAGGTCGGGGGGATGGAGAAGGAGGGGAAGGAGTGGGGCAGGGAGGATAGGGAGGGATAACACTCGGAGAAATGCCTGATGTAGGTGATGGCGGTAGGGGGTGATGGAGACAGCAAACCACCATGCCTTGTATGTATCTATGCAACAATCCCGCAGGATGCAGGACGTGCACATGTACCCCAGAGCCCAAATACAATAAAAAAATAAAAAGGAAAGAAAATATATAACAAAGACTACAAAACCATGAGGTTATGGCTATTAATGCAGTCATAAATGGGACAAAAGGAGTTGATTTAAATAAAACTATTCTGTTAGTGTAGTACATCTATCCAACCCATTACAATGTACACTTAAGAATCAAATATTTCAGGCAGAACACAGTGACTCACACCTCTAATCCCAGCGCTTTGGGAGGCCAAGACCATTGATCACCTGAGGTCAGGAGTTTCAGACCAGCCTGTAATCCCAACTATTCATGAGGCTGAGACAGGAGAATCCCTTGAACCTGGAAGATTGAGGTTGTGATGAGCCAAGATTATGCCACTGCACTCCAGCCTGGGTGAGAGTGAGAATCCATCCCCCAAAACAAAAAATCTTTTTTTTTTTTTTGAGACGGAGTTTCACTCTTGTTACCCAGGCTGGAGTGCAATGGCGCAATCTCGGCTCACCGCAACCTCCGCCTCCTGGGTTCAGGCAATTCTCCTGCCTCAGCCTCCTGAGTAGCTAGGATTACAGGCACGTGCCACCGTGCCCAGCTAATTTTTTGTAATTTTAGTAGAGACGGGGTTTCACCACATTGACCAGGATGGTCTCGATCTGTTGACCTCGTGATCCACCCGCCTCGGCCTCCCGCTGGGATTACAGGCTTGAGCCACCGCGCCTGGCCAAAAAATCATTTTATTGTATGTAAATTTCACTTCAGTTTTGTTTTGTTTTGTTTTGTTTTTAAGTAAGAGAATAACAGCACAAGCGCTATGCAGATGAGACAGAAAGCTCAAGGCATTATGTGGAAACAAAAGCCTAAAAAATAATGTAATCATTTTACAAACATTCACTAAATACATATCCTGCATCAGACACTGTTCTAGGCAGTGGTAACAGCCTAGTCTTTATTTTTATGGCTGTTACAATCTAATAGGAGAGAGGCTCAACTTGAAAATAATCCTATATATTCATTACAGCTCACCAAGCACCGTTGAATCCACCATCTTATTTGATCCCAACAGGGAATCCCTGAAGTTGGCAGAGCTATTGGTGTAAGTTTGCAAAAATGGACCCAGTGTACAGCAAGTCCGTATACCCCATCCCAAAGTAACATTCCTTCATATCCATGTATTTTCAAGATTTTTTACATTTTTATTATGAAGAAAACCAACCATCTTGGTTTAAATTAACTTATTAAATGTTTTGCTATGAGACAACATAAATATACCCAAAAGATCCATTGCGTTTTACCTCTTTATGTTACCACTCATATAAATTATAAAGACTGGATCTGAAACAATAAAGCTTTTAAAGTTGTCAAACTTCAGTGTGCATGGGAATTACCCAGAGGGTTTGTTACCCACAAACTGCTGGGTCCCAATCCCAGAGTCTCCAATTGTCTAGGTCCAAAGTGGGACCAGATAATTTGCATACCTAACAAGTTCCCAAGTGATGCTGATGCTGCTCGTCCCAGGAACACGTTTTGAGAACCAGTGGTCTAGATTAAATTGTGAAACAAATCTAGAGTTTCAGTGGCTCAACAGTTCCGTTTTCTCAATGGGAATACGTGTTCTCTACAGGCTGGCAGAAAGGCTTTGCTTGTTGAAATCACTCAGAAATCAGTACTCTCAAGTACCTTATGGTACCAGAAAATGAGGATTTCTTAAAAAAAAAAAAAAGAAAGAAAAGGAGGTAGGTATCTCTGTGGCAAAGGGGCACAGCAGATGACAGAGAGTTTCCAATGGCCAAAGCTGAAAAAATTTGAACAAATTACATAAGGATGTGTTAGAATATAACCCAGCATTCAAAATGCATGAGTCTATATTGATATGAATAAATGACTAAATACATAAACAAATGATGCAGAAAAGACAAATCTCCTATGCAGAATTCAAATAATGTATGCAGTTACTCTACCCTTAATATGGCTTGGCTGTGTGCCCACCCAAATCTCATGTTGAATTGTAGCTCCTATCATCCCCTCATGTCATGGGAGACCTGGTGGGAAATAATATAATCATGGGAGTGGGTTTTTCCCATGCTGTTCTTGTGATAGTGAACAAGTCTCATGAGATCTGATGGTTTTTTAAAGGACAGTTTACAAAACCCTGCACATGCTCTCTTGCCTGCCACCATATAAGATGTGCCTTTGCTCTTCCATTGCCTTCCACCATGATCATGAGGCCTCCCTAGCCATGTGGAAGTGGGAGTCCATTAAACCTCTTTTTCTTTCTAAATTACCCATCTCAATTATATCTTCATAGCAACATGAAAATGAACTAATACAGCCCTCAAAGTAGAGTTGAACTCCCCACTCCTTCTTGTGGGCTGGGCATAGAGACCTTCCAAAGAGTACAGCATGGAGAGGGGTGAGCTCATTTGCAGTAGAGAAACTAGACAGTCACTGCTGCATCAGCCGGATGATCATGGTCAGCATCCACAGGGATAAATCACTTTGATGGTATGTTCCCTCAATATGATGTAATGAAAATGAGACTAAACTAGTGAAATCCCAATAAAGTATCGACCTTATTTATAATTCAAAAACAAAACACCACGGCTCCCTGAGCAGCCACTGTCTCTCAGGTTGTTGGTCACCTGCACTGGGGGAAGAGGAGCCTGAAGAATCCGACACCAGCAATTAAATGTTCCATTCCATTACTTTCACCCACAACTCATTGTCCATCACTAGTCACATGGCCCCTTTCATAAGAGGACAAGGCTATGTGTTCCCACTGTGTGCCCAGGATGGCAGGAGCACAGAACATTTGTTGAACAGTAAATAACTGCCACAGCACCTGCTTGCAGTTCTTTGAAACAGAACCTTGGTTCACTTAAGCTGCTCCACAGATTCTCTGGGTTCCACCTCTAGGTAAATGGGCATTGTGACCGAGCCTGCTGCATGGTTTCCAGGCAGAGATTATTTATACCACATTTCATTTTTTCCTGCTTCTTAAAGTGCCTCTAGGGTTATATATCCTAAAGGAGAATTCTGGTCTTTCTTTTCCAATGATTCTTTTGATTTATCTCTAAATCAGTGTCCCATCACAACTAAGTAGGTTATTATTAAAGAGGTGTTTGGTGGTTTACCCAAAAGGCATAAATGAGTTTAGATGCCTCACTCACTTGTTTCAGTAAAACAAAAGGGGCAGTCCCTTTTTCATATGATCCTGCTTAACCAATTTACAAACCAAGCCTTCGACAGTCTGCTCTGAGCAGAAATCAACATTTCACACTGAATGTCTCTTCTCCCTCCTTCCCATTGCTCAGCTTAGTTCTTAAAATTTGTCTCTTCCTAAAGAGATTCATTTTATTTCTCATCTTTTCTATGCCCCCTCAAAAAGAACCAAAAAAAAATTTCTTTAAAGCTCATCCCATATCTCGTGTCTGTTTGCATTTCTCTTTACATGATTGCAGCACAGCTTTAATTTTCATTTTGCATTCACATTTCTGGGAGTGAAAAACATCTGACCCTCAGTGGGCAATTCTGGTTACCTCTTCCCAAAGGACACAGTCTGACCTTGAGATTGCCTGCAAACTCCAAGCTCTTTCCATAAACCAATAGTCTTTACATTTTTTATAGGCTATTGAACAACCACAAGCAAGTCTTGCTTCTATGTAGGGGTTTTGAGGTGATGCCGGGGGCGACGGTGGTAGCAGTGGGGTATGTGTTGTGTTTGTTTTCCTTTTTCTCCTAATGCAGTGTTTGTAATGGGACAGACACATTATGGCTGTTCAGATTTGGAAAGCTGTATTAATATCACATAAGAAAGGTATTGATGACCTTATCTCAGCTAAGTATTACATGATCAGACCTTCCTATGTAGTTTGCACAGCTCAGAATTGTGAAAGTGACAGGCTAGGTCTTGTAAACATTGCTCCAAAATATCACACCAAAACGGAATCATTTAACCCACTAAGTGTACTTTTCTTACATCTCCTCTTTTTACATCAACATCACAAAATTCTCATTTTTCTTAACTGGCTCCTCCTGCTCGAAACTATTCCCACTGAATTACAACAAATGCACTAAGGTGCTTTTGAATTTTTAGCCAAAATTACAGATTCTATTTTCTGGAGTGAGAATATTCAACTCTGTATATTTGCAACACAATTCCCATAAGGACCAAATAATCTAGGAACCACTGAGATTAATAACTCATTTGTATACATATAATGTACTTTGGCCCAGGTTCCAACAATATCAACACTTACCCTAAACTGACATTCCCTAACCCTTTATAAGAGATAATTAATTCATCTCATGGCCTAGAGCACAGTTACTTCCATGGTCTCAGCTGACATGAATCAACCGTCTCAGGTTCGGGAACACATTTTAATTGTATTGTTCTTCAAAAAGACTACTGCTTCCACTTGATTTCTTCTCCCTTTTACTCACTCAAATGATTTTCATTCTTCCTACCTCACTCATCAGCTTGTCAATTAGAGAACAGGAGCTATTTCCCTTTGTTTGGGATTCTGGCTGGAACCCAGGCACTGTTTTCCAAGTAATTAATGAGCCCTGCAATGTCCTGGCTTGTGACCACCAGTCTCTTCCTTTGCTACATTACATCTTGCCTGGAGAAGGACTCAAAGCAAGAGCAGGCAATAGGCTCCCACTTAACAAAGAGCAAGCTGCTATTTTTAGGTGAAAATACCCTGAGTTTTTGTTATTTCTTTTTTAACTTTTGCCTCATTGCAACGTAGGTGCTGGCAGTTAAATCTTAGACTCACAAAGAAAGCCCCAGAAGCAGAAGCATCTATGGTTATGGATTTCTAATAGACTTTCAGGAGCTAAAATGGAGCACACACTCTTAGGATGGGAACTCGACCTTCACCCTCACCCTCACCCCAAGATATTTATACCACATCAGCAATGAGAGAAAAAACACCAGGGAACTCAGTTTTTGGTGAAGAGCAAGAAGAGCTCAAATGGTGAAAGTGGACTTTTTTCCCCTTCCTTATTCCTCAGGTACAAAGGGATAAAATAGATTTTCTTCATTATGATCATTCACGCATTTAAAAAATATGTTTTTAGTATCATCTAGTTGTTTTACCATTGTTTTAGGTGCTAGGACAGAGTACTCAACAAAAAATCCTTATTTATCCTCAAGGGACAGTCTAGTGAAAAGAGACTGAAGTGAACAAACGAATGATGAATGGATGGATGGTAGATGGTGATGAATGCTATGGAAAAAAGAATAGGGGAACAGGGAATGGAGGGTTGAGAGGGTGGGGTGTTATTTTCTATAAGGTGGTCAGGGAAGACCTATCTAATGACATTTGAATCGAGACCTGGAGGAAGTGAAGGAACAAGCAACAGAGGTGTCTGGAGGAGAGGATCACAAGCAGATGAAACAGCAGGAACAAGGGCACTGCAGTCAGACCACGCTTGGCATAGTTGATCATTAATTATTCTAAAAGCTTTACAATCTATGCAGAATTGAGTCATTGTAGATAAATACCTTAAGTCTTTAAACATCGATTTTATAATTCTTGAAGAAAAATCACTGAACATAACCTTGCGCCCTATTAAAGATATGGTCCATAATTAAATATTTCTGATGACTTGGATGTATAACTATCATCCTTATTTATGCATATACACATTGCACATGCCATCCATGCACTGCAACTCTCCTTATTCTTTAAATTATTGAGCCTCTAGCCTTTGGTAGGTCTGTGGTAGTTATGGGGAATATTGCCAAGCAAAGTAGACAAGTCTCTAGCCTCACAGAGCTTACAGTCTGATAAGTATACTATTCAACTGATATGTAGCAGTATAATCTGAGTTTAGCACCCCACCAGAATGTACTGGGAGCTCTAAGAGCCCAAAAAGTGCCTGGGATATTCTGGAGGGTGAAGAAGGGTTTTGTGAGAAAGTGACAATGGAGTTAACAACAGGAGAGGAACATTCCAGGAAGCAGGAATGTGCAAAGGTCTTGAGGCAGGAGGAAGCAAATTAGGTTTTCTGTACAAAGAGAGAGCAATATGTCTGGATCCCGGAAAGTGAGAAGGAACAATGATATAAAAAAGTGTAGAGAGGAAGGTTGTGGTCATATCATCCTGGGCCTTGTAGGCTAAGTTTGGTCTTGATCACAAGGGAGATCATTCAAAAGATTTTAAACAGGAAAGAGACATGATTAAGCATTTTAATATGACTTCACTGGCTGCACAGTGGGAATGCAGAGGCTGCAGGGATAGCATCAAAAGACCGTCCTGCAGGCATTCATATGAGAGATGTGCAATGCCCGGTGGCAGAGACAGAAAACAGAAGAGAGAAATCAGGAACCATTTAGGAAATACAATCAGCTGGGCTTGGTGATGACATTCAGGAGATGATGATGTCATGGGTGACTTCTAGTTGGTTGTTGGAGTTGTAATAATGCCTTTCACTCACTGGCTCATCTGCTGGAAAAAAAAAAAAAAGAAAGAAAATTGACAAAACCCTAGCTCAGGCACCAAACACATAGAGCACATGCTCTCAACTCTCTTTGTCAGCCAAGCTGGTTCTAAGTATCTAGATCCTTAGTGTATAAGTCCTAAGTGTCTGCAGAGCTGGCCCTCGGCTAAGAAGTGCTTATCACAAGAAAAAATAAATAAATAAAAGTAAAGAGAAGCCAACAGGTTACATTAGACTTGGGATAAATGAGCTAGTCCAAATGACGTCTTCTATTTCAACTCTGCTGTTACGGCATTTAGTGGTCACACCTACAAAGAAATCAGCAAACTGGGTGACTCATTAGGATTTTCTTTTCAAGAGAGCAAAGAACCTAAATAAAGATCCTTGAATTTAGCGTACAATACCCAGGAGTCGTCTGAGCGGCAGCAATTTGGGGGA
Source organism: Callithrix jacchus (assembly GCF_049354715.1). NCBI lineage: Eukaryota > Metazoa > Chordata > Mammalia > Primates > Cebidae > Callithrix > Callithrix jacchus. The sequence continues at coordinate 15,705,512 of NC_133518.1, read as the reverse complement.
GCTTCAAGTGTGGCATTTCGGTTTGAGAGGGGAAGTCAGACATCAGAGAACTGATCTCACAAACAAAAAGCTTTAATAATAGCCTGTCCCAGATAAGACAGTAATGAGAGGACCAAGAGGAAAGCTGTCCTCCTCTTAATACCAAGGAAACCTAGAGAAGTGACTTCTTTAAAAGGAGGTAAAAAGCAATTTTAGTCACTTATCAAGAGTGACTGTTCTTCCTCTTTGCTAGAAATAGCTGAGAGAGTGTAAATCACTCACTAGGCCCTAAGAAAAGACTTACAAATGAGCTTGAAACCAAATAGTGCTGTGTAGATTCTTCTACCATCTTCTAAAGAATCTGCATGGACTTACTGTAAGGTCACCTGTGCACGGTAACCACAGTGCTAGGATGATATCTATAGTTTGTTTTTGACAACAAGCAAATCCATTATAAACCCAATTTCTTCTCTTGAAAACAAGTTTAAAAGGAAAAAAGCTTGTCTACCTTTACACGCCTTGTGCCTGTACTTCCAAGCCAGAGCACAAGCGCTCCTTGGGGCCCTCAGCTCTGTGCCAGGTATTACAGCAGCAAGAAACCATAGATTTTTTTTTTAAAGTCTACCTTTCTATAGAAATTTCATTAACATAATTTTAAATAGTTGCAACAAGGATTTTTCATGGCGTAAAGAGAATCCATCTGAATTTTAAGGATAAAACAGATTTCAAATACATTTCACTTTTGTGGTTTCCACATCACCATCAAGTGAAGTCTCTAGATCTCTTGATGGGGATGGGGTAGTTTTAGGCCAGAGAACATATCCATTAGATGCAGAGGGCACAGTGCCTAGAGCCTAAATACAAAAAAAAAAAATTATTCTTATTTTAAAATCAGAAGGTTAAAAACTAATTCTTAGGCCAAAGAAAATGTTTTAATATATAATATTTGTCTTACACCAAAGGGATTATAAAAGCAAATTTTTAATTTTTTGTTGATTTGTTTTTCTTGGAGAAAGGGGCTCATGGAAGCAAAAGTGTGGAGAATACAGAGGGCAGGCATGATGGCTCACACCTGTGATCCTAGCACTTTGGGAGGCCGAGGTGGGTAGATTGCCTGAGCTCAGGAGTTCGAGAGTATAGAATGACAAAAGTCATTCTATAGTGCTGGGTGGTGAGTCCCTCTCCTCTGCTATGCTGGTAAACCTCAAAATGAATGAAAGTGTTATTTCTTAAAGTATGGTGGTCCAAATACCACCGTGATTTAGTGAGACATGGGCAAACATTTTAACTTGAAAAGTATGTACTATATTTTTTAATGTAGCTGAAAATAATGACTTTCCCATTTAAGGTAACAATGAATTTTCTTTTTGAAAAAATTAATAAAATACCTTGATGAAAAAAATATTAAGCAAAAAAATTACAAGTTCTAGAAAGATTTGGCAAAAAAAAAAAAAAGAAAGGAAGAAAACTTATGAGGTTGATATGGCTGAATGGCTGAAAACTGGTGGTATACTAGAATCCTAGAAACACTTAAGATTCAGACTCATAGCTACAACACCCAAAAGTTTCCATATAGACCATCAGTTACCCTCATCTCTCAAGAAAAACAGTAAAACATGACCAGAACTTCCACCACCAATCTACTGGGAAAATTAGAAATTTTGGATAGTGGTCTGAGTGCTTATTTATTTTAAATCACATATCATAATGATTTTCAGAATTAGTGGTTCATGCTGGTAAGAGCAAGAAACATTTGTTGGTTGGTACAAAGCACCTCCTTTTACTAGCCATGAAATGATCCTACGATAACTCTTGCATTGTACAAAGAGAGGCAGACAATTGATAAAGATTCCCATAAGAATAAGGCATTCACAGAAAAATGAGGCCAGCAACCATAGTCCTGCCAGCTGGGATAATTTTACAAGGGTCAGACAGCCCAGGGCATAAACTAATCACTTTGGGGTCTGGAAGAAGCTGACTCCTGATTCCCAAGAGTTAGTGTCATACAATTAGATTGTTTATTCTAGCTCAACACAAATGGATGCACTTCCCCAAAACTGCCTGTCTGGGGTCCTGTCAAAACAGGATGATAGCAAGTCAGAATAATGTTCTAGCCCAGTATTTCCAACATTCCTGTAAATCTATTCCATTTCAGTCATGTTTTGATGTGGAGGATATTTTCCCCTCTAATATCTGAAAGCTATCCATTCTTGCATGCTTTAGTTCCCCAGAGCATACATTCATTGTGGAATAAGAATCAGTCAGTGGTATCCAGGATCTTCTAAAAGTAGTTTTTTAGGGCTTTATTTTTTGTATGTCTTAAAATAGTTAAATCAGAGGAAATGAACTTGTCTACTTCCAAAGCAAGAAGATCTTAAGTTGTTTTTAACGACCAATGAAATCTTTCCCAGGGAGCTAGAAGATGGGCTACCCAAAGATAAATATTCTAAGTGTTTCTCATGAACATGTAGATAAATTACAAAACAAGACATAAAATGCAACATTATAGCAAATGTTTTTAAGAAGGGTGAATGAGATTCTTAATTAGTTCTTTTGCCTCTGCAAATGTCTATACCATTGTTCTTACCCAATATTTACACAAAATATTGCTGCCAATACTAAGCAGAATCAGGATTTGAACTCAGGTCTGCTTAGATCCAAATCTATGCTCTTAACCTCTGTGTTTGTTCCAGAACAGTTCCCGAGACAAAGCTGGTAGCCAATTCGTATTTGTTGAATCTGAATCTAGATTAGAAACCAGGCTGTTTGAACCAGGATTCTGATGTGTTTCTGGAGCTGTTTACAACTAATCTCAATGCCCAAAATGTAAAAGCTCCTTACGACATTTGAAGATATCAGAGGACTACATCTGATAATGCCACATTGAAATATTTTCTGTTAATTCTTCTCCCTGTTGAAATCCAATTAGGATGAAGAAAATTAACTATTGCAATTAAATAATTAAGAAGAAGTGAAAGATTTCCATGTAAAAAGTTTAAAGCTCTGTTACTTAAAAAAAAAAAAAAAATGCCCAAAGCAATTCAATCCTTTAACCGAATTTCAGATAACAGTATACCACATACATAAAAACTAGCTAGCTTTTTTTTTTTTGAGTACTCATTACATACCTAAAATTCTTCTAAATGCATTTCATATATTATCTCATTTAATCCTTATGAGATTATGAGGTAGGTACCATGATTATAATTTTTAGAACAGAAAACCAAGGCACAAAGAGATTAGGCAATGAACTCTAGGTCTACCAATAAGCGGTAGAGCCAAGATTCTGGTCCCAGTGGATGCAGCCCCCAAAGGAAGCAATAAGCAGCAGTGCGAAGCTCTTAACCACTTTGCCCTGCCGCTTCCCATAATAACAACAACACTTGCTGGACGCTTTAATCTGTCCCATATATTATTTTTTGTAACGTCCACCTTCCGGGTTCAAGTGATTCTCATGCCTCAGCCTCCCAAGTAGCTGGGACTACAGGTACATGCCACCACATCTGGCTAGTTTTTGTATTTTTAGTAGAGATGCAGTTTCACCATGTTGCCCAGGCTGGTCTCAAACTCCTGAGCTCAGGCAATCCACCCACCTCGGCCTCTCAAAGTGCTAGGATCACAGGTGTGAGGCATCATGCCTGGCCTTCCCTATATATTCTTCATGCAAACTGTATCATTCATTTTTCCCAACAAGCATAGAGAAAATTTATATGTATATGAATGCACACAGATATAGAAGTAGGCATGTGTATGTGTCTGAATGACTCTATCCTCTACCCTATCACTAAAAACATTTGACAGATTTCTCAACCCTTGAAAGAAAGTCATCTTAGATCTTCTATATAATTAATCATAAGGACTACTCATACAAAAATTGCATTAGGTGTCATCCTTGTATTTCCATTAGGCGTATTGATTGGATATTGTTTTTGAGAGGAAAAGAATTCATTTATTCTAACGTTCTTGTTCTTTTTCTCATTTTAATATGAATTAATGGCACCAGAGAAAGTTCCAAAATATCTTGAAGGACAGAGTTTTAGGACTATCATTGCACTCATAAGAGTTTGGAGGAAAATTTCCGATGCGTAGTAGCAGCCAAATGTCGCAACTCTCCATGTACTCTCCATCTAAGCATTACAGACTCCGCATCGTGTAACCTGGTTACTGCCAAAACCGAGGCCTCCCTTCTCCTCTCACTTATCCAAATGTGTGATTCATCTCTGTGGGATATGACAAACCAACCTCACTGGGCATAAAGGCTCTGCCTGAGCCCTCTCAATTCCCAGGAGAACTATTCAACACAAAAGTTAAATGGCTCATTTCAGGCACCCTGCCCATCCTGAACCCTGGATTTATGCCTTCTCTTTATCTAGGAAAGGCATTCCACTAATCACATTCTCTCTAGTCCTCAGGACCAATGAGATGGCCTAATCTCATGCTTCCCAAAGTTAAATGGGCATATAAATCACCTGGGAGTCTTGTTAAAAAGCAGATTCTGGTTCAGTAGGTTTGGAAAGGCCTGAGATTTTGCACTTCCAGCAATCTCCCAGGGAGTGCTGACCATGCTGCTGGACAGCAGGTCATGGAGTAGCAGACTTGGAGTAGCAAGGCTCTAGTTCATACACAAATGCAAAATTGCACTTCAAAGAGAAGTATGTGTTTGAATTTTTGAAAGGTTCATCATCGGTTCTCATCCAGGGTGATCCATAAAATTTTCCGTATCTTCATGTGGCATTAAAAAGTCCAGACAGTTCTCATAAAAATCTATTCACCTTTTAAGCCTTGGGATTCCACAAGGTCCCCACAACCCATGTATGGAGGGAGACCATTATTCCATACATAACATTAAAGGCATCCCCTTTGTAACTTAGCCACATGTTCTTTTATTTATCCGAAGAATAAGCAGCTGATAATTTCAGATTTTCCAAAATGGTGAATGTTTGATGTAAGTGTGTTTAATACTCAGCAAAGCCTCTCCAACTAGAGTACTTGGGATGCAAGGGTTGGTATCACTATGTAAATCAGGAACTACTTTACATTACAGTTTAATGAACCCAGAACAAGCAGGAACTCTATTTAAGTGAAAGTATTAATTCCTTGGAGGAAATGCTTTAATAGTGAAGAATGACTTGTGATTAGCATATCAACAAGAACAAACAGTCTTAAGATACCTGAGGCTACTTAAGGACAGAGGCTTTCAACAAACTTCTTAAACTTGTTTATACTCTTAAATTGCTTGGTAAACTCCTCCTTCTAACATACTTTAAAAGGTCAAGTTTTGCCCAAGTCTCCTCTCTGAAAATTAATGAGGCTTTAATGTACTCAGAAATGCAAAAGTAACATCAAGGTTACTTGATTGAAGCCAAAGAACCTTCTAGAATAGCAATATATTTTGGCTGGGTTTCTACTGTAAAGTCACCTATTCTTCTAAACGGGGTACTTTAAAGAAGATTTATTTCACTGTAGTGGCAGAATTACTAGGTCATTTGTAAACAGCAGAATAATTCTTTTCTACCATTCAAAAATGGTCAGCTAGGAGAAATAAAGCATATAAACAATACTGAAGGTGGCTGCTCTACTTTACAAGGATCCTACAAACTACCAACAGTCCTCAGTTAAACCAGAAAATTTTAAATTAAAGGTTAGATGACTGAACTCTTGCACTGAACAGTCGACCCCACCATGCTTTCATTATGCCAGTGAATTATATCTGTCTCAATCACTGGTGTCAAAAGGTTGTGGGTTCAACTCAAGGTTGTGCCACTTACTGTCAGTGTGAGCTAGGGCAAGTTCAATTTTGCAAGGTTTAGACTCTTCATCGCAAGGTTTAGACTCTTCTTTAGAAGCAGGGATATTAAGCAGTGAGTGCTTACTTTATGATGTTGTGGAAGCCTGCTACCGAGCCTTTCCTATGATAAACATAGGTACTCTATACATACACTATACATGTGAGATTACCTACTGGTGCTACTTTCACTGTGTGCAGAACAAGGTCAGGCCTTGAGCTTTTAAAGAGACACACTAACAAGTAAAGGCAAGAACTGTCAACTAAAGCACATACTGAATCTATGAAACACCTGACTACAACAGATGATTCAGGATTTTAAAAAAACATATAAAGAGATGGGCCTCTGACAAACTATCATGAGTTCTGAACTCAACCTCTGAGGTTCAAGTCTAGGAAGACAGCAACATTCTTCTGCAATGTGACCTTCCACATGGGTGTTTTGCCTATAAATCAGCTTTTCTTTTGGATGCCCAGCCTTCAACTGAGCTGATTTAAAGAGTTAACTGACTGGCCAGGCATGGTGGCTCACACCTGTAAAAAAATCCCAGGCAGGTGGATCATGAGGTCAGGAATTCAAGACCAGCCTGGCCAATATGGTGAAATCCCATCTCTACTGAAAATACAAAAATTAGCTGGGTGTGGTGGTGCACACCTGTAATCCCAGCTACAAGGGAGGTTGAGGCAGAGAATTGCTTGAGCTCGGGAGGCGGAGGCTGCAGTGAGCTGAGAGCACACCACTGCACTCCAGCCTGGGTGACAGACTCCATCTCAAAAAAAAAAAAAAAAAAAAAAAAGTTATTTTTCCTTCTCTTAGTAATAGTAGGCAGCAATAATTTTGGTCCTGGTACTTCTTCAAAGTTAGTATCTATGATTTCTTAAAATTTTTATTCTGGAGAATTTTTTGTAGATATCCTCTACCCTCCAAATCCCCCAAAACATAAATGTTAGTATAAAGTGCCATTAGACTAGTAAAATCAGTCCTTAAGACCACATTTATGTCTTAGGGTGACACCGTGTCACCAAGAAAAGAATTGCCTTGAACTGATACTAATTTAGGGAGAAACTCACTCCCAAGAAAGCATAGAACTCAGCACAAACACCAAATTCAGTATATGTAATATATATGTAGATATACACACCTTTGTATATCTATCCTTTAAAAAAAAAACATTCAGCACTAGGCACTTTCATTGCTTCTGCTCTAACCCAAATTGCTGACTGTAAAAAGGGGCTTTTCTCCCCAACACTTACGTTGGAAACAAATACCAGCCACAGAAAAGTAGTTGACTACAACTGCCCACAGACACACTGAAATTTGAGCACCTGAGCCGGTCCACTACGTGAGCTGTGTTCCTCAAGGAAATCTGGAAAAAGAAAAACCCTCTTTTAGCCAGGACCTCGGAGGGCCAAAAGGGCAGCTTGCAGCAGGACTCGGTGGGCACAAGACTAAAAGCCTAGGTGTTCTCTGTGTCCTTACCATTGGGCTTCCTGAAAAGCAAGATCCTGAGTCAGACCCTGAAATCTTGAGATGTTCACATTCTCACTCAGCAAATGGGTCTTATCATCCCAATTAATCTCCAGAGTTGATGGTTAGAAATGCAAAGATGCTCCCTAGAGACTGCTGGACAGACTAAGGAGTCTCTACTACACTGAGAATGTAGACTAAGACTACTGAGGGAGAAATAATTTAAGCAGTGATTGGGCTATGAAGAAAACATTGTCAACGCCTGCCTTAACTTTCGGCTATTCACAAATACATGGATTCCAGTGAGAGCTAAAACCGTGATGCACAGTATTTAGGCCAAATTTCGAAGAGCACATCTGACTATGGTATTACTCATCACCTTAATCAGGTATCCATAAATCAACTATGCCTCCAGACTAGAAAACAATACTCAAAGAGTGTTTGTTCTCAGTGTTGCCATTCTGTTTGGGGTTCTGTTAGAAAAAACAAAAAAACAAGTCTGCTATCTTGTGTTTTCCTCCATGCCGTGTGAACACTGGATTCTTGGTCAGACCTTAATTTATGACTATTTATTCAGCTGATTAACTATAGGCATTCGTCTTATGCAAGCAAGTCTTGTTCTGGGCAACAGATAAACTGGAACCCCAAGGACAGAGCAACCATAGGCCCACACTCATCATCTGCTCATCCCATTTCCCCATCCCATAGCAGACGATGAAAGCTCCATTGCCTCAGAGGGCTTGGCTTCAGGCACCTCCTCCCTGAAGAACTCTCAGAGGAACATGTTGATGTGGAGGAGGGGGGGGGCTTTGGTGATTGGCTTCTGTGATGGTTTTCTCAAGGGAAAGGAAAGGTTTTGAAGTTCTGAAGTATTTGAATTATCTCTTCATAAGTGCACAAGTGGGTACAAAATGGTAGAACAAAATGTACTAAACATTCAGACCACAAAATATTCATTTCCTCTGGCTGAAATAAGCAGAAGTGTTAGCTGGGAAGAAATCAGAATCTGCCTAATTTGCAACTCCTTTGAAGAGAATATACAATCAGCTTTGCCTCCACCGAAAGAAGAGGACACGCTGTCCTGTGTTTTCACTAACTTTCACTGTTTCGACAAAGAGAAAGAATGAGACAAATGTGGGTAAAACTTGTCGTGACAGTGTCTGAGAGAGGCATCTCTAGCATTCCTAGGTGGCTGGTGTTAATATCTAAAGTCTGTAGGGAAAAAGGTGAATGGGATCCTTGATGGAAACAGGAATGGAGACTCACAGGTATTCCTAATTTGCACTCATGCTAAATTATCCAAGAGATTGAATCCTGATATTGCAGCCAGGTCTTCCTCAGCTAGGATACTCAGAAATTCTTCCTTTCCTTCCTCGATCTCATTGCCTCTTCCCACCCTCAACCCCAAACACACAAACCTAGACACCCCTGTAAAGGGGGAAATATAAAAGCAAAGCGTACGCAACTTGCTGCAACGCTACACCAGGTTACAGGAAACTGGCCGTCTCTCTGCTTGGAATAGAGAAAAAGTACAGATTATGCACCTGGCAAATATTTGCATGATCTCCAGAGCAGTAATACTCATCCATTTGTTCAGAAAAGCACACAACTGAAGCTGAGAGAATAAATCAATTCAATTCAACAAACATTTACCAAGCTCCAGTCTGATTGTAGAGTTTTTCTGAAAAAAAAAAAAAAATCATCCACCTGGCTATTGGAGCAGATTTTTAAAGAAGTCTAGAAATTTCTTTCCTTCCCTCTCATAAGAAAAGCAGCAACCAACTCCCTTAAATAATCAACACCGACGTATTTTATTTTGCAAAATGTAATTAGCCCAAGGCATGCCACTTTCTTTTTTGTAGATGGAAAATAATTCCCTTCTTACCTTTCTGGGAAAATACAATTTTGTTTGTTGTATAAAAACAGCGTCTCCATTTACTAGGAAATCAATGGGGAATCACCAAGTCATCCATCACCCCTTAGTATTGTGAATATAAAGATGAGAAGCACTATATATTGAAACAGGCTATGGTATCGCTGCTCTATATTAGAAATTCAGACTTATCAAGAATCTACTTAAAATATTCTAAACATGCAATGGAAGATCAGGGCAAAACCAATCTTTGCCAAGTATTTAAGGAGATATTATACCAAAGTTTCCTCCTGGGAGCTTTTGCATGGAACTAAGAGAATTTAGCAGACCCGATCAAAAGTCATGCTCTGCCACTTACGTGAGGGCTTTGGGAAAGTCGTTTATAAACTCGCAGACCTTAGTTTCTCTCCTTTAACACAGGGCTAATTGTACATCTTCTACCCAACTTGTGAGGCCACTGTGAAGGTTAAATGAAGTAATGAATATGAAGGTTATTTGAAAACCATTCTAACCACTGATGTCAATGTCTAACTCTACAGTCCCAAAGACATGGTGGAAGACAGAAAACAGAAACGTATCTCCAAAAACCTAACTCTGGCATCAAAAGTGTGTAACGGGCTCTTTCAAGGTTCGGACAAGCGTGGTCCTTTGTGCTTAGTCACAAAAACAGCCTTAGAATTATAAAGCCAGTTGTAAAAAGGAAAAGCATTTTTCTTTGAACTATTCTCTTCTGTCATATTAGATGGTAAGTGGACACAGTTTCTACTTATCAGGTATCAAACTGCTATTGGCTACTAAACACTATATTTTGTGTCAGTCTCCTTAATTAACATAAACAGTTGAGACGGAGCAAACCTAAACATATCCCATTGAGTTAGGGCATTCCAAATGCAGAACATAGAATACTGTTTTTGGTTTTGTTTTGAGACAGAGTCTTGCTCTGTGGCCCAGGCCAGAGTGCAGTGGTGTGATCTTGGCTCATGGCAACTTCAGCCTCTCAGGTTCAAGTGATTCTTCTGCCTCTGCCTCCCGAGTAGCTGGGATTACAGGCCCGTGCCATCACACCCAGCTAATTTTTTTATTTTAGTAGAGACGGGTTTTGCTGTGTTGGCCAGGCTGGTCTCGAATGCCTGACCTCAGGTGAGCCACCTGCCTCAGCTTCTGTACTTTTTTTTTTTTTGGTACATATTTTTAACTACCTACTCTGTATTGGCACTAGAGAAACAGTAAGTTAATGTCTCTGACTCAAGGATCTCAGTTTAGAGTAGGAGACAGCCAGACTGAGGATTACAGACAGACAGGTCAGTGTACCTAGAGAAGAGGCAGGGAAGGCCATCAAACCCCACAGGGCAGGGTGCTGCCTGAACCATGTTTTAAGGATGAAATTTGGTTGCTAGCCAACAGCGGGTGGAAAAGGGCACAGCACGGATAAACAGACACTGTGCAGCGTGCACGAATGCCCAGCAATGTGCTACCATGGAGGCACACAGTGGGAATCAGGATGGGCCGTAGATGAAGCTGAAGGGGGAGGCAAAGGTCATGTCATGGGGACCTGTGACTGGGAATGTAGAACCGTGCTACCTGGAGTCTAAGGACTCCACTCAAGTGAGGGGCTACTCTGTGGAGGGAGGTAGAGGAGTATCGGGGAGTGCTGTGTTAGCAGAGGGATGCTCCACGAGGCGGATCCTACCCTCCACCCAGAACATTCCACTATTGAGTGAAACGCTGGAGTTTCCAGTGGCGGAACAATGTTTTGCTGCTTTAAAAAACAGTTGATACATTTAAAGGTAAAGAAAAATCACATTTGTAAAAATAAGCGCAGCCCAGACATTTTTTTTTTTTTTTTGAGACTAGCCCAGACATTTTAATGTAGAAAATGTATTAGTCTGTTCTCACACTGCTAATAAAGATGTACCTGAGACTGGATAATTTATAAAGGAAAGAGGTTTAATTGACTCACAGTTCCACACGGCTGGGAAGGCCTCACAATCATGGCTGGAAGTGAATGAGGAGCAGTCACGTCCTACATGGTGCAGACTGAGAGCTAGTGCAGGGGAACTCCCAGTTATAAAACCATCAGATCTCGTGAGACTTACTCACTACACGAGCGCAGTATGGGGGAAACTGCCCCCATGATTCAACTATCTCCACCTGGCCCTGCCTCTGACACTTGGGGTTATCACAATTCAAGGTGAGATGTGGGTGGAGACACAGCCAACCCATATCAGAAAACACACACAATATCCTTTTAGGATTCATACAAAATGCTTGTATATTTTTTGTGGACTTCTACCTGGGAAGGATTGTTTCATTTAGATATAGACAGGGTAGAAAAATCAAGGGCTTCAGCTGGTTTCAGCTCCCTACAACAAGATGCAGGTGCTGGCTGGTCAATCGCCCGCAGATAATAAAGCAGGCTGTTGGTGAGTTACCTTGAGGAATGCCAACCTAAGGGCAGACAAACGTGCAGACCCATTTCAGGCCTGTTGCAGGTCCAGAGTTGCAGGACATTATCCAGGAAACCACCACCTCTATAATTAAGTTTTAAGTTTGCTAACAGTATTTTTTAAAACAGAGATCAGAGCATGGGGTGGAGTGGGGATAGCAGGGTGTGGGGAGTTAATATTTAACAGGTACAGGGTTTCAGCTTAGGATGAGGAAAAAGTTCTGGAGATTGGTGGTAGTGAGGATTGCACAACAATGTGAATGTACTGAAATGCTGCGGAATTGTGTCCTGACTTAAAACAGCTCCGGGGGTAATTATAATATGTACCTTCTACAATAAGAGAAAGAGGTACAGCTAAAAAGTAAGGGTGCCAGTAAGATAAATTCAGCTAGGGGACTCATACCACAGCCCTGAATGTGATGCACAGATCGAAACTGAATTTCTCAAGAAATACTTAGAGAAAAGTTTCAACTCGAAGACATTAAACAGCAATGGGCAAGTTTTCAAAACAAGAAGTCACCTTCCCCTTAAAGGAGACTGAGCTCTTCACATAATTTAGTTCCTGCCTCTTCCCTGCTGTCCACAAAGAGGATATAGTTATTGTGATTGTTGTGGTAGATATTTTGTAATTTATTTAGAAAAATTGTGTAGCCAGCTGCTACACTTGTCTTCCTTTGTTGTAGAGGGAAATAAAGTGGACACAGTAGTTCTGTGCTTTGCCTTGCAAAGTGAGCAACAGGATCAAGATTGAAGCACTGCCCAAGACCACTGCACCCAGCAGCCAGAGGTTGTAATGACCCATTCTAGACCCTCATCACCCACAAGGCTCCTACTTAGTAGTAAGTATACATTTGCTTGCCAAACAGCAGATTTTTTTTTGCATATGCAAAATACCCAAGCAGATTTAATACAGTTACATTTAAAGTTAAACCACAGAGATAAGAAATACCATCTCAGTACTACAGTTAATTGGTTATTCTTTTCATTAAAGAGTCTCAAATGTTTCCCATGTACAAAAACTTAAAACCATGAAGAGCCCTAAATTCTGTGCCTGTAATCCTGGCAGGGTTTCATTTTATAGGTTACAAATCACTCAGAATAGTAACTATTGATTGTTTAATTACTTGAAAGTGCCTTATAATCACCAAGTCATTAAGGGTGTTATGAGATCTAAAAACTACAAGGCATGAGGGGTTGTGCATCAGGTTATTTGGCGACTCATTGATACATATGAGGTGGGATGAAAGTCTTTTGGACTAAAGCATTCAAAATACTTCCAATCGGAATCGAGCACATGAGTGCCAATCCATGCCTATCCCTAACAGAAAATATCTGCTTTTCATCACCGTTAGAAAGTTTATATCATCATTCATTGAGGCATTGAGAACCTGCTAAAACCTTGTGGCTCTGAATTAATGAAAGAATGGTATAAAATGTGCATGTGTCTACATCCTTCACCACAGACTACACCAAGCCATGCCACCAGGCCAAATGAGTACCTTAGCAATGTTAGGCATTTGGTATAAATCATTTTGCTAATGGTTTGGAATATTTCAATTACAGTTTTGTGGCTGGAAAGGCACAGGCTGTTAAGTGGATTCAGGGAAGAAACTTGTGGAGGTTATCCAGACTAGTGCTCTGCTTAGAATTAAAAACTGTCATGTCCAGAAGGAACCCTGGAGACCCTCTGGCCAGACCTCTTCATTATACAAGAAACCAAGGCCCAGATGAGTTAAATGACATGCTTAGGCTCATACAGCTAATAAGACTCAAGGCCAGAAGAGCCATCTGTCCATATTGTCTTAAAGGCTTCCTAACCCTACTTCACATCAGGTGAAGATAATCAGTTTACCCTCTGAGTCTGGATTTCTTTATCTTTGATCCTGGCCCAGGCCATCAACAGCAGTCAAGCCTTTGGTAACACTACCTCTCCCTACAGCACCTTCTTAATTCCCCTTCCACATACATCTATTCATCTTTTAAGACTCCACTCAAGAGTCACCTCATAGATGAAGACTTCCCTGGTCTTCCCACAGCCCCCACAGACTTGGCTCTGCTCTGTATATTCTTGCTGTGGTACATGTAATACAACATTGAACTGACTGATTTTCATGTCTCGGCCACCTGATACTTCAAACCTTTGCACGGCAGGGATCACATGCTTATCTATAAACCCTGCCCTGAAGGCAATGCTAGGCAGTTGTTAGATACTTACAAAGGCTGACACTAAATAAATCAATAAAAGGTAAACAAAACCCCAGGATAAAGCTAAGAGGGGTAGACTCATCCCCAAAAGAGCACTTACACCACAGAGAATCTCAGGCCATTGGCTCTGTATCCTGGCTGTGCATTACAAGCATCTGGAAACATCTAGAATAAAACTTCACCCAGCCCAACATTAGACAAACTAAAATCAAATGTTTAAAGAAAACCCCAATTATCTATAGTTTTGCAAAATTATTCAGATGACTTCTATAAAAAGGCTGAGAACAACTAGTAGCAACAAGAAATCCTGCATAGTCCCTGTATCAAGTTTTGGTAGCAACTCTAGAGGCTCAGCCACCTAGCAGAGAAACTGACCCTTCCATATGGCATCCAGCACACAGGCACTCACAAAGGTCTTCCTTCCATGTTCACATGACAACCATCTAATTGATTCCACTCAACAGATCATGCACAAGGTGGCATGGTCTTCAGACAAATTAGATGCAAACAACTCAGGGGTCTATGAAGATGAAAAGTTCATCAAGCCAACGTATTTCAAAGGTAAACGATTCTCCTACTTATTGGACAACAGAAGCAAAATTGTTACTTTTAGTTCCAGCAAAAGTATTCTTTGAGACTAGGTAATAAAGACTGAGGATAAAGAAGAGGAAGAACAACAGAGGAATAAACTTCCCCAGGCCCCAAGATAACAGGAATGTGCCACCTCCTATTGTGATAAATGACAATAACAATAATCAAAACTTACACGTACATAGGAATTCATATTTCACAAAATACTTTCATAGTCATTAATTAATTTCAACCTCACAATAGCTCAGTGGGGAATACCATGAAAACTATTTCTTCATATTCTAATTTTACAGATGAGAACAATTGAAGTTCCAAGTAGATCTATGGCACGCTCAAAGTTAAGGCAAGTTAAGGGTAGAACCGAAACCATATGACGGGTCCTCAATGTCTAAATGAGGTTCTTGCTGCTCCACATCCCTTCACTAATCTCGCAATAAAGACTCTCTCCTGAGATCTTATACTGCCTGAAGAAGAAATACTGTTGCTTCTCCTCCAAAACTTGTGAAATATAAAATTATTCAGAAACAATTCCACTCCACCAAAGTTCCATGGTGCAGCAACCAATTCCTGATTCCTCTGTTAATCTGTCTTCTCTTTATACATTACTGAGAAATTGGCTTTTTTAAACACTAAAGACCAAATGTACTATCCAAATGGCCATTATATCACCAAATACAATGTAAGACGTATTGAGAATTGTATTAGGTTAGTGTAAAAGTTATTGCAGTTTTTGCTATTAAAAGTAATACTGGTATTAGGTTGGGGCAAAGTATTTTGCCATTACTTTTAATGGCAAAAACTGTAGTTATTTTTGTACCATCTTAATATTTAATACAAATAATGGCATTCTAAGCATACATAAAAACCAATAAGTCAAAGGTAGAATGTAGAGCACAAAGATATGTGTTCCTAACCTCATTCCTCTGTGAATGTTTCTTTTGAGCCATAGAATGTTCTACGAAAGCAAGTCTATGGGAAGAACTGGCATCTGTCTTTGGGAAGAGGAAAAGGTTATTGAGTGTCTACTATGTATCAGGCACTGGGCTGAGCGCTGCCACACATTAATGTTTTACACTTGAGTTTCGTTAACAGCTCTACTCTGTACTATTAATCAAAGATAAAGAAATCCAGACTCAGAGGGAAAGTTGGTTATCTTCACACAATTGGAACAGAGCAGAACCAGACTAGGAATCCAGCTCAGTCCTGTTCCGACGTCCTTTTCATTACACTCTTCCACTAATGAAAATGCTCATTTATGAATCCCAAAGGTGATAGAAATGCCAAGGCCTCTAAGCTATTTCCAATCTACATCTTACAGCTCATTCAGGTCCCCACTCTGCCTGGACAGCATCAATTACTAAGGAGTCTACACCCTCACTATCCCCACCTGCACCTCCATGTTAAGAGTTTTGCCATTTTGTTTTATATTTAGAGCAGTGGTTTTCCCCCACAGAAGACACTGGCAAAATCTGGAGACATTTTCTGCTGTCACAACTTAGGGGTGCTACTGCTTTCTAGTTAAGAGGCCGGGGGCTGCTATATTTCCTGCAGTGCACAGCACACCCCCACAACAAAGAATTATCCAGCCCCAGATCTCAGGAGCGCTGAGGCTAAGAAACCTTGACTTCGAGTGATAATGTGATTTGATACTTGTACTTCCTCCCCAATAAGATGAGACTGTAACTACCATGAGGAATAACTGAGACAACATAAAAACCTCTGGTGCAGAGTGGGCACTCAGTCCTAATGAGATAATCCGATTACGTTCTTAAGAGCAGGAACCTCCTCAGTTAGCTCTGTGTTATTCCCATACAAAGCACAGGGCTTTTTTCATGGGCGCTCAACAAATGTGAAAGAATGTATTCTTTATGTTAGAAATTCTTGATTAAAAAACAAATGCCACTATTATCTATAAAATGCACCATTCTCCCATACACTCCTTGCCAAACAAGAAATGAATAGTATAATACATGATTCATTGCAGCAGGCTATGAAAAGCTACAGTGCATCCTGGGTAATGTTACAGAATCACCTCCAAAAATAAACCATGAATAAACTTACTATTGAAATGTTTTATCTTATTTTAACGGAAAGTTAATGAAGAGATTGCGATACACAGATTTGAGAAAATCTTCACCCAACAGGCCCAGATTTTGCTATAGGAAGAATCAATTTTGACAATATGGAATCTCAGATCTTGAGTTAAGTTATTGAGCTGTAAGCTGTAACCATAAGCATATCAAATAAAAACACTACAAGTCAAATCTCTGAATAAGCCAAAACTCGTTGGTATCACATCTCAGGTCAAGATCTTTGTCTTTTGCTTTTCTCGGTTTCTGCAAGTTTGAGTCAGCATGGAAATCCTAAAATAAATGAATACAGAAAGTGTTAGGCTCCACATTCACTCAAGTGACCTATAACAGGATGATACACAGTCATTTTTGTAGTGTCTGGAGGTGCAGTCCCAGGACCTTGAACAACAGAATGAGCATTTACATATTATTAAAGGTGCCCAGAGGATACTTCAGATCCACTGAATCAAAATTTCAGAAGCTGGAGCCTGGAAATCCTTTTTTTTTCTCTACTTTAAATCCTTTCCCAAATATCCATGTTACATTACTAAAGCCTGAGGACCTCTGCCAGGAGACCAAACCCCAGAAAATTGCTTTGCCTCATTTTGTAAATTTCTAGCATGGCCTTGCTTCTGCAGACTACAGGTAATTCATTAAACATAAAATCCACATCCACTTCCCATCGTAAGAAAACATAGGTAGAGCATTTTGTTTATTGGTTTTGTGCAAATATGTTTTTCTGAAGTACAAAGTTTAACATTTTATGAAAATGTTATAATTTTTAAATTAGGAAAAATATACAGAGAATTATCAAGGAAACCTAGCTCAATTCTGGGCCCCACAACTGTCAACATTTACTGTGTGCCAGAGCAGGGATAGAGTGATGGCCCAGACAGACTAGGTCTCTGAGTTTACTTTCCCTTGACTTATGTATTTAAATTGCTAAATACAAACATAAACAAGGAAGTCTGATATTCAGAGAGTAGCAATACCACAAAAACAATAAAACAGGTTAATATGATAAAGAAAGTCTATGGCAGAGGGAAGCAGAGGCAGGGTCTGACTGTGGTAGATACAGGGATGAAAAGTGGCTTCCTTGAGAAGGTAACCTTTGAGCTGAGACCTGAAGGAGAAGAAGCCAGCCATGAGGGGGCTGGGGGAAAGTGTTCTAAGTAGAGGGAACTATAAAGACCCAGAGGTGAGAACAAGGTGCTCATTCTGATATAAATTAAATCATATATTCAAAAGGTTTTATGGAATATAAAACTATTCGCAAGTATAAAACATGATTTTTAGTAATATAATAGTTCCAGGCAGAGGCAGGGATAATGAAGGGCCTCAGGTTTATGTCATAAGAAGAATGAATCAAGCAACTGAGGCTACCTTGCCTGGACAACAGGAGATATAAGTATATGTTTGGAGGAAGAAGGGAGAAATCTTCTTCAAATATCAAAAGGACTACATTCTTGTGAAAGAATATTTAATTTTAAATTTTAAATAACTCTAGAGGTATGAAATGGGTTTTAGGAAGGCAGCATCTCAGCTTAACATGATAACGTTCAAAGGAATTCGGGAAAATGGACTGACAGGGAAGTAGTGAGTTCCACATGACTGGAGATGATCAAGGATGGGTTGCACAGCCAGCTGGAAGAGGAGAAGTCAGAATGAGGACTATGAAGAATCTTATAGCCCATTGGAAAAACACACACTCACAGCATCTCTCTCTCTCTCTCATGAGCTCTATAACCACCATAATGGCTTCCCTACTTTGCACTTTACAACTTTAAGGAGCATTGAAAAGAAATATGAGAACTCCTTCATATTTCTCACTCACATTATCACCCTGGGATCAAATATGGCTTCATCTCCGTAATAACCAATCTATGTTCAAAAGGGCAAATTAGGAGACAGGAGAGACCAACATTTATTTAAATCCTGTGGCTAATTTGTAGTAGTATTTTAGCAGTAAACATTAAATAATTATTTCAATTTATTAAAAGAATTACTTATTTTAACAAAAATGGGTCCAGATTCCATTAAGTTCCCAATAGGTAGCATGCCAATAAACAGCTTCTGTTGGTTTATTTTCTAATGCAGCCATGAGCATAGGGAGATGGTTTCCTCATTAAGCGTCCTGACAGTGAGTCACTATTCTTTATTATCTACCTATGCTCCTCAGTAAATAAAGCAAAAAACAGATACTTAACCACTACTTGATTATCTGGGACCAAAATGCTCAAGATAAACTAATCTAATTTTGCTCAAAACAGGAATAAGCTAGAATTGGGAGTAAGACTAGAAGCAACTTTGAAAAACTAAACATTATTAAATGGCTTTTATATAAAATATTTATATTTCTACACCTAGATGTACCTGACTCACATGCAGATACATTTCAAGAAGTATTCTCTGAATACCTACTTATACTTTTTATTATATTAAGTATGTTTCTTTAAAACTACCTGTAAACAAAATTATATTATGACTCTCTTAGAGCAGCTTATGAAAAAGAAACTTACAATAAAATTTTCCATAAAGTCAAGTCTATGTCCATATAGTTATGCATAAAATTATAACTGACTTTAAGAAAACCAGGAATACCAGAAGAGGGACTTTAAAAATTAAAATCAAAAGCTTAGCATTTGATATGGTTTGGCTGTGTCCCCAGCCAAATCTCATCTTGAATTGTACTTCCTATAATCCCCATGTGTCATGGGAGAGACCAGGTGGCGATGACTGAACCATTGAGGCGGAGTCCCCCATCCTGTTCTCATGATAGTGAGTCAGTTTTCACAAGATCTGATGGTTTTATAAGGGGCTTCCCCCTTCACTGGCCACTGATTCTCTCTCCTGCCACCCTGTGAAGAGGTGCCTTCGCCATAATTGTAAGTTTCTTGAGGGTTCCCCAGCCATGCAGAACTGTGAATAAATTAAACCTCTTTCCTTTATAAATTACGCAGTTAACATATTTCTTCACAGCAGCGTGAGAACAGACTAATACAGTATTTAACGTAAAGAAAATACTTATATGATTTTATGTATAAGGACCTCCCCCTAGAGCTATAACATTTCTATTTATACCTACAGTATTTTAGAAACAGAGATGTTGCATAAAAGTTGTATAATCTACACTGTGAACACTTTCTAATGTAATTTAGGCTCACATATCTTGTAGCTCAGACTTTGCTATTGTATTGAGCTTTAATCTTTTAGAACTCAGAACGACAGCAGGACTAGGTTAGTGACCTCAGGAAACACAGGGTCTGTTCATGAGCAGTGCCACCTAACACCATCTGGTTGCCTAGAAACCAAACCCTAGGTAGGGAGTTATAATTCTTTTTTTTGTTTGTTTTTTTTTTTTGAGACGGAGTTTCGCTCTTGCTACCCAGGCTGGAGTGCAATGGTGCGATCTAGGCTCACAGCAACCTCCCCCTCCTGGGTTCAGGCAATTCTCCTGCCTCAGCCTCCTGAGTAGCTGAGATTACAGGCACGTGCCACCACACCCAGCTAATTTTTTTGCATTCTTAGTAGAGACGGGGTTTCACCATGTTGACCAGGATGGTCTTGATCTCTTGACCTCGTGATCCACCCACCTCGGCCTTTCAAAGTGCTGGGATTACAGGTGTGAGCCACTGGGAGTTATAATTCTTTAAGTAAATCATCACAAGGCCATAAAGTTTCTTTTTCTTTTCTTTTTTTTTTTTTTTTTTTTTGAGACAAGGTCCCACTCTCTCACCCAGACTGGAGTGCAGTGGAGAGATCTCGGCTCACCGTAATCTCTGCCTCCCAGTCTCAAGAGATTCTCCTGCCTCAGCCTCCCAAGTAGATGGGATTACAGGTGCGTGCCACCACCACCAGGCGAATTTTTATATTTTTAGTAGAGGGGGTTTCCTCATGTTGGCCCAGCTGGTCTCAAACTCCTGACCTCAAATGATCCACCTGCCTTGGTCTCCCAAAGTGCTGGATAACAGGCATGAGCCACAGTACCTAGCCAGGCCCCAACGGATTTCTAACTATATTCTCATTAGATTAATTCACAGAAAAGCTGTGGTGGCTACAAAACAATGGGGTTTGTGAAAGAGACCAAATCTCCTGTCCCAAAGTTCACTGCATTCACCATGAGCGTTCTCTGCAGAATCTCTCTTAAACTTGGAAGCTGCCAAAGTACCGTATCAACCACCAAGCAAATGGAATCCTTTAGAATAACGTTGACCACCTAATTACTAAATATCTTCCCTCTCTTAAAAGATCTGAGACTTCTTGCCATTTGTTTCCTTGCCCTTTTCGAATAACAAGAAATTATGGGTAATTCTGGATTTTCCAAATATTCTCATCCTTAATTGAATCTCTTTGCTATCTCATCTTATAACAGTGCAGAGTTCACCGTTTGAATTAGTGTACCAAGCTGTGAATTGTCTCCCAAATGCATATCCTACGGGTGGGAAACATAATACAACAGAAAGGCTCTAAGAAATAGCACCATAAAACCAACAGCATGTTACAGAGTAGCTCCTTCATATTGACAGCAAATCAGAAGTAATTTTCTACCTAAGTCAGAGCTTAATTCATTAGATACTTCACAAGTTCAATCCAGTTTCTCAAAACGCAATAACACAATCTTCCAACTTAATTATCTTCATTGGAAGTGTTTAAAAGCCTTTGCTGAGACACATTTCTTTCTGTGTCAGACAGGATCAGCATCAAGTGAGCAGGTTGGGTAGACTACATTCTGTCTAATGGTAAAAGGTAGACAATGTAGGAAATAATTTTCTTGCAAGGGAGGCATTTCCCTCTGGACACCAAAGGGAACCTCTGGTAAATAAACATATACATGTGTGCTTTAAAAAACAGAACCTCAAGAATACCCTATAAATAATACTTTTGACATTCTGCAGAATTGAAAATATTACAACCTGAATGACTTCTGTGATACATTTAATTAACTGAGAGAAGTTTAGGGCTCAGCAGGAATTTTTAAAAATAGAGCACAAGATAATTTGTAATGAAAATGCCATCTCATATCACTGCCACGAGGGAAAATGATGGATATTTCCCTAGAAATTATCGTGAGGAAACAGTTGGCTTGTTTTGCTGGCATTTCAATAGGTCATTCAACAAAACCCCAAAAGTTTTAGTCCAAAAACAGTTCACTTTCATTTTTTTTGAAAATCAGAAAAGGAATCAACTCACATTTTCAACCAATCATTTTCTGTAGATTATACTAGGGGAAAATACCTTTTAAACACTTTTTGAGTGAATTTGTAAGCAAAAATTAGTAAACCGTCAAGCAAGACTTCTTATTCCTCAGCTCAGTCTCAACACAAGTTTAACCTTTAATTATTTCCTAACACAATTTGTCACTGCGATTAAGCTTTGCTTTGTGAGGTAACCAAGTTTTCTTCAAACGCTGTTCACTCCACTCATTTAATTCATGCCCCAGGCCAGTAACACATCTACTTTTCCAGCTGCAATAGTTTAATAGCTTCGATTTCTAAAGTAGATGGCATTCTTTTCTCTTTCAAAAACCATTTCTGGCAGAGATTAACGTAGAGGAGACCAAACACTTGAAGAGCTTCAAATATGTAGCATCAGAATTCATGTGTCAGATACAAACACAATAATAGATAATGAAGTGAAATACCCAGATCACAGAATCCAATGTAGGCAACGTAACGACAGATATATTTTAAAGATGGAGAGTCAATCAACAAGTATGTCACTTCATTTTAAATCTGTTATGAGCCATTTATGAGCAAGTATAGACGGCACCGCAATTCAACGTTCATTAACTGAAACCACACACAAGCCACACTCAAACTCAATGTACTTACCTTGTAAACTTGCCCGTAGGTTCCATTCCCAACAAGTTCCACCAATTCAAAGATCCCTGCGGGGTCCTGAAGGAAAACAAGCAAACAATGAAAACTCAAAACAATAGTCCAGGCATCGCCTTAATCAAAAGCAAATCTTTATTTAAATTAAGCAAATAAATAACAACTTTAGCTTTGGGGGCTCTCATGTGTTAACATTTAATACTATCACAATTTTGAAATTTAAGTCAGCTGCAGCTATGAAATTAGTCAATTTCCATTTTCTTTCCATTTGACATTTCTATGAAATGTGTTTAAATCGGGAAAAAGGAGATGCTTTTTCAAGTGAAATAATAGAAAAGAACACATTTCTCACTGTAACATGGAAACACACTTGGAGGAGGTACATCAGGATAAAGTGAGAGACTCATCATCCTGAGAAGGTTCTAATGTTCTCTAATATTTCTCTTTGAAACGTCTGAGCTGTTCATTGCGTTGAGTGAGCCCTGGTAGTTAGAAGGGTGTTCCTGCACTGTGGGACAGTCTTACCTATGGTAGTCAACAGTTTCCAAGGGAAAACAGTGAACTTAACTGCTTCTCTCAGAAAGTTTTTCTTTGGATTCATCTCTTTTCTGTAATACTGCGTCTACAAAACATGCTTTTGAGCATAGCCTCCAGTGCCTGTCGTACCTGCCGAGTAGCTGCCAGATTTAGGATGCAAACTAACTTGGAGAATTATTCAAGTTCTTACCTCCAAACAGTTGTCTACTAACCCTGGGAGTCAGCTAAATGTTAGGGTGCTCAATAATATCCAATAATTGCTGCTTTTATAACTGAATTACTATCCCAAAAGGTTGAAAAGAAAAATCAAAGCCTATAAAATTCCATTCCGAGGCAGAAATTGACTTTTACCCTTTACTAATTCCTAACTGGACAGAAACTGCTTCTTTAAAGGCATAAATCTAAGAGTCACCAACTTAAATGCCTGCAGAGGCCAGGTCAGTAATGTAAACAAGTAAAGTGGTCCCGTTGGGGCCTGTGGCAAACTGGGCAACCCAAGGCTCCTTGAGGGAGGTAGGGTGTGGTGGGCTGTGGCGGGGTGGGGTGGGTATGGTGGGGTGGGGTATGGTGGGGTGGGGTGGGCTGTGGTGTGGTGTGGTGGGTATGGTGGGGTGGGGTATGGTGGGGTGGGCTGTGGTGGGGTGGGGTGTGGTGGGCTGTGGTGTGGTATGGTGGGTATGGTGGGGTGGGGTATGGTGGGGTGGGCTGTGGTGGGGTATGGTGGGGTGGGCTGTGGTGGGGTGGGGTGTGGTGGGCTGTGGTGTGGTATGGTGGGTATGGTGGGGTGGGGTATGGTGGGGTGGGCTGTGGTGGGGTGGGGTGGAGTTTACTTAGCTAGAGCCAGTTGTTGTCAACATACGAGCACAATATTGCCAGATCTAAAGATTTTTCAAGAGAAACCGAACATTGCATTTAATGTGAGGTCTCCTATTTTTTAAGTGTTAGGCATTTAATTTAAAAAATATTCTAAGGAACAATTGAAAATAGACATCGACCTTTGGCCTATCTCTACCCAACAATTACGTGAGAGCGCTTACGTTATTACAGTGGGTGGCTGAGAGGTAGGCAGGGAACAGCTGAACTTCAGTTGCAGATAGACCTGGGTTAAATAACAGCTTTGCCTTGACTAGCTATGTGGTCCTAGGAGACCCTGGGAGAGCAACATAGTGTCTGGGCCTGCAGGGATGACACCCACCTAGCCGTGCTCTTGTGAAGAGTGTGGGCCTTGCACATAGTTGGAGATCTATTAATACCTAATAGTTACCACTTTTAAGCTGAGAAATTCCACACTGCCAGCAGGATTTAAATGGGGGAAGGGGAAAATGAGTTTCTCTGCTATTCTAGGGAAAGGGAAAAACGAATCTGATCTGACAAGTCAGGATGCTTTAAAGTCCAGTCTGTGATAAATCAAACTCAAGAAAAGCCCTTGGGCAAGTGCTTCAAAGATTCCACATAGAGAACAAATAAAAAGAAAAACAAAAAGCAAACAATGCACCCAACAGATTAAGCACTTAGTCATTGAAAAAGATTGGGGTTAGCACTACATTACCTACTCTTACAAAGCCAGAAGGGCAAGAAACCACACTCCATGTTCATGTCCTGAAAAATCTAGAGGTCCAGAAGTTCCAGCTGTGCCCCACCTGGTCTGGGAGGTGTGGTTCCAGACAGAACCATGAAACCAGAAGACACGGTTACGGGACCAGAGTCTGAGTCGACTAACACCCCATAGCTAAAAGACACTGTCAAGGCCATCTGGGAAGCCTCCGGATAGGAAAGAAAAATTTTGTTGATTAAACTACTAGGCCATTAGAGCAGCAAGTTTTATTACAAATGGAATAAGAAAGAAATGAGGAAAAGAAAAAAAAAAGCCTATAAATGGTGGCAGCTGCTGTTTGTTTCTAAGCTGTGCTTCCCAGCAGTTTGTTTGCTTGGTGGTGGACCTGCAGCATATTTGGAGAGAGGTTCCACATTTGCTTGAAATATCTCAATTGTGTTTTCAATGTACATTTTTCTTAACTGAAAAAATATAATAGAAAGAGAAGAAATATGGGACAGTGATGAGTGGCTGCCTCCAGGAACCTGGGAAGCAAACGGGGATGTGAGAGCACGAGCAGGTGCAGAGCAGGTATCAGCTTCTACACACAAGGGCCACTCGCCTCCGGGGTCCCCTCTCAGAGCTGGGGTGAGTAGGTGGGTCTCAGGAGGATCTGGACAGCTGACTTGTGAGACTCTTTTCTCTCCTTGAATAATGTATTCTTGGGTATAAGTCCCAGCCAATCAGAGCCAAGGAGGCTCAATGCTGAACCTTTAGTTCAAACGGCTGGGAGAGAGAAGCTTTTTGCTGGATGCATCCAAGGGCTTCAGAAGCAAAGTTCAGAGGACATAAAGAGAGTTCTACTGGCAACTGGCCTTACATAGGCAACCAAACTGGAAAGAATCATCGTATCAGAATTGTTCCCCAGGAATAAACTCCGAGAATCCCTGATATGTAGACTGTGTCTGTTTATTGGGGTATGCCTCAGAATCAATACCTGCCAGGGAGTAAAGGAAGAACTGGACTGAGCCGAGGGAAGAGCTGAACTGAAATGTAGTGGAAACAAAAACTTCATCTGATCCATGGGAGCACTGGAGCCAGGATAGCCCTTCAGAATTATCCTACCTGGAAGCATCAGGCCTTTGCATTCCATGTCCACTGACCATGACCAGTCATTGCATGTGGGCTGCCCCCAACACCCATCCCAGAAATGACAGTCTTCGATGAAATGACACTCTTCAGCTGAGGACATGTTTCAGGTGAGAGCCATTGCTAGCTACCTGCACTCCCATCAGGTCGACAACTGAGTGCCCCAGTAGTGGAGAACTGAGCTGTCTGTGACATACCACGACATACACTACAAGCATCACAGCTAGAAATGAGAACCAGTTTGGAATTAAAAGAGAAGTCGGTGGCATCTACAGTCTATGGCATACTGACAGTAACAAGGCAAAGTAGCATGGCAAGAGTCATGGTATTTGCAAGGAGGGGGCTCTTTGAGATCCTAGACACAGAAGTCAGAAGTATTATTCGGTGACACCTCAGTATTGACCGTAGGCTCTCTTCTCTCTTTCCCCCAATCCAAGTGCCTGGAGAGCTGGATGTTTGTGAATATTCTTTCACACAATTGCATTTTATCATTAGCTACATCCTTATAGAATTATGATAGAGCTTGAACAGTGTACACATGTAGCTGTTTTCTCCACTCTAGAGTACCTCTAAAGTCATTTCTCCAAAAGGTCACCACAACTTCAACTTCTAACATGTAGTGGTTGCTTCTCACTCCTGTCCTAGTTGTCCCCTTTGAGGCATTTATACTGCTGAGCATAACCACTCCTGTTGAAAATACAGCCCCTCCACCATCTTCTATCACACCTCTTAGTCTTTCTTCTGCGCACACCTTCCAGGTGGGCTTCCCCTAAGTTTCCACTCTTGTCCACCACTCCCCTAATTTGGTTCACTAAGTGTCAATGGTTTTATCTCCAAATGTCCACCATATCCATCTACTCCACTCCATTCACACAACAGGCTTCATTCATCATTATTTTCTGGGACCATTTGCTTTTAGTTAATTCTTTCCTCCTTCTAAGCTATTCTTTATACTGATCTTTCTAAAATAGACATTTCTAATCATGACACTTCATGATTTAAAATAATAGAAGCTATGGTTCAAACTGAAAGTCGAGGTCCTGTCATTCTTAGGCCTGGCCTCCATCCCCAGCCTTGTGTTCCATCATTCTGTGCTACAACCAGCCACATGTCCCTCATGTCCCTAATACACTACACTCAGCCCTTGGTTCATACTGCCCATCTGCCAAGATTATTTCTTCTGCTTTCTTTACGAGGCAAGCCCTCCTTGAAAGCCCGGCTTGCTGCCTCCTTTCTAAAGCCTTTCTCAAATCAGCACCACTGCCCGCCTCCTGCAGCTGCAATATGTTGTGCATAGCTCTATGATAACCACTTTCACATGGTGCTAGCCTCTCTTACATTTCTCTCCCTTGATGAATTACAAATGCCTCAAGAACAGGAACTATAACATATTTATCTTAGTATTTCCAGCACTTAGCATGGTGTCCAAAACATAAATGCTAGACATAACTATTTACTGACTAAGGTTGATGTTCCACTTCCAATTCTTCAAGACATGTATAGAGGAAGTCACAAAAAATGGGATCAGAATGCAGAGCCAAAAGTCTAGCAAACTTACATCATTTCTTTTAAATCTAGACAAGTTGTTCCACAACTGTGCCCTCTATCCTCCTTACCCCAATCAATCCCTAATGGACAAAGCTGTCACATGTAAAAACCCCTATAGTATTCCCAGCTCTAAAAAAAAAAAAAAAAAAGGTAAAATCCATAGAGCCTGTTGCAATAAACTGTTGCTCACATGCATCACAAGGACAGGTTGTCAGAATGCGGCCAACGGAATGTGCAGCAAGGGGAGGAAGCTATACCTAATAATCATGTTACAAAGACAGGAAAGCTAAGAGAGAAGAATCCACTTAATTCTCCCTCATGTGTTTGCTTAGCTGCCCTTAAAGCCGGGATGAGCAGCATGGAAGAAAGTTACATACACCAAGGAGAAAAGAGCAAATCATTGACATTTACCAAAGTCAAGAATCCCTGTTGGCTACACATGCCTTTATTCAGATCTTAACCTTTGCTGGGAGGCTGAGAAAAAAATTTAATTCTAAGGTAGAGTAGTTTACATTATTTCATCATGAAATATAATTACATATCAAAAGGCAGGCTATTCCTTGAAAGAAAATGTAATTTTTCAGCCAGTACTGATAAAATCAAACTTGGTTAGTCATGACGATAAAAATTACGATAATAGTGAACATCTCATAAGGACACATGTCAGAAACTATTCTAAGCATTTTTTTATAAATAGCTCATTTATCACAGCTTTATCAAGTGGATGCCATCATTATCTTTGTTTTACAGATTAGGAAACTGAGGCACAGAGGGATTAAATGCTTAGTGAAGGTCACACCAACAATGAGCCGCAGAGCTAGGATGTTTACCCAGGTGATCAACTCCAAACCTTGAGTTCCTAATCACTAAACCATCAGCTTCACGGAACCCGAACTCCCAGGCTTTGATTTAGCACCTGGTAGCTCTCTAACCTGGAGCCAGTTTCAGAACTCCTCTGAACCTCAGTTTCCTCATCTTTAAAATGTAGACACTATTATTTCCCCTGGGAGCTACAGTGAGAACTGTGAGTGTCTAGACTAGCTTGGGGCCTGATACGTAATAGGACTTTAATAAATATTCATTTTTTCCACCCTTTTCTCTTTAATCTTTGAAAATGAGTTCATATAATAAACAAAGAATGTGCCACAGTAAAATTCAGTAAGCATTTCATAGATTTTTAACTAAAAAAGCCAATAAAACTAATCTAGCCAGTAAAGGAAAACCTATTTCTTTTCAACCAATAATATTACCCACCACACGCTTAATAAACAGAGTCAGATATTGATGGACAAATGTATGTCTCTTTAGAAATCAGTAAGACAATTGAGAAGACACATTAAGTATTGGGGGTTCCTGGGATATTGAAATAAATACTATTTTTGTGAGTTGATGAAGTTTAGATGGCATTGGCAGGCCCAAGCCCAGCTTCACAGCAGAGTGGAGAGATTTAATATCCAAGGTTTGATATTCCCCGCCAGTAAGTTATACTTTAATTCCTCCAGGTCCTCTGAATGATACTGGATTTATAAGAACACTAAATAACTTGGGCTAAATCCCGAAGATTGAAAAAGGCAAACTTAAATCTGTAACTAGGATGACTGTTTCCTTCACATCATAAAAGATGATACATATTCTTCCCAATGCCTCCCCACTTCTTTGAAAATGAAATTAACACAGGTCATGAGCAAATGGCTTACACAGACTCTAGACACCCCTCCTCCAAAACGCCTCTTAAAGACACAGCCGTCCTATGACAGAATCTTTTACTTGAGGCCACCAGTCCTTTGGCAGGGTAAAATGCATCCAGCAGAATATGGATGGCTGATACTGCTCCCAGAATGACTGTCTACCCCCGGATTCCCTATTGACATCTGCCAAACGACTGTGCTTACTCTAAACTTAACGGGCCTTAAAAAGACCAAAATGTTATTTCTTTTAGAACCATATTTAGCAGCTGTTTTGTTCGGTTTCAGCCCTAACTGACAAGCATATGCTTACAAAAGCAAAACAGAACAAAGAAAACACGAACAGTAGGAGAACTCTCCAAATTTATCTTGAGCCTTCAGGCTTTTCAACACCATCTTCGAAAGAACAGCACTAGGAAGCTGCTGAGTCAACCACCCCGGGATTCTGGTTCATGCTGCACTCACAGCCAGGCAAGGTCCCTCAAAGGTAACTTTTGACTTTCACTTCCCCTCTTCTGAAGCAGTAGAGGTTTCCAGAGTCAAAGGTCTTGCTTTACACAGTAAGATGTATTCAATCCCTGACTGCTCCCTGGCACCTCCGTAGCCATCTACTGTGTGTTGTGCACTGTCCAAGGTAGAGGCAGTGGGTACATGGCCCCTGCTTCCTGGCACTTCCAGTCTAAGGAAGGAAACAGGCACGAGCAAATCACTACACGTACACAGTGATTACATCATCATAATGGCAAGCAGCATATGAGAAAAGGTGCTCCAAGAGTATTGATCCAAGAGATCTGGAATATAGCCCAGAAGCTTATCTTCATTAACCTGCTGGCCCAAAGAAGGCATCTCAAGTGGAATAGATAATTCAAGTAAAAAACATAAATACATAGCTAGAGAGAGGGAGTGAGCTAGGGAAAATACTGATGGCTGATTTTTCTTACTTGATCCTCAGTGCAGGACAAATTAAACTATGCAAACCTATCACAGGATCCATCCAAAACAGTTAGGGCTCAGTTCTGGATTCCACGCCTTACTAGTGTTCGTTGTCCCCTTTGTCCCCTTCCAGTTTTTTTTTTAATCTGTAATTTGGGAAAATGGCCCTTGGCCTGTGTCTTTACAGTGTTGCATCCCGTGTGTGACTGTTCTAGGTAACTCCCCAGCTCCCCATGTCAAGCATCATCATTTGGGAAGGGCTGTCCCGAGTGTAGGCTGACGCCAGGATGTCATCTCCTCCAATAGAGCAGTTCCTGGCTAGTATGGGTATCCTCTTACCCATACTAGCTCCTCAATGACCAGTCAGATCCTGGCAGAATCAAAACATAGTCACAGCCAAGCCTCCAGGAACTGACCCTCGATACTGGGAGCTTCCAGTTTGGCTTTCATCTCTCAGGGCAGGGAGACTGGAACCTTCTCATCTGATTGATTTGCAGTCTGCTTAGTTTCACCTGCTAATAATGTGCAGCACCCAGAAGAGACACTGCTTGTAATCCCCCTGCTCAGCTGCTTTACTCAAGACCCTGTAGCTCCAGCCTGTCCTCACAAAGGCAGCCTTGAGAACTGGATTTGAAACATTACTCCTTGGATTAATAGCTACAAGACCTTAAGCTGTCCAATAAGCTATAATAGACATTATCGCGGCCATTGGGATAGGCTATCGCATGTGCGCTTTGCATACATTTTCACACTTCATCCTTATAGCAACCTGGGAAATAGGTATTACTAACCCCAATATTCAGATAATAAAACTAAGGCTTCAAGGAATTCAGTAACTTGCCTAAGATTAAACAGTAAGTGGTAGCAACAGCAGCCAAGACCAGACTGTAAAGGTAAAAA
The DNA here is from genome assembly GCF_049354715.1 of Callithrix jacchus. Taxonomy (NCBI): domain Eukaryota; kingdom Metazoa; phylum Chordata; class Mammalia; order Primates; family Cebidae; genus Callithrix; species Callithrix jacchus. The sequence continues at coordinate 15,674,973 of NC_133518.1, read as the reverse complement.
TACCTCTCATGGAGGATAGTTCTGAGAATCCAAAACATATGTAAAACATTTAGCACAATCCATGGCAGTGCTTAATAAATAATGGCTACTGACGTAATGCTGTTGCTAGTGGTATTATGAAAAGTTTCCCAAGGTGATGACAAAATTGGTATGTAGTAAAGCCAGGATTCAAATCCAGGTATTTTGAATCCAAGTCCATTATTTCTCATTTCTCTACAAATGACCAGTGCTGAAATTAACTTGGGTTTACAGGGATGCTCAAGGCCTTGCGGATTAACAACGGAGCCAGAGAATGGGCAGTGACCTCAGGCCAGGCCACCACAACCAACCACGTGGCTGGGAACATTGAAGTTGTCTATACCATGGTTACTTGGTGTCCCTGCGTCTTATCAGAGCCAGAAGCCCCACAGAGGGAGAGCAAACAGGCTCAGATTTCTGTCTGAAGCTAGTTTCTTCTTTTGCTACTTTGCCATTAGCTAGGATGAATGCTAATTACTTTAAGCTAACCAATTAATTGGCAGTGAGAGGCAGTATAACATAACAGTGAAAACCACAGACTACAGCCAAAAGCCTGAGTCGAATCCCAGCTTCATCACGTACTAGCTATGTGACCTTGGGCATGTTATTTAATCTTTCTATGTCTGTTTCCTCAACTATAAAATAGTGATAATGGTAATATTCACTTTGCCAGATTATTTGGTACAATAATTAATATATATAAAATGGGGAAAGCAATATCTAGCATATTGTAAGTGCCTGAAAAGTGTTAAAATTCTTTACTCAAGGAAGAATAACTTCTTTATTCCAAGAATGAATAACTTCTATTGGTTTTGTTCACTGCAGTATTGATCGTGACTGGGGCATCAGAGATACTCAATAAATATCATCTGGAAGGAGCGAGTCTTTGCATCACCAGTTCTACCACCGACAGCCATCAATGCCGTGAGCTCTCTAACACTTGCAGCAAGGATTTCTGAGATCATATCAATAAAATCTCTACATATTTTACAGAAGAGCAAAGAGAGGCCAGATAGGCTCTATATACTTATATAATTACAGGTTTCTCCAACAAGAGAGTTTAGGTGATTTGTCTGAGGTCTCATCCTAGTTAGTGGCAGAGTTAAATCAAGACCTGTGTCTTTTGACTTCTAGTTTTTCCTTCCGTTTGATTTAACTCTTTGATAAACCAATGGAATTACACATTGCCTTTCAAAAAGTGGGCCTGGAAGGGAAGGAAACAGGGACAGTAGGTGAGATGGGCAGGCACCGCTGTTCTGTTGCAAAATCTAGATTTCTGGGTTAAGAAATCCATTTCATTCATTTCCAGCGCTGATGTAACACGATTTAGCACACTACGTCACATGCATATATATGAGCATAAAAGATAAATAAAATTTTCAAAGTATATTTTTCTCAGTTCACAGACTTAGCATATTCATACTCATAGTTAGCTCAGTTCCAAATTATTTCCTTTCAGATGAAAACACAGAATTTTATATAACTTGATTACCTCCCTGCTTACACTGGATAAATACATATATTCAATTAAGAACAGAAAACTAGAAAGAGAACAACCAAAGGACTTCTTGTAACACCGACTTGAATATTGCTTCTGATTTTGGTGCATGGAATAGCTATTTTAATCCTTTGTCAGCTGTTGGGATTCACTGGCCAGCCCTTCTCATGCTTCCTGACCCGAAATTCCTGAGTCGCGACTACAAACCTGCTTGTGCACACAAGGAATGCATAAGCCCCAACTGTATGTTCAGAGACTATTTTCTGTTTCTGGTTTTGTTTTGTTTTTTTGGGAGGGGGCTTGCTCTGTTGCCCAGGCTGGAGTTCAATGCAATCTCTACCTCCCAGGTTCAAGTGATTCCCCTGCCTCAGTGTCCTGTGTAGCTGGGACTATGGGCACAAACCACCACACCCGGCTAATTTTTTGTATTTAGTAGAGATAGGATTTCATGTTTCATGTAGGCTGGGATGGGCTTGATCTCTTGACCTGTGATTCACCCGCCTCAGCCTCCCAAAGTGCTGGGATTACAGGCATGAGCAACCGTGCAGGGTCTCAGAGACTGTTTTCTAACACATCCTAAGTCAGAGAAAGGCACACCAACTCCATAAGGCAGGCTAAGAAAATTCTTGGCCAGGCACGGTGGCTCACACCTATAATCCCAGCACTTTGGGAGGCCAAGGCAGGTGGATCACGAGGTCAAGAGATCGAGACCATCCTGGTCAACAAGGTGAAAGCCCGTCTCTACTAAAAATACAAAAATTAGCTGGGCATGGTGGCATGCACATGTAGTCCCAGCTACTCGGGAGGCTGAGGTAGGAGAATTGCTTGAACTCAGGAGGCCGAGATCGCGCCATTGTACTCCAGCCTGGGTAACAAGAGCAAAACTCTGTCTCAAAAAAAAAAAAGTTCTTCAGGGTACTAAGTCACAAGGCAGATTTTGGACAAGGATAACTATCTCCATCTCCAGGAATTTTTCTCAGCTCTCCTAAAGTCTTTTAAAAAACACACATGCAAGTTGCTCTAAAGGTCCATATGCACTAAATCCACCACGACCCCCAACCTGGTCCCTTCCCTCCCATCATCAGGTTGTTGCAGAGATTATATCGCTGTTTGGGAAAATGTACCATACAGTTTACAAAGATTTGCAAACATGGGATTCTTCCAGACCTGTCAGGACAGGGTAACTTTCCAGTATTTCCAGCCACACGAGGTGGAAATGATGGGAACCAGACTAGCAAATATTTGGCCTTTTGCCTTTTTGAAGATGCTTAGATGAAAAAAAAAGATAGCAACCGCAGGAGTTGGACTTTAAAGACAAGAGCTGGTTACCTAAATAATTAAGAAAGATTAGAAAACACTTCAAGGTTCTATTTTGGAAGAAGAGCCTTAGCAAGACCATTCCCCCAAGATATTCATTTACTACCTGCTAACAACAGGCCAATGACATGTTATTTGCTTGAAAGCATTTTCAACAGTGCTTTCTACACCTATAAGCAACCATGAATTTGACCAAAGGCAGAGGTAAAACTGGCAAGAGGAACCGAACGCTACTCTAAACTCTACTCTAATGGGAGTACGAGACCCCCTTTACCAGTTACCTACCTGGCCCGACCCCTCTTCACAGTCCAGGGAGCTCCCTTCTTTGCCCTTTTGCACAGGGAACCACTGATGAGGGCAAGAGTTGTGTGCACTGAAAGGGACAGGGTTAATGCCTTTTGACCAACGGCCCGGGACTTTTCTACGAGTAGCCAAATACTGGCTGGTTGATTAGATCATCTGTTACTCTTGCATTACCAGAGAAGGGTGGGGAGATGGCCCAGAGCCATGTAGGAACAGCCAGGAACCCAACAACAGCTACCTGGGCAGGGGCCTGTCATCTGGCAGAGGTACAAACCAATCTTAGTCCATCATTGGTATCACCAGTAATGGTGCAGATGGCTGGATAATACCAACTCTTATAAATCGCATACGGATGTAAATCACAGGGCTTCATTTGCATCTATTTTTTTCAAGGCTTTTATCTCTATAGCTAGGCCACCATAAAGAACATACAAGTTTGTTTGCTTGCTTATTAGTTTTGCAAGGCAGATAATATTTTGTAATGGGGGCTTTATACCATCTGTTCAAGGATCTTAACGCTTATTGGCAGACTTAAGGAGCTAAAGCCAATCCTTTTGTCCCTCCAGATTCCCATGGCTGTTAATTTCCACTGTCAAATAAGTTTGGGAACACTCGGTTAAAAAGATCAGCAGGTTAGGGGTTTCTTTACTGCAAGGCCTCTCAAAGCTTTTAATGTGTTAATGTACCCTGCGAATCTCCAAAACAAAGCAAAGCTTTTCACATTTTCCAAACTTGTCTGGCCACAGAACACTCTTTGAGGAAACTTTGCATCTCCTCTAAGCACTGACATTCTGTGGTACATAGAATGGAAAATGAGAGCGTATAGAGCAATCTTTTCTGTCGATCCCACTTAAACTGAAGCTTGCATCTTAAGTTACTGTAACAGAGATGGATCAGTGCCACCCAATATTCATTCTCCCCTTGCTCCTTAACACAAATTCCAATTTTATTTGGGAGGCAATGCACCCAGCTCAAAATATACATGTCCTAGTCCCACTGAAGCTAGGAGTGAATACCTGACTAAATTCTGGCCAATGATATGTAAGCAGAATTATTGTGTGGGGCATTCAGAAGGGCTGCTCACATGGAGCTCACTTAGCTTGGAAAGGGTTCCTCTGTCTTCCTCCCTCTCCTTCCTGCTGCCTGGAATGCAGATGTAATGGCCAGAACACTACAGCCATTTCTGATCCTGAGGTGAATTTAAGAATGGAAGCCTTGCCCGGGTGCGGTGGCTCAAGCCTATAATCCCAGCACGTTGGGAGGCCGAGGAGGGTGGATCACAAGGTCAAGAGATCGAAACCATCCTGGTCAACATGGTGAAACCCCGTCTCTACTAAAAATACAAAAAATTAGCTGGGCATGGTGGCGCGTGCCTGTAATCCCAGCTACTCAGGAGGCTGAGGCAGGAGAATTGCCTGAACCCAGGAGGCGGAGGTGGCGGTGAGCCGAGATCGCGCCATTGCACTCCAGCCTGGGTAACAAGAGCGAAACTCCACCTCAAAAAAAAAAAAAAAAGAATGGAAGCCTTATTCTCAGATTGTTATAGCAGTACAATAAAATGATCCTATGCCTTTGACGAACATGGAGCTACCACGCCACCACTGAACTGCCGATGTCTGAACTTCTTTATCTTGAAAGAGAAACAAGCTTCTATTTTCCTTAACTCACCAATATTTTTAGTTTTCTGTTTGATGCAGCTGAAATCTACTTGATTTACTTTGAGGTTTACTGTTCAGATGTTTTTATTAATTTATGTTTAACTAACAGTCCTTCTTTAAAGTATTCTTCTCCATCAGCCTTTTGATCTTTGGTAAAGGTGGCAGTCTCTACGGTTGTTGCATAAATGTTCTATTTCTCCTCCTGCAGGCATGTTATAGGATGGCACTTCCCTACCCCTCTTGAAGCCAGATGGAACCCCATGATTTACTTTGGCTAATGAAGTGTGCATGGAAGTGATGTTCCACTTACAGATGGAATATTTGATTGAAAGTTCAAATCATTGTGTTGACTGTGGAAGCATATGTGGACATGATGCCTCCATTAGTCTGGCACTTAGGTAGCTGATGAATAGAGTCCTCTACTGATCCACCCTGGGCATGTGACATGGTCAAGAAATAAACTGTAGTTATATAAAGCCTCTAAGATGCTGTGTTCCCATATCCTACCCTACTTTACTCTGACAGAAAGAACAGAAAAGACCGAAAAGTGACGGTCATAATCATAGTGTATAATGCTTTGTAACTTTTGAAACAATATATGAGAAGAACTGCTTCACGCTGATATCTCCCATGCCCCAGACATTATGCAGGGTATTTTGCAAAGGTTATTTTATCTCATCTCTGCACCAATCCTGCGAAGGAGATTGTTCACAAGAGGAAAAAAAAAAAAAAGTAAGGCTACAAGAGCCTCCAATGCCAAAACATACCTTCCCCGCACTGTCTCCCAGCTGCAACATCTGAAGGCAGCCCCCAGAAACAATAAAATCTCTTACAAAGCTAGCTGATGATACAAGGATAGGGAAAGACCAGAATTTTTAAAATGTGCCTACCTTCATAAGGCTGACTGTACCTATGGCGTCAACCAGATCGTGCTGGAGCTTGTGGTTTGGACCCCACTGAGGGTGACAGCATTGGAAGTCCTTAACTGCTCATTTTCGAGGACCTTTCAACTCAAAACCTGCTTTTGAGCCACTGTCAAGGTAACCTAGCAGCTGAGAATAACTAATTGGGCAACATTCTCTGACTGCTGGCATGAACGGCTATAATCTCAGCATCACTGTGGCAACCTGACTGGAATGCTGGTTATTCACACAAAGAAAAACCGGTCTCCATTCGACCAGAATTGCGTTTTGTCTTTGTTCTACTTTTCTCATTACAAGTTGCTACTGAAGGAATAATACTTCCTTTAAGAAGAATGTGTATTACTGGTCTGTGCAAAAGCAGCATTTTCTTAGCCCCCAAAATATTTGGGAAGTGGGGGAAAAGTAATATATCCTTCATTGCCACAGGCAAAGAGACTATTAAGAAAGCTCTATATAAACAATGGTAAAAGTCATGTTGGAGTAATTCTGTGACCTTTTAGCCAGGCCACAGGATTCTATGGAGATGTCAACGGTGCAACGTGGGCAATGGATGACGAATTACTAGATTACATTCAATCAAGCGATGCACATTTCCTGAGCACCTACAATGTGCCATCATAGACATTCTCCTCCCAGGGGTTCCCCTGTCTACTCTGCTCTCCCATCCAATCTCAGGCTTCTTTTTTTTTTTTTTTTTTTTTTTTTTTGAGACAGGGTCTTGTTTTGTCAGTGCAATAGTGCAATCTCTGCTCACTGCAGCCTCCGCCTCCCAGGTTCAAGCAATTCTCCTGCCTCAGCCTCCTGAGTGGCTGGGACTACAGGCGCGTGCCACCACCCCCAGCTAATTTTTGTATTTTTAGTAGAGATGGGGTTTCACCATGTTGGCCAGGATGGTCTCGATCTCTTGACCTCGTGATCTGTCCACCTTGGCCTCCCAGAGTGCTGGGATTACAGGCGTGAGCCACTGCGCCCGGCCCAATCTCAGCCTCCCTTTAAAGCTACAGTACACCTCTCCCCATGCATCAACTACAGCCACCTGCTCAACATTTTCAGAAAACGTTCCGTACACCCTGCATTCTGTGTCCTTGTTCCCTTTTAGTTCTTGCTATCCATAAAGTCCTTTGGTCCCATCTTTGTCAGTCAAAGTCATACCAGTCTTTTGAGGTCCTACTCAAATCATAGTTCCTACCTAAGTTCCTCCCATTACACTCCATTAGAGTAAATTCCACATTAAGCTACCTCCCAAAGATCACTTTGAACGCATCTGTCTTACTGCACTAAGGCAACTCTCCAGGGAGCAAGATCACCGTTTGAATAAGCCTTTACCACTTCCAGTTGTGTTACCTTTGAAAAATTACCCAATCTTTTAGAGCCAAAGTCTCTTCACCTATAAACAGCATGCTACAGAGACTGCACCCGTGACCATCCAACTTACTTGGGAACCTTGTTACAAATGCAGAAACTGGGGCCCTGCCCAGACCTACTGCATCAGGATTAATATTCCCAAGTTATTTCAAAGCATGTGAATGGTACGAAAGTATGATAAAACCTACCCAGCAGAGGTATGTTGAGAATGAGGGGAAATTCACAGAAAACATCCAACAGGGAGTCTAACACATAAAGACACTCACTCCATGAGGAAACTACCACTCTTTACATCCAATACATGTATGGTAAGTTGAACTGTTTGGTGTTTTACAGGATTCAGATATTTATGGCATGAGCTGATCTCAAGCAGCATGTCAAATTAGTAAAAATAGATTAAAATACATGAAATATAAATGAAGAAAAGCAAAAAAAACTGTGCTTTAGAAGAGTACATGACTGAAAATGACTTCATCATTTATATTTTTTCTGATGTTGAACAAGGCCTCTAAAATGTTTTAGCTTTTGGTTTCTTTTCCTATCAAATAGAAATAATCAAGGCATCCTGCCTGCCCCTCAGAGTTGAACTAAAGTTATATTAAAGTTCAAATGAGCTAAAGAGAATGAAAGAGTTTTGCCAAATACAAAGAAATCATTAAGTTAGTGTTTATCAATTAACACTAAAATACGACATACCCATCACAAACTGAGCTCATGCCCAAGGGTGGCCGCCCATGAAGGGTATGTAGAGGTCAAAATGGTACATTAAGGCCACTGGTTTAAGGATGGAGTTTTAGTGGAAAGAATGAAGAGTGAGCCAAAGGGGACAGGTGACTCTGCCTTCTCAGTGGGCTGATGACTGAGGTATCTACTGCTTTGAAAACACTGGGATGGGAGTAGGAAGGGACACCAGCTGGGTCCTAGAAGAAAAAAAATTCACAGCAAACCCGGGGCCCTCTCAGCACTAGGGCTTACAAGAGAACCCAGAAGAGAGTCTTATGATTGTCAAGGCAGAAGCCTGAGACTAGATGGAGGTGTGTGGCAGCCACTCCGATGAGGAACACACAGGAAACATTTGCGGCAGGAACCTGTCCATCATCCATGTCTCAAGAACCCTGCTCTAGAAAGGAGAAAGGATGGAGTTTGGGATTTCTGCTCTCACAAGCCAGACAGGCAGAACACAATGTAAATGCAAAGAGGGTTCAGACAGGTGGGAGATCGATAACGAACAGACACAGTCAAGGAGCGCTGAATGGAAAAGGTGGGCACCAAGCTAGACTTTAAAATAGCAGCAGGATTTGGGTATGCACACAGAGATATCAGTAGAGGGATAAACTTGCTTTGTTAACAGTATTATTTTAAAAGAACACATGTTAATTGCATGTATCATTTCTGTCAGAAATGATGGAAGGAACAACCTATATCACTTATAGGACAGCATATGCGTTCAGCAAACTTTAAAGCTTTTCTAGAAATCATGATTCCATAAGCATTTCATAAGGAAAATGGGTTTTAGGTATTGAACAAACCGGAAAACATGCATGGGATCAAGAATATACGTTATTCATTATTTTAAACAAAATGCTGTTTGAGACCTCACTACTCCCAGGCAAATGAACAAATACATAAATTACCCTGATGAAATAACTTGTTAATATCCGTATTCCCCACTCAACTACACTCCCGCTCCTTCCAAAGCCGGGGCTGGGCTCCCTTCATGTTAATATCTCCAGCTACGTGCAGAATACCTAGGCCAGAGGGGACACATCATAAATGTTGGTTAAGTCAATATTTTACCAATATCAACAACAAGAAAATATTTATAAGTTGTTCTTTACTTTTTCCTGATGAAATAAATAACTACGAGAGAGATGAATGCATGTATCTTCACATCATTAAGATACAAATATACATTCCTCTGAGAGGACCAGCTGGGTCCCAGAGAATCTGTGAAGCTGCATTCAACCACGCATATCTTTGTGAAAAGCCTATTTTCCATAAAAACTTTGGATTTGGTGGCATTTTTTAATATGTTAAATTAAACTTGAATAAGATTGTATCACGTTTAAAAAGAAAACACAAAGATGCTAACAAATTTCAGGTTTGCAGTGGAGGTTTCTCAGTCAGTCTACCAGTATCTCTAGGGTTTCCAATTTCCTCTTCTTCACCAAGGGATGTTTTGATAAAGACATTCAGAAGTGTATTGTTCGCCTATACCATTTTTAACCCTAATTTTCAAACACAATAAATGCTTCTTATTTCACCTCTCCTCATTCAGAATTTGCAATTGCTGAAATTAGAGCTGAATGGAAGTTTAATTGTCAATCTTCCATATAGAATAGATTTCAAGAAAAGTAATAATATAAAAAAGGAAATCTTATTTTTAAAAATCTTCAGTCAAGCCTCATTCACATCCATTCACTTGCTAGTTACAATTAGACATCAAAGCCAGTGTTCTCTATTAAAGCTGGTGTTCGAGGACTTCTGTTGAAAACCTTTGCTACTCCAGGGTTTCTCTGTTATTGTCTAAATCTAAAAGGGAATAAGATCCTTCACAAATTATTATTGCCTTACTTTTCATCAATATAATATGTCCCTGCTCCTCCCAATTCTCTGGATTAGTGAGGTTTTTCTGTGAGGCAAATAATAGAGCAATTCTATTTCTTAAACAGAGAGATGGTCACACTGGTGCTAATTAAATAAGGTGAGTAGGTTTGTTTTGTGCCACTTTACAATTAAAAAGTTTGAAAAAATTATTTAATAATTAATAGGACAGTTTCAATTTAGAAGAATGAGGAAATAGATATAAGCAACTCAACAATTAAAATATTAGTTCCGTGTCTTAGGAGTGGTTCAAAGCTCAGAAATGAAGGCCTACTTAAGAGCCAGTAGAGGTAAGTGTCTCTTGCTACTGCAGAAATGCTCACTCTTAATTACTGAATTCCACTCAGTAGTTAACCGTACTGTAGTACAATGCTAACAACATAATGGTAGAAGAGAGAGCCTCTCCTACATTGAGATGCCAGTGTTTGCCAGTGTGTGTAACTAAAGCATGCCAACAGCCACAGCTCCCAAACCTAAAACCAGCTCTCACATCTTCCACACTTTGTTTCAGATCTTTCTGGGGATAGTTCTTTCAAACACCCCTCTCATGTTCCCTCTCAGCCGTTATATTCAAATACTTTTATGAGATAAGAAACGTAAAGAGTATGTGTTTGGGAATATTTTTAGGAAGAGGTGGATTTTGTGCAGCTGATTTATTTTTTAGTATACTTTAAATTCTGGGGTACACGTGCAGAATGTGGAGGTTTGTTATATAGGTATGCATGTGCCATGGTGGTTTGCTGCATCCATCACCCAGTCATCTACATTAGGTATTTCTCCTAATGCTATCCCTATCCTAGCCCCTCACCCACCAACAGGCCCCAGTGAGTTATGTTCCCCTCCCTGTGTCCATGTGTTCTCATTGTTCAACTCTCACTTATGAGTGAGAACATGTGGTGTTTGGGTTTCTGTTCTTCTGTTAGTTGAGCAAGAATGATGGTTTCCAGCTTCATCCAAGTCCCTGTAAAGGACATGAACTCATCCTTTTTTATGGCTGCATAGTATTCCATGGTGTATATGTGCCACATTTTCTTTATCCAGTCTATCCTTGATGGGTTTTTGGGTTGGTTCCATGTCTTTGCTATTGTAAACAGTGCCACAATAAACATACGTGTACATGTGTCTTTATAACAGAATGAGATTTTATTCTATTACAAATGGAAGGCTGGGTTAAATAGTATTTCTAGTTCTAGATCCTTGAGGAATAATCACACTGTCTTCCACAATAGTTGAACTAATTTACACTTCTACCAACAGTGTGAAAGCATTCCTATTTCTCTACATCCTCTCCAGCATCTGTTGTCTCCTGACTTTTTAATGATTGCTATTCTAACTGGCGTGAGATGGTATCTCATTGTGGTTTGGTAACTCATTGATTTGAGTTTCTCTAATGAGCAGTGATGATGAGCTTTTTTTCATGTTTGTTGGCTGTATAAATGTCTCCTTTAGAGAAGTGTCTGTTCATAGCCTTTCCCCACTTTTTGATGGGGATTTTGTTTCTTGTAAATTTTTTTTAAGTTCTTTGTAGATTCTAAATATTAGTCCTTTGTAGATTCTAAATATTAGTCCTTTGTTGACATATAGACCAATGGAACAAAATAGAAGCCTCAGAAATAATGCCACACATCTACAACCATCTGATCTTTGACAAACCTGACAAAAACAAACAATGGGGAAAGGATTCCCTGTTTAATAAATGGTGTTGAAAAAACTGTCTAGCCATGTGCAGAAAGCTGAAACGGGATTCCTTCCTTATGTCTTATACAAAAACTACCTCAAGATAGATTAAAGACTTAAATGTGAGACTTAAAACTATAAAAATTCTAGAAGAAAACATGGCAATACCATTCAGGACATAGGCATGGGCAAAGACTTCATGACTAAAACACCAAAAGCAATGGCAACAAAAGCCAGAATAGACAAATGGGATCTAATTAAACTAAAGAGCTTCTGCACAGCAAAAGAAACTATCATCAGAGTGAACAGGCAACCTACAAAATGGGAGAAAATTTGTGCAGCTAATTAAGTCAAATAATGAATTAAGAATAATGACAACAATTGAAGTGAAAAATCTGTGTCATTACAGTAAACTTTCTCTCTTGAATAGAACGATTTGGCTTAAACGAAAGCCACCTGTAAGCACTATGAATTTCAAACCATTAGGAGTGAGGCATAGGAAGTTTCTATTCAGCACTGGCAAAGAATATTAGTTCTCCCCTTTGCAGTGTCTTACAGGTAAAGATACTGATTCTACATTCTCAGGAGAAATTTGCTGTTAAAATGGCCTAGAGGTTCAGAATGTGGACTCCAGCAGAACTAAAGTAATGACTGCATAATCAGAAAAATATAGATGAGCAAGGAGTGGGGGTGTGAAGAGCAGATCTTTCCAAAGAAAGATTCCTGTCAGTCAATGAATTGACTCTTTAATGTGTTTATTTTACTTTACCATCTCCAGGAGTGATATGAAATAATTAAACAGCCTGTATGTATTTTGGTGTTTTCCATTTACCTGGAAGTACTCAATACAGAGATTGGCCTGGGGCAGAGCTGGCATGACTGCCCTCAGCTTCCAGTTCTAGTGCTGTCTTATCCCTCCTAACCAATTTCCTCTGGGCAGAGATGTCTCTTGACTTGCTGGAAATGAACGGATCTTACTTTACCCAAGCACCCACCACAGAAAGGCCTGGCCTAGAATCTCATTTTCATAACACATAACAACTTCCCATTGACACATGTTACTGAATAGATACTCTTCTGAAAATGTTAGGGGGCTCTAAGAAGTAATACAAAGCACACTTTAAAATGTGTAACTTACATGTTTTTAAAATTAGGTATAAAAAGATACAAAGAGCACTGGCCATTGCAGAAAACATTTCAGTTCAAAATTCAGGTCCTGCCACTTATTAGCTATGTGACTGAGCAATCTATGTTAATTGTTGAGTTTCCTAATGTCTTGGGAATGAACCGTCTCCTACATAAGGTGACTTCTTCCCTACTGCTTCAGCACACACATAGGCATCCTTATACACACACTACCTTCGTGTTCTACTCGAACTGCTTCAGTTAGATCTGTTCACAAACAACTTCCTTAAAAACTGATTTTCACCTCCAAATCAGAGTAAGCATCGTGTACACAAAGCCCTTCCTAAAACCCATTTCCTCCTCCACAGCAGAGCTTAGTTGCTTCTCCTTTGTGTTCTCACAGTATTTGACTATGGAACTTGCCATGTATTGTAACTATGAGTTTAAGTGCCTAACTCCACCTATGGACTGTAAGCTACTTGAAGTATATACAGTTTCTGAATTTTATTGGTATCTGTAGTTTATTAGCAGTATCAAAACTGACAGTAAGTTCTCAGGAAGTGTTACACGAAGGAGTTAATTAATAGCAGGCTTCATTTCTTGTATACTTACTATGTGCTAAGCACTTACATGCATTTTCTGTAATCCTGACATGAACTCTCTAAGGTGTTAAAATACATTCGTATTTTAATTTTGTAGATGAGAAAACTGAGTCCCCAAAACAGCAAATAAGTGATTAAAGTCAGGATTTGCCCGACCTCCAATCTACTCACAAGGGATCTAGTACAGCCACCTGGCACTTATTAAGTCCTCAAAAATGTCATCATTTTTTATTTTTTTCAGAAAATAATGGGAATGTGACTTCTGCATTGGAAGTACCAGAAACTGTGTCCGTTGGTGTTGGTTAACACTATTAGAAAAATTGATACAAAAAGCTGATTTTGCCAAATTCTGTGTCAGCGTTCATAAACAGATTTTTCCAAAAGATATTTTCTGAGTGCCTGCTCTATGCCAGTTCTGTACTGTACACTGAGAATCAATGGATAAAAAGTCCAGACCCCAGTCTCAAGGAGCAGACACCACGAGGTACCAACATTTGTGGAGCACTTGCTCTGGAAACTTCAGAATGCCTGGGAGGACATTTTCTTAATGGACTGATGTTACATGCCCATTAAGCCTATCATTAGGGGATCTATGAATCATTTAACAGAACATAGAGTAGTCTGTTCCGTGCCATGTATGTGGCCACAGAAGATTCTTTTAGGAAGATAATGTCCTCCATTTGCCAATGTTGGTGTTACAATTGAAGTGCAGCCAGCCCACAGGAGTACTGCAATCAGCATGTACTTAGGGAATTGATCAGGGTTTCCAGTGAAATGGCAATATGGCAGCCACCTAGCAAAGCAGAGAGCATCAAGACACAAAAGCCATTCATTACTGAAATTTTACAATGAATTCCCTGACAACCTTTCCCTGGATAATCCCCTTGTTTCTGCCAACCCATTACATCTATTTTGAGGCTGGCAACCTGATGTGCCTCTGCACACAACCCCAAGAAGCATCCTTCATATACATTACAACATGATACAAATACATCTTGAATGGTTCCCCTGGAGCTGTGTGACATGGTGGTTCTGGCTACCAAAGTAATTAAAGCTGCCATGTACCTTCAGTTGCCAAGCCATTATCAGCACATCTGATTTTCAGGTAACATGTGAGGAGACCTCTGTGCCTTTGTGGCACAAGCTGACCAAAGAGGAGCAAAGCCTAGTGAGTGAGGTGCCTCTTTCTGCCCCAAAGTGCAAGTGCATGATCAGCCACATGGAAGAAATCCCAAGTAATTACTCTCAGCCCTTTCATTTAGCTATTAAAATGCCACCCAACTGTCAGACCTTCACTCAGTGTTAATTACTGCCACACCGGCTTTGAATGCTTTGAATGCAGCACAAGCAGGACTAAAGGTAGAAAAGAAAGAATAACGATGCAAGATTACAGCCTCTTTTTGTACCTCCGGTTGCAGAAACCACCTTCAATCTCTTTGTAAGGCCTTTTGTTCTCACCGTCATTCCCTCATGGACTGAGCAATTGTTTACAAATGCCTATGAAGATCCCCTATTTCACAGGGTCTCCCACACAGCCACTCAACTAATGGAACTACATGCCTTGGTTAGGTTCATGGAAGCTGCTGAATAACTATCATGCTGCACTTGGCATTTGCCTCCAGAGAAAGAACACGATGCTGGGTGATGCTGGTGATCTCACCTCCTGGCACATTAGCTTTCAGGTGAAAGTTCAAGGTGATCAAGCTGCTTCCCTGACTGGCAGAGTGGGTGCATATTAATCTCACAACTATCCTTCATGAGATAAGTGTGCTGCTTGTTCTGCTCTTGGACTGTAGCTGTATTTTATCCAGCAGTTCTTAACCTGTGCCCATGGATATCTGTGAACCTCCTAAAACTAGATTCCATGCTTTGTGCATGTGTGAATTTTAGGAAAGAGAGCCCAAACACTGATCGTCTGAAAGGACTCTAACATCTAGAATCTTAGTTGACCCTTCAACAGTCCTTCAATACAAGCTGGGCAAGTGTATATTCACCTCCATTTCAAAACAGAATAAACAAATGCTGAGGTATGACTTGCCTGAGTGACCTGAGAATAAGTTGAGGTGCTCTTCCAGTACTCATTAACATCTTCCCAGAGGATGCAGCTACCATTTGTAAGATTTATCTCACACAAATCATCTTGGCTGGGATAATTTGTCTTTCATCTAGACTGTAAGCCCAAAAGACAAAAACATTTTCATCTACTTTTATCATCTCCTTGTGTGTATGTGTGTATTAGAGAAAAGAGTGTTTGTATTGAAGGGGATCTGTGTTTGTCAGTCTAAAACATGTCATGTTGGCACAAGAATTATTTTGAGCTAAAGGCAACTGAGAAACATCAGATGAATATAAAGATCTCTTCCTTCCTTGTATCTGCCTAAAGTCAGCATAAATTTCCCTCAGTGAAGGATGGGAGGAAATTTCCCTCTCCCATACCAGGAAGAGGAGGTAACTCTTCTCACTGAAAATGACACCGACTTCAATCTGCCTAAGCAAGCCTGACTGTGATAACTCTTATCTTCCATTACTTTTCCCCATACATGTATCTTACCATAAATAAGTACCTCTAGAAGTCCAAAACCCCTTTCTTTCCTCTTGTCACATTTTCACAATTTATTGTTCTTTGTTAAGAGGGTATACATAGGCCCCAACTTCTAACCACCTCCTTGAATTATATTTCTTTGTGAACTCCCATGCATATGTATGTAATTAAATCTGTTTTTTTGTTAATCTCTTTTTTTCACCTAACTTGTAGGCCCCCAGTTCTGAACCTAAGATAGTGGAAGAAAAAGATTTATCCTTTCCTGTAGTATATAACAATAACTGTGACCTGTGAACAGATGCAAAGCAACCTTCAGTTGCCAAAAATATTTATTTCTGTTGTCTATCACAAGACACTTGTAGGACATTTGATGACCATAAGATGTAGAGGACAGTGCTTAGAAAAACCTAGACACCAAGAAAAACCTGATATTCTATGAAAGAAGAGAACTTCATAATCCAGAATTTCCCAATACTCTATAATTGCTGAAGAATAGCTAGAATTTTACCAAATAGCTCAAAATCTCCTTTCAAGTCCTCACTTGAAAAATCAGCTAATTCATTAAAAAGAAATTACATTACATGCCCAATTACATTGCATAGGACACTGAAGATGGACACAGGCACTTAAGAAATACTGGGAAATAGGGACAGTGATGACAAATGACAATAAGATAAAACAATAAGAATCCAGAGAATGACATTTAATATTTGAAAACTGTATATTGAAAAGGGTGATTCCAGAAATTTAATCTGGTCACAATGTCTAAACCGGTGGCTATGAGAAAGGGAAGGAGAGGGCTGGAGTCAGCAAGACCCGATAAAGGCAGAATGACATAATTAATGTGTTGCACTTTTACTGTATGAAAACAGCACATCCTTGATCTTCCCAAAGACCATTAGCCTTTATTGTAACTTATTTATAAGAAAATACAGGCCGGGCACAGTGGCTTGGCCTGAAATCCCAGCACTTTGGGAGGTAGAAGCAGGTTGATCACCTGAGGTCAGGAGTTTGCGACCAGCCTGGACAACATAATGAAACCCCAACTCGAATAAAAATACAAAAATTAGCCAGATGTGGTGGCGAATGCCTGTAATCCCAGCTACTCAGGAGGCCGAGGCAGGAGAATTGCTTGAACCCAAAAGGTGGAGGTTGCAGTGAGCCAAGATCACACCAGTGCACTCCAGCCTGGGTGACAGAACAAGATTGCCTCAAACAATAAAATAAAAGAAAGAAAGAATGCAGTTATCATACACAAGGATCTTTTTTTCAACTATTTTTCTGCACAAAAGAATAACAATCCTTGGTAATAATAACCACTTATCCAAAAGACAGCAGTTCCACAAGCTTTCTGTCACATTTTAAAATGAAAACAGTGGGTATTCTCCTTTCATGATGCAGCATGCTCATAGAAGTCACATTTCTAGGAACCATTGTAAAAGGGCCCACTTTTTCAATATGTGTAAGAGCTGACAGTACTTCACACCACCTGCTTTGCCCACTCTCTCCTAGCTCAGTGCACTTTCTCGGGTTGCACAAGTACAAACACATGGAGAATGCAAAGAATGTGTCTAAGTTTGGCAGTGCTTGCTGCATTCTGCCAGTAGAAGTGCCCCCAAATGGTGCAAACTGAAGCAAAACAGCCGCAGAAGCAAAATACAATCTCGAGGTCAGTGCACACCCAGCTGCCCTTGTCTCTTAGACATTCCTGGCTGGGATCCCACTGAGCAAATATAGGGGGAAACAGACAAGACAAGCCCTAGATTCAGGAAATACCCAGCTGCTGCAGGAAAGAGTAGCTTACAAACAGCAATTTCCCCTTAAAAGTGCCCCCAAGAGAAGACCTCTAAATTATCTCTCACTATTCCTTTTCCATCGTGCCATGACCCTATCACTGGTTTTTAAACTCCTTCTCTTGAACCATACGATGGACCTATAGGCAGCCAGTAGGTTCTTACACAGTTTTCACTATTAGGCCTGAAACTCCAATGGAATAATATTACCCTCTCATAGCATAGTATCCTCATTCAGCCATTTCTCAAACCTTTTTTCTCTGAAATTCTTGCCATCAAAAGTGACTGTTACGCCCACAGAAGGACAAGCCTTCAAGGAACACAATAACTGATCTCTTTCATAATTTTAATGTGTCAAACTAAGGGAAGCTAAATGACCTAGAAATCAAATCTAATGTTCATTTATGAGGTATTTATTCTATTCCAGATCTACACGAGACACGGACAGAAAAGATTCATGCATTCTTTTGACCAGTATTTATTAAATACTTACTGCAATTCATCAATTCTAAAATACATATTTTTTTCACATTTTAACATTTCTGGAATTGGTATGCATCTGAAAATTAAGATTCTGGTTTTCTTATTTTAGTATATAAAATAATATAGCATCTTACAATCAATTGCATGTGCCATGCAGAAACAGCTTAATACTTCTCAAATGAGGAAAGCCATCTTTTCCCTTGAACTCGTCCTCGTCTCTCTAATGCATCCTCAGAAGCTGCTACCAGAGTAATTTATCTGGGGCAAATCTTGTCCTGTGACCCTTCCCCCTGTTTGAACCAGCCAATGAATTCCCTTTACCTATGGATAGGCATGGAGTCAGGGGTCCTTCCTGACATGTCCCAGACCAACACTGTCAGCTCATTTCCCCTTGTCTACTGTCAAATTATGAGTATTTTCCTCAATATACCAATTTCTCTCAAGTCAATATAACTTAAAGAATTCCACTCAAGCATTGACTACCTGAACTTTTTCTCTGACACTTCTACCCCCAAAGTTGAAGTAAATGTCAATCTTTTGAGGTCCCACAGCCTCCTATTCTTTGTTATAGTATTACTCTAATTTGGGGCCCTTGATCCATGCCCCCCAAAAGACCATGATCTCCACAAAGGGAAAGGTGGTGCCTTGCACATGGCTGATGAAAAGCCCAGGGACACTGCCTGGCATGGAGTTGAAGATCAAAACATAACTGAAAGGATGGAGGAACAAACCTTACGACATTCTCTTCCTCAGTTCATAAGGTAAGTACTTAGCTTTTAGAGGTCATCAGCACCTTACGACATTCTCTTCCTCAGTTCATAAGGTAAGTACTTAGCTTTTAGAGGTCATCAGCAACCAAAAAGGATTTCAATTCTTGTTACTCTTAGGTTTCAGGCCCCTTTTGTCTAAAACAAAAAAAAAAAGGGGGGGGGGAATTCTAGAAAAATGGTATCTTAGTTCCTTTCCATTCTATAATTTTGTTATTTGTGCTCCACTGCAAGTTACCTGCTAGTCTATCCACCTGGAATTGATTAAATACTGCCTTCACCTGTGAAGCACCTTTTTATACATGGATTCTCAGACTGGCAAAACAGCCTTGCACCTAAGATTCCTAAGCTGTGTGTGTGTTGCAGGGGAAGGAGAGAATATGCCTAAAACTGCAGAGGAAATACATCATTTGAAAGCACATATTGGGTTTAATCTTATACCTAGAAAACAAATAGTCTCTGCATTACAAACTAAACAATATGGTAAGGTGATCATGACTGATGGAGAAAGAAAAAAAACTGAGATTCTCAACTGGAGAGAAGGCAAGATATTTTTATGAAGTTTATCAAAGGGGGACATCAGTTTTAGAAGTTCGGGAAAAACTGGTATAGTAAAAGCTAACATGGCATAATTGTTAATAGCAGATTCTGGAAGAAGATAGACATGGGGTGAAATTCCAGATCTATCCCTTACTAACTGGCTTTTTGAGTCTGAACAATTTACTTAACTGGAAGAAGACAGACATGGGGTGAAATTCCAGATCTATCCCTTACTAACTGGCTCTTTGAGTCTGAACAATTTACTTAATCTCTCCAAGCCTTACTTTTGTCATCAATAAAACAGGGATTATCAGGCACACTTCATAGGGTCATTACAGGAATCAAATCAAAGATTGCACATAAAGCTCCTCTAAGCGTGCTTGGCATTATACAGGCCCCTCCAAAATGGTCGCAATTATTACAACTATTACTAACATCTCTTCTCCAATTAAATACAGAGGCTACATTATATGCCCCATTACGTTGCATAGGACACTGGAAATGAACTCAGGCACTCAAGAAATACTGGGAAATAGGGACGGTGATGACACATGACAATAAGATAAAACAGTAAGCATCCATAGAATGGCATTTGATATTTGAAAACTGTATATTGAAAAGATATATTTTCCATGATTAACCAGGTTTTTTTAGATTACAGTTATTTTTAACTTATGAAACTCAGATACCAACGGCGTTTGTGACATATGCATGCAGTTCAAATTAAAATGATAAATTGAACAGAGTGAACATTCATGTACCCACCACCCTGCTGAGAAAACAGAATGTTACCCCTTGGAAATCATCTGAGTGTCTTTACCTGATGTACCCTCCTCTTATAGCCCAGGGTAATGGCTTCAATTGCATGTTTCTCGTGTTTTTTACTCTTTGCTTTTTTTTTTTTGACAGAGTCTCAGTCCATCACCAGGTACCAGGCTGGAGTGCAATGGGGTGATCTTGGCTCACTGTAACCTCCGCCTCCCGGGTTCAAGCAATTCTCCTGCCTCAGCCTCCCAAGTACATGGGAATACAGGTGCATGCCACCACGCCCAGCTAATTTTTAGTAAAGATGGGGTTTCACCATATTGGCCAGGATAATCTCGATCTCTTGACCTTGTGATCTGTGCACCTTGGCCTCCCAAAGTGCTGGGATTACAGGCATGAGCCACTGCACCCGGCCTACTCCTTCCTTTTTTAAAAACAAGTTTATTAAGATATAATTCACAAACCATATAATCATTCAATCCAAGTTTTCAAGTCAGTGGTTTTTAGTATATTCACAGATATGTGCGACCATCACCACTGTCAATTTTAGGACATTTTATCACCTCAAAAAGAAACCCCATACCTGTAGCTATCACTCCTTATTCTCCTCATCCTCCTGTCCCCCCAACACCCTGCCCCATAACCCTAATCCATCAGTCATATACTTTCTCTACAGAGTTCTGGACGTTCCATAAGAAGAAAATCATACAATATGTGACCTTTTGTAACTGGCCTCTTTCATTTAGCATAATGTTTTCTAAGTTCATTCACATAGTAGCCTATGTCAGTACTTCATTCCTTTTTATGGCCAAGTAATATTCCATTGCTTGGAAATACCAAACTTTATTTCTCCATTCATCAGTTAATGGACATTGTATTGTTCCACCGTTAGGCTATTATGAACAATGCTGCTATGAACATTTGTGTACAACTTTTTGTATGGGTACGTTTTCATTTCAGTTAGGAACACAATACCTAGGAATGGGATTGCCTGGCCATATGGCAGTTCCATTTAACTTTTTGAGAAACTGAACTCACAAGCTTTTATACTGATCTCCAGATGACAGAAAGTTAAAAGCATATCAGTGACTTAAAGTGCTAAACCAACCTATTCAGCCAACAGTAGCCCCTCAGTGCCAGTGAAAACTCTTCATTAACCTTATAAGTAGTTACACATCAATTTTTCATAGTTGTGTGAATACTATCTTGTAAGAATTGAAATTTTCTAGCAGTTAAAGAAAGCCAGTAGCAAGAAAATAAGTAGACTTAGTAGAAACAAGGCTTTTCCATGTCCTAGCCATTCTCAGTTGACTCTTTCGACTCTCAGACTGACATCTTTAAGGTATTTTTCCTGAAGATTCAGTCTACAGTGTCTGTGTTGACAGTTTTAACGATGAAACCATTAAAGATGGAGTATAAAAAAGGGCTCTTATTGAAGACCTACAGAGATATCAATGCATTGAATGCAGACAAAGTTTTTCAGGCCAGTGACTTCCAGCAAGTGTTTTTAAAAAGTAAAAGAAATCTACTTCTCACCAAGCGCCTGAATTGCCAGAAGTACACTGACATGAAGAGAAAGCAGGCAAGGGGTAGCAGGGGAGAGGTTAAGGAGCAGAAGCTTCATCTGAGAGCCTCTGAAATGTGGCATCTGGAAAATCTATTCACACCCTCACAAATCACTTTTGGCCCCATGTGCCAGTCTCTAAAGCCTTCGATACAAGAGTGCGAAGGGCGTCTGTCTCTGATTTTCCTATTGAACACCTGTCTTGTTTTCCACGGTCTGCTGCGCTCCCCTTTTGTTAGCCACAGACAGATTGATGGACACAGTGAGGTGACAGACCACAGAGTACATCACTCACCTTTACATTAGCTATGTTGGGGGGTTAAAAAGTTGACCAACATAGTAACGCCTCTAAATTTTAACACAGTATTCCGGAGTGTCTTTCACTCGCGTATACTATTGCTCAGACAGATGCGGGGTAGGAGAACCCAGGAAGCAGAAATTTTTGATACCCTGTCATAACTGGAATGAAAACACGCTGACTGCTCAGCTACCCATGTGAACTCCACATTTCCCTCATCTTGAAATGAAATCAGTTAAGAACAGAGAGAAAATAAAATACCTCTTTGTAGTAACAACCAAACTTGCAAAATGACAACTTACCAAAAAAAGAATTTACATTTGAAATAGAGAGATATCATTGTAATATATTTATACCTTAAAGAAAATGCATTCACATATACAGAGGCTTGTATATTATAATTTCCTAAAACTCAAACATATTCAGACAATCCAAATACATTAGATATTAGTATGTAGAGTTTATCAATGAAACTATTTCTATAATACAACATACACACTTTTTTCTTTTCTGCTTATTTCTGTGGTCTAAATTTACAACACATGCCAAAATAAACAAATGAAAAACAAATAATTAAAAAAAAAAACGCTGCTGTCTAATATCCCTTTGGGAATCCCAACATTTTTATCTTGCTCTTAACTGCACTGGTGAAGAATTCTTAGACCTCAGCTATGAAGTGATATTTAATGAATAAGAAATGCTGGAGAAAGAAAATACAACAGGCTGGTGATATGGGGACTTTTAATTTATGTTGGCCGAAATGCAATTTTCCCATTTACTGATTCTTTTCACACCAGTCACAGTAAATAGCACAGACTTTTGTAGATAGCAAAATAACTGATGTTTTACTATTAGCACTTTTCAAATCATTCCTCCTCAGACTGTCACCTTTTGCTAACTCAAAACAGACCTCACAACTGCAAGTTTCCACTGTGTGGTTCCAACACTGCAATGTTTTCCCCAAAGAGGTGTGAAACAGGTCAGTATACAGAGCTAATAGCATCACATTTTTATTTAGGGGGAAAAACACATGTTGTGAAATCATTGATAGTGTAAAAGAACACCAGGTTGTATGTTTTTAAGCAACTTGAGAACCCATGTCTTTTTTTTTTTTTTTTTGAGATGGAGTTTCACTCTTGTTGCCCAGGCTGGAGCACAGTGGCACAATCCTGGCTCACTGCAACCTCCACCTTCCAGGTTTAAGTGATTCTCCTGCCCCAGCCTCCCGAGTAGCTGGGATTATAGGCACCTGCTACCATGCCCTGTTAATTTTTGTAGTTTTAGTAGAGACAAGGTTTCACTATGTTGGTCAGGCTGGTCTTGAACTCCTGATCTCAGGTGATCCACCCACCTCGGCCCCTGCCCCAAAATGCTGGGATTACAGGCAAGAGCCACCACACTTGGCCATCTTCTATTTAATACCTGCATGGTAGTGTTTCATAGAGAGATTGGCTGTCTCTAAACAGCTGACAAAGGAATCCAAACTTCTCTTGGTATGGCCCACACAGCCCTTCACAATTTGCACCCGTCCAACTTTCCAGCTGAGCTCCCATTATTCTTCTGTGTATCAAATCGGTGTTACCTGAACTTCTTCATATGGCACACTGAGTTAAATGGACAACTGGGCTCGAGCCCCAGGAATGAAAGGGGAACTGGCTATGCAGCATCTTCACCTGGTATGTCACAGAGATGGGGGCGTTCCACCTACATGCTACCTACCTAACATGAGAGGGTATTCATGGTTCCCTTGATATGTCCTGTAACCATCACAAGTCCACGGTTTTGCACATACCATTCCCTTTCCCTGGAACAATTTTCCCTCTCTACAAAAGAAATATTTCTTGTTCTCCAAGATTCAGCTCAGACTTTACCTCTGCAGCACAGGTGTTCTTGCCCTCTGCTGCCTATTTAGCCCCAAGAACCAGAGGCTCGCCTTTCTGTATTCCCAGGGACTTCTCCCCCACAATAAGTCACTTCTCTGTCTTCTACACTGCAAGTGAGCCCCTTGAGAGCTTATTTACTTTTGTATCTCCAGAGGTAAGCACAATGTCTGACAAACTGTAGGTGTTCCACTGCTGTTCTTTGAAATAATTCAGGACTTCTCCAAAGCATGCCGAGAATAGAGAAAATTCAAAACCAGTCTCTGCCACATGGAGTTATTCGGAAGCACATGTGCTCAATTTCACCTGTGGCAGGACTTTCCATTTCCAGATTCCTGGAGAAATGCTTGACGCCTCCTTCTGAAATTCAACACGCAGCCTAAAAGAGCTCAAGTTGATGCAAACAGGAGCAGGCCAATTCTCTTGGCCCCTGAGCCTCCCTGCTTCACAGAGGCTGGTTTAGCTGGAGGCCAAACAATCGCAAGAGTGCTGCTCCCACCCGGAAACCTAACAATGTTCAGCATCTAAAAGCATGTCCTAAAGAAATCAGCAGCAATTCTGCTCAAGGTTATTAAACGTAGCATTATTTATAAGAGTACAAATTGGAAACAGCCTAAATGCAAAACAACAGAGACCTAGTTAAATAAATTATGAATATCTCAGTGCTAGAGAATACTAGGCAACAGTTAAAAAAATCACGTTGATAAGATTTTTTTAATGACAGTAAATATTATTACCAAGAAACAAACAAAAAAAAGGAATAAACAACACCATATACAGTTGGAGCCAAACTTTACTTATAAAAACATATATATGAGTGCTTGCAAAAGTAAGAAGACTGGAAGAAAATGTACGTGTTTAGTGGTGTGTATATCTGAGTAAAGTTATAAAGAGTGGTAACAAAATGTATTTTATTCTCCATTCTCTTTCAGTATTTTCCAAGTTTTCTGTATCAAGCATGCTTTACCTTTGTATGAAAAATCAGGGGTGGGAAACTAATAAAAGAAAAATCAAAGCAGAAAGGAGTAAAAAGTTATCATTGCTGAGCTGTTCTACTCTGGGCTGCATACGGCTGTCCACTGATCTTCCGGGAAGCCGCCATTGTCAGGATCACAGGACACGGCAAGAGTAAGGATCTCACAGGAATATACACTGGGTGCCCTGGTAAGCTCACCAGACTCAAAGCAGACCTAGGAATTGATGGGTTTTCTTAAATTGATAGAAACCATACTCGGGGCCCACAGTTCCCTTGCCATCTAGGACAAAAACCTGAGACCTAAAACTGGTTTTCTGAATTTGATTTGCAGGGGTTTTAAGAAATAATGCCAAATTTCCCCTGGTGTTCTCATTTTCCCCATAGAAAGTGCTAGATTCAGGTCAGGCACGGTAGGTCACACCTGTAACCCCAACATTTTGGGAGACCAAGACAGGAGGATTGCTTAAGCCCAGGAGTTCGAGACCAGCCTAGGCAACATAGTGAGGCCTTATCTTTACAAAAAATTTTACAAAACATTGGCTGGGCGTGGCAGTGCATTCCTCCAGCCCAGCTACTTGGGAGGCTAAGGTTGAAGGATCATTCTGGCCCAGGAGGTCAAGGCTGCAGTGAACCAGGATTGGACCACTGCACTCCAGCCTGAGAAACAGAGTGAGACCCTCCTGAATCACAAAAAATAAAATAAAATAAAACAAAGTGCTAGATCCAGATCCCAGCCCAAAAGACATTTCCTCCCCAACAGTATTCTCCCACATCCTCCTTTTTGTAATGTTCCTTATTCTTTTTTGTTTTTGTTTTTGTATTTTTTTTTTAGATGGAGTCTCACTCTAGCCCAGGTTGGAGTGCGGTGGCATGACGTTGGCTCACTGCAATCTCTGCCTCCCAGGTTCCAATTCAAGCAATTCTCCTGCCTCAGCCTCCCAAGTAGCTGGGATTACAGGCAGGAGCCACCATGCCAAGCTAATTTTTGTGGTTTTTAGTAGAGACAGGGTTTCACCATATTGGCCAGTTTGATCTTGAACTCCTGACCTCATGATCCCCCCGCCTCAGCCTCCCAAAGTGCTAGGATTACAGGCGTGAGCCACTGCACCCAACCAGGTTCCATATTCTTAATGTTGCTGAAAAATATTTTTTGGAAACACTCGATGCATGGAAGAGATTAAGCAGGACAACTAGGAGTGGATAGTGTCAGAAAGGCAAAGAAAGAGTCTCCTAAATGCCATATGCCCCGAAGATATCAAGATGAGACAGATCCCAAAAACATCCTTTGGATTTGGCTTCTAATGGGTGCTGATGATCTCCACCAGAGTGATTCAGGGAGGACTGAAATCAGAATTACAAGGTGGTGTGTATATCTGAGTGATGTTATAATTTCTTCTTTAAGAGGCTTGCCTGGGAATGGCAGGAGAATCAGGCAGGCCAGTGCTCACAGGGTTGAGATGAACACCAATCTAGTTGGAAGCTAGTGAAGAATATGGGGAAAAAGGAATAAGAAAATCAACAACAAAAAGGAAGCTGAGAACCAGAGCTCCATATTTCCTTCTCTCCTGAATTTTCATTTTAGGAGAGATGAGGGATCACCCTTGAATGAAAGAGGTATGTCTGGAACCTGACCCAGTGATTCTTAACCCGGCAGCCCATCAGAATCTCCTGTGGCAATTTTACAGCCAACACAGACCTTGGCCCCTCCTCCCTGTCACCTCACCAAGAGACCTACTGAACGGTCCTCTTCAGGATAAGGACTAGGCTGAGTAATTTCTAAAAGTTCCCAGGTAATTCAGATGCACAATGCTGGCTAAGAATCACTGGTTAGAAAGGAGGAAAGGGCAATGATGGTAGAAAATAAATAGCTTCATAGGTATAAGAGCAGGAAACCGAGGAAGGAGAGGGTTCAAAGTTCTCTCAACTAGGAGGTAAGGTCAAGGAATAGAGGGCTTAGGGAGCAGTGAAGTCTTAGAATAGTCTCTAGGCACTGCTCAGAACAAGGCATTCGGGGGCAGGAGGAGGGGCAACATTTTATCAAATGCCTAGGAGCACCAAGGTACACCGTGGAGTGATCTTCCCCAGGAGTATTCCGCCATGTAGAAAGCAAGCGAGGAGCAGATGGTCAGATTAATCTATATGTGGGAGTTTCAGGGGGATTTGGCATGAAAGAGCAAGGAAGTAATTTAGTATCAACCTCATAGGGCTGTTGGAATAATTAAATAATGCATTTAAACACAGTCCAGTGCCTGACTAAAAAAAAAATGAGAGTTTAATAAATGTTAGCTGTCATTGTCGTTGTTACAACCGCTGTTGTTATTTATATCTGGAACCAGACAAAGTGACCACATCTGTTTCTTAGGGATCTATAAAACAGAAGTCAGCCGTTGTTTCTCAAGTAATAGAGAAAAAACTCAAAAGCTATGTGGGGTGCTAAACCTCAAACAAGAGACGCCAATGACCATACATTCCTTAAGGCTTCCATTAACTTAGTTCTGAATAGCTAGTGGTTGAGCATTCTTGCGATAATGACTAAAAATAACTGGTACTATTTTTACTAGAAATATAGCAGTACAAAAGACTTAAGAAATTGAATGGAAAATAATGCTCTCTTTAGAAAGCCCAAGTGAGGCTGTTTAAGGTAAGACATTCTGAGCCTCTATTCCATTACTGCTGCCCCCATCCATTCAAAAAGGATTTGTGGAAGTTGGCAAAGATGCATACAAAACAGAATTAAGAAAAGAAAGTAAGGCAATCAGTCTAAAGAGAACTAAAGGGTAAGGAAAAGTATATTTGGTGCCCAGTGGACAGGCAAACAGGTCCCCTTCACAATGCTAGTGTGGGTCTCAAATCTGGCTGTGAACTAAACTAAGCTAAACCTGGCAGTGGACTAAAGAGGGAAACGGGAACAGTACTCACAGTTGCCAAAACCAGGGGAAAATACTGCTAGTACTGTTAAAAAGTGTGAACGTTTTTTCATTCATAGGTTAGCAGTGGTATAGTGAACAATGTCTATGATACGGTTACAACAAGGCTTAATCACCTCACTAAAAGATATCCTGCCTCTAGCTTCAAAAAAAAACATCTGTAACTTCTGGCAGAAGAGGCTCTCCAAAATTTAGGATTTTTTTTCTATGCTATTTATTAGTCCTTATGTTCCATCAAAGGCAGAATCATTTTGAAGGGTGTCCAGTTCAAATAAATTAATATTACCATTTTTGGAGGAAGTAAGTTTACGTACTTATATACGACCTATATAATCGCTCATCTATAAAAAATATAGTATATTTTTCAACCCAGAATTCTTTTGCTCAGCCAAACTATTTTTAACAATTGTGAGAATACCATAAAAACATGCTCAGATATGCACTGTCTAAAGGTTTTCCTTCCTTTCTTTGAAAGCTACTGAAAAATGTGCTCCATGAAAATAAGGGGGTAAACAAAAGAAAGAGCATCCAGGAAATGGAAGCTAGCACAGAGGGGAAAAGGATGACGGTGAAAGGAAATCCCAGTATGGGAGGCCTAGGACATAGACAGTCCAGCCTGGGGCTGGTCAGAGGCTCCAGAAGAAATGGCCCAAGAAGATGAAACAGGTGGATAGCTGTTGCAGCCAAATACATTGAAGAGAACAGTCCACATCTGGGGAAGAGTGCAGAAATACACTAGTGAGAGTATACTGAGAACGAAGCAAACAAGAGCTTTGTCTAGGAAAGGGGGTGAATAGAAATAGGTCCACTGCTTGCACAAGTAAACCATGGGAGCATAATAAATGCATAAAGACGGCTACTTACAGGAGATGGAGAAGAATGGAAAGACTAGAACTAGAACAGGAGTGAGTTTTTTTTAAAGTACACTTTCTATGTTGTTGTAGTTTCTAAACCATGTGAAAATCTTGCCTCTTCAAAATCAAATAAAAATAAAGCAAGTCCTAAGAGTAACGAAAGGATATTGTTTTCTGCTAACAGTGTCCAGAGGCTTTACTTGTTCTTTTCACAGTATCAACTGCTGACCCACACCTGGCTTTCTGAATTGCACATACCTGTAGAGAATCAGAGGCAAAGAGGTCACAGGATATGACTACAACCTTCAAAATAAAATCAACGAAGATAAGAGAAGTGGGAGAAGCACTTTCAATTTACCAAAGCACGAAGTACAGCCTCTTGTTTTCTAGAAAAAATAGCACTGGCTCTGTGCGGTACTGTTATAGTGCAAGCTATGTAAGTATACAGAAATCAGACATGGTAACAGGGAGCTCTATGGGAATTCTGACCAGGCAGTTCTTCCTCAAATTCCCCTGTGCATTTTGGGGAGTTAGGATCCCTAGCAGCTGTCCACCAAATATCAAAGTGACTCCTCAGTCACTGAGGCAGTATGAACTGTTTCCTTCCCCACATTTCCAGAAGCTCATACTCCTGACTGGGAACCACAGTGAGGAATCAGTAGAAACAAATAAAAAATAACATTTGTCAACTTTTTTCCCCTATCACTGCCACTAATTTTTATTAGTTCATTAATTTAATGAATCTTAAGAAATCATGAACAATCTGATCTTCCAAATGCTTGGCTGTTACTAAAGATAGTTTGTGTCTTGAGTATTTTTTTTAACTGAGCTAAAGAAAATCTGAGGAATCTAGAATCTCTGCCAGCCTTCTGTCAAAGTCCTGCTTCACAACTGCAGAATATACAGTTTAATTTTTTTAAGTTCTTGCATATTCTCTCATTGATTA
Source organism: Callithrix jacchus (assembly GCF_049354715.1). Lineage (NCBI taxonomy): Eukaryota > Metazoa > Chordata > Mammalia > Primates > Cebidae > Callithrix > Callithrix jacchus. Next base: position 15,645,548 of record NC_133518.1, on the reverse strand, counting down.
GGCTAATTAATTCTCTTAAGAGTCACGTAAGTTTAGCAAGGAAAATACTATTTTCCCCATTGTCACATATAGGGAGTCTAAAGGTCAGAGCAGTAAAGTGATTTTTTCCAAGCTCATAATTGACAGAACTTGGAGTAGAAACCAGAACTTCTGGTTGCCAGTCTGGCAGTTTCTCTGCTCAGCTGTGATGTTTACTCTAGACAGTATTTTCTCTATGCCACACCTATAATCCATCGGCTTGATTCTAATCTTTAACATGATAATTATCAATTTGAAACCCAGCATTTAATTCAACTATAGCGATCCTCAAACTCGTACAGTTCGAAAATCAGTAAAGCTGACTGAGGGCTTTACACAGGTCAGCTTGTGTGGTCTTCCCAATCTTTGTACCTTCTAGGTAGGTACAATCATTATCCATTTTACAGTTGAGGAAATGTAGGCAGAGAAAGGGGTAAACAACGTGTTACTTAAGGTCGCTCCTTAGTAAGTAAGAGTGTGGATCTGAATGCAAGCAGTTAAACTCAGTTGGGGAAAACTCCCAGTAGCTGTAACTAAGAAATAAATCCCCCAGAAAAACTGGTAGGTGGATTCTTTAGATAAACAATGAAATGTTCTCTAGCTTTGTAAATAAAACTAGCATCCCCCATATAAGTTTTTGATTGATTTGTAAAAGTGACCTCAAAAGATAGAAACAAGTAAGTTACTGTCCTTCTATCAAACTAAATAGTATTTTAATTGCCCAAGTAGTGGGTATTTAATAAATCATCAATTTTCTACTCTATTAATACTTCTGCAGAAACAGGAAAACTCCCAATCATCAAATCTGGTAAAAAAAAAAATCACAATGGAAATCATACAGAGGCAACACACTGAGTAAAACAACGGCCTGGAGAAAATAGATTTATTTTATTCAACTTCAAAAGTGATATGAAGTTGACTGAAATTATTCTACTCCACATAGGAGGTTAAGATGCTTATGACCAGCCAGGCGTCGTGGCTCACGCCTGTATCCCACCACTTTGGGAGGCTGAGGTGGGAGGATCACTTGAGGTCAAGAGTTCAAGACCAGCCTGGCCAACATGGCAAAACCCCATCTTCTACTAAAAAATACAGAGATTAGCCACGCATTGTGGTGGGCATCTGTAATCCCAGCTACTTGGGAGGCTGAGGCAGGAGAATCACTTGAACCCAGGCGGTGGAGGTTGCAGTAAGCCAAGATTGCACTACTGTACTCCAGCCTGGGTGACAGAGCAAGACTTTGCCTCAAAAAAATAAATAAATAAAATTATGCTTGTGACCAATAGCCAATGCAGAAGACTGATAATTTTCTCCTCTAAAATTTCTACAGAGCATCCCAAAATTCTATTTTCAACCAAGTTTAATCTCCAGAAGTAAAAGTATGATACCTTGGTAAGAAACACTATTTAATATAAAAATTCACAGTCATCAAGTAATTTGGTAAGACACCAAAAGGGTCATGGTCTTGCCTCAAAAACCATGTGCATAGTGAAAAGTAGCCAGATTGAGGGCAAGTAAGAACTTAGGGAAAAGCCTGAACTATAGCCAAAGAAATCATCTGTCTAACTCCCCAGAAGAACCAACCTCTACAGAGGTAAAAATGGAAAGGGCGGAAAGAGATGCAGCCATTAGTAAAACCCTGTATGGCCCATACTCCATGATAATTTATGATCAGTGGTACAATACAATTAGATAAGCATATCTGGATCTACAATACCAGGATGACAAACACACACTGAGTTAATAATTAGATATTTAATGATCAAAGAAGAGCTAAAAGGAAAAAGAAAAAATAGCACCTACTTCTCATTGGATCAGTGGTAGTCCCTGTTGCCAGCAGACATTCCATAATCCTGGAATCCTGTGGCTAGCCCACTCTACTGCTTCCCTAAATGATGGAACTCTGACGCCATGGCGCCTGTATCCCATCACTTTGGGAGGCCGAAGTGCTAGGATCACTTGAGGTCAATAGTTCTTAATATCTAAGATAACACAGTGATCTGCTGACAAAGATAACAGTAGGCTCTGTGAGACCCTACCTTGAAGAAAGAGGGAAAGAACAGGGAAGAATAGAGCCCGAGGAGACTCCTTAGGCTTGCCTGGGGGAGTGGGGGAACAGGAGTGAGGAGAGGCAGAAGGGACAGGAAGAAGCCCCTCCAGCAATGGTCAGGGGAGAGAATGGTCAAGAGGAGCTCAAAGGGCATTGAGAGCTAGGGATTGGAGTCCAGAGGTTCTCCACTGGTATGTGGGTGAAAGGTGGGAGGAAAAGTAGAAGGAACTGATGAGCTAAAGAAATGAGGGGAAGGAAGTAGAAGAGAACTGGGGAGGCCTTCTGACAGTGATCAGTGCCGGAAACGGGGAGGGAGGCACAAGGGATGATGACAGTCTTGGCAGAAACATCATACAAAGAATGTAAACATCCATCTAGATGACCTTCAGTGACGGTAAGATTCTATTAACCTTCCAGAGTTATCCGCTCCAAATTTAGAAACACTTTTATTTGTAAAATAGAAATTACCTTGTTGCTTTGGTCCATTTCTTCTCATTTTAATTGGAATGGGGTTGGAGGACAGTTGGCTACCACTATTAAAATAATGTATTTTCACTGGGCTCATAGCTCTTTAAAAAGACTGGGAGATAAATACTCTCCCAGCCCCTGCTCTAAGTTGGCAGAGAGACAGGAGGGGACCACTGAGACAACGCCTACCCTCTGCAAATCAGCACCAGACAAATGCTTCAGTTGGACAACAGAACTTACATCTCCATTTCCCAGGGGAACGGAAATATCTAAAGGTTTAAATTTACTCTAACAAATATTTTGAGGTTCTTGCTACATGCTAGGCCACCCTAAGTTTATTTGTGAAACAACAGCATCTTCCACTGTGAATGAAATGCACACAAGAATCTCAGAGTTGCAACAGACACCCATCTATCTCATCAGGCTCATTCAAGAATCAGAAGCATCATTTAACAGTCCAGAAAAAAAGATGTTCAGGTGCCTCGTGGCTGCTTCCCGTCTTCAATCCCTTCAGTAATCACGGTTCTGAGTCAGCTTCCATAGCTCACAATGACACATCTATCTGAAGCACACATTCTGAGATAATAATGTCCATAATGGTGAAAGATAAAAGAAAAAAATCATAACACGGTATAATAGGAATCATAACAAGACATAATTTTCATGGAAAACCATTTTGGTGGCAGCTTCTTCTAAAAAAGGTGACGAAAGTAAATATAACATCTCTCACATAATGTTTATGTTCTGTACCTTGTATAGATTCCATGTCTTTATTAAATAGAAGAGAAGAAAAAAGCCTACATTGACAAATAAAATACCACATTAGGGCTATTTTTCCCCTGCACTCAATTTGAAAAATTTTACAAAAGAGGGTCTTTTATTTATGGAAGCCCTAACTTTCAAATCTTATTTAATAAGAAAAGCTTCAGCTTTTAGGAAATGAAAGATACCAGTGGCTCATTTAGCCACGAAGGGAAGTTGCAACAGGGGCCAGGGCGCAGACTTGCCAAATTAAGGTGACTGGAAGAAAGGGCTATCAGATTCATTCTGCCATAAAGGACTTTTACTTAGGGTCAGATGACCAAGATTCTCTATTGAGGACAGAAGACTTCAGAAAGCAGGCAGATCTGGACCCAATTCAGCATCTGGCATCACTGACTGCCTCGACCATGCCACTCAATCCTCCTGAGCCTCCATTCCCTCCATGGTTTGATAAGCTTGATTGTGGGACTACTACCCCAGTGGGTTGTTGTGATGATTAAATGAAGCGCCATGCTAAAGAACCTGGTACCTACCAGACATACAACACAAATCACCCTCTTCCACCTCCTCTTATTTTCCCTCTGGCTGAACCCCAGTGGTATGGCAAGCTAAGCATCTCTAAATATCAGGCTCCTCAACTGTAAACTGACAAAGCATAAAGTATGCGAAGGCTTTAAATCGCTATGCAAATGTTAGGAAATACTGTTATCAGTGCCAATCCGTACACCTCACTTGAAACTGCAAGTCATGGAGTCAGAGCAAAAGGCACCTCTCAGGGAGTTTCTTCCTACCCCACCCGTATACTATACACTAATACAAAAGTGTCACTGAGGGGAGCTGAACTATGCTTTACAGTTATTTTCTTTTCCATTTTGTGCATTTAATGAATGCTTTTATTTCTGTGCTCATACTCCTGGGTATAATTTGAGAAAACCCGAATTCGAAATGCTAAAGACAAATATTAGCAACAAGCGACTTGATATTTGCGCATCCTTGCAAAGATCCAAAAAGATCTAAATATTTGGAAAACAGGTAACAGGATAAAGGAAAACAAGTGTCAAGAACAAAAGTTCTGCAAGTTTCTCTGGGGTAAAACATGCCCAGCAATCTTCAACACCAGCAAAGTGCCCAGCACATGGAAAGCACTTGATAAACAATATTTAAACCTCCTGTAGAGACAACATGACCCCAATGTACCACTGCCCACTAATAAAAAGACAAGCAAAAAGCTAAACCTGAAACATGAATATTACTCTAGCTGATATATGTTTCTACTAATTCATTGATTTTTAGAAGGGCCACGTGTAGACTCCAGGTGTATACGATCGTCAACTCCCAACTACGTAAACTCTGAACTCCGGCTTCAAACTGCTAAAAAATAAACCAGAACGAGGCCTCTCTAACCCCCGTTACCCGTATTGTTGAGGAAACGATGAGGTTGGGCAGAAATAAAGCTAGGAATGAAACCTCATCCCATCCTCCCCAGACACCACATGCATCACGTGGGTGTCAGAGGCTCCTGTGCCCCTAATCATTTTCAGTTGTCGTTTCATCTAGGATGCCAAATGTTAAATAATCAAGACGAAAAATCTGGGGTTTTCTCTCTGTGTCTCTCCATTTTTAGTGCAAGCAGTATATTACAGGTCACCATATTATTCTTAATTTCTAATCGTCTTTACTCTCTTTTCTGCCAGTTTGTACGTTTTTTCCTCCCTACCCCAGTGTTTCTTCTGGCCTAAGACTTGCTTTGCATGTATATTATGTCAGAGAGAGAGAAACTTATATTCATCACAGTTTTGTACAAATAAGCAAGGCAAAGTTAAATAAAGATTAGAATTCAGAAGAGAGCAGCAATTTATACAGGCTTCTTTGGTCCTCTGCCAATCCTAAAAGAACTAAAGAGGTCCCAGCACCTGTCTGTAAAAACAGAAACACACAGTTCTCAGTAGCCAAAAGCATCTTCTGGTTTGCTATTCCAGAAAACAAACCACCCCAAAACTTAGTGGCTTTAAGTAGCAAATGTATTATCTTTCATAGTTCTAGTAGCTTTTACTTTGCAGCTGAAGCTGGAATGATCTGAAGCCTTTTCACTCACGTGTCTGGCAGCTTCCTGAGAAGGCTGGCTGACACCTGTCTCCATGCAGCCTTTCCAGATGAGTAGTTTCAGCTTCCTCACAGCGTGGAGGTCTCAGAGTAGGCAGCTCCATACATGGCAGCTGGTTTGTCAGGATATGAATGAAGGCTTCAGTCTCTTTAAGACTTTTCCTTAAAGTCTGGAAAATTGGTAGAGACTTGTTTCTGCCATACTTTATATGTCAAATTGGTCGTGAAATCCACTCAGATGCAAAGGGAAGGAGGTATAGACCTCACTTCTCAATAGGAGAATCGAATTGGAAGCCACCATCAATCCACTATACTCATATTGCTTTGCATGGCCTCCATCACAAACAGGGCTAATGGCAGAGTGAGCCCAGTGGATCAGATTTGTGCATATGTAGATGCCCACTCCCGTAAAACATCATAATTTTTTTTTTCTTAGAGATAGGGCCTCACTCTGTCACCCAGGCTGGAGTGCAGTGGCATGAAATAGCTCATTGCAGCCTCGAACTCCTGAGCTCAAGCAATCCTCCTACCTTGGCCTCTCAAGAAGCTGGGACTACAGGTGTATACCGTCATGCCTGCCTACTTTTTTTCACTTATTAATTTCGTCTGTAGAGATGAGGTCTTGCTCTGTTGACCAGGCTAAGAAATCATAATGTTAATGTTGGAAGATTGAAAGTGGTGCTGGTCAACGGTGCTAGTCAATCACTTAGTGTATTTTCATTTCACTGCTACCTTCCAAGTTCGGGAAATTTCTTAGAAAAATTAGAAGACATAAGAGTTGCCTTTGATCACTGGCAATCATCAAATACACAAATTTATTGCATGTGTTTTATAATGTCATCTAGGTTAAAAAAAAAAAAGCCATTAGTATTTTCATGGAGGTGCAATAGCTTTAACTCCAAATTTTCATCATTGAAAGACTTCATTGCTCACCTACTTATACTGGTCTTCCAAGTGGAAGTGAATAGATAATTCTGCAGTCTTGGACATACAGATTTAATTCCTGTTGTGAATATTCATTCGGATGAACGAGAAAACTTCAGGTTATTTTAAATTAGGATGAGAAATCAATACTAGTAACAAAGAATATATCTGCATATAAAACTGCTCATTAGAGCCAGCCAAGGAAGATATAGCTCCCAGAAAAGGCCCACTTAGCAATTATACAGAAGCTGATTCCCACCAGCAACTCATTAATGAATATCTCTGGTGTTCTAGGCTCTAGAAGAACACACAAAGGATGGGGCGAGGAGTTCTCCATTTTAGACGGTGACCAAGCCCTGTAGGAATTAGCCCTCTCTGAATCCTCTCTTTACCCCTTCCTGATAACTGCTTGGTGGCTTTCTTGCCTTATAACAGCCTTCATGTTTGTTGAGGGACTTCTTGAGAAACTTCAAACCATCCTATTCGAGTTGTCCTTGCTCTAAAAGATCAAAAATCAGGTAGGGCCAGTCTCGTAACTCCTTCCTTTGGAGAAGAGGCAGTTCCTCGCTGTTCAAGGGAAGGCAAGAATGCCAGGCAGACATCAAGTTCTTTGTCGCTTTACCAACATTAGGCAGCCAGGGTCCACTCCAGAGCAGCACTGTGGATCACCGTTGACAGGTACACAGAGAAGAAGAGGTGAGCAGCAGTAACATGGAAACTGGGTTAAGAAAACCTCAAGGAAAAAATAGACAGCTAATTACAGTTTTCAAATTAATGTGCACACACTGAAATGAACTTGCAAAGATGTTCCTCTTTTCCTTTCCTTGTGCCAAAAGTTAAGCCTTTTTCTGAGGTCCACAATGTTACAGCCAACAGGACAACTTGGTGAGAGAAAACAATCATTTTTAAGAAATCATAAAAGAGATTAATTGAGCTCTTATAATGTGCCAGGTGGGTACTGCGACTGTCAGCATTTTACAGACGAGGAAAATGAGACATAAATACCATTAATAACCTACCCAAGAGCACTCAGCAAGCAGGAACCAACAGCCAACTTTATAATCCTAGCCACCATGCGAAGTATAGAAGGAGCAGGGGTTTTCTGACGAAACAAGGCTGATATCAAAATCTAACTCCTCGCCCCATCCTTTGTGTGTTCTACGCATTACTGTGCTAGATATGTGACTTTAGTTACTAACCTTTCTGAGTTTGTTTCCCTGCCAGCAAAATAGGGATAATACCATCTAACTCTTTTTTTTTTTGATATGGAGTTTCACTCTTCTTGCCCAGGCTGGAGTACAATAATGGCATGCTCTCAGCTCGCGGCAACCTCCACTTCCTGGGTTGAAGCGATTCTCTTGCCTCAGCCTCCCGAGTAGCTGGGATTATAGACATGTTCCACCACGCCTGGCTAATTCTTTGTATTTTTAGTAGAGATGGGGTTTCACCATGTTGACCAGGATGGTCTCGATCTCCCGACCTCAGTGATTCACCCACCTCGGCCTCCCAAAGTGCTGGGATTACTGGCATGAGCCACCGTGCCCGGCCCCATCTAATTCTTATAGTTGGTTGCTGTGAACCCTCAGAATGTAGGTTTTCAATAAATAGTAACTATTTTTTTGTTATGCAGAGGGAACACATCCAAGCTAGCAGAAATGAACCACAAGAGTGAGAAGGAAACCTGGAAGCATCAGGAACAGGCACACCTCATTTTCTGCCAATCAGGCAAACTACTTTGGAGAAATTTCCTCTCCAGAGCCTCACCTCCTCTCTTTAAACATGGAATGGGCGTAATTCTAGAAGATTTTGCATACACAGCATTCACAACTCAAGGAAACAATGCACATTTTCCTTTTCTTTTTAACTAGAGACACACAAATATATGATAATATCATATGCGCATACATATGTTTACTTATATTCAATGTTTTGCAACTCCAATGGGTCCTTCAATCTGATTCCAAATTAAGTCCTCTTCAGACATGGCTCTGAACAAGTAACTGCTGATTTCAAAGCCATCTAAGGATTTTTTATGCTATTGGGATAAAACCCAGTCTCTTTGGCCTACCCTCCTCTGCCGTTCACAGAGACTTCCATTCTAATGCCATCACACCCACACATCCCACCCCATGCCTCATTAGGAACTCTTCTATAAAGGACAAGGCCTCTCTGCCTGCTTGTCCCTGAACATAAACACCTTGCTCACTCCCACCTCTATATATCTGCACTGGCCAGATCCTCTCAGCACCACCACTGGCTCATTTTCTCCAGTTTAAGTCCCACCAATCTGTTAAGACCCTGCTAAAGGTTCTCCTCTTCCAACAGACTTCCCATGACCAATTTGGCCCCCAATTAATCCATTCTTTTTTTCTTCTCAATTCCTACCTGTGCAGACTTTTCCTTTCAGTTGCATTTCTACATTATTTATTACTATGCAACTTTCCTTAGAGAAGAATCCTCCCTCATCAAGGATACTATATGCAACTTGAGAGAGCACATGGTCAAGAGTATAGGTTTGCAGTCAGGCCCATCTGAAGTCAAGTCCCGGCCCTGCCATCTTCCAGCTATATGACCTTGAGCAAGCTACTTACCTCTCCAAATTGTATTTCCTCCTCTGTCAAATGGGATTATTATTATAATTGGAGTTATCTCATATTGTTTGAAGGGGGATTCACGCCTGGTATATGTAAGTGCTCAATAATGTCAGCTATAATTATTATCAATACCCATTTCTCACACATTTTTAAATCCCCCACAGCACCAGCTATCCATTAATAATCAACTATCTACCTCTCCATCCATCCATCCATCCACCCACCTATTTATGTTAGAGACTCGATGAACCTTTGCCAATTGCCTAACTTAGTTGTACCAATCCTTCTCGAATTTCCATTTCTCCAAGAAGCACAGAGCTGTTTCTGCTTTATTAATCCAGCATTGAAACTCAAGAAGAGTCCCCAGATAGGGACTCACACAGAGCATGCTGATTTCCAGGAGCCTGAAATGGGAGTGAAAAGTAATCATTCCCTTGGTTCAGATATGCTGGTTTGAAGAATAGCTGAATAATTCATGAGGTTCTTTAAGGCGCACTGATCATATTCTGCTCTTTAAGAAGCATTTTACCTTGAAGTAACTATTTGTCATTCCCCTTTCAAATGAGAGCTAGATAATAGACTGCCTCTGTTTAGCAAAACTATAATAAAGGTCTAAATAATAATAATACCTTAAACCTGCTGAGCGCCTCACAGTTTATAAAGCACATTCATACCCATCCTGCCATTGCATGCTTCCAGCAGCCCCATCAGATAACCAGAGGATTTAGCTCAGCGTGCTAAGTGGGACTGCTCAGGCTGGAGAAGGTTCAAGAGCTTTCCCACAGGCCAGTTCATTGATTCAGATCTTCCTACTCCTATTTCAGTGTTCATTTTATGACACCAGAGGATCTAAAATGATTTGCATATATTGACAAAGAGATACCCAGCTGGAAAGAGTGTAACCCACTGCTAATTTGTGTTTCTAATAAACTACCTACAGTATCACCTGGGAGATACAATGCAAAGCAAATCTGTCAAATGGCATTTAATGCAATTCTATACTACCTGGTACTAAGCAGAAGACCTCAGCTGAAAGTCTGTTTTCACACTAGCCATTTTCAGTCTTTGCTTTCCTAGAAGTAGAGTAGGAGCATACAGCGTCAGCCTGCTGGGATGCCTTGTTACCAGACTCAGCCTGTACTGTACGTGGATAATCTTCCTATGTCCAGTTTCCCACCAGTTTTCTTCCAGGCTCCCCATTCCTTACTGCCTTCCAGTTGCCCAACCCGCTGCCTGGCTCTTTCTCAGACATATAGAGTATGTACCATCCTATTCATGACCTGCTCCCTTTCCTCATTCACTTTTCTGCACAAATATCACCTCCTCAGAGAGGCCTTTGACCCGTCTTATTAACACCCCTGGCCACACTCTGCAACCACTTTCCCTGCTGTTTCATCATAGCACTTATCACTGCTCGATGTTTTAAAATGTTTCGTCTATTTATAACTGGTCTTCAGTACTAGAATGTAAGTTCTAGGAGGGCAGGGCTTTGTACTGGTCACCACCATACCGTCAGCACTTGAAAAGGTGCCTGACAACAGGAAGCTCCCAATAAGTACCTGTTGAATAAAGGAATGCAGCCTATCAATTCCCCCTTTAAAATCTCTACCTCTTGCACTTTGAAAAGATTCTTATATATGAAGCCAAAGGAACAAAAACAAATCTCACAACTAGGACAAATGCACAGAAAAATGAGTGCGTGGATGGGATACAGAACAAGTGGATAGAACCCCTAGGTTTGGAACAGCCATGATTCCAACAACTGTTAGAATAGGTTAATCACTGGAGCTAATGCCGTTCAGTTGATAAGAAAAAATTAGCCCAGCATGGTGGCTTAAGCCCATAACCCCAGCACATTGGGAGGCAGAGGCAGGTGGATCACCTGAGGTCAGGAGTTTGAGACCAGCCTGGCCAACATGGTAAAACTCTGTCTCTACTAAAAATGCAAAAAGTAGCCAGGTATGATTTCTCATGCTGGTAATCTTAGCTACACGGGAAGCTGAGGCAGGAGAATTGCTTGAACCGGGGAGGCAGAGGTTGCAGTGAGCCGAGATTGCACCACTGTACTCCAACCTGAGCGACAGAACAAGACTGTCAAGAGAGGAAGGAAGGAAAGAAGGAAAGAAAGAAAGGAGGGAGGGAGGGAGGGAGGGAAGGAAGGAAGGAAGGAAGGAAGGAAGGAAGGAAGGAAGGAAGGAAGGAAGGAAGGAAGGAAGGAAAAGGAAGGCAGGCCAACACTCCCCCTTCTACCCCCGGCCAAGAGGTCTCTCATTGCCTAAGGCAATTTCATCACAGGCCTCAGAGTAAGCTGAAACCAACAGATAAATATCCTAGGCTATCTTTCTGAGAAGAAGGTCCAAGTTATTTCCTGGATTTTTGTAGATATGCTCCTAATCTGATACAACTAGAACTACTCAACATCAGCCATGAAATGCTTTTGCTAAAAATATTAACCTGATTGTAATCATGAGGAAATCATCACATATCCTCAATGTAGGAAATTCTACGAGCCAACTGGCCAGGATTCTTCAAGAAAGTTAGTATCAGAAAAAACAAATAAGATGTAGAGGCTCTACTAGATTAAGAAAAAAAATAGTTGGATATTGGATTGCAGGGGGAAGCTGTAAAATAAAAACGTTGAATATGGACAGCACAGCTTACGAAAGCTTCATCAGCTAAACCCATTTACTCTACAGTATTTAAAGCCAATGTCCAATTTATCACTACTCATCCCTGCAAGTAATCAGTAAGTGTTTTCCATATATATCATGTCCTTTTCCAGTTACATACAATCTCATCACAGTAATATCTATATCCTGAATTCAACAGGGCTTAGCCTCCACAGGGCATCTTTAATACTAATTGGAGGAGACAGGCTTTATAAATCCTTATTTACAAGATGATTATGAAAACTATATTTCCTAGGCCTGTCCTTTACACTTCTATCATTGTCTCTCTTTCTCTCTCTTGCCAATAAAGTTCTTATTAAATACTGCATCATCCACTAAATTATCAATTCCCTGGCAGTAGAAATGATACCTGGTTAATCTTTGCATCTCTAAGAAGCAAACAATGGCTTACATAAGGTATATAGCTCATAAATGGCTGTTGAATTTTAAAAATTACTATACTTTAATTTAGAACACATAATGATGATTTATTTGGTTCAATTTTTAAATGACCCTGAAATGTCTTTGTGCTACAAAATGTACTGAGGAACTTTCAGATTTTGGAACTTGCAGTTGCCAAGCATTTTATATATTTTATGAAATGTTTAGCAATAAAACTACACTTCACATCTCAAAATAAAATACGTTTTGAAGGAATTATAAAATCAAGATGTTCTTTCTGCGTATAAAATATTCAATAAGTGACTCAATAAATCAGTAGCATATTTATTTCAAACTGAGGTGCCATTAAGAGCATTTAGTAAGCTACTTTGAATACTCTTATCTATTTTGGCTAACAAAGGCTTGTTTCACCAGGTAACTTGGCGAACCCTCCCGGTATTGTGATTTATGTATCTCTCCCCATTCATACTTCACTAACCCTCTTCAACGAGAACTTTTATAGTTGCTTATTTCTTTAGAACTTAATGAATTGATTCTGGCATTGTGAAAGGTATTATCACATTTAAAAACCATTTAACTTTCCACTTCTCATTTCCTGCCTTCCTTTTTGAATTTCCATTTCTATTTGTTAATCTTGACATTTGTAAATGTCCTGGATCATCGGGCTCTGAGACATTCTCATTCTACTTTACAGAAATCAGATTGCTCACTGAACTTCAGCAACTGTGTTTCTTTAATAGTTACTAGCACCCATTTGCAACAATCCCCAAGCCCACCACCTCACTGGGACCTCACCCCTTCCTATAATCAAAGGGCTTTGAAAGACAAGCTTTCTCTAAGGCTACATGACATATCCCAAAGAATTACCATGACCTAGTTTTAGAATGTCACTCCAGATAGACTTCAGCCAGTGGGAAACAATATACGAAGCATCTTTATTTCAGCAACTGAGCCTCATTCCTAAGAACTGCTCCGTCTTTGAGAGGTTACCCCAGTGGAAAACACTGCCTGAGAGAAAAAGAGATTACATGTTTGGTCCGGGTCCAGCCATGACCCAGCTGTACAATCCTGGGAAGTGAGTCAGTGTCTGAACTTTGATTTCCTCATCTTTAAAATTAAACAGTGAGACTAGGTCACCTCTCGCTTGCTTCCAGTTCTAAGATTCTATAATTCCATTGAGTGTTCCTATGTGGAGCAGAGGGGGGAAACGTAATTATCAAATTTCAAAAATACAGCATAAACCCTTTGGTAATTCTTCTGTATTGTGCTACCTTTGCATACTTTGAGTACTCTGGCAACTTCCAAAAGGACTCACAAAGCCTCATAGACTAAAACCTGGCCCAAACCGTATGACCCAGCAATTCTACTCCTGAGAAATGAAAATGTATTTGCACACGGATAAGCTGTTGTGTACAGATGTTCATAGTAGCATTATTCATAATAGCCCAAAGGTAGAAATAACCCAAATGTCCATCAACTGATGAATACACAAACAACATTTACAATCTCCACACAAGGAAATATTATTTAGTCATTAAAAAGAGCGAAATACCCATACATGTTACTACGTGGATGAATCTTGAAAACATGCTAAACGAAAGTCAGTCACAGGATTATATGATTTCACTCGTATGGAATATCTAGAACAGAGAAATCTACAGGGACAGAAAGTAGTTTAATGGTTGCTTTCGAGGTGAGGGGAGAATGAAGGGATGGGAGCTCATAGCCAAATATCCATCAGTTGATGAATAGATAATATACCCATAAGATGGTATATCATTCAGCCATAAAAAATAATAAACTACTAATCCATGGTAGGTATTAGTCTTCTAGAGCTACCATAACAAAATACCACAGACTGGATGGCTTAAACCACAGAACTTTACTGTCTCACAGTAATCTCAGATCATCGTCCAGCTAGAAATCTCAGATTGAGGTCCAGCAGGGTCGGTTTCTGGTGAGGTTTCTCTTCCTGGCTTGCAGATGGTCACCTTTCTACTGTGTCCGCATATGGGAGAGAGAAAGCAAGCTCTTTGGTGTCTCTTCTTGTAAGTATATTAATCCCATCAGATTAGGGCCCAAGCTTTTGATTCTAACCATTATTACTTCTTCAAAGGACCCATCTTCAAATACGGTTACACTGTGGGTTAGGGCTTCAACATATGGATTTACAGGGGACACCAACATTCAGTTTATAACATTATGCTATGTGAAAGAAGCCAGTCACAAAGCACCACATATTATATAAATCTATTTAGATTACGTGTCCATAACGGGAAAATCTATAAAGACAGAAAGTAGATTAGCGATTGCTTAGGGCTGGGATGGGGATATTGTTGAAGGGAAATGTGGAATGACGTTTCTTTTGGAGGTGATAAAATGTTCTAAAATTGATTATATTGTTGGTTGCATAGCTCTGCAATACAAAAATCCATTGAATTGAAAACTTCAAATGGGTGAATATGCTACATCACGAGAAAACTGTTTAAAAAATAATAAACAAATAGGCAAGGCTCAGGATGACTGCCTAAGGATGAAAAAACAAAGAGCTTTTGAAGGAAGTCCCGGGCTCCGATCCCAGCGCTCCCACTCATTAGCTGTGTAACCTTGGGCCAGTCTCTGAACCTCCAGCCCCTCTACTCTGTGAAGTGGGGAGAGCACAGCGATTGCTCTCAGCTGGTATGAAAATGAAATGAGGTAACGCACAGCATCCAACAAGTACCAAGCACATAATAACTAATGGTTACTGTTGAAATTATTAGCATTTAATCAGAAGAATAGCCCATCTGTTTTTTGAGATGAACTGATTTCAAAGCTCAGGCCCTGAATTTGACCACAGGTTTTTAGCAGCTAGTGCAGATATAGAAGCACCCATTTTTCAATTTCCAACAATAGAGTCAGTGCCACTTACCTATAAGCTTGCCGTTCTATGAACGTGTTTGTGGCTCGAGGAGAGGCATGTCACTAAAACCAAGATGGCTTTTAGCATAGTTAGTTCCGAGGGGGAATTACAACAAATTTCCAAGCGATCAAAATATTTCAATGCCCAAAGCTCACAGTCAATATTTGCTACTGATTGACTTAGCCATGCCTGACTTATGAAACTTTTTATTTCAACCAACATTTCATTAAGTGTTGGTAAGACAGGCCCAACTGGCCCCAGGCCTCTGGCGCCTCTTGGGATATGCAGAAAAAACAGAGTTGGTCCCTACCTATAGGAGTTTGTATTGTAGCATCCAGTCCTAAACTCGTTTTTAGGTTTATTTTTACTTTAACTTTGCCACTATTCCAGATCTCCATGTGAATAAACAATAAAACTGCTCAGTATGTGAAGGCAAGCAGTAAAAAGGAGTAGCAACACTCAAGGTAGGCCCACCTCTCCAGCACTTCTGAGGCCCAGTTCCATTCCAAAACCGGAGGACTGAGAGTTCTGTTCCCATCTCTGCCACAGAATAGCTATGAGTACAGTTCCTCCTTTATCTGTAGAGAATACGTGGACCCCTGAAACCAAGAATGCTACTGAACCCTACATACACTATTTTTTTACCTATGCTACATACTTAGGGTAAACTTTAACTTATAAAGTAAGCACAATACGAGATTAACGGCAATAACTAATAATAAAATAGAACAATTGTAACAATATGCCAGCATCACTACTCTCACACTTTGGGACAATTATGAAATAAAATGAGGGTTACTTAAACCCAACACTGCAAGACTGCAACAGTCAATCTGGTCTGATAATGAAGAGGGCTACTCAGTGACTAAAGGGAGGGCAGCATCTATAGTGTGGAGACACTGGACAAAGGCCTGATTCACATCCTGGGCAGACAGAGTGGGACAGCTCGAGATTTCATCATGCTACTCCAAGCGGTGCACAGTTTAAAACTTATGAATTGTTTATTTCTGGAATTTTCCATTTAATATTTTCAGATTGTGGTTGACTGTAAGTAACTGAAACTGTGGAAAATGAAACCCCAGATAAGGGGACTGCTGTACAAACCCTACCCTTTTGTACTGGTTCCATCGCTACGATATGAAAGGCCAGGTTAGACTAGTGAACTAAGTCTCTCTATCACTTGGACCAAAAAATGCATATATTAGTTCCATATAAACTGAGTGCCTGTGATAGTTCTAGCTCTCACTGTAATTTAATAAATTGGCGCAATGTACTAGACAAGATGTAGAAACTGCCTTCCATTGCCTGTACACACACACACACACACACACACACACACACCCCAGAAAATACAAAGTGAGGTCCCTGAGCCTGACTGGCAGAACTGACCCACCATGATAAACTCACCATCTGAAATGAGTCCTCTTGCGAAACAGCCTACCAGATTATCATCTAGAATTCACGCTCCTCATTCCATAGCCCCTTCATGGGCCTGCATATAACGGATGCTGTGATCCAACCTAGATGCGTACTTTCCTTTCGCAGTCATGATGCCATCAGCCCTTTTGGGTGCCTGTGGTTGTACACTATAGTTTTCAGCTTTTTAAAAATACATATTCCTGAAATTTTTTCAGCCTCACCTCCAGCTATACCCCAACTACACTTCATAAGATAACATATGAAGATGCTAACCTCAGAGCCAGGCTGGTTTGCTGGATAAAAAACAGGGGCACTGAATCAGAAGACCCAGCTCTGCTCCTGATTAGTTGTCTAATTTTTTTTTTTTTCTTTTTTTGAGACGGAGGAGTCTTGCTCTGTCACCCAGGCTGGGGTGCAGTGGCGTGATCTCAGCTCACTGCAACTTCCACCTCCTAGGTCCACATGATTCTCCTGCCTCAGCCTCCCGAGTAGCAGGGAGTATAGATACACGCCACCATGCCTGGCTAATTTTTGTATTTTTAGTAGGAATGGGGTTCACCATGCTGGTCAGGCTGGTCTCAAACTCCTGGCCTCGTGATCCTCCCACCTCAGCCTCCCAAAGTACTGGGATTACAGGCGTGAGCCACCACGCCTGGCCAGTTGTGTAAATTTTTTTTGAGAGAGACTTAACTTTTCTGTGCTTTGTCTGTAAATAAAAACAACAGACAATATTATTGTGACACTGAATTAAATAACATGATTCATACGAAAGGACCTAGCATAATGTCCAACAATTACAAAACATTCTGTAAAGTTAGTTTGACTAAAACGTTGGACAGATCCTTTTTATAAGTCTCAGGGACATTAATTTTAATGCATTCTCTGAAAATGTTAAGTAAAATATAATATATATTAATAAAGTAGTAAAAGACATACATGAATAAAACATAAAATCCCTTACACTTAACACCACATGTTTATACATATGCATTCAAATGAAACACACCTTTTAAAATGGGCCATTTACTTCTGGGAATTAGTAAATCCAACTATAATCATAAAGGCAATATTTATATAGTCAAAAAACCAATTCCCTTGCTTCAGATTTAACTCAATTCATAATTTTGTTTTTTAAACTCTACTTTCTCAAAATGCCTTTTGTGGTTTTTTTTTTAAATAAAAATCAAAACAGAAGAAATAAGCTTACTTTCAGAAATCATGCACTTACCAAACACCTACTATATACCGGAACTGTGCTATGCACTCAGATACAAAGATGAATACCATGGGACCCTAAGTTGGTCTTGACCCTTCAAGAGCTCACACGCCAGTGAAACTGCGTTGAAAACAAAATTTTCAGTATCAACCAAGCATTCTCTTCATTGCTATAAAGGAGTTAACATTAGTGAGTTCTCATTAGTGCTCTAACACTTCCTAGCCCGGTGGCTTTGAACAATGGAAATCTTCAGAACTCCGGGATCTTCATCTGCACAAATGAAAAAGCTGAACTATGCAGCCTATTGCATCCCATCTCCAATGCAAATATGTGATTCTAACTGCCATTTTAAGCCCAGGTTGAACTTTCCCTCTTTTTTAATGACCTTCCATGGCTAAAATTACAGATATTTTAGACAACGTGCAAATGAGTCAATGTGTACCACTGTGTGAGCTTGTGCATAGGTATTTATTGCATAGCTATGTAAATCTGGGCACATGTTACTAAACAGAAGAAATGACTACAATCACCCAAATTATTTAAAACCGAACTCTTTATATTAAAGAAAAAAAAATCTGAGTTCACATAAACTGGTGCATTGCATTTATGTGCACTTCCATTCAATTTATGTATGACAAATGTGTGTGTTTGGGAACAAAGAAATGAAATTAATACTTGTTTTTAATATACATGTCCAAATTTCAAAAACCACAGTTTAAGCAAGCTGCCAAGTACTGAAAGACTGGTGTACAAACTAACAATTCTTCTCAGCTAAACATTAGCAATGTTATTAATAGCAACATTACTTCACACCAACATAAATGCCAACTTTTTAACACCTCTATGACTGAATATACAGACAAGTATACATAGATAGACTATCTACAAATTTATTTACCATGCTATATTTGTTTCCCATTCCTGTAGAGTATTTACCTTTAGCTCTATGGAGCAAATATTCCCATAATTTTTCCCT